>NC_066351.1:9868009-10591342 GCF_024516045.1 Bombus affinis
TGTAGGAACTAGCGATCATATCAACATGACATTTATCTCAACAAAAGCCAGTGTAGATTTCGAGTTCAGGATGTTTGGTGCCTAAGACACATCGAATGCAAAATGCTAGATAAAAATAAAGAAAAATTAGAAAAACAATCGAAATGAGAGTAAACGGATACAGTAGATACGCCGCTACATTGTACACGAATATAAACAGCTGCTAGGAAAATTCAGTTATGAGAATGATGACTCACTTTAGCAATTTCAGGATGGTTAGTAAGAAAACATAGACGTCGACAATTTTAAAGGTTCTACTTCGTCGATACGTTTTTTTGCATTTGACAGACGAGAACGTCTCCCTCGTTATTTTTCAAGATATTACTGCTTTTCAAGCTAAATGTATTGCGTTTTGCCCGAATATCTTTATTCTTCGTTTTTACTATCTTCTACTGCATTCGCAACTAACACTTTTAAAGCCAAACGATGGTATATTGTTGCAAGGAACATTTGCGAAAAGGGCCAACGACGATATATGATTGCGATGCATATATACATATATATATATATACATACGCATATGTGTATACGTGTGTGAGCGCGTGTGTATGTAAATGTGTGTTTATATATATATATATGATATGGTATAATTTGTATACTACAATATAACATATTGCATATATATATATATATATATATATATAATGAAAATATATATAATAAATGAAATGAAACTGTATTACATATATATTTATATATATATAAAACAGCTTCATTTTAATGACGATAAGGGGAATAAAATAAAAAACAATTAGTTAAATGCTGAAAAAGTTAACTTTATTCAGATAAAATAAGGTACATAATTCGAATTAATGTTTAATTAAGTAAAATACACTTAAGATACAAAAAAGGCCAAAAATATAAAGACAAAATGTATTTGATCAATTTAGTATTATGTTTCTATTTATTAATTACTGTAGAAATACTATTAAAAATAAAAAAAATTATCATTTCCTGATATATACAGTTAATTTAACGATACATCACACATTTTAATGACTGTACGTCATTTTTAAAAAATTATATTTATATTTATATAAGAGATATGAATAAGCTAATTTACAAATGTACATAATTATATACATGTGCATGCATTACAAAAAAATTGCACTACTTGTCGCCTTAAGTTCTCCTCGGCAAATTATGCATTTTGTAAGTGCCGGTGAACAGTAGTCGCAGGTTGCTACATGTCCACAAGGTAGGAATACAACTGTTGCTTCTCGTTCCATGCAAACTTTACACAAACGAGCATTTTTCAATGCTCGATTTTTTTCCTTCGCAGCAGCTAAAATTGTGAACAGTATATTTAGATGTAACACATAATAAAATTTATTATATGTATACGGATTTCATACAAATAAACGAATTTATGATCAATCTGTGTTTTTATGTTTATTACTTACCAATTTTCTGGACGAGAGTCATTTCATTAGTATCATTTTCACTATTGGATCTCTCAGGATTCCCATTCGCAATTTGTGTTGGTGCCTGAAATAAATATAATGTACATAAGTATATATCCGAATTGTTAACTATACATATGGTTCAGGGTATATGTTACTGTACTTACTTCTGTAGAAGTTTCATATAACTCCTGGCCTGTTACATTATTAGCATATTTGAAACCCCGTACTGTTAATAAGTAATAACAGCCGGGAGACGAAATTGCATGTTTTTCCCATGGATGTTCTTCTGGTCCCCAATTTTCTATACAAATTCCACAATGGTAACAGACAGTGAGATCCATTATTCCGATGTAGTAGAAGCCAGCATCGGCTAATTCTTCACTTGTCTGCCTTAGATGTGTAGGCCATCCTGCGAATGAGTTTAACCTGGATTCGTAACTGGCATATTCCAATTTTTCTGGTTCCGTAACTCTCCTTAGTCCCAAACGGCTAAATTCATATGTCGACGGGGTTCGTGAATGTCTTAAAAATCTGTGGTCATTAAAATCAAATGACTTGTGATATTTTAAACCATAAGGACAGTATATATTTCCGTTTCTTTGTGTTATCCGTACTCGTGGCGTTGGCGACATCCAGGGTTCGGGGAACATTGGTAGCATTGGCGACGACCAGTGTACGGCGAACATTGATAGCATTGATGACATCGGGGGGGCGGCTATCAATGGTATCATTGACGACGTCGAAAGACTCGGTGACATTAAATGCACCGGCCTTGCTGCCGATGTTGAAGGTACTGCTGCGGCTGAATCGTCCGCCGATATTGAGTTAATCGATGATGTTGAATCACCCGACGAAATCGCATGATCCGACGACATTGTGTAAACCGAAGAAATGTCTTAAAACCTATTTAAAAAAAAAAAAGAAATTATAATATCTACTGATTATAACAAGCCGATATTATCGAAGTAATCTCAGCCCCGTGTGCTTTAGCGCAAAAATTAAAAATTGTCTTTGAAAAATTACAGCGATTTTATTTGATAATTGAAGCGTTCGAAGGATCACGAAACTTTCTGTACAATCTACATAAATGCTTTCGCTACGATATTCTGACTTATAAATGGTAAAACGATTTTAGTTTACTCATTTTCGAGAAATATTATACGCGTACAATTGATGAAACAGGAATATATTACAGGCAAAACTTACCGATATCAGATGTTCACGTCCCGCTTCAACAGCACACCAACTCTTCAAGTGGAATCTTAACAAAGATTTAATATCTTATTCTTGTATATTTTATATTTTTAGATTTACTAAAACTGCTTTATCGCACGAACGAACAAACTCTTCGACTGTCGATCAAATACTGAATCTTGAAACTTCTATTTCTGGAGAAAGAACTACCTGTTTCCTACAGATCTTATCCCTACCACAGTAGCACAAGTTGTCAACCAATCAAATTTCATCGATGCTCCGCCCCTGTACTGTACTGCTCTGTACTGTTCTCAAGTAAACGACGCACGCTAGGTACAGCAAGGTACAGAAATTATACCCCTTATTTACTCACATTTCGAAAATGATGCCGCTTTTGAAGGAATTCTTATTTGTTCGGTTTTTACTTGACAATAATAACACGTTGTTTAAAATATCAGTAGAAGCTGCTACGAAGTCTAGAGAGTCAAAGAGAGCGACAAAAAATTGCAATTTATTATTAACACACATAATGAAAGAGGAAATGATAATAGATGCTTGGTATTAGGTTCTAATCGAGTTTTCGTATTGTTTGGAATTTCCATATCGTTCTTCTTCAGTTTTGACATACTCGTCAACCCCTAATCGCTACGTTGTTTCGGTTCAGGTGACCACCATTCTAAGGAAACACCCTATATACAAGACAATACGATTCTTGCCTGAAGGTGGGTAAAATATTTAGTAAGAAGGTAAAGCATAGTCTAAAGTCTCAGGTTACCGTTACATGTTTAATTTTACTTTATGGCACCCTATAATTTATGGCGTATACCCAGCCTCGGCTTTAATCTTCGCAGATTATAATAAAATTATTTTTAGAAATAAGTACGCAGTTTTTTCAATATATGAAACATCTTGAACAAGGTTTCTGCAGGAAAATTGTACCATTTATAACATTTTATAAATTCATTTTGAGATAAAGTTCTCTCGCGATGCGAATAGTTAGACGCTGTAGCATTATGTTATATTGTGTTATACATATTATACTATGTCATATAAATATACATGTGTGTGTGTGTGTGTGTGTGTGTGTAAATTCCCTAGTGTTCATGTAGGATAGGGATTCTTTTTGTTTTACGGGTAGCACGACAGGCTGTGTTTCACCGACAGACCGATCTTCTTTTGTTTTACGGACGACCATTTTAAGAAGCACGTTTTTCCCGAACGGACTAACAGAGAGTTACATTAGAGACAGACAAAGTTACGGAATAGTTATTTAAGATTTTAAAGACTGATGAAGAAAGATCGGTAGCTCAGGACGTTGAAAATCGATTCTCGTTTTTCAGTTTTTAAACATTGTACTAAAGACTCGTTATTTCCCGTTTATATAATTATTGTTATTTCTTGTTATAGCCGAATATTAATTGTTGTTTATTTTCGTATTTTATTATTTACTTCTTAATAAAAACTCGATTTTCAGACTACAGAATCGATCCCTGAATTCTCCCCAGATTACGATCTTACATATATATACACACACATATATATTTGAATGGACATATGAATCGCAATCATATATCGTCGTTGGCCCTTTTCGCAAATGTTCCTTGCAACAATATACCATCGTTTGGCTTTAAAAGTGTTAGTTGCGAATGCAGTAGAAGATAGTAAAAACGAAGAATAAAGATATTCGGGCAAAACGCAATACATTTAGCTTGAAAAGCAGTAATATCTTGAAAAATAACGAGGGAGACGTTCTCGTCTGTCAAATGCAAAAAAACGTATCGACGAAGTAGAACCTTTAAAATTGTCGACGTCTATGTTTTCTTACTAACCATCCTGAAATTGCTAAAGTGAGTCATCATTCTCATAACTGAATTTTCCTAGCAGCTGTTTATATTCGTGTACAATGTAGCGGCGTATCTACTGTATCCGTTTACTCTCATTTCGATTGTTTTTCTAATTTTTCTTTATTTTTATCTAGCATTTTGCATTCGATGTGTCTTAGGCACCAAACATCCTGAACTCGAAATCTACACTGGCTTTTGTTGAGATAAATGTCATGTTGATATGATCGCTAGTTCCTACATCCAGTGTTGGAACAACTGCTTTGCGATTCTCTTCTGTTTTTCCCCATCCGTCACGTCCTTTTTATCTGAATTTTCGCTGTGTGTAAATGGCTGTACAAGGTGTGTGAAGTACACAGGATACAAAACTAATCTGTATGAATCAATTGAATATGAAAACCCAAACCAATGTAATAACAGCTTTAAACAGCATCTGAAAAACGATAAGGTCCAAGAAAACAACTTGCGATTAAAAGAGTCGTATATCGAAAAATTCAAGGGTTTATTATAAATTAATATATATAGATTACTCTGAACATTTTTCAATGATTTTCTATGCAATAATATAATAATTCTATGTAATAACTTTCTCTGTTTTCGTTTTCATTATTTCGATTCTTTTTCATTTCCACAGTTCAATAATCTCGCTGTTCATTCGATTCGCATTTATTTTGCGAAAGACGATATAAATATTTTCTCCCACGTACTTAACAAAGGAAGGTTATAGGTATTCTTAAACGTTTGAAACCTTTTTCAAATTTTTCAACGGCTTTCCTAGGAAACATATTATATAACATTTAATTAATTTTAACAGATATGCGGTATGTACTTGTATGTACACATCAAATAATGTATATGCACTTAATTTAAGGAAATGGTGAAAAATTATGAGATTTAGTCTAAGTGCATCCTTTACTGGCTTTACTGAACTACGCAATTATTGTGTACACCAATAAATGGCACCAAATGCACATGTTATACATTATTTGACATACTCTATTGTGAATTATCCTTCGAAAGCTTTTCTATATTGTTTTATCAAAAGAATTTAGAGTGACTTGTGTGCAACTATCTACCCTATTCTATAAATTATTTCAAGAAATGTAAGTATAACAGCTGATCCTTCCATATTTATGTAAAAAATATTAGATGAGTTTTCCAATAACCGATACTCTGCTGTGATGCCATCATTTTGTTTAACAAAATTTGAGCTGATTAATGTTTTTATAAATTAAAAAAATATACAGCTATTCCTTACAAAATGTTTATTTTAGCATGTACTATCGCAGCACGATATTGTACATTAATATAACCATTTTTCCCCAGACCATGCAACATACAGGTCTTCGTTAAGGCCTTAACAGGGAAAACTATTACTCTTGAAGTTGAAGCTTCTGACACGATAGAGAATGTTAAAGCAAGGAACTTTTAAAACCCTGTGCATTAAGTTTAGAGACAAATCATTGAGAAAGTGTTCAGAGTAGTTTAATTTCACCCACCTTGACTTGCGATCTGAATAAACTGTTACCTACTTCTTCAAATATATATTTTACACAAAATGAACATAATGAGGAAATTAATTTTGAATATCAAAGATGAAACAAAGGAGAAACAATTGTTTGTAAATGAAGATAAAGATGAAGCAATGCTAACTTGTTCAAAAAGTAGAAAGAATGTAAGCGAACTACCTATGCAGAGGTATATTAGTTATTGCTCTATATTATATACAAAGTAAATATGATATTTTAATTTAACTATATTGTTTGCAAAGATTACAGTCCATTCAGCCACAAGATTTAAATATTCAACACAAAGAAGATGTTGATACTATTCTTAAATATGTGCCTAAATTTAGTCTATTGCGCCAACAAAATGTTCTTCCAAATATGAAGGATGAAAATGTATTTAGGGAGAATACACCATCACCACCACGTTACAGGACACCTCCAAGAGGAATGATTTTAAATTCAGAAGAAGCAAAAGTGTTTATTTTACTAAAACATTACGGATTAGGTCAATACCCAAATTCCTCGTACAAGAAGTAAATATGTTGTTACATGTATAAAATTTTATTATAAATTAATATTGTAAACTTATTTCAGGTTGACATTGATTTATTTATGAGTTTAACTAATGAAGATTTAATTGAAATTGGTATAAAAAATGAAGCTGACAGAAAAGCTATGTTAATTGTGATAAATAGTTCATAAAAAATCAGTGGTACAAAAAGAATTTTTTATCTTTTATTAATTATATCTAATTATGTATTATTATTTTATTTGTTATATACTAAAGCTGCTCTAATGTATGAATGTAAAAATGTAATATGTTATGTTATAGCATATTCGTATTATTTTTTATACTAACTTAGTACACTTAAGAACACATATGATACATTTACATACGAAATGGCTGTAAAATTGTTGTATTCTTGATGTGCGATAATAATTTATTAATAAGTACACTTTTTTGCTTTAGAATTATATGGAATTGAACGCTCTTTTAGCCAATCACTCAATTCACTATTCTCCAATTGATCCAACTGGTTTATTTTTGCCATTGTCATTGGCATTTCATTGTTTGCCAATGAAAATTTGATTTTGCCGATGAATCATGAATTTCAACAAAATCAATTTCGCAAATTGCACAACATAGGTTACTCGTTTCCGGAAATAAAGCGTACAGAACCGATTGTTCTTTTTTTTTATTCATAAGACTACAAGCATCCATTATATATAATTGCTTGCTATTCTTAATTATTTTATGTTCTTATGGATCCAATTTATACTAACAATTTTTCAAAAACGCATTTGGCAATGAATAGCCAACATTTAAAATTTCAAAAGTTATAGTAGTACTTAAAATATGATTTTTATGAAGAAGCTTTATTTTCAATTATCTTAAAATTAAACTTGTATGTGAGACATCTAAACTTTTTATATTTAAAACAGATTTAAAATTTTGTTAAGTAAAAAGACGACTCTCTTTCTATTACCAATATATTATCTTATTTGGCGGTTACTAAGGAGTTTGTATTATATATATTGGTACGTATCGCTGAACCGCTTTGTTCAATAAAGTGCGCGAAAAATTCAAGATAACTACATATTAAGATGTAAGCATAGCTTTTTTTATACAGGCTTGCTTGGAATTCTCCCTTAAAAAACAAAAAATATTTTTTAATAACCTCGCATGGCTTTTAATTTATTGTGATCATTGACGACTAAACTTAAAGTTTTCCAATAGCGTATTTCCTGTATTTTGAATTCTTATTCACTCCTTGCTATAGTACTCGCATCGAATTTTTGACCAATATATAGATGTATTTGGCATTTCAGACATGTGAACGTGATTTCAAATTTCGCTCTTAAATTGCATATCGATATCGTTAAATATTAGGCCAGATTCATATGTAACGCAACGGTTCAGTAATGTTCAATTAGGTTGTATATTCGTAACTTCAAGCCATTTGAAGTAAACGCCGCGTAATTCAAATTTCAACACTATGCATAGCGTAGTATTCGAATAGGTAACGAATGAATTGAATAATTACTATGTACTTATATAAATAGTTATCATCGACACCATGCAGTTCTCCCATAGAATGACAGAGATGGATAGCGCGTTACAGGTGAGTTGAAGACCATGTTGAAGGACAGAGATAGTGCGCCACGACATACGACCATGGTGCCGAGTGTCGAGGTATCGCAGTCTCTCTCAGATTATACAAAAAGTAGGGAGAATACGAATAGTATTCATACACGCATACATATCTATACTAAATACATAAATGTACAATAAGTATAATAGTGTTCTTGACTAACTTTATTTTAGGAAACCAAAAATTATTGACCTTTTCTTGCAATTTTTGTAATTTTCTAATTTTCGACGTGTAGAATACGAAAATAGAGGTTTTAAGACGGGGAATCTACTGGTTCAAAAGTTATGACTATGTAAAACTGAGCATTCTTTGGCTATTTTACGGCCATGTTTGCACGTTACTTTGACGCCATATTGCTTCTATCCATCATTCAGTTGGTCCATACAGATGACCATTGTACTGAAATTTGTGGGAAATTGCACAGTTTATACAAGATCGCAGGTATTTACTAACATAACAGCTAGTCTCTAGATTAGCGAAGAGTAAGAAATGGCTCAAACCTAATTCAATCAAAGTTCAAAATCACATCACAAAATGGCCGCCATCTATGTGTATTCATGTATTCACAGCCAACGATTCCACTTACAGAACGAATTAAAAATATAAATCGATATAGCAAACAAATAAGTTGTACAACACCTTGAAAATACTCAGTTTTACAAACATAAACTTCTAACAGACAAGTTTCTCGCTTTAAAACTTCGACGTTTTATTAATATAAAAATTAGAATTGTCTTTTAATCGGTATTATTTAACGAATTGAAAACAGGATAAGTAAGTATAATAAAAGAAAAAGTAACCTACAATTTTTATGATTTGAACTATATATATATGGATATAGTAATAATAATAATAATAATATATATATATATATATATATCTTTCTGTATATGTAGGCATTCTGTGTATATATATACTCTGTACTATATATGAACAGTATTATATATATATATATATATGTATGTATACATAAAACAGCTTCATTTTAATGACAATAAGGGGAGTAAAACAAAAAACAATTAGTTAGATGCGGAAAAAGTTAACTTTATTCAGATAAAATAAGGTACATAATTCGAATTAATGTTTAATTAAGTAAAATACACTTAAAATACAAAAAAAGCCAAAAATATATAGACAAAATATATTTGATCAGTTTAGTATTAATTATTATTACTTATTATTACTTTAATATTATTACTTATACTTTAATATATTTATATACTTTAATATTATTACTTATTATTACTTATTATAATATTATTAATATTAATTATTATTACTAATTACTGTAGAAATACTACTAAAAATAAAAAAAATTATCATTTCCTGATATAAACAGTTAATTTAACGATACATGGTATCACACATTTTGATGACTGTACGTCATTTTTACAAAATTATATTTACATTTATATAAGAGATATGAATAAGCTAATTTACAAATGTACATAATTATATACATGTATTATATATACATGCATTACGAAAAAGTTGCATTACATGTTGCCTTGAGTTCTCTACGGCAAATTAGGCATTTAGTAAATGCCGGTGCACAGTAGTAGCAGGTTGCCACATGTCCACAAGGTAGGAATTCAATATTTGCTTCCCGTTCCGTGCAAACTTTACACAGACGAGACTCCTGGATCAAACGATTTTCTTCCTCCAGAGCAGCTAAAATAGTAATCAGTATATTTAAATATAATATATAATAAAATTTATTATATGTATACGGATTTCATACAAATTAACGAATTTATGATCAATCTATGTTTTTATTTTTATTACTTACCAAGTTCCTGAAGGAGAGCCGCTTCGTCAGTATCATTTTCACTATTGGATCTCTCAGGATTGTCATCAATAATTTGTATTGGTGCCTGAAATAAATATAATGTACATAAGTATATATTCGAATTATTAACTATACATATGGTTCAGGGTATATGTTTCTGTACTTACTTCTGTAGAAGTTTCGTATAACTCCTGGCATGTTTCATTGCTAACATGTTCATGACTTTCATATTCCAAATTGTTTTGGTTTTCAATACTATAAGATCCCGAACAGCTAGCTTGATGTGCCGTCGGGTATCCTGGATGGTGTAGAAGTCGATGGTCATTGTGATTAACAGACCCTTGATATTTTATACCATAAGGACTAGATGCATATCGACTTTTTCCATTCCTTATCCGTATTACAGGCGTTGGGCACGCCGAGGAGCCGGGTATCGCTGGTATCTTTGGTAACGGCCTCGAACGTCTCGGTGATATTAAATGCACCGGCCTTGCTGCCGATGTTGAAGGTACTGCTGCGGCTGAATCGTCCGCCGATATTGAGTTAATCGATGATGTTGAATCACCCGACGAAATCGCATGGTCCGACGACATTGTGTAAACCGAAGAAATGTCTTAAAACCTATTTAAAAAAAAAAAAAGAAATTATAATATCTACTGATTATAACAAGCCGATATTATCGAAGTAATCTCAGCCCCGTGTGCTTTAGCGCAAAAATTAAAAATTGTCTTTGAAAAATTACAGCGATTTTATTTGATAATTGAAGCGTTCGAAGGATCACGAAACTTTCTGTACAATCTACATAAATGCTTTCGCTACGATATTCTGACTTATAAATGGTAAAACGATTTTAGTTTACTCATTTTCGAGAAATATTATACGCGTACAATTGATGAAACAGGAATATATTACAGGCAAAACTTACCGATATCAGATGTTCACGTCCCGCTTCAACAGCACACCAACTCTTCAAGTGGAATCTTAACAAAGATTTAATATCTTATTCTTGTATATTTTATATTTTTAGATTTACTAAAACTGCTTTATCGCGCGAACGAACAAACTCTTCGACTGTCGATCAAATACTGAATCTTGAAACTTCTATTTCTGGAGAAAGAACTACCTGTTTCCTACAGATCTTATCCCTACCACAGTAGCACAAGTTGTCAACCAATCAACTTTCATCGATGCTCCGCCCCTGTACTGTACTGCTCTGTACTGTTCTCAAGTAAACGACGCACGCTAGGTACAGCAAGGTACAGAAATTATACCCCTTATTTACTCACATTTCGAAAATGATGCCGCTTTTGAAGGAATTCTTATTTGTTCGCTTCTTACTTGACAATATTAACACGTTGTTTAAAATATCAGTAGAAGCTGCTACGAAGTCTAGAGAGTCAAAGAGAGCGACAAAAAATTGCAATTTATTATTAACACATATAATGAAAGAGGAAATGATAATAGATGCTTGGTATTAGGTTCTAATCGAGTTTTCCTATTGTTTGGAATTTCCATATCGTTCTGCTTCAGATTTGACATGCTCGTCAACCGCTAATCGCTACATTGTTTCGGTTCAGGTGACCACCATTCTAAGGAAACACCCTATATACAAGTCAATACGATTCTTACCTGTAGGTGGGTAAACTATTTAGTAGGAAGGTAAAGCATAGTCTAAAGTCTCAGGTTACCGTTACATGGTTAATTCTACTTTATGGCACCCTATAATTTATGGCGTATACCCAGCCTCGGCTTTAATCTTCGCAGATTATAATAAAATTATTTTTAGAAATAAGTACGCAGATTTTTCAATATATGAAACATCTTGAACAGGGTTTCTGCAGGAAAATTGAACCATTTGTAACATTTTATAAATTCATTTTGAGATAAAGTTCTCTCGCGATGCGAATAGTTAGACGCTGTAGCATTATGTTATATTGTGTTATACATATTATACTATGTCATATAAATATACATATATATTTATACATACATATGTATGTATATATATAGACACATACATATCCATATATATATATGTCGGAGATGAAAGAACACCGGAACCTTCCCTTTGGAACTTTGTGAAGATCCTTTAGTACTGTAATTCAGATTCCACCGTAGCCGTATTAAGAAATTGTTGTCATTCTATTAGACTGTACTTATTTGAGGTTTATGATAGTGAGCTCGGGCTCGTGGCGACAACCAGTCTCCGCACGTGGCCGCGGTCAAGGGATGAACGTTTTGTCTAACAAAGGCATGAAGTAATTTTATAGTTCTCCTTAAAAGAGATACTTGGGTCGTGGTACGACGGTAAACATTTCAACTATTTCTGTCCCGTGGCTCTCCACACGCAGACTTTGTCCTTCGGGTAAGATGATTGCCAGATGTCAACGCTTCTTCACAGTATATGTTTAGCTGGCCGAGAACCCGTTACGAATATTAAGTTGCAGATATACAAAGTCCTTCAAATAGACAAATAGTCCGTGTCCCAACTACGGGAAGATAAGAGAAATCTATCCTCCCAGGAACGACGCTTCCCGCTAGCAACTTTTCCCAAGGACAGCTAACATCCTTCTCTAACCACCAACATGGAAATTGACCAATTAACAGTAACGTTAATTTCCTTCACCCTTCGAACGAAGACTTTCCTCTGCGAATCCGATGATCTCGTGCCCTTAGGCACATCCATCATAGTTTTCTTCGACAGCGTCACCGTGACGGAGAGACGCTCTCTTGTACGATCTCATCAACGATTGAATTGTCATCCTTATACGTAGTGATGGCTCCTTGCATTAACATTAAGTACAACGTAGACGCTACAGAAGAGTAGAGTTCGTCATCCCGTTGACCGCGGATTCGTTATCGAGCCTAGGATCATTGTCTTTAGCTTCTCGAGTGTCTAATTATCGCGATTACTTGTCAAATTCTATCATAGTCATATTTGCACTAGTAAATATCTTCTCTATTGCATATTGATCACATCTAATGCCAATAGGGATTCGTTTCACGCCCTTAACCCTAACTCCAATCTTAACGCAAACCCGACATATATATATGTAAATATATACATACATATACATATATATATATATATATATATATTTCCGATATACGACTCTTTTAATCGCAAGTTGTTTTCTTGGATGTTATCGTTTTTCAGATGCTGTTTAAAGCTGTTATTACATTGGTTTGGGTTTTCATATTCAATTGATTCATACAGATTAGTTTTGTATCCTGTGTACTTCACACACCTTGTACAGCCATTTACACACAGCGAAAATTCAGATAAAAAAGATGGGGGAAAAACAGAAGAGAATCGCAAAGCAGTAGTACCAACTCTGGATGTAGGAACTAGCGATCATACCAACATGACATTTATCTCAACAAAACCCAGTGTAAGCAGCAGTGTATGCAGTGTAAGTATAAACAGCTGCTAGAAAATTCAGTTATGAGAATGATGACTCACTTTAGCAATTTCAGGATGGTTAGTAAGAAAACATAGGCGTCGTCAATTTTAAAGATTCTACTTCGTCGATACGTTTTTTTGCATTTGACAGACGAGAACGTCTCCCTCGTTATTTTTCAAGATATTACTGCTTTTCAAGCTAAGTGTATTGCGTTTTGCCCGAATATCTTTATTCTTCGTTTTTACTATCTTCTACTGCATTCGCAACTAACACTTTTAAAGCCAAACGATGGTATATTGTTGCAAGGAACATTTGCGAAAAGGGCCAACGACGATATATGATTGCGATTCATATGTCCATTCAAATATATATGTGTGTGTATATATATGTAAGATCGTAATCTGGGGAGAATTCAGGGATCGATTCTGTAGTCTGAAAATCGAGTTTTTATTAAGAAGTAAATAATAAAATACGAAAATAAACAACAATTAATATTCGGCTATAACAAGAAATAACAATAATTATATAAACGGGAAATAACGAGTCTTTAGTACAATGTTTAAAAACTGAAAAACGAGAATCGATTTTCAACGTCCTGAGCTACCGATCTTTCTTCATCAGTCTTTAAAATCTTAAATAACTATTCCGTAACTTTGTCTGTCTCTAATGTAACTCTCTGTTAGTCCGTTCGGGAAAAACGTGCTTCTTAAAATGGTCGTCCGTAAAACAAAAGAAGATCGGTCTGTCGGTGAAACACAGCCTGTCGTGCTACCCGTAAAACAAAAAGAATCCCTATCCTACATGAACACTAGGGAATTTACACACACACACACACACACACACACACATGTATATTTATATGACATAGTATAATATGTATAACACAATATAACATAATGCTACAGCGTCTAACTATTCGCATCGCGAGAGAACTTTATCTCAAAATGAATTTATAAAATGTTATAAATGGTACAATTTTCCTGCAGAAACCTTGTTCAAGATGTTTCATATATTGAAAAAACTGCGTACTTATTTCTAAAAATAATTTTATTATAATCTGCGAAGATTAAAGCCGAGGCTGGGTATACGCCATAAATTATAGGGTGCCATAAAGTAAAATTAAACATGTAACGGTAACCTGAGACTTTAGACTATGCTTTACCTTCTTACTAAATATTTTACCCACCTTCAGGCAAGAATCGTATTGTCTTGTATATAGGGTGTTTCCTTAGAATGGTGGTCACCTGAACCGAAACAACGTAGCGATTAGGGGTTGACGAGTATGTCAAAACTGAAGAAGAACGATATGGAAATTCCAAACAATACGAAAACTCGATTAGAACCTAATACCAAGCATCTATTATCATTTCCTCTTTCATTATATGTGTTAATAATAAATTGCAATTTTTTGTCGCTCTCTTTGACTCTCTAGACTTCGTAGCAGCTTCTACTGATATTTTAAACAACGTGTTAATATTGTCAAGTAAGAAGCGAACAAATAAGAATTCCTTCAAAAGCGGCATCATTTTCGAAATGTGAGTAAATAAGGGGTATAATTTCTGTACCTTGCTGTACCTAGCGTGCGTCGTTTACTTGAGAACAGTACAGAGCAGTACAGTACAGGGGCGGAGCATCGATGAAATTTGATTGGTTGACAACTTGTGCTACTGTGGTAGGGATAAGATCTGTAGGAAACAGGTAGTTCTTTCTCCAGAAATAGAAGTTTCAAGATTCAGTATTTGATCGACAGTCGAAGAGTTTGTTCGTTCGCGCGATAAAGCAGTTTTAGTAAATCTAAAAATATAAAATATACAAGAATAAGATATTAAATCTTTGTTAAGATTCCACTTGAAGAGTTGGTGTGCTGTTGAAGCGGGACGTGAACATCTGATATCGGTAAGTTTTGCCTGTAATATATTCCTGTTTCATCAATTGTACGCGTATAATATTTCTCGAAAATGAGTAAACTAAAATCGTTTTACCATTTATAAGTCAGAATATCGTAGCGAAAGCATTTATGTAGATTGTACAGAAAGTTTCGTGATCCTTCGAACGCTTCAATTATCAAATAAAATCGCTGTAATTTTTCAAAGACAATTTTTAATTTTTGCGCTAAAGCACACGGGGCTGAGATTACTTCGATAATATCGGCTTGTTATAATCAGTAGATATTATAATTTCTTTTTTTTTTTTAAATAGGTTTTAAGACATTTCTTCGGTTTACACAATGTCGTCGGACCATGCGATTTCGTCGGGTGATTCAACATCATCGATTAACTCAATATCGGCGGACGATTCAGCCGCAGCAGTACCTTCAACATCGGCAGCAAGGCCGGTGCATTTAATATCACCGAGACGTTCGAGGCCGTTACCAAAGATACCAGCGATACCCGGCTCCTCGGCGTGCCCAACGCCTGTAATACGGATAAGGAATGGAAAAAGTCGATATGCATCTAGTCCTTATGGTATAAAATATCAAGGGTCTGTTAATCACAATGACCATCGACTTCTACACCATCCAGGATACCCGACGGCACATCAAGCTAGCTGTTCGGGATCTTATAGTATTGAAAACCAAAACAATTTGGAATATGAAAGTCATGAACATGTTAGCAATGAAACATGCCAGGAGTTATACGAAACTTCTACAGAAGTAAGTACAGAAACATATACCCTGAACCATATGTATAGTTAATAATTCGAATATATACTTATGTACATTATATTTATTTCAGGCACCAATACAAATTATTGATGACAATCCTGAGAGATCCAATAGTGAAAATGATACTGACGAAGCGGCTCTCCTTCAGGAACTTGGTAAGTAATAAAAATAAAAACATAGATTGATCATAAATTCGTTAATTTGTATGAAATCCGTATACATATAATAAATTTTATTATATATTATATTTAAATATACTGATTACTATTTTAGCTGCTCTGGAGGAAGAAAATCGTTTGATCCAGGAGTCTCGTCTGTGTAAAGTTTGCACGGAACGGGAAGCAAATATTGAATTCCTACCTTGTGGACATGTGGCAACCTGCTACTACTGTGCACCGGCATTTACTAAATGCCTAATTTGCCGTAGAGAACTCAAGGCAACATGTAATGCAACTTTTTCGTAATGCATGTATATATAATACATGTATATAATTATGTACATTTGTAAATTAGCTTATTCATATCTCTTATATAAATGTAAATATAATTTTGTAAAAATGACGTACAGTCATCAAAATGTGTGATACCATGTATCGTTAAATTAACTGTTTATATCAGGAAATGATAATTTTTTTTATTTTTAGTAGTATTTCTACAGTAATTAGTAATAATAATTAATATTAATAATATTATAATAAGTAATAATAAGTAATAATATTAAAGTATATAAATATATTAAAGTATAAGTAATAATATTAAAGTAATAATAAGTAATAATAATTAATACTAAACTGATCAAATATATTTTGTCTATATATTTTTGGCTTTTTTTGTATTTTAAGTGTATTTTACTTAATTAAACATTAATTCGAATTATGTACCTTATTTTATCTGAATAAAGTTAACCTTTTCCGCATCTAACTAATTGTTTTTTGTTTTACTCCCCTTATTGTCATTAAAATGAAGCTGTTTTATGTATACATACATATATATATATATATAATACTGTTCATATATAGTACAGAGTATATATATACACAGAATGCCTACATATACAGAAAGATATATATATATATATATATATATTATTATTATTATTATTACTATATCCATATATATATAGTTCAAATCATAAAAATTGTAGGTTACTTTTTCTTTTATTATACTTACTTATCCTGTTTTCAATTCGTTAAATAATACCGATTAAAAGACAATTCTAATTTTTATATTAATAAAACGTCGAAGTTTTAAAGCGAGAAACTTGTCTGTTAGAAGTTTATGTTTGTAAAACTGAGTATTTTCAAGGTGTTGTACAACTTATTTGTTTGCTATATCGATTTATATTTTTAATTCGTTCTGTAAGTGGAATCGTTGGCTGTGAATACATGAATACACATAGATGGCGGCCATTTTGTGATGTGATTTTGAACTTTGATTGAATTAGGTTTGAGCCATTTCTTACTCTTCGCTAATCTAGAGACTAGCTGTTATGTTAGTAAATACCTGCGATCTTGTATAAACTGTGCAATTTCCCACAAATTTCAGTACAATGGTCATCTGTATGGACCAACTGAATGATGGATAGAAGCAATATGGCGTCAAAGTAACGTGCAAACATGGCCGTAAAATAGCCAAAGAATGCTCAGTTTTACATAGTCATAACTTTTGAACCAGTAGATTCCCCGTCTTAAAACCTCTATTTTCGTATTCTACACGTCGAAAATTAGAAAATTACAAAAATTGCAAGAAAAGGTCAATAATTTTTGGTTTCCTAAAATAAAGTTAGTCAAGAACACTATTATACTTATTGTACATTTATGTATTTAGTATAGATATGTATGCGTGTATGAATACTATTCGTATTCTCCCTACTTTTTGTATAATCTGAGAGAGACTGCGATACCTCGACACTCGGCACCATGGTCGTATGTCGTGGCGCACTATCTCTGTCCTTCAACATGGTCTTCAACTCACCTGTAACGCGCTATCCATCTCTGTCATTCTATGGGAGAACTGCATGGTGTCGATGATAACTATTTATATAAGTACATAGTAATTATTCAATTCATTCGTTACCTATTCGAATACTACGCTATGCATAGTGTTGAAATTTGAATTACGCGGCGTTTACTTCAAATGGCTTGAAGTTACGAATATACAACCTAATTGAACATTACTGAACCGTTGCGTTACATATGAATCTGGCCTAATATTTAACGATATCGATATGCAATTTAAGAGCGAAATTTGAAATCACGTTCACATGTCTGAAATGCCAAATACATCTATATATTGGTCAAAAATTCGATGCGAGTACTATAGCAAGGAGTGAATAAGAATTCAAAATACAGGAAATACGCTATTGGAAAACTTTAAGTTTAGTCGTCAATGATCACAATAAATTAAAAGCCATGCGAGGTTATTAAAAAATATTTTTTGTTTTTTAAGGGAGAATTCCAAGCAAGCCTGTATAAAAAAAGCTATGCTTACATCTTAATATGTAGTTATCTTGAATTTTTCGCGCACTTTATTGAACAAAGCGGTTCAGCGATACGTACCAATATATATAATACAAACTCCTTAGTAACCGCCAAATAAGATAATATATTGGTAATAGAAAGAGAGTCGTCTTTTTACTTAACAAAATTTTAAATCTGTTTTAAATATAAAAAGTTTAGATGTCTCACATACAAGTTTAATTTTAAGATAATTGAAAATAAAGCTTCTTCATAAAAATCATATTTTAAGTACTACTATAACTTTTGAAATTTTAAATGTTGGCTATTCATTGCCAAATGCGTTTTTGAAAAATTGTTAGTATAAATTGGATCCATAAGAACATAAAATAATTAAGAATAGCAAGCAATTATATATAATGGATGCTTGTAGTCTTATGAATAAAAAAAAAGAACAATCGGTTCTGTACGCTTTATTTCCGGAAACGAGTAACCTATGTTGTGCAATTTGCGAAATTGATTTTGTTGAAATTCATGATTCATCGGCAAAATCAAATTTTCATTGGCAAACAATGAAATGCCGGTAAGTCAAGGGCAAATTCTGCGAATCAAAAATTTTGTATTCCATAATATTATCTTAATAATGATCTTTATATTTTACTAACAATAAAATTTTAGATTACTCATTCATTTAATATCTGACGTTATTGCTTCACCAGTAATGGGTACAGAAAGATATATATTTGTTATAACTCATAAACAATTTTCTGAAACTGGTAGATTGGAACAAATTTTGAGAAATTTTAAACTAGTGGTATGCTCAAGACACGAATCTTTATTGACTCTAAATATATTATTTCAATAATAAACTGGTTTTTTATTCCTGTCAGTATCAAGGATTAAGATCAGTTACTGCAGAAGTCTATAAAAGTTGTCTTAGGTATACGATACAAACTAAGATAGCTCCTTTGTGGAATAAAGTTGATGATTACTTTGTTCAAGGAAAAAATTTTTATAACTTTATAGAAGGAACTAGAGCATTAAAATTAGATATACTTATAGAGGGTAATAGAAAATCTAATTTTGTTCTTAGTATAACTAATATTTAAAAAAATGTGAAACATATTAACATTAAAAAGTTTTTAGAAAGGAAAATGTGTTTGCAACTTCATGCAGAAATACTTAAAATTCCATATATAAAACTTGAAGACTATCTTTCACCATCTATTATATCACATTTTTTAGCAGACCCTAAAGGATACGTTGATTTATCTCGTTATAATCTTCCATTTGTACATGTATTACCAAGGTAACAATAATTTATTTCATTTAGTGGAATATATATGGAATATATATGTATATTTGGTTTAAAAAAAAATTTTTTAATTTCTATAGTACAAAAAAAGGCAAACTATTATCTGTATCTAAAGAACTTCCAGCAAAATGTGCCTTTAAAGATTATGACCAATTACGCAGACATTGGAAAAATATGGTATAAATGACAATACCTATGTTTATTCATCTTGCAATTTACTTTCAAATATATTTTTGTATATATATATATATATGTATGTATGTATGTATGTATGTATGTATGTATGTATGTGTGTGTAAAACATTTTAGTATGGATATTATTTACCAAAAAATAGAGATGGAATTTTATTTTATGAAATTAAATTTTTGATTTCCAAATCTAAGGTTTTTACATATCCTCATATGTGTGTAGCAAGTAGTCCATTAGAAATTATTCCAAATAGAGAAAAAGAATCTACAATTATACATTTTTTATCTGATATGTTTATGAAATTACCTGAAGTTTGTGGTAAACGGCTACAGATATCCAAAGATACTCCATTTGATACAGTGAGTTACACAGAATATTTAATAATTTCTATTCAATAGTCGTAACTAAAATCTATTCTTCATTATATACAGAAATCTTTAAATATAAGATCAAATACTGCATCGCCAAAGGACAGACGATTAAGTACATATCTTAAGGAAAAGGGTAATATTATCTCACAATTAGAATTTTCTGATAAATATATAGATGGATTGACAAAACATGTAGATACTGCTACATTATTAACAACACGATTAACTAAAATTCATCAAATTCATAACGTACAATTTCATGAATATATGAGAGCAAAATTAAACGACAACGATGTGAAAGAAAATAAAAGTGGTACTAAAATAATAATATACCTGTACAAATATACCTAAAAATTGTAATTACTTGAATTATAAAATAAACTTTATAGGTATTCAATGTTTAAATACTATGCAAAATTCATCTATACAAAATGTAGAAAATAATTTTATCACGGTTGATACCTCAAGAAACCCAAATTTTACTGTATCAAAGGAAAGAACAATTTCTACATACTTTAAAATTCAAAACATGAATTCTTATGCTAAGACAAAAGGGGTATCTTTTTCTACACTTTCTTTGTAAGATATCTTGTTTTATCTTTCATTATTTATGCCTCGCATATAATCCTCTCTATTTAAAAATAGCAACCGCAGGAAGAAGATCAAAGACAAAAACATTTAACGCTAAAGGAGAAACTATCAAAAGCTAAATCTGATAAAGATGGCAGCTTATCTTTACTAGTATACACATATTTATGTTTCTAAATTCTGTATGATTGAGTTAAAATTACATATAATCGTTCTATAATTCATTAAACAGGATCAAAACAATATTGTGGAGACAATGGCAAAAATAAACCAGTTGGATCAATTGGAGAATAGTGAATTGAGTGATTGGCTAAAAGAGCGTTCAATTCCATATAATTCTAAAGCAAAAAAGTGTACTTATTAATAAATTATTATCGCACATCAAGAATACAACAATTTTACAGCCATTTCGTATGTAAATGTATCATATGTGTTCTTAAGTGTACTAAGTTAGTATAAAAAATAATACCAATATGCTATAACATAACATATTACATTTTTACATTCATACATTAGAGCAGCTTTAGTATATAACAAATAAAATAATAATACATAATTAGATATAATTAATAAAAGATAAAAAATTCTTTTTGTACCACTGATTTTTTATGAACTATTTATCACAATTAACATAGCTTTTCTGTCAGCTTCATTTTTTATACCAATTTCAATTAAATCTTCATTAGTTAAACTCATAAATAAATCAATGTCAACCTGAAATAAGTTTACAATATTAATTTATAATAAAATTTTATACATGTAACAACATATTTACTTCTTGTACGAGGAATTTGAGTATTGACCTAATCCTTAATGTTTTAGTAAAATAAACACTTTTGCTTCTTCTGAATTTAAAATCATTCCTCTTGGAGGTGTCCTGTAACGTGGTGGTGATGGTGTATTTTCCCTAAATACATTTTCATCCTTCATATTTGGAAGAACATTTTGTTGGCGCAATAGACTAAATTTAGGCACATATTTAAGAATAGTATCAACATCTTCTTTGTGTTGAATATTTAAATCTTGTGGCTGAATGGACTGTAATCTTTGCAAACAATATAGTTAAATTAAAATATCATATTTACTTTGTATATAATATAGAGCAATAACTAATATACCTCTGCATAGGTAGTTCGCTTATATTCTTTCTACTTTTTGAACAAGTTAGCATTGCTTCATCTTTATCTTAATTTACAAACAATTGTTTCTCCTTTGTTTCATCTTTGATATTCAAAATTAATTTCCTCATTATGTTCATTTTGTGTAAAATATATATTTGAAGAAGTAGGTAACAGTTTATTCAGATCGCAAGTCAAGGTGGGTGAAATTAAACTACTCTGAACACTTTCTCAATGATTTGTCTCTAAACTTAATGCACAGGGTTTTAAAAGTTCCTTGCTTTAACATTCTCTATCGTGTCAGAAGCTTCAACTTCAAGAGTAATAGTTTTCCCTGTTAAGACCTTAACGAAGACCTATATGTTGCATGGTCTGGGGAAAAATGGTTATATTAATGTACAATATCGTGCTGCGATAGTACATGCTAAAATAAACATTTTGTAAGGAATAGCTGTATATTTTTTTAATTTATAAAAACATTAATCAGCTCAAATTTTGTTAAACAAAATGATGGCATCACAGCAGAGTATCGGTTATTGGAAAACTCATCTAATATTCTTTACATAAATATGGAAGGATCAGCTGTTATACTTACATTTCTTGAAATAATTTATAGAATAGGGTAGATAGTTGCACACAAGTCACTCTAAATTCTTTTGATAAAACAATATAGAAAAGCTTTCGAAGGATAATTCACAATAGAGTATGTCAAATAATGTATAACATGTGCATTTGGTGCCATTTATTGGTGTACACAATAATTGCGTAGTTCAGTAAAGCTAGTAAAGGATGCACTTAGACTAAATCTCATAATTTTTCACCATTTCCTTAAATTAACTGCATATACATTATTTGATGTGTACATACAAGTACATACCGCATATCTGTTAAAATTAATTAAATGTTATATAATATGTTTCCTAGGAAAGCCGTTGAAAAATTTGAAAAAGGTTTCAAACGTTTAAGAATACCTATAACCTTCCTTTGTTAAGTACGTGGGAGAAAATATTTATATCGTCTTTCGCAAAATAAATGCGAATCGAATGAACAGCGAGATTATTGAACTGTGGAAATGAAAAAGAATCGAAATAATGAAAACGAAAACAGAGAAAGTTATTACATAGAATTATTATATTATTGCATAGAAAATCATTGAAAAATGTTCAGAGTAATCTATATATATTAATTTATAATAAACCCTTGAATTTTTCGATATACGACTCTTTTAATCGCAAGTTGTTTTCTTGGACCTTATCGTTTTTCAGATGCTGTTTAAAGCTGTTATTACATTGGTTTGGGTTTTCATATTCAATTGATTCATACAGATTAGTTTTGTATCCTGTGTACTTCACACACCTTGTACAGCCATTTACACACAGCGAAAATTCAGATAAAAAAGATGGGGGAAAAACAGAAGAGAATCGCAAAGCAGTAGTACCAACTCTGGATGTAGGAACTAGCGATCATACCAACATGACATTTATCTCAACAAAACCCAGTGTAAGCAGCAGTGTATGCAGTGTAAGTATAAACAGCTGCTAGAAAATTCAGTTATGAGAATGATGACTCACTTTAGCAATTTCAGGATGGTTAGTAAGAAAACATAGGCGTCGTCAATTTTAAAGATTCTACTTCGTCGATACGTTTTTTTGCATTTGACAGACGAGAACGTCTCCCTCGTTATTTTTCAAGATATTACTGCTTTTCAAGCTAAGTGTATAGCGTTTTATCCGAATATCTTTATTCTTCGTTTTTGCTATCTTCTACTGCATTCGCAATTAACATTTTTAATGCCAAACGATGGCATATTGTTGCAAGGAACATTTGCGAAAAGTGCCAACTCTGTGTGAGATGTTTCAAATATTGAAAAATCTGCGTACTTATTTCTAAAAATAATTTTATTATAATCCGCGGTGATTCAAACCGGGGCTGGGTATACGCCATAAAGTATAGGGTGCCATAAAGTAGAATTAACCATGTAACGGTAACCTGAGACTTTAGACTATGCTTTACCTTCTTACTAAATATTTTACCCACCTTCAGGCAAGAATCGTATTGACTTGTATATAGGGTGTTTCCTTAGAATGGTGGTCACCTGAACCGAAACAACGTAGCGATTAGGGGTTGACGAGTATGTCAAAACTGAAGAAGAACGATATGGAAATTCCAAACAATACGAAAACTCGATTAGAACCTAATACCAAGCATCTATTATCATTTCCTCTTTCATTATATGTGTTAATAATAAATTGCAATTTTTTGTCGCTCTCTTTGACTCTCTAGACTCCGTAGCAGCTTTTACTGATATTTTAAACATCGTGTTAATATTGTCAAGTAAAAACCGAACAAATAAGAATTCCTTCAAAAGCGGCATCATTTTCGAAATGTGAGTAAATAAGGGGTATAATTTCTGTACCTTGCTGTACCTAGCGTGCGTCGTTTACTTGAGAACAGTACAGAGCAGTACAGTACAGGGGCGGAGCATCGATGAAATTTGATTGGTTGACAACTTGTGCTACTGTGGTAGGGATAAGATCTGTAGGAAACAGGTAGTTCTTTCTCCAGAAATAGAAGTTTCAAGATTCAGTATTTGATCGACAGTCGAAGAGTTTGTTCGTTCGTGCGATAAAGCAGTTTTAGTAAATCTAAAAATATAAAATATACAAGAATAAGATATTAAATCTTTGTTAAGATTCCACTTGAAGAGTTGGTGTGCTGTTGAAGCGGGACGTGAACATCTGATATCGGTAAGTTTTGCCTGTAATATATTCCTGTTTCATCAATTGTACGCGTATAATATTTCTCGAAAATGAGTAAACTAAAATCGTTTTACCATTTATAAGTCAGAATATCGTAGCGAAAGCATTTATGTAGATTGTACAGAAAGTTTCGTGATCCTTCGAACGCTTCAATTATCAAATAAAATCGCTGTAATTTTTCAAAGACAATTTTTAATTTTTGCGCTAAAGCACACGGGGCTGAGATTACTTCGATAATATCGGCTTGTTATAATCAGTAGATATTATAATTTCTTTTTTTTTTTTAAATAGGTTTTAAGACATTTCTTCGGTTTACACAATGTCGTCGGATCATGCGATTTCGTCGGGTGATTCAACATCATCGATTAACTCAATATCGGCGGACGATTCAGCCGCAGCAGTACCTTCAACATCGGCAGCAAGGCCGGTGCATTTAATGTCACCGAGTCTTTCGACGTCGTCAATGATACCATTGATAGCCGCCCCCCCGATGTCATCAATGCTATCAATGTTCGCCGTACACTGGTCGTCGCCAATGCTACCAATGTTCCCCGAACCCTGGATGTCGCCAACGCCACGAGTACGGATAACACAAAGAAACGGAAATATATACTGTCCTTATGGTTTAAAATATCACAAGTCATTTGATTTTAATGACCACAGATTTTTAAGACATTCACGAACCCCGTCGACATATGAATTTAGCCGTTTGGGACTAAGGAGAGTTACGGAACCAGAAAAATTGGAATATGCCAGTTACGAATCCAGGTTAAACTCATTCGCAGGATGGCCTACACATCTAAGGCAGACAAGTGAAGAATTAGCCGATGCTGGCTTCTACTACATCGGAATAATGGATCTCACTGTCTGTTACCATTGTGGAATTTGTATAGAAAATTGGGGACCAGAAGAACATCCATGGGAAAAACATGCAATTTCGTCTCCCGGCTGTTATTACTTATTAACAGTACGGGGTTTCAAATATGCTAATAATGTAACAGGCCAGGAGTTATATGAAACTTCTACAGAAGTAAGTACAGTAACATATACCCTGAACCATATGTATAGTTAACAATTCGGATATATACTTATGTACATTATATTTATTTCAGGCACCAACACAAATTGCGAATGGGAATCCTGAGAGATCCAATAGTGAAAATGATACTAATGAAATGACTCTCGTTCAGAAAATTGGTAAGTAATAAACATAAAAACACAGATTGATCATAAATTCGTTTATTTGTATGAAATCCGTATACATATAATAAATTTTATTATGTGTTACATCTAAATATACTGTTCACAATTTTAGCTGCTGCGAAGGAAAAAAATCGAGCATTGAAAAATGCTCGTTTGTGTAAAGTTTGCATGGAACGAGAAGCAACAGTTGTATTCCTACCTTGTGGACATGTAGCAACCTGCGACTACTGTTCACCGGCACTTACAAAATGCATAATTTGCCGAGGAGAACTTAAGGCGACAAGTAGTGCAATTTTTTTGTAATGCATGCACATGTATATAATTATGTACATTTGTAAATTAGCTTATTCATATCTCTTATATAAATATAAATATAATTTTTTAAAAATGACGTACAGTCATTAAAATGTGTGATGTATCGTTAAATTAACTGTATATATCAGGAAATGATAATTTTTTTTATTTTTAATAGTATTTCTACAGTAATTAATAAATAGAAACATAATACTAAATTGATCAAATACATTTTGTCTTTATATTTTTGGCTTTTTTTGTATTTTAAGTGTATTTTACTTAATTAAACATTAATTCGAATTATGTACCTTATTTTATCTGAATAAAGTTAACTTTTTCAGCATTTAACTAATTGTTTTTTATTTTATTCCCCTTATTGTCATTAAAATGAAGCTGTTTTATATATATATAAATATATATGTAATACAGTTTCATTTCATTTATTATATATATTTTCATTATATATAGATATATATGCAATATGTTATATTGTAGTATACAAATTATACCATATCATATATATATATATAAACACACATTTACATACACACGCGCTCACACACGTATACACATATGCGTATGTATATATATATATGTATATATGCATCGCAATCATATATCGTCGTTGGCCCTTTTCGCAAATGTTCCTTGCAACAATATACCATCGTTTGGCTTTAAAAGTGTTAATTGCGAATGCAGTAGAAGATAGTAAAAACGAAGAATAAAGATATTCGAGCAAAACGCAATACACTTAGCTTGAAAAGCAGTAATATCTTGAAAAATAACGAGGGAGACGTTCTCGTCTGTCAAATGCAAAAAAACGTATCGACGAAGTAGAACCTTTAAAATTGTCGACGCCTATGTTTTCTTACTAACCATCCTGAAATTGCTAAAGTGAGTCATCATTCTCATAACTGAATTTTCCTAGCAGCTGTTTATATTCGTGTACAATGTAGCGGCGTATCTACTGTATCCGTTTACTCTCATTTCGATTGTTTTTCTAATTTTTCTTTATTTTTATCTAGCATTTTGCATTCGATGTGTCTTAGGCACCAAACATTCTGAACTCGAAATCTACACTGGCTTTTGTTGAGATAAATGTCATGTTGGTATGATCGCTAGTTCCTACATCCAGTGTTGGAACAACTGCTTTGCGATTCTCTTCTGTTTTTCCCCATCCGTCACGTCCTTTTTATCTGAGTTTTCGCTGTGTGTAAATGGCTGTACAAGGTGTGTGAAGTACACAGGATACAAAACTAATCTGTATGAATCAATTGAATATGAAAACCCAAACCAATGTAATAACAGCTTTAAACAGCATCTGAAAAACGATAAGGTCCAAGAAAACAACTTGCGATTAAAAGAGTCGTATATCGAAAAATTCAAGGGTTTATTATAAATTAATATATATAGATTACTCTGAACATTTTTCAATGATTTTCTATGCAATAATATAATAATTCTATGTAATAACTTTCTCTGTTTTCGTTTTCATTATTTCGATTCTTTTTCATTTCCACAGTTCAATAATCTCGCTGTTCATTCGATTCGCATTTATTTTGCGAAAGACGATATAAATATTTTCTCCCACGTACTTAACAAAGGAAGGTTATAGGTATTCTTAAACGTTTGAAACCTTTTTCAAATTTTTCAACGGCTTTCCTAGGAAACATATTATATAACATTTAATTAATTTTAACAGATATGCGGTATGTACTTGTATGTACACATCAAATAATGTATATGCAGTTAATTTAAGGAAATGGTGAAAAATTATGAGATTTAGTCTAAGTGCATCCTTTACTAGCTTTACTGAACTACGCAATTATTGTGTACACCAATAAATGGCACCAAATGCACATGTTATACATTATTTGACATACTCTATTGTGAATTATCCTTCGAAAGCTTTTCTATATTGTTTTATCAAAAGAATTTAGAGTGACTTGTGTGCAACTATCTACCCTATTCTATAAATTATTTCAAGAAATGTAAGTATAACAGCTGATCCTTCCATATTTATGTAAAGAATATTAGATGAGTTTTCCAATAACCGATACTCTGCTGTGATGCCATCATTTTGTTTAACAAAATTTGAGCTGATTAATGTTTTTATAAATTAAAAAAATATACAGCTATTCCTTACAAAATGTTTATTTTAGCATGTACTATCGCAGCACGATATTGTACATTAATATAACCATTTTTCCCCAGACCATGCAACATATAGGTCTTCGTTAAGGTCTTAACAGGGAAAACTATTACTCTTGAAGTTGAAGCTTCTGACACGATAGAGAATGTTAAAGCAAGGAACTTTTAAAACCCTGTGCATTAAGTTTAGAGACAAATCATTGAGAAAGTGTTCAGAGTAGTTTAATTTCACCCACCTTGACTTGCGATCTGAATAAACTGTTACCTACTTCTTCAAATATATATTTTACACAAAATGAACATAATGAGGAAATTAATTTTGAATATCAAAGATGAAACAAAGGAGAAACAATTGTTTGTAAATTAAGATAAAGATGAAGCAATGCTAACTTGTTCAAAAAGTAGAAAGAATATAAGCGAACTACCTATGCAGAGGTATATTAGTTATTGCTCTATATTATATACAAAGTAAATATGATATTTTAATTTAACTATATTGTTTGCAAAGATTACAGTCCATTCAGCCACAAGATTTAAATATTCAACACAAAGAAGATGTTGATACTATTCTTAAATATGTGCCTAAATTTAGTCTATTGCGCCAACAAAATGTTCTTCCAAATATGAAGGATGAAAATGTATTTAGGGAAAATACACCATCACCACCACGTTACAGGACACCTCCAAGAGGAATGATTTTAAATTCAGAAGAAGCAAAAGTGTTTATTTTACTAAAACATTAAGGATTAGGTCAATACTCAAATTCCTCGTACAAGAAGTAAATATGTTGTTACATGTATAAAATTTTATTATAAATTAATATTGTAAACTTATTTCAGGTTGACATTGATTTATTTATGAGTTTAACTAATGAAGATTTAATTGAAATTGGTATAAAAAATGAAGCTGACAGAAAAGCTATGTTAATTGTGATAAATAGTTCATAAAAAATCAGTGGTACAAAAAGAATTTTTTATCTTTTATTAATTATATCTAATTATGTATTATTATTTTATTTGTTATATACTAAAGCTGCTCTAATGTATGAATGTAAAAATGTAATATGTTATGTTATAGCATATTGGTATTATTTTTTATACTAACTTAGTACACTTAAGAACACATATGATACATTTACATACGAAATGGCTGTAAAATTGTTGTATTCTTGATGTGCGATAATAATTTATTAATAAGTACACTTTTTTGCTTTAGAATTATATGGAATTGAACGCTCTTTTAGCCAATCACTCAATTCACTATTCTCCAATTGATCCAACTGGTTTATTTTTGCCATTGTCTCCACAATATTGTTTTGATCCTGTTTAATGAATTATAGAACAATTATATGTAATTTTCACTTAATCATACAGAATTTAGAAACATAAATATGTGTATACTAGTAAAGATAAGCTGCCATCTTTATCAGTTTTAGCTTTTGCTAGCTTCTCCTTTATCGTTAAATGTTTTTGTCTTTGATATTTTTCCTGCGGTAGCTATTATTAAATAGAGAAGATCATAAGCGAAGCATGCACAACGAAAGTATAATAAAAGAAAAAGTAAGCTCTGATTTTTGTGATTTGAAGTATGAATGTATATATATATATAAAATGAAACTATATAATATATATATATATATATATAATAAATGAAATGAAACTGTATTACATATATATTTATATATATAAAACAGCGTCATTTTAATGACAATAAGGGGAGTAAAACAAAAAACAATTAGTTAGATGCAGAAAAAGTTAACTTTATTCAGATAAAATAAGATACATAATTCGAATTAATGTTTAATTGAGTAAAATACACTTAAAATACAAAAAAAGCCAAAAATATAAAGACAAAATGTATTTGATCAATTTAGTATTATGTTTCTATTTATTAATTACTGTAGAAATACTATTAAAAATAAAAAAAATTATCATTTCCTGATATATACAGTTAATTTAACGATACATGGTATCACAAATTTTAATGTTTGTACGTCAATTTTTAAAAATTGTAAGGTATATTTATATGAGAGACATGGATGAGCTAATTTATATATGTACACAATTATATATACATATGTGCATGCATTACGACAAAAAGATACGACTCGTTGCATTAATTTCTCGTTGGCAAATTATGCACCGTGAGAAAGCTTGTGAACAGTAATTGCAGGTTACTGCATGTCCACAAGGTAGGAATAAAGCTGTTGTTTCTCGTTCCGTGCAAACTTTACACAAACGAGCATTTTTCAATGCTCGATTTTTTTCCTTCGCAGCAGCTAAAATAGTGAACAGTATATTTAAATATAACACACAATAAAATTTATTATATGTATACCGATTTCATACAAATTAACAAATTTATGATCAATCTGTGTTTTTATTTTTATTACTTACCAATTTTCTGAACGAGAGTCATTTCATTAGTATCATTTTCACTATTGGATCTCTTAGGAATCCCATACGAAATTTGTGTTGGTATCTGAAATAAATATAATGTACATAAGCATATATTCGAATTATTAATTATACATATGGTTCAGGGTATATGTTACTGTACTTACTTCTGTAGAAGTTTCATACAACTCCTGGTCTGTTACGTTATTAGCATATTTGAAACCCTCTATTGTTAATAAGTAATAACAGCCGGGAGACAAAATTGCATGTTGTTCCAATGGATCTTCTTGTGGTCTCCAATTTCTTATACTAATTCCACAATGGAAACAGGTAGTGAAATCTTTAATTTTTGTGTAATAGAAGCCAGCATGGGCTAATTCTTCACTTTTCTGTCTGATGTATGCAGGCCATCTTGCGAATGAGTTTAACCTGGATTCGTAACTGGCATATTCCAATTTTTTTGGTTCCTTAACTTTTCTTAGACCCAAACGGGAAAGTTCATATGACGACAGGGTTCGTGAAAATTTTGAAAATATATGGTCATGAAAATCAAATGAATCTTGATATTTCAAACCATAAGGACAAGATATATTTCTTCTTTTTCTCCGTAGAATTCTATCGGGATTTGCTCCAATTGGTACATTATCACAATGTTCATTGCGGATAAATCTGCACTTCGGAGAACACATTATATGAATTTGCATGGGCAATTGACCCTGTGCCCAGTGACTTATCTCCACTTGACACTCGAAACATCTCACTCTATCTATTTCACCAGTGGAATAGAATCCTGCAGCTGCAAGACTGGTAGGGTGAATGAATAATCGAGGCCAATTTCGAAAACTCCAGAGTCTTGCTGCCTCAAAGCGAAAATCATCATAATTTTCTCGAATCTCACACCACGAAGATGGAGCCATCGATATTACTGCCGTAAGCAATTCCGTTATTGGCAACGTATAGTTTTCGGCAATCATTAGGTCCATTGGCGACGACGAGTTGTCGGGGAATATTGGCAGCATTGGCGACGACGAGTGGTCGGGGAACATTGGCAGCATTGGCGACGACGAGTGATCGGCGAACATTAGTAGCATTGACGACGTCGAAGGTCTCGTTGATATTAAATGTATCGGCCTTGCTGCCGATGTTGAAGGTACTGCTGCGGCTGAACCGTCCGCCGATATTGAATTAATCGATGATGTTGAATCATCCGACGAACTTGAATGAGCCGACGACATTGTTTCAACCAAAGAAACGTCTTAAAACCTATTTAAAAAAATAATATAAAATTAAAATATCTACTGATTATAACAAGCCGATATTATCGAAGTAATCTCAGCCCCGTCTGTTTTAGCGCAAACGTTAAAAATTGTCTTTGAAAAATTACAGCGATATTATTTGATAATTGAAGCGTTTGAAGGATCACGAAACTTTCTGTACAATCTACATAAATGCTTTCAATACGATATTCTGACTTATAAATGGTAAAACGATTTTAGTTTACTCATTTTCGAGAAATATTATACGCGTACAATTGATGAAACAGGAATATATTACAGACAAAACTTACCGATATCATATGTTCACGTCCCGCTTCAACAGCACACCAACTCTTCAAGTGGAATCTTAACAAAGATTTAATACCTTATTCCTGTATATTTTATATTTTTAGATTTACTAAAACTGCGCTGTCACACGAACGAACAAACTCTTCGACCATCAATCAAATACTGAACCTTGAAACTACTATGTACGGAGAAGGAACTACCTGTTTCCTACAGATCTTATCCCCACTCACAGAACAAGTTATCAACCAATCAAATTTCATCGATGCTACGCTTGTACTGTACTGCACTGTACTGTTCTCAAGTAAAGGACGCACGCTAGGTACAGCAAGGTACAGAAATTATAACCCTTATTTACTCATCTTTCGAAAATGGTGCCGCTTTTGAAGGAATTCTTATTTGCTCCTTTTTTACTTGACAATATTAACACGTTGTTTAAAATATCGGTAAAAGCTGCTACGGAGCCTAGAGAGTCAAAGAGAACGACAAAAAATTGCAATTTATTATTAACAGATATAATGAAAGAGGAAATGATAATAGATGCTTGGTATTAGGTTCTAATCGAGTTTTCGTATTGTTTGGAATTTCCATATCGTTCTGCTTCAGATTTGACATACTCGTCAACCCCTAATCGCTACATTGTTTCGGTTCAGGTGACCACCATTCTAAGGAAACACCCTATATACAAGACAATACGATTCTTGCCTGAAGGTGGGTGAACTATTTAGTAGGAAGGTAAAGCATAGTCTAAAGTCTCAGGTTACCGTTACATGGTTAATTTTACTTTATGGCGTATACCCAGCCTCGGTTTTAATCATCGCGGATTATAATAAAATTATTTTTAGAAATAAGTACGCAGTTTTTTCAATACATGAAACATCTTGAACAGGGTTTCTGCAGGAAAATTGAACCATTAGTAACATTTTATAAATTCATTTTGAAATAAAGTTCTCTCGCGATGCGAATAGTAAGACGCTGTAGCATTATGTTATATTGTATTATACATATTATGCTATGTCATATAAATATACATATATATATATATGTCGGGTCGGCGTTAACATTTGAGTTAGGGTTGAGGGCGTGAAACGAATCCCTATTGGCGCTAGACGTGATCATTATGCAATAAAGGAGATATTTACTAGTGCAAATATGACTATGATGGAATTGGACAAGTAATCGGATAATTAGGTACTCGAGAAGCTAATGACAATGATCCTAGGCTCACTAACGAATCCGCGGTCAAGGGGATGACGGACTCTACTTTTCCTCAGCGTCTAAGTTGTACTCAATATTAATGCACGAGGCAATCACTACGTATCTGAGAGTTACTTGAATCGTCTTTGAGATCGTACCGGAGAGTGGTTCTCCATCACGGTAACGCTGTCGAGGAAAACTATGATGGGTGTGCCCAAGGGCACGAAATCATCGGATTCGTGGAGAAAAGCCTTCATTCGGAAAGTGAGGGAAATTGGCGTTACTGTTAATTGGTCAATTTCCATGTTGGTGGTTAGGGAAGGGTGCTAGCCGCCCTTAAGAGAAAGTTCGAGAAGAGGAAGCCTCGTTGGTGAGAAAAATAGATTTCTCCTATTTTCTCGTAGTTGGGACGAGGACTGTTTGTCGGTTTGAAGGACTTTAGTTAAACAGACCTTAAGATTTATAGCAGGTCCTCGGGCTAGCTGAACATGTACTGTGGAGACGCGTCGACATCTGGTAATCATCTTACTCAAAGAATAGAGTCTGCGTGTGGCGAGCCACGGGACAGAAATCGTTGAAATGCTTACCGTCGTGCCCCGTCCTAAGTATTTCTTTTAAGGAGAGCTATAGGGTTACTTCATGCCTTTGTTAGACAAAACGTTCATCCCTTGACCGCGACTACGTTCGGCGACTGGTTGTCGCCTCGAGCCCGAGCTCACTATCATAAATCTCAAATAAGTACAGTCGAATCGAATGACAACAGTTTCTTAATTCGGCTATGGTGAAATCCAAATTACAATACTAGGGGTCTTCCCAAAGTTCCGAAGGGAAGGTTCCAGTATTCTTTCATCTCCGACATATATATATATTTATATTTTCGATATACGACTCTTTTAATCGCTAGATGTTTTCTTGGACGTTATCGTTTTTCAGATGCTGTTTAAACTTGTTATTACATTGGTTTGGGTTTTCATATTCAATTGATTCATACAGATTAGTTTTGTATCCTGTGTACTTCACACACCTTGTACAGCCATTTATACACAGCGAAAATTCAGATAAAAAAGATGGGGGAAAAACAGAAGAGAATCGCAAAGCAGTAGCACCAACTCCGGATGTAGGAACTAGCGATCATACCAACATGACATTTATTTCAACAAAAGCCAGTGTAGATTTCGAGTTCAGAATCTTTGGTGCCTAAGACACATCGAATGCAAAATGCTAGATAAAAATAAAGAAAAATTCGAAAAACATTCGAAATGAGAGTAAACGGATACAGTAGATACGCCGCTACAGTGTACACGAATATAAACAGCTGCTAGAAAATTCAGTTATGAGAATGATGACTCACTTTAGCAATTTCAGGATGGTTAGTAAGAATGCATAGGCGTCGACAATTTTAAAGGTTCTACTTCGTCGATACCTCTTTTTGCATTTGACAGACGAGAACGTTTCCCTCGTTATTTTTCAAGATATTACTGTTTTTCAAGCTAAGTGTATTGCGTTTTGCTCGAATATCTTTATTCTTCGTTTTTACTATCATCTAGTGCATACGCAATAAACACTTTTAATGCCAAACGATAGTATATTGTTGCAAGGAACATTTGCGAAAAGTGCCAACGAAGATATATGATTGCGATACATATATACATATATATACATACATACATACATACATACTTACATACATATATATATATATATACACGTATTATACCATGTCATATATATATATAATACGTATAATACAATATAACATAATGCTACAGCGTCTTACTATTCGCATCGCGAGAGAACTTTATTTCAAAATGAATTTATAAAATGTTACTAATGGTTCAATTTTCCTGCAGAAACCCTGTTCAAGATGTTTCATGTATTGAAAAAACTGCGTACTTATTTCTAAAAATAATTTTATTATAATCCGCGATGATTAAAACCGAGGCTGGGTATACGCCATAAAGTAAAATTAACCATGTAACGGTAACCTGAGACTTTAGACTATGCTTTACCTTCCTACTAAATAGTTCACCCACCTTCAGGCAAGAATCGTATTGTCTTGTATATAGGGTGTTTCCTTAGAATGGTGGTCACCTGAACCGAAACAATGTAGCGATTAGGGGTTGACGAGTATGTCAAATCTGAAGCAGAACGATATGGAAATTCCAAACAATAGGAAAACTCGATTAGAACCTAATACCAAGCATCTATTATCATTTCCTCTTTCATTATATCTGTTAATAATAAATTGCAATTTTTTGTCGTTCTCTTTGACTCTCTAGGCTCCGTAGCAGCTTTTACCGATATTTTAAACAACGTGTTAATATTGTCAAGTAAAAAAGGAGCAAATAAGAATTCCTTCAAAAGCGGCATGATTATCGAAATTGAGTAAATAAGGGGTATAATTTCTGTACCTTGCTGTACCTAGCGTGCGTCCTTTACTTGAGAACAGTACAGTGCAGTACAGTACAAGCGTAGCATCGATGAAATTTGATTGTTTGACAACTTGCGGTACTGTGGGTAGGGATAAGATTTGTAAGAAACAAGTAGTTCCTTCTCGGTAGACAGTAGTGTGGAGGATTGGTGGAGAAAAGGTATCGAGATATAACGAGATTGCTGTCGCAGACCGTCAAATATATTTGTAGTAAATAAATAAATAGACGTACAGTGAGTCGTTGATACAAAATATAAAACGCGGAATAAATACTCGTTATTGTTCGTCGCGGAACTCGGAGATACCCTGTTGATTCTCGCTGATACTCTTTGATACTCGATATATACTGTTCGACACCGTCTTGCTCGCGATCGCGTCCGTTTATTTACACTTGTCGGTGGAGAGTCGGAAAATTCAAATTCGTCTTCATTCGACGGTTGCATGTAGCGGCCACATTGTTTTGCCCGGAATTTATTTGTTCTTACATTACTTTTAATCTAACGGTCTTGATACTCAGAGGCAAAACAACAACATGATTTGAAATGCCCTCTGACTCATGTGTCGCTGCATATGTTGTCCTTACAATATCAAGAGTCGTTTGATTTTAATGACCATCGATTTTTAAGATATTGACGAAACCCGACGGCATATGAACTTAGCCGTTTGGGATTAAATATTATTAAAAAACCGGAAAATTCTGAATACGCCAGTTACGTATCCAGATTAAACTCATTCGCAACATGGCCTACACATCTGAGGCAGACAAGTGAACAATTAGCCGATGCTGGCTTCTACTACACCGAAATAAATGATTTCACTACCTGTTACCATTGTGGAATTAATATAGGAAATTGGAGACCAGAAGAAGATCCATGGGAACGACATGCAATTTTGTCTCCCAGCTGTTGATATTTATTAACAGTACGGGGCTGGGAATATGTTAAAAATGTAACAGGCCAGGAGTTATATGAAACTTCTGCAGAAGTAAGTACAAAAACATATGCCCTGAACCATATGTATAATTAATAATTCGAATATATACTTAAGTACATTATATTTATTTCAGGCACCAATACAAATTGTTGATGACAATCCTGAGAGATCCAATAGTGAAAATGATACTAATGAAACGACTCTCCTTCAGGAACTTGGTAAGTAATAATAATAAAAACACAGACTGATCATAAATTCGTTAATTTGTATGAAATCCGTATACATATAATAAATTTTATTATATAGTTTCTTTTCAAGATGCTGCTTGGTAAAGAATTTTCCTCTATAATCGAACAGGATCTCTGAGCATCTTTTGACGATTCCTAGAAACTGCAAACAATTTTATTTTATATTGACTACTATTTTAGCTGCTCTGGAGGAAGAAAATCTAGCAATGGAAGATGCTCGTCTATGTAAAGTTTGCACCGAACGAGAAGCAACAACTGCATTCCTACCTTGTGGACATGCAGCAACATGCGATTACTGTTCACAAGCTTTCTCACGATGCATAATTTGCCAAGGAGAAATTAAAGCCACGAGCCGTATCTTTTTGACGTAATGCATGCACATATGTATATATAATTGTGTACGTATATAAATTAGCTTATCCATGTCTCTCATATAAATATACCTTACAATTTTTAAAAATTGACGTACACACATTAAAATTTGTGATACCATGTATCGTTAAATTAAGTGTATATATCATGAAATGATAAAATATTTTATTTCTAGTACTATTTCTACAGTAATTAATAAATAGAAACATAATACTAAATTGATCAAATACATTTTTTCTTTATATTTTTGGCTTTTTTTGTATTTTAAGTGTATTTTACTTAATTAAACATTAATTCGAATTATGTATCTTATTTTATCTGAATAAAGTTAACTTTTTCCGCATCTAACTAATTGTTTTTTGTTTTACTCCCCTTATTGTCATTAAAATGACGCTGTTTTATATATATAAATATATATGTAATACAGTTTCATTTCATTTATTATTATTATATATATATATTATATAGTTTCATTTTATATATATATATACATACATACTTCAAATCATAAAAATCAGAGCTTACTTTTTCTTTTATTATACTTTCGTTGTGCATGCTTCGCTTATGATCTTCTCTATTTAATAATAGCTACCGCAGGAAAAATATCAAAGACAAAAACATTTAACGATAAAGGAGAAGCTAGCAAAAGCTAAATCTGATAAAGATGGCAGCTCATCTTTACCAGTATACGCATATTTATGTTTCTAAATTCTGTATGATTAAGTGAAAATTACATATAATTGTTCTATAATTCATTAAACAGGATCAAAACAATATTGTGGAGACAATGGCAAAAATAAACCAGTTGGATCAATTGGAGAATAGTGAATTGAGTGATTGGCTAAAAGAGCGTTCAATTCCATATAATTCTAAAGCAAAAAAGTGTACTTATTAATAAATTATTATCGCACATCAAGAATACAACAATTTTACAGCCATTTCGTATGTAAATGTATCATATGTGTTCTTAAGTGTACTAAGTTAGTATAAAAAATAATACCAATATGCTATAACATAACATATTATATTTTTACATTCATACATTAAAGCAGCTTTAGTATATAACAAATAAAATAATAATGTATAATTAAATGTAATTAATAAAAGATAATAAATTCTTCTTGTATCACTGATTTTTTATGATCTATTTATCACTTCTAATATAGCTTTTCTGTCAGCTTCATTTTTTATACCAATTTCAATTAAATCTTCATTAGTTAAAGTCATAAACAAATCAATGTCAACCTGAAATAAATTTACAGTATTAGTTTCTAATAAAATTTTATACATATCTATAACACACATAACTTAATAATATATTTACTTCTTGTTCGAGAAATATAGACACGTATTGACCTAATCCGTAATGTTTTAGTAAAATAAACATTTTTGCTTCTTCTGAATTTAAAATCATTCCTCTTGGAGGTGTCCTGTAACGTGGTGGTGTTGGTGTGTTTTCCCCAAATACATTTTCATCATTCATATTTGGAGGAATATTTTGTTGGCGCAATGGACTAAATTCAGGCACATATTCAAGAGTAGTATCAAGATCTTCTTTGTGTTGAATATTTAAATCTTGTGGCCGAATGGACTGTAATCTTTGCAAACAATATAGTTAAATTAAAATATCATATTTATTTTGTATATAATATAGAGCAATAACTAATATACCTCTGCAAAGGTAGTTCGCTTACATTCTTTCTACTTTTTGAACAAGTTAGCATTATTTCATCTTCATCTTCATTTAAAAACAATTGTTTATCTTTTGCTTCATCTTGTATATTCAAATTAATTTCCTCATTATGTTTATTTTGTGTAAAATATATATTTGGAGAAGTAGGTAACAGTTCGTTCAGATTGCAGGTCAAGGTGGGTGAAATTAAACTACTCTGAACACTTTCTGAATGATTTGTCTGTAAACTTAATGCACAAGGTTTTAAAAGTTCATTTGGAACTTTTATGACATTGTTGTTACAGTTGACATTATTGCACATTGTAGTATCAAATGTAACTATCGGTATCTTATGAACATTTAAAGGAGACTTATTACTTTTATTTTCATTTACTAGTTTGGAAAGACTTAAACAGTCCTTGTTATCTGGTTCATTTTCTATAAGAATGTTATCTGAATTGTCATTCCAATAATCTTCTGTGTCAAAATATTTTGCCAAATTTTTTATTTCTGGTACTATCGACTGCTTCATCATACTGTAAGTATAGTCATCTGTTTGAAAATTAATGGTAAGAATGAATAAAAACTCTACCAGCAATATTATGCATTGTTATCGTATCAATTTTAGACAAACTGTAATATCTTACTACTTTTTGAAACATTAAATCCTAATTCTATTAATCTGAAAAATAAATTTTTATCATTCTTCATAGCAGCAATGCAAAGTGGTGTAACATCATCATTTAGAGAATTCAATAGTGCTGATGGATATGCTTCATATATAGTTTCAAACATATCTTTATTTATTGCAGCTGCCAATCCAAAAACAGACATGCCTACAAACCAATGGAAATAACGAATTTACTGATATAGCAATATTATATATTTTCATATGATACATTAATTGTTTACCTAAATCAGTTGATTCATTCACATTAGCATTTTTTTGTAAAAGATATTTAACCATATTAATGTTTCTATTGCGAATTGCTAGCATTAGTGGTGTCCAACCAAATTTATTTTTTCTATCAATAATATGACAGCAATCATGTTTTCGAAAAATTTCTTTTGTGATATCAATACAACCATTTGCAGCACTAATGTGTAATAAATTTTCTCCGTAACTGTTCACTTTATTCAGCGTATATTCTGAAAATCGAAAACTAAATGTCGAAATGTGTCTTTTTCTTAATTAATTGTATTAAACTAAAGAAAAAAAGATGTGCTTTAAATATTCAGAAGAATAAATTATTGCATAATATGTAGTTATATAATTATACATATAATTTAATACCCCCTTTTTGTAACGCTTTTATGACTTCCCTCTCCATAGTTTTTTTCGAATAAAAATTCCCTTTTTTATGATAATTTGTTTGTAATTTGATCTTCCGTAAATATTATTGATACTATTATATATTACCCGATTCTTAATTTACGCCAATTTGTACTAAAACACAGTATTTTATAATATATGTCTTTAACATATTATTGTATTCATTTATCGAATTAAACATTGAAAGTGACCTACAAATATGGTTTTATATTTTGTTTGATTTGTTTGTAAATTCCTGTACTTGAATGTATTATCTACTCTGAATTAGATAATTCAATTATATAATATAAAAATAGTTTTAAATTAAATAACAAAATTGCTTGTATTTAAAAATTGTATTACAATCGAAAGTCTGTTTGATTTCGTTTCATTTTTGGTAATTTTCGCTAAAACTCTTTTAATTTTGTACCAAAACAAAAGTGTCTTTTTTACTAGTAATATGATGGCAGCACGGTCTCATAAAATGTGACGTGCATGATAATTTCTGACAGTATTTGAATTTCATTTTTCAATTCATATGTCTATTCGGCTCAAAAAGCCAATTATTTTATAAAATTACAAAGCACCACCGTCATTTTTGTTCCTATAACCTGTGAGCAACGAATTAAACGTGGTTTGTTGTAATATAACGTGCAATTTACAGCGATAAACTTTTACTCAATGTGAGTTATTCTTTGTTATGTACATTTCCAAAGTTTAGTTTTTTTTTTTGTCTCTAAATAAAATAAAAAGAATTCTGTCCGCATTATCAATTTGTAATTGCATGATTTTGTTTAAAATTTCAATCATTTTTTCGCGGTGTAAGTTTCTGCTAGGTTAACTTTCAGACGACGCCGAGATTATATTTTTCGGGGTGGGGGCACTAATTAAGAGAATGTGGATGGGGGAGACGAGTACGTATCGTTACCGTTAGTGGTCAATTTTCTCGAATCTTTATTAAATTTGGATCTACACGTTGTACTTTCAATTAAATGCGCGTATGTTGAATTCTCCTTTACTTTTTCTATAAAAAACCATGGTTTAGTCAATTTCATTATAGCAATATGGAAACACTGATTTCCTGTCACTGTATCATAAATTCTTTCATATGCAATATCATTTACAAATTTTATTTGAATTATATATAATTTATTGTTTAGAATGGGAAGCAGTGGTCAATTGTATAGCCTGTCTTGGGGAGAGTTTAGTTCATCACTTGCTTCTGCGGTACAATTATTAAGAGGTCATGGAGATCTGGTTGATGTTACATTAGCCGCTGGTGGACGCAGTTTCCCTGCACATAAAATTGTTCTTTGTGCAGCTAGTCCTTTTTTATTGGATTTATTAAAGGTTCTAATATTATTAATACATGGAACGTTTTATAGAATGCCATCTATAACTTTGAAATATTATAATTTGCTTTTAAATTTATTTTCCATGAACAGAGCACACCATGTCAACATCCAGTAGTTATGTTAGCTGGTATAGGAGCAGATGATTTGGAATCATTGTTGGAGTTTGTGTATCGTGGTGAAGTGAGCGTAGAACCTTCTCAACTACCCTCACTCCTTCAAGCTGCTCATTGTCTTTGTATTCATGGATTAACACCTCCTACTATATTGACTGAAGTATGTGTTATAATCAAAATATAATAATATATTCTATTGAAATATTCATATCGTATAATTTTCATATTATATAATTATCAATTTTTATATATTTGTCCATGTTTTAATTAAGTATATATTTATTAATCAATAATAATTCTTATGCATTTATGTAAAAGGATGATTCATATCTTTATTCATTTAGAATGGGGAAGAGGTGCCTGTATCAGCAATACCAACAACAAATGAAACTTTATCAAAAGAAAGCATTAGTCCTTTTTTTCCATTGAAACGAAGAAAAAAAAGAAGAAAGTCATCTTCATCTTCTGGGAAATGGCCACGTAATGCCAATACTGCTGATAATGAAAATAGGACTATAGATGGAAGTGATAATAGCCGTTCAGCTAATTATGAGCATAAAGATGAAGATAATACGGAACATGATGATACAGGTAAGAAATATTTAGCTTTTTATATTGCAATGTATTTTATAATTATTGTATTTGTTAAATTTATTGAAAATATATATTTAAATTCTCATTTTGTATTTAATATTCACTTAGAACAATAAGAGATATCATTTTATTACTATATATTTTATACAGTTTTCTTTTTCTCATCACATTGAACTGAGTTGATCATTATATTATTGTGTATATTTAATGATCAGTTTAGTGGCAAATTTTAACAAGAATGGATATGCGATATTTACTTGTGTTCTGTGTCCGGTATATTATTTTCATTATTTATTAATGTATTTTCGAAGTATGATCCATAAGTGTTTAAAGCTTCTTTTAAGCTTTTCTATATTAGAACGGACACAAGCACAACCATCAATCGGGTTGAACTGCGTCTAATCAATCATGTCACATGTTATAACGATTCAAAAATTTCAGATATAAAAATCAGTTCAGCCCTGCATGGTAATATTGTGTTTGTGTCTGTTAACAGCAAACGATCGGTTGGAATATTCGAATCACCGGAGTTGTCACTCGCCACGTGCTCAAGAAGCGCAGCCGGTGTCGACAGAAAATTCTCAGGCAGGAACACATCAGGATCAAATATCGGACAATGAATCGCACCTTCACACTTTAATGCCAATGCAGCCATATTCTCCACTACATATACCGCAATTTCCTGGTCCCTTAAATATGGGCTTTCCTCCTGGTATACCACTCCCATTAGTTACTCAGGGTACAACTGCTGGAACAGCGTCTTGTGGGCTGACAGGCAATATGAATTTGTCTAAAATACGTGGTGCATCCGACTGTCCAGGCGTTTGTCCATTATGTGGTGCTACGTTACGGCAAGCGAGAAATTTACGTAGACACCTATTATCCTCTTGCAAATATCGATTTAGTAGTAATCCGGTTCAGAGTTCCCCAGCTGATACAATGATGATAGAAGTAAAGCCTGAAGTCGAGTTATCGAGTTACAATGAGCAGTCAATGACGTATGGAACTGATAGTGGAAGTAGTACCTGTGAGCAAATAATTTGTAAGCCCAGTCCACTTCCTTCACCAACATCACAGGGACCGAATGTTGTTTCCCCTCAAAGCAACGTTCCGTCTCCAACTATCGCTAGATGAATGTACAGGAAGAAATTGGAAGCGAAGATATAATGCGAACAGGATGTTTCCACTCTGTTATTGTAATTTAGGAACTGTTTTGTTTCTTGTCGCTAATTCGTTTTATAACGTATGTTACAAATTTACTTTAAGCGAGCGTATTTTTTTTTTACTTATCGCTTTAATGTACTTATGCGAATTTATGTTCAAACTATTGTTTGCGTTGTTTAAGGACAGAAATAATGAATTGATATCGTTTTGTAAAATTCATCAGAATGAATTGATTGTTATATTATACGAATAATTTATTTCATACTCTTATTTTATTATTTTTTTATTGAATCTTTCTTGTTACGATTGGTATGAAATTAACTTGAAACAGGACGTTTAAAACGAAGTTAAAGTATACAAAAATCTTCCACGTTAGTAAGTAAGAACAGTATCTTTAGGGTTAATGGGAATAGTCGATGAAAAATTATGCCTAGTGAAAGCGGTGGTATAAGAATATTGCAAAATACTTCTAAATTTTCGATATCTTTCAAATATTCACTCACGCAATAACTATGTGTGATCAGTTTTATATAAACTTATTGAATTACGAATCTATCTTCGAAGCTTATTTTTCTCATTTCTTTTGCCAATAAAATATCAAATTAATATTTTAACATATGCGCAAGTAGAATTCGGATTTCTGTTGTTGTACGTGTTGTATGTGTTTGAAAATAAGCGGTATCAATAATCAAACACAGTATCAATAATAATATTGAGGTTTAAACGAAATCTCGCTTTTATTCACTTTTGTAATAAGGACATTAATGAACAGAAATTCTAGTTTCTACTTAAATAATTTATATCTGTATACATTTTTTATCTTTTTAAAATATTGGCATGCGTTTTATTTAGAATATCAGAATCGATTATTAGATGTAAAAAAATCGACAACATGAATTATGCTTAATTAATAAATAACGGACTCATTTGACAAAATAGCAAAGGGTTATTTTATCATAGACTGTATACTTTTAAATAAAAGAATCTCTACAGGTCATAGTCTTTCGAGCTGTTTTTGCAAATATTTTTTGTACATGGCCTTTTTGTACGTACTGTACGTAATTATTTATTTATGACTATTAACCCACTTTTATGGAATCGCAATATGATCGTCTTAGCGGTAAATAAAAAAAAAGGTCAGAACAATAAACATACAGATTAATATCCAGGATATAAACTTGTTTAATTACTGCCTATTGTTATAGTGATCTTTTTCAGGTGTCTTTGAATGTGTATAGATTTGACGGAATTAATTTTAGGAGATGGATTGTCCAAAGCACGAAGCATGTCAGATCAGCCGGCGTCGTGTCCACTTTGCGGGGCGATTTTGCGTCAATCACGAAATTTAAGAAGACATTTAGAGCTTCTACACTTTGGTTTCGGTAGCAATAACAAATCAGGTGTCCACATGAGACACCGAAGGGCCGATAGAAATACCGATCTTGTACGATCGACGCTTGCATCTATTTGTCCACCCCATATAACAAGAACGGATTACTCAAGAGTTGTAGAGAATACCGATTTGTCGACGTTAACGTCTTTATCCATTGCTTCGACAGCCAATTCCAGCGCATCGAATGCCAGCCTTGCAGGTGAATGCAGCTTGAGATAGAAAAGAGGAGGAACGATTGATACAATTACTTTTGATAGTCGATCACATAAGGGATAATAACAGCTACTTTGCAAGTAAATGGAAGGAAATAATGGAATACGGGAACAAAGCAACATAATGTTAAGAATGTTAAGAGGAAGACAGAAAGTAATATTGTATCGATCTTCCTATGGTGTCAAGTTTCCTGTAACTGTAGAATGTTTTCTTACGATTAATTTACTTATATGTATAGTAGGGTTAAACGTACAACCTCTGTATATTTCAATTTATTTGTCATTATGTGTTGAGAGATTGTAAGTTATTTTTTAGTTATTATATTGTAAATGTAATTGAACAAGAAACAAAATACAAGTATTTATGTTAAAAATGTTGTTAATTATTTTGTTTCATTTCTTTTATAACACTATGTTTATTTAAAATGATCGTTATGTATAACGTACTGCTACATTAAATGCATATATTAAGCAACATTTATAAAACTAATACATAATTTACATAATGAAAGAAACATTATTCTTAAATATGTAAATCTTATTATTTCAATTTTTCTATATTAAATTACGAATAATGAAGAAGCATACCGTGGCTGGTAGAAGTGAAGGATTTTAATTAAAAACTAAGATGGTTTATAATAATTATAAAAATTTCATGAGAATGTAATTCAAATTTAATTCAAATTTTAATTAATTTATCTCTCGATCTTTCTTAAATCGCAAAGATTCCACAATAATATACGTACGTATTTATAATATACCGTAATGATAGAAAAATTGGTGAAAAATAGAAGATTAATGCAACATCGTTGATCGTGAAATTTGTTTAGAAAATAAGCTTTCTACAATTGCATATTATTAATGGAATGCAACTTCCAGGAAAAGATGTACGGTTTTACAAAAATGATCAAACAACCGATCTTTTCCTATCTCTTGTTTTTTCTGTTCCAAGTATGTTTCGTATGAATTATATAAATGTAAAATCATCAAGCGACATATAAGAAAAACTGATATTCTTATGTTTTTGTAAACAGGAAGTTTGATGGGATCAGGTGTACTGGGAAGCGGTGATCAAAGTGCTAACTCTACTCTGGTCTCGGTGTCAAGCTCAAGCACAGCTTGTATTGCCTCTGCCAATAATGGAATTTACTCATCAGACGGTAGTGCCAGTATGCTAAATTGCTTATTACCATCGTTACCATCTTTGCCTTCTCTATCATCTCCGCACGACGTGTTTCGACACGGTGAAATGTTGCGAGTTGGTATTGCGTATCACGATTCCTCGAGGCAACATCCGAAGCAATCACAGCGCACTGATGTCACTTAACTTTCTTCAACGTACAGTGTTCTTTCGCCTTAAATATCAATTCGAACTAGAAGTTATATTATTATCGCAAAGCTGACTATGCCAAATCTCGTCGCGTCTCAGTAATGAAGGATATATTAAAAATTGTACAAGTATTTAATGTGAGAAATGTAAAGAACAAAGGAAAACTTGGAAACTCCGTGCTTCGCTGTTATACATTCTTTGCTGTTGCTTTAGAATTTTGTAAATTATTATATTTTACAGCGATATACGGAAGATTAAAATTGTACGACAGGCGAGTCGCAGAATTGTATCGATGTATCTTTGAAAGTTTAGTACGTGATGTTATTTATTTAAGAAATAAAACTTGCAGTCGATATTGAATTTTGTTAAATTTTTACAACGAATGTTTATATTCGATGGAAATAATTACAGCCGTTAAATCCAAGGAGTTACATTTTCCCGTTCTACTATAGCTACCGTGACGCACGTTACGGTTTATGTTTTTGGTGTTTCAACAGATAATTGGATTGTTAGCCAGAAAAGCAGGACTTTTAAAAATTAACAAAGACGAGCTAATGTTACTTCGATTGGGTTTAATTCTTGGAAATATAAATATGACACAATGTAAGTATGCATAATAGAAGTATAATGATACATTAAAAATACAGGATTTCTGGATAAATAAATTATTAAGTTTAAGGTATCAAAAAGTGAATTAATTTTGTTTTCTTCGGTTAACAGTCTAACGTTAATTACATATTTATAAATGTTTGGCTATAGATGGAAAAGTTTGTAAAATGCAAGAGAAAGATAAAATAAGATGCCATATTAATTGTAATTAATGTTAGAGCAACGATACATGTACCAAATCCTGAAACTTAGAATCCATACGTCTGTTCTAAGTATTAATTTTGAGTAAACACCTGCCTGCGGTATATCGTGTGATTAAATACTAATACTAATACTGGCAACAGTTCAATAGCAACAAATATGAGGATTTTGAACAAGTCATTAAATCACGAAATTATAAAAGAAAAGAGAATTATCGATTGTATACATATAAAAATACATTGTACATTTTCTATATAAATAAATTTTTCAGAAGGGAAAAAATCTACCTAAGTAATATACGAGTATTACTCATATGCCTATTCCAGAGAATAGAAATAGAATTTGTTGAAATTCTATTCTTTAATTTCTATTTGCGCACGCGATTCAAATCTCGTGCACTCGTATTACGATCATTTTATTTCGATGGCAACGTTACAGAATAATTTCTCTTGTAGATAGACAAGAGAGAGAGAGAGAAAGAGAGAGAGAGAGAAAGAAAGAGAGAGAGAGAGAAAGAGAGAGAGAGAGAGAGAGAGAGACTAAGAAATTTATTGTATAAATCTATCTTGTAAGTTCACGTCGTTGTGAATAACAGTAACAATGGCAGTGAAACGCTCTTAGCGTGCTTGTGTCTTATAAAAATATTCAACCGTGTCTTTAAGTATCGAGCTGTTATCTCGCAATTTTACGAAAGTTTTTGTAAAATCTTCCGTTAAATTCTATCAGTATAATGGAAGTAATTTGTATCGTTCACACGATGAGATTCATTTCCTCCGTATGATGTCCTATACGTCCTATAACAAATGGCCAATTTCTTTTCGAGATCCTTTCCAATTCTCCCCGTAAGAGATTCAGAAGGTCGTCGAGATATCGCAGATCATGTACGTCCTGTCGTAGTTTGCTGGTATTGGACGAGATGTCTGCCATTTTCTGTTCGTCACACTGAAAAATACAGTACCAAGAAAATTTATGCTTGCAATTTTGATCTTATGGACTTTCCAAGGATTTTCGGGTGATATATTTTCAAAACTATTACTTGAAAGTTCTTTCGAAGATTAGATATGTCTCGACAAATGTCTTTGTTGCTAGCTTGAAGTTTTTTTATTTTGTTTTGAAGATGAATTAAATGTTCTTTCTCGAGAACTCCCGACATATTCTCATCCGTTTCAATGGTCAAGGCCAGCCTGGTCAATTGATCGTGTGAGGACGTGCTGTCGTGAAAACTATCTTCCTCAAGAAGAACCATAGCTTTCTCGGGATTTGTGTCGAGTACTTCAAGAATCGATACCACCTCATTGGTAGTAGAACGTTGTCCCTGCAGAGAAGTAAACAAAAAAAAAAAAAAAATAAATAAATAAATAAATAAATAAATAAAAGAAAAAACAGAAGTGAAAAATAATTTTTCATTGATACAATCTATAAGGAAAAGAAATTAAAGTAGCAAATTAGATTTTTGAAAAACTAATTTTCATCATAGCTAGTAATTTCTGGATCAAAGTTTTTAAATTGACAAAAAGTCAATTATTTTCAGATGAAATTTATGGAAAATCAACATATACATGGTAGTGATATACATCTTTCGTTTGATAGGAAATTAACAGAAAAAGACATTACCTCTTCTTCTTCCAATTTTCCTTGAAATTATTTTCTACGCTTGTTAGTACATAATTTAATAAATATTGTATTTTTCCATTCTTCTTTTAGAAAATTACTTTTTGTACAAAGTTCATGAATAATTGAACATTAGGAAACGAGGAGAGGCATAGTTACGATCCAAAAATTTCTACCAAATTTCCAAAAAGTGTCCATATTTTTTCAATGAATTAGTATCTACTTTTACCAACTGAATAACTTTCTCTACTTAATATAGCAAAAAATAGAACCTGTGTGGTATCGAGCTTGTAATTCGTCGTTGCCAACTCGTCACTGAGACAGAGAGGAGGAGTGCTTTGCAAATTCGAGGTGTGGGTATTGGAGCTCGAATCGTTGCTCTGGATACCGGAAGTGTCTTCGAACGGAGTCGTTTCAGAGCAACCGCTGGAAGAGTTGCGTGTCTCCATCTTGCCACTGTTCTCCCATGTGTCATTCAATCTCTCGCAACTGGATCTCTTGCTGAACGAATAATCGGACACGTTCAGGCTGCTTGAATAATCGGACATGTCTTCCGTTTTCGTTTCGTTTTTATCGTTTATCGTCCCGTTGTCCCCGTTATAGACTCGTTCATATTTTTTCCAACGATGCAAGTCAATTATCGGTACCACTATTTCCTTCGGATTGGGATTCATGAAAGTTTTCATTTGCATTCCACCTGACGAAATGTTTTAAGATAGAATATAGATTCCATTTACACGAACTCACTTTAACTTATACGTACATTAACTTTGAATTCCAATTGTAATTTAATCTACTTACTGTTTAACTCTTGCAATTTGTCTTATATACATATATTACATACATATGTTATGTTTTACGTATGTTTCATACGTGTGACCAGCGAAAATGTATCTCTCAATATTTAGATTAGATCTCAATATTTAGATTAGAATTCAACACAACAAGCCTTATTACGCGAACATGAAATTACCGACGAGGAGTCGCACTAGTATATCGAGCGAACGAAATGAATTATTTTCCTAACTTGATTTTCCTAACGAAGACAAATGTCCGAGAATGCAGATAATTCTAATCGCCCTAACGTTTCCATAATCGTAAAAAAATTCATTCGTTACGACTATATCCAGATACTATACGAAGGGTATTCAAAATTTACAAATCGAAAATAAGCGATCATTTATATGTCAATGATCGATCGAGAAGATCGAGCGGAAGATTACAGAAAAGATATTTTATCAGGAATAATCAGAAGCGTTTCACGGGATGTCCAAGTTTCATCGAGAATACGAACGTATTTGACAAACGATCGAGGCCATTGCGGAACAAGTTTAAAAGCACAGGCGTTCGAACGAAAGTACGTCTAACGAGCATGAAGCGAGCCGATTTCACACATTGGTAAACCGCGAAACTTTATTAGGTCAGACACAATAGCCGGGTTATATTCAAGTTAGCTGATGGCAGGTCCGCATTGGAACAAGTTTGCGATCCGCTGTTGCACGCTCTGCGAATGTCGAACCGGCACGAGCACTCTCTCTCTCTTTCTCTCTCTCTCTTTCTTTCTTGCTGTCTCCCGCATTCTTCCGAACAGCAAGATACATACCATCTTGGTTGGAGTCGATAAGACAGTCCAACTGGTGGCGGCAGTGAGACGTCTTCCATGGATTATCTGTCATGTCTCTCACTTGAGAGATCGACAAGTAGCGGGGCGACGGCGCTAGTATTCGGTACTTCTGAGATCTGACCAGCCTTTCCGGTGTGTAGCACGTGCCGTGTGAGTTCTGCGACTTCGGGTTCGAATCGTCCGAACACCGTGTCTCGTCTTCCGTTAGAAATGGCGCGACGTCCTACAATTTCATCGATCTGTTTAAATTTGATCGTTTCCTGCGAGAAGGATCGCAATCGGTTACGTGTACACGTACATATTTAGAAAGAAATATCAAATTTCACAAGAGAAACAACCTTTGTAATATTTTAGATCGTTCGGATGATAACGCATCCTGATAACGCTAACGAGTTTATTTCTTACGCCTCTCGACATTCAAAGGGGCAGCTTGCAATTTGTTTTTAATAAAAAATGACAGTATATGATAAATTACATGAGAAATAACGCGTTCTAGTAATCGGAAGCTGTTATAGCCACTCGCGACACCACGGAGTAAATATTATAATAGAAAACGATCTATGTTTTGAGTCATTGTATCGTCGGATGAAAATTTCTCGATTCTATCAAGACACTTTGTTCATTTGTTGCGTAATTACTTGTAACGATAGTCGCGACAAGTTCTCGGGAATAAAACATCTCTGAAGAAGTCAAATGATGTCAACTTACCGTTCCTTTCTTAATCGCATCTAGCTCGATAAGATCCACGTCCCAATCTTCGTTAATTAACGACGTAAGTTCTATTTTCTCGTAATTACCGTTGCATTCTTGTTTGAATTCCTGCGCAAGGACATAACTTTCGCTGTCGTCAGAATCTATGCAGGAAAACATCGATTCGGACGATCCCACCGACCGACGATCTTTACTACGAGTTGATCTAGGCGATTTTAGATCGTCCTCGTTGCTCAACCACCATCCAAAATCATCCTGTCTCAACATCTCTCTAAGCTTCGTATCGCCACTGTTTCTTCCTTTTAGACAAAACATCGTAGACGAGCTTTGTTTGATGGAATTTCTCTTCGCCGATTTTCCGATACTTTACGATACAACGAAGATACGTTACATTAAATCTGGAATGAACAAGATTATCGAACGTTAATTCAAATTTGTCGAAACAAAAGTGAGATTCCTCGATAATTTACGTTTCACACGAACACGTAGCCAATATTCTAGGCAGTCGTTATTTTAATAACGTTACTTAATAATAATTTAATAATGTACTTTTATACGATATTCAGTGGGTTTTTAATCTTTAAGTTATACGTAGGTTCATACGTAATACAAGTTCTTAAGATCCCTGATCTCCCTGAAGTTCTCCCTGCTTTAGAAAAAGAATGACTCTTTACTACGACTATTGCTGCAATTACTACGATATACGTATATGAAACATCTTTTCGTAAGTTCAGACATAATTTTCATCTCGTACTTTGCTCGGATATTATTCAAGAATAAAACGCGGCTATCTATGAAATGACATCATTATTACATTATGTTAATGGCGTTTTACTAATGAAGAACTTCACTCTACTCTCCTATCTTCTTTCAAACGTATCTCTCTCAAAGTAAGTTATGTCCTTTATTTCAGTAGTCTTATCAACACCGAATTACGTACACATGTACATTATCTGTCTGGGTCAGCGTATTCATCGACTCATTTACAGAGAAAATTTCAGCCAATAATTTCTATTCGCTTTATCTAGCTTCTATGATGTAATCAGAGGACAAATTCCTCCGTTCAATTTCCATTTGACGTTTCGTTGTGCGTCATCGGGCAACTTTACAGGAAACAACGTTTCTCGCCTGTTTTTCCTATTTACCATTGCAAACGTTATTGGACCGATGAACGACGAACAGTTGGTCAAAGATTAAAACCGTATCTTAAACTGTCTTGATAATTCTAGCACTAATCGAACGATAAAGTAGAATTCTCCATTTCTCCGAATTTCTGCCACAGGATAAATGGTTCGTTTTATAATTCGCCGATTCTTTCCACTGCAATTTCTCAACCAAATAAGACGACTTCGTTGTCCAAGCGGACAAACCCAATAGATAAAGAGGTTAGGTTAACGGGTCACTAACTGAAATTTCGTTTCGATAAATCGAGTTTTATCATAAGCTCGCAACGCGGAGAAAGAAAATTGCGTAGATTCGAACTAGGAACATAGACGAGAGAATCCATCAACGAGTGAGCCATTATACGTACACTTGCTCGGCTTCTGTATCGGCGACTCGAACACTTGACGTACAACCGAGAACGTCAAACCACCGATAAGTCGAGCGTTCGACGACCAAGTTTCGCATGAATCGTGTCGAATTGAACTACGTTGCTTGTGACTTCGAACTGTACCAGCCGCGCGAGAATTATACACGAGTTAGGGCCATCGCAGCCGCGAGCCTCGATCACCACTCTGATCTCGTAATCTAAAACGCGTTAGTTCGACAGCTGTACGAAGCACCGTTTCAGTTCGACTGTCTCTATGAAACACCGATTTTCTTGACCACTGGTCGCCATGGGGACGCTAATTTAATAACCCAACGGTTCTCGTTTCGTGTCGTCGCGTTCGCCAACGTTTAGAGCGACCGCGCGTCGATTAACGTCGCATGTTCGTTGGTGTCTCGCTCGTTCCCGTGATTCATTTATGCAGACCGATGATTAGATTCAGTCGCGAGAGCAGAGACACCGGCGATATGAAATTTGTGCACGCGTTATGGTTAGATAGTTGGGTTTTTGTACGGAGTATACGATGACTCGGTTGGTAAATCGACAGGGATCGAACGTGCAGCGAATTAGCGGAGAGAAGTGGCGAAGATGTTGCGAGTTTGTGTCGCGAGTGGAGTACGCGTAGTTGTGTTCGACGAAACGTTTCTTATTATAATCGGTCGAGTTTATGTTTCAATTTAGAAATTCTAACGTTTATTGCGGCATTTTGCGAAATATAGTGTTGCATATTTCGACTTGTCCTCTCATTAATCTTTACTTGTTAACGTTATTTTCTTTTTAAATTGTACAACGTTGCATAAAAGCATTCTTTGATCAATAACTAAGCTGATGTACGAACGATGAAGAATTTCTTATCACGATCAAGGAAGTAGGAACATAAGTGTATCTCTAATTCTCAGCATGTCTTCTATTTTATATAATGCTTGACATTAGTATGGAGAAACCGAACTTTTTCACTGGTTATTATCCGTAACTTATACAGCCAGTTGATTTATCAAGAAACAGATTATATTTGCAATTCTAATCTTATCGTCGCCTATTTATTTCGCACTATGTAAATGAACGTAATCCAGGTATGTCTACATACAAAAGAGACATTAATCGTCTTAGCGTTTTACTTAAAAAGCACATACGTATGTATATCTCTGTTTATTTAATCAGATTCATTTGAATCCATTCTTATCTTGAGCTTCCAATTCACATTCCCTCATGAACGCGTGCACAGGCATAAAAAAGGCGATAAAGCGTATTTGTGCGGCATCGTAAAACGCTGATCTTCATCTTTCGTCTTGTGATTTTTCCACTCGGCAATTAGTTCGTATTATTAACTACACTCGTTATTTACGTTACGCTGGCCAAGGAGAAGTTGTCACGTGCGAATTCACACGAAACAGCGTTCGCGTCCGATCAACATAAAATTAATCAAAGAAACTTATATCGATGCAATCACAGTTCATACGTATTCGTCTGAATGAGGCTTCATCGTCTTCGACGAGCAACGATCGCCAGCAACCGTAAAATCTTCTTCGGTTCATGCACTGACCCATACTACGTTTTTCCTCGAGTTATAACATAGTTCAGCCAATGATGAATGCCGGTATTTGTTTTCGATATGGCCTAAATAAATATTGCGATAGCGAGAAATCAATTTTTACTTTTACTCACCTATCAATTCGTATTTGCGGGAGTACATTTTCTTGCGATAACACGATGACCCGGCTTTCGCGATACGAGTTTCCTGTCGACAATGAGTCAAAGCAGTGGCAATTCGAACTTCGTAGATGCGAACGTGAACAGCAGGTGCCCTTCAGATTATCAGATCTGTTTTGTAAACACACATTTTATCTTCACAAGCTATTCTATGTAATGGATACATCTTTGATTCATGTGAGATACGACGAGTGAAAATTGTAGAGTTGCTTGTGGCAGAAACACGACGATGTACTGGGAGAAATCTAGTCAGACAATATTCAAACGTTAGAAATATTTTGCTAATGATCGTATTTGCGAATAACATCGTGCGACATGTAATTATATTATTTGCGATATAATCGTATCTCAATTGCATATTTCAATTTACTTTCTATTTAATTAATTATATATTTATATACAGGATGATCCATAACACGTGGAACAATTGGGCACGGGGTGATTCTATGTGAAAGAATAAGTTGAAAATATGGAATAAAAAGATTTTCATACGACGCTTCGTTTCTGAGAAAATTGTCGTATATTCGAAAATAAGTCAAAATTGTGAAATAATATTTTTCCTTCTAAGCCTTCATTTTCAAGGAAATAATGTTTCAACATGTTTGTTTAGTTAAGAATTGTTCTGATACACTTTAACGAATTTTTAAAATGAAAAGAATATAATAAAAATATAATAAGTATTCGTACAGTTACCGTTCTATGCGATGAAATGTTTTTAAAAAATAGATGTTTTAAAAAATAATCTACATCAAAGTGCATAAAAAGAATAGGTTTGACAGACAATGTCATCGTGACGCAAGATAACGATACAAAGCATAATGCTACTAATATGCGAGCGTGGCTCTTGTATAATGTTTAGAAACACTTAAAAACACCTCCACAATCACCAGATGTAAACGTTATTGAAAATATTTGGGACCACCCGAAACGAAAAGATACAGAGTTACCATATTTCAGCAAGAAATGATTTAAAGAAGGCTCTTTTAGAAGAATGGAAAAGAGTACTTATCTATTCGATAAATTCACTGCTACGACGGTTTCGAGCCATAATAAAATCAAAAGGAAACCCCATTGAGTATTAAAATGGTCAAACCTAGTGATTTCCTCTCTTAGATATTAGGCGAGTCTTATTCCTTTCCCACTATACTGTAACTGTATGAATATTAATCACGCATATATTCTTGCCATTTGTTAGATACTTGTTAATATCTCCGCAAAGGACACAGGTAACCCATTTTCTTTTTATGAAAATTATTTTGCGGCTTGATAAGAATATATACGTATTTCTTATTTGCTAAAATTTCGTTGATAGACGATGTTCTACAATAGTTTTGTTGAAATTAATTACTGTACGAATACATCTTACACCGACTGTACGTTTTTACATATGAAAATATATTATTGTATATCTTCGAGTTACTTTCACAGGTAGTTTAACATCCTGTTGATTATTTTTCTTGTTCAATTCGGAATTAGTTAATCAAAATTTTGAATTCGATTTTCTCGGAAATGTCACACGAAAAAAATGTTATTTTCTCTCGTAGAACCGCCTTGCACCAACTTGTATCATTAGTTACGGACCAACCTGCAAGTATGATTACTCGTTATTAGTTGTTATACATTACATTATATCTATATTTTATTTTATATTTTGTATCATATTTAATAAATACACACCTTTCATCAACATTTGCACAGATTTCGTTCTACTATCACTACGTTTTATCTTTTCGGACGGATGTGACATTTCTTCATCGCGCGCAATATTTTTGTTAGGAAATTACATCGGAGACAAACGAACGACACTGCGACACAAAATTGTGATGTACATCGAAAAACAATAAGACTGAACGACTCATGCGTTGATTGAGTCGTAATATATATCAGTGGATATATACAATGGAACAACAGGTTGTAAGGTTTTCGTGTTTCGAAATTTTATCGTGTCACCGTGACGTGAGTTTTCATAATAAACAATGCGATTAATTAGAGACATTTATCTAATAATTATTACCACGAAGAGAACTTTAATCGTACTGGCTCGCGTATATCTGCAATGGTGAAGAGATATACTTACTCTTTCACGCGATAGCATCGAGTTTCATGATTGAAACTAGTATACTTAAAAAAAAAAAAAAAGGAGACGTCTAAGTAATTGTTGTATAGATTGTTTCAGAACAGTGAGTGTGAGATATGTCCATTAATATCATCGATAACAAGGCCTAAAAATATTTAACTGAGGGGAAAAATTAATACTCGATGAAGCATACACGTATTTGAGATGATTTCGCACGCGTTGAATTTTTATGTATGCATAAATATTAATGTTTCATTAAAAATGGTAGTCACAGTCGTTATAACGCCTGAAATCAACATATAGAAATCAATTTTTTATTCCCAAAGTAGCTCTTATATAAGAAATATAATTTATGCACATATCCTTATTTTGCAATTTTCGTTAGGTTCTACATTTTATTTTCGCAGTACTAGTAGTTTTTGCATTCATATGGAAATATTATTAGATGGTACGAAATTTGATGTACTTAAGATTAACACGGACCTGATCAGGCCCAGTCAAATGATCGGCTTCAAAATTTAATTTAAAGTAAATTTTTATATTATCTGACTTTATGTAAATTCTTATATTATTCGATTAATCAGTTTCTCAATTTTTGTTAATATGAGAATTTACGTAAAGTTAGACGAATAAAAGGAACAACAATGGACGTGTAACTTTAAATTAAATTTTGGAACCGGTCATTTTGAAATCTGGCCTGGTAATGTTAGTGTTAATCTATGTATTAATTTAAAAAATAGAAAATGATATGTAAATACGTTCCGTGACCACTCCATTTGTATTAAAAAATTTTCACAATGATTCTAGCTTTTCAATCGAATGATATAATGAATTTCTAAAAAGCTACGACGATAATTATACATCTCTCTGGTTCCAAAGCAGATCGTATTACAATCTTATAACGTAATGGAATTTCGGTTTCTAAAATTTATTCTCTGGTCACGAAACACTATGCACTAGTTCGTTTTGTGAATCAAACAGACGTTGATTAATAACTTAGATAATGTTGCCCGAAATGTTGTTGCACGTGTTGCAATCCTTTTGTATTCATCCTCACAGTCAAAGTAACTTTCTTAACAAATAATTTCCTCCACGTTTCTACGCTACTTAATTTCTATTTCCTACCAAAACACGCCTGCTGCTACTTACTGTTTTGATAATAAAAACACAATTACGCAAATTCACTTTTCCACAGCACAGACCAGTCGAAATTTCAATGAAATACGCCAGGATACCACGGAGTTATGCAAAGCTGACATGGCGCGCGCGAGGCGCGAAGCGCGAGTGATAACGCGAGGTAGATTGTCTTTGCAATTTTACCGTTTTCTAACAGTCAGCTTGTGGTCTAGGGGTACGAATCACCACCGTAGATTGTGGATACAAACGGGTATTCGAGACTACACGCTGATTTTCGTTTTTTTCAGAGGGACTTTTTCGGTCAAAGGTTGACCTGTATAGATGGGCAAGAGGTTCCGCTAAACAGTTGAATTTTAATTCGCTTTTTAGGACGAATATTCATAAGCGTGACGTCAAAAGGCCTTGATCAGTAATAAAAAGGTGCATCAGCGATAACGTTATCGATACTGTCGTTGCAATTCGATATAACGGGTGTTTCGTGAAACTCAACCGCATGCTCCTTTTATTTTTCCAGTGTGTAGAAATGGACCTGGTCTTATTTAAATGTACGTGCTTACTAATTAATGTTCCCGTATTTAACGTATTACGTGTCACTTGTACCATCTTTGGCCGATAAAACCGTTGAAGTTTCCCCATTGAAACGTTCTCATCTCAGCGTACGTAAAGCAAGGGATGATATGCATCGTGGTTTACATGGAAAGTTCGTGTGGTATAGAATGGGTCAGATGTAACTATCCCATTGTAACTAATTAATTGAAACTGTGGATGAAACGAAAGGAAGTTACATTATTGGTTTTATATATACTACCTACATAGAAGTTGTATTGTAATGAAGAGAAGCGATACATTGATCATTTCTATATTTCCTAAGTAGTCGTGATTATCGAAATATGTATCTATTTGTTCTTGCAGTTTCACGATGATTATACTTTTAGAAGTAAATATTTTACTTTAGGCACCTTATGCACAAGCAATCTTTCTATAAAATCATGATTAGTTGACTTTGCCCTATCATAATATCGAAGCGATTATCTTCTGCACGATAAGGGGGATTAAATCAAGCGTGATTCATGGAACGTGTCGAGAAGTCACGTGGTTGCATGTTGCGGTTTGGTATAAAATGTAGAATGTTATTCTCTGCTGCAAAATGAAACTCAATCAGAGGACGTAATTACTTACATAAGCAAATCGTTCGCACCAGCTTCATCCTTGTATCAAGATAATATCGCAGGTGATATATTAGTTCTTGATTTTTAAAACAATTGGTTCGACGCACTAGATGTATCTTTAATTCCGATTTATTTAATAAAATATACATGCTTGTAGGTAGCGTAATATATGTAAAGTTTGAAAGGGAAGTTACTATGCTAAAGTTTTAATAAAGGAAAATATGTATCTAATAAAGTTCCAAATTTAAGTTAAGAATCTCGAGTTTAGAATAATAATCGAGTACTCGCTATGTATGTATTTTCATATTGTCTCGTATTATTAGAAATTGAATGCGTTTTCTAATATGAGCATCCGAAGAATTTAATATAATACGAGCGATATTTAAGTTTATAACTATGTACGTATAGCGTTGCATCTTATGCAGCTTTTCACGTTAAATTCCAATATGATAGTAAAGATATTGTAATTACTAATCTAATCCTCCGACAGCTAATGTTAGGAATATTACGAAAATTTACTATATTATTGGCTCATCATACAACTCAAAATGTAAGTCTAAATGTATTTTTATTTTTTACAGTGTATATCGTTTCTTTAAAATTGAATAGATTCGATTTATTAAAATGTTATGATATTATAGTATTATCGATTTTGCTTCTTGCGTAAAAAATTTAAATTTTAAATGTCGTCATAAAAAAGAAGTTCAAAGGATTCAGGTTAAAAGACCAAATAGCCCATGCTATCGGATTTTCTCGTCCTCATTTTTCATAGAGAATTTGATATAAATGCAGTCTAATATTAGCCAAAAAGGAAAACAGAACTTTGTCCTATTAAAATTTCACATTTTGCTCTTTATCAAAGAATAAAACACGCAAATGAATGTATGGAATGTATGAAAAACACATTTCTTATTCTAATGAGGTTAGTTCTCAAATTAATGTTTATTTGTCAACTTCGCTAATTGTATTTTGATATTTCGTATCTCGATATCCTACAATTTTGTATAATTTGGAAAGTATAACATTTAAATAAAAAACTGTATCGTTTTATTTTTAAAATGTTATGGAAGTCTTCGTAAAAAGTAAAGTTTTACGATTATATTGTATCTTGTAATTTTGTTAAACAAATTTTATTGGAATTTTTATAGTTTTCAAAACAATGAGTGATGGTGATTACTGAAAAATTTTTTCGCAAAAAGAATATTCGTTCTAATTTATGGCAACGTGTATTTGTAATCATGTTTTATAGACAACATAAATATTTCAGTGTTATTCTGACTTTTAGAGAACATTTTTATTACACAGAAGAAAATATATGTGTCCATTACCATTATTACGCATTTTACTATCTTTTTCATATAAAATAGAACAAAGCACAAAACATATGTATGTCATGTATTTAATGAAATACAAAATTTTCGATTTATCTATCCATATACTACTTATTCAAATAACAATAACTTACCTGTAACAATATCATACCTGTTATCTGGTAGTACGTAAAAATTCAATTTCACAACGGTCGAAATACGATAGTGTTCTATTTCACAATACTAAAAACGTTTCTTAAATCCTGGCGCCACTTTACACTACGAAAGATTTAAAATGCAAACTGATATAAAAAGTTGAAATCAAAACATAAAAGATAAGCAGTGATAAATAAGAAGTAACCTGTCTTCCTTCTACCATACTTTGCACCAAATGGGTCCATTAAAACACTTAAAATCTTGCGATATGGGAACACAATAAATCCACATTTAGCAATGACAAGGTTTAAAGATGCTGTTGCACGGTAAAGTCGATAACGGGTCGTGTGAATGGTACACGATCGATACATCGAAACGATGATTGCACAAGTCGCGAAATTCCGACGCGAAGGGTTAAACGTTGTAGGAAAATCGAAAGATCGACGAACTTTCGAACGAGCGATGAAGAAATCGCTTGGTAAGGAGCGCACTTCCGGCTTCTTAAGGCGCATGTACACAAATATGGCGTCTTGGTGGAGGACGGTGGTGAGTGTACGCGACGACGTGGGGTTTGGCGGGGTTTGTCGGATCGATAGCGCGCATGAGAGTGCGCGAACACCTACGTCGGTGATCGTCGCGACCTGGCCGCCACCGTGAGTCGAGTATCCGGCGAGTATTTCCCGATGTCAATAGCGTACGTGCGTCCGAGTGACGAGCACCGGAGCCGGTAGCTCGTCGACGAGATTCCAGTCGGTCGTGTGTGCCCATTTCGCGCGTTTCTTCGCTTAAGTACCCGTCGGTTTCCTTCATTTGGATCGTGCTCCGATAGAGAGCCGATCATCCGGACCTGTTCGCCGCGAGTGTATAAGGTTATGTTCACGGTGGTTACGCGCGGAAGTATCGCGGAAGCCGGTATGGAGTCTCGTTGAAAGTGATATGTCCGTGATGTCACGAGGCTCGCCCTGGTGCTTCGACGCACCAGGGACGAGAAAATCCATGCTTTTTCTAACCATCGCCATCCTCTTCGGCTTGTTGTCGCGAGGCGTCGTTGCCGAGAAGAGTAAAAAATGTAAGTAACTGGTCACGCTATATCGACTAGTTTTCTTCACTTTTTTCTTTTTACCGTTTTCACCGCTTATAATTATTTTGCGTGTATCATATCGTCCGGACAAGTGGGATTATTATTGTTTTAGAGCCGAGATGCAGTTTGAATGTTCCGTGTCATGCGCTTCGGAACTCACTCTCTGAAGTTGTCGCGATTTATCACAGATTTCCATCACGTTTTTGAATGACAATACGAGTTATTCCAAACCGTTTTATTGTTACTATAACTGATGTATTTTTTAATTGCATTTTAATTTCATTTTTTATCGTTTTGCATTCATTTGATTTAAGTGATTATAGGTTAGAAAGTTCGATACAAATTGGATGTTTTTATTAGTAAGTTATTTAAAAAAATCTTTTTCGTTAAAAAAGTGTCGCGTTCTATCTGATTCACTTCGTTCAGTAAATACCGGACCACTTTGCTCTTGAACATAATCGTTCTGAAATATTACTTGGTAATTAATGCAAATAATACGCTTATCGTGAAAAGTTCAGATTAGAAAGTTGCGGGTATTCATAGATACAGTCAGGGAAAAGAAGTTAAATTAAACTTTGATTAAAATAGTGCAATTGAAAGAAAGTATTTAGTTTTATCCTATTTTGAACTTACTCATCTCGATACTGATTGAATAGATATCTTTTTATTCTGTATAAATCTTTTCAAGAGGACAATGCTTATAAAATAAATCTGTTCATTCACCTTGTACAAAATTCTTTTTCTTTTTTATGCTATTTAACGGTTGCTTCCGTTGTTTCTGCGCTATCACCAAAACCACGTGGGAAGAAGCTATGTATACTTTGTATGTCGTTCGCGTTTCTTTATATACTATCACCATTTAATAAAATCTTACAATATAAAGAACGCATGCTTTAAATTTGTATGTAATTATTTATTTGTATTAATTAGAAGAAGGATGTCTATTAATTAATTTAAAAATATTTTATTTATTACGTCGTATTATTATGCCAAAATTTATTCGAAAATTGATTTTATATACGAACGTGCACTTTTGATAATTAAAAACGGGCAGATTGTAATACTACGAATGTTTTTACGAGATGAAAATAATTATGACCACATAAAGTCATATGATGCATGATTTATGAAAAATTAAACCTGTTGATAATGAATAGAAAAGCAAATATTACTATGTTATATGTCAAAGGGTTGGCTAAAAGTGGGTTTCCAGTCTAAAAGAACTTTGACTTCTTTATTGAACTGGTTGCGTGCAACGTATATCGATCAGTTGCACGTTTGTTCAGCCGTTACTATTATACTTCGCTTTACGACTGTTCGACTATTGTAATTGCTGAAGCTTGCTATTATGTTGCTTATTGAATGTTAACAACGTAAGTTATAATTTTTAATTCTCCATTGATTTAATTCATAACTATTCGCATGAATGGATTGTTAGAGTTCGATGAATGAAAATATTAGAAGCTATGAGAAGGTTGATCTATTTGCTTTTATAGACTTTATTTTTAGGAAAAATGCAAAATTTATATTTATGATAATATAAAATCTATGATTTAACTAAAACTTGTCATTCGTAGCATAAATTTTCCATATCGTTAATATCAAGTATAAAATATTAAAGAGATTTTAATAAATTCGATTCTAACTATATCCGTGATATTATCAGTAGACTTTGTTACCTCCGCTTATATTTCATAAAGTGAAGCGGATTAAGTACCGACGAAGATTGTAGATGTTATCGAAAGGGGATGATAGGTACATTATGCGTGATCTTAATATAGATAATCTTGATTTATTAATACAATTGCCAATATAGGATGAAGAAAGGTGATTAGACGCAATGGAAGCGGGCAAAAAGAAAGCTATTTAATGGGTGACTCTAATGCGAGTCTTGAATATTAATGTTGCATAAGCATTACCCAAAGTTGCACTTTACTTCTTTGTAGAACATTTAGTGCTTACTTTACATGCATTTAGTCGACGTAACCTGTGGTAAAATTTCATGTTAATTTTAAGTTTCTCTAGCGTTTGCTACCATGAAGCATTATGCAAAATAAATAGGCATTACACCGAAGACGTATTGCGATGATAATCTTATTTAATCTAACGTTTCTTGGTACTATCCTTCTTTCCATTTGTATTTAGTTTGGTTTAGTAAAACAACGTAGGAAAATTTTATGGTAAATGTACGTATAATGTTCCAACGTGGGTTAATATTTTTAACGTTTCTATTGTTAAATATGAAATATCAAACGAACGTCAATATTCACCAATTATTATAGAAATACGATAGTTATGTTCCCTAATATTATTTTTTATAATTATATTCTCTCTATTTATTATTTTGTATTTAATTACATATGTCAAACTGAGAAGTCTTCTTAATGGAAGAATATTGAAGTCAATAAGTTTTCATACATATCGTTCGACTTATATAAGTACAATATCTTCTGACGTTTCAACGTACAATTGATGTATTGGAAAAATCAGTTGTTAAAATGTGATATCTCCCAATCATATCGGATAATTGAAAGCACGTTGTGATAGAGCTTAAAGATTGATGAGGAAGCCAATCATATTCTTCTTCCACTAACTTATTATGTATATGTGTTCGGTACTAAGTGCAGATTTGTCTTGACATCTTTATTTAGGAACGCTTCAAGATTAAAGAGCGTGGAACAACGAAATGAGAAGGAAAGCATTCAAATAGCTTCATTCTGGTAACAACCTTACTTACGAAATTTTTATATGTGAATTTTTTCCATCGTTTTGATGTCTATGATTCACCCTGTAAATATCCTCACATATTTCTCATTCAAAAATACTGAACACTGTTTTGTATCTATATAATTGTTTTAAAGAAAAATAGTTTTCAAATTTGTTATATCATTCAGCTAAATGAATAAGCTAAATAAATACAATAGCGCTTGACAGTTTAAAATTGGAAAAATTGTACATACGAAGAAGCATTATAAACTTTAAAGAACAAAATTATAGTTTACAAAACCAACGAATAAATATAATGTATATTCTAGCGTAGGTATGGGACGTAATAAATATGTCTAGTACAAAAGTTACTGACTTAAATAAGTATGTAGCAATTTAAAATATCCTTTTAGCCGCTACTGTATTTATTTCAGAATCATAGCATATATCCATATGTATGTAACCGTATTTTCTCCTACGTTTCATGTTAAACTCAATTCCTTCCCTTCATTTCCTTTGTTATTAACTGTTCAATTGCTCGTTGGGTTCAATTGCTTCTAGTATATCACTCGGTTTGCTCTCCTTTGTTTCAGTTGTTTCGTTAATTTCAGCCCTCATCTCGAGGATTCCCCCTTTCCGGACCGTAATAAACTTTCGTCTGTTTCCTCTAGCTTTCCTTATACATTTTATGCATCCACAAAGCTTTTCCGCCCGCCGAAATCCTACGCGTCGCTTATCATTTTCGTCCCCTGTGGCCGGAGTAATAAAGGAAATGATAAAATGTTCTTCTCATTATTCGAAGAATTATTTATTAATCGGCCAACACGAAGTTTCCATAAACATAATCGAGTACGATCGTTTTAGTTTCATCGTTCCCGGCCTCTATTCGATTTTTTAATCGTACCACGTTTCATTCGATTAAGCCTTTACGCTTTGTCTGATCATAGTGTACTTTGAAATTTATACGCATTTTATTTACTGGGAATTCACGGCGAAACAAAGCACTGTGTACGCGTTAAGTTTGAATGAAAATTTATTTCGAAGAACGACAACGCTATATATTATAGATCGCTTTGAAAGACGTGATATATTGTTTTCGTGTGCATGAACAGAGGTATTCTCTCGTTCGATGTTTTATTATTTCTGTAGGATGCGAGCGGGTTAAAACAAACGTCATTGCAAATGATCACTCGTAGGATTAATCGTTGTTTTGTATTTAGTTATTTAATAAAATACATTCGTTTGTTCAATTCTTCGATATATCTATACCGGAACTGTAAGTAATTTGTATTGATAATGCATTTTCGTAGTGAAAACTGAAGTCTCTTGATAGCTTTTACCAGATACCAATGTACTACAATATCGGTAAATAATTAGCTGTATAAAAAAGAACCCTCTCTCGATGAAGCGAAACGAATTCAGCAGAAACATCGTTAAATCGGAACTGTGTGACTCGATTCGATAACAATGCGCTAGAAAAACTGGTCGATTAGCAGAATTCCTACACGGAATAATTGATTGGAACGTACAATTAGCCGCTGGCTATCTCACGGATAGAAGTCTCCGGTGAATCATCGATCTTTCATCGGACGAAAGACTTCTCTGACGAATAAAATTGCAAAGAAGGGAACAAATCTTATTCGTTTACCTTCTGTCTATCCATCGAGTTTATCTGCACTGCCATAACTCTGCACTATCCTGTAGACTGTAGACTAGTGTAGACCAAAGACTAGTGTAGAAACTTGGTTTCTTCCAACAGGAGGGAAAACTGTACCCGCCCCTCGTATATTTTCGGAGACGCTGGTGTGAAATTATAGTGGCTTTGCTATAGGTCTTGGTAAACGAGCGAGCTGTCATGCGAAAATTGCTGTAATCACGCCAAAGTTGCCGGAACAACGTTAATTGTTTGCTCCAACGGTAGCAGGAAGATTACTGCGTTGCCGCGGCCAGTACACGACGAACGTGACACGGACCGATAAACGAAGCTAATTACGACAGTCAAATTAGCTCGGACGAACAGCCATACCGCACTGATTTGGCGGTCATGTATGATCGATCAATGTCCATATACTGTCGATCGAAACGTACGCCTATCATAATTACTAATATCCCTTGTTATTGCTTCCTATGAAGGACCATAGTTTTCGGTGCATCGGTGATCAAATATTACTCTCGAATATACTCATAATGCCGTTTCAACTTGTCTTATGGTAAATTGGATATCTTTTAATCCGATATTATATAATAATGAATACACAAACGATATCTCCGTTTGAAGTTATTCAAGGAGTTTGTTAAAGGTACTGCTAACGTAATTGAATAAAAAGGAAATTGTTTCCAAGTTATCTGTAACTTGTTAAAATAGGTACTTAGGGGCTGTTGTAGTTCTTAATGAGAGTATAAGAGCATAAATTTAATTTAGTAGGTACACGGTACACTGGCTTATGAAAGTACTTGAATACTTATCGTGGCAAACTTTATGTCCATACTGTGTTTGTTATATTTTGAAACATTTTGAAAGTTCATTAGTACTGTAGCCAGATGCATCGTGATTATATTAATAACATTTGAAATTAATCCGGAAATTCTATTCTTAGGATGGTTATTCACGCTGCAACAATTGTTTTCTAATTATACGTATGATATCAACATCTTGTAATATAATACACCTTAAGAACGGTCCCACTGAATATCGAGGATTATTTAATATAGCGAATAAAGTTGACTGTTCAAATACTTTTTTGTGAACTCTGCGAGATACATATATACTAAATGTCTTATAATTTCTGTACATGAGTTATATTTGTATAATATTGTGTTGGCAATTAAATGATTGCGGATTTTGTCATTACCATCTAATGGTAAAAAATATAATCGCTAATAACTATATAGTGGATGTGACTTTAAATAAATAAACAAATGAATGAATAGAAATGGATACGAAATAGATAGAACCTTCGAACAGATTTAATATTTCTTCGGTAAAGGTATATGTTTGCTATTACGATCGTTTCAACATTTTAGGGAAATAATCCTGTCAGTTTTCTTTAAATTTCTCCTATGCAACCAATTTTCAACAAGAATTTCCAGATCTTAGAATAGAATCAGGATTTCTTTCGAAAAAAAACTAAGCGAACGTGACATAGTTTTCAGTATCTCGGACATAAATCGGAAGAAAGCCTTTCGTTTCATCTAAAAGAACTCGATCAGCTTTGATCGGTAGACGTTCAGTCTAAAGCATAGCTTTTTGTGCGACCGCTCTCTCCCATGTGGCATCGATTTTCCTGCGGCCCGCATAGATTTTCACCTTTGTAGAAAGTGTCGTGCACTCAACGGCGAGGCTACTGCTTTTCTCTTCGTCCGAAGCACTCTTGCTCCATATTTGCACGCGGTCTTCAAGTGTTCATCCTTCTGTCTTACATCTACCTGCTCCTGTGTCCGTACTTGTTCGAGTACCAAAACCTCGAACGTACAGCTCTCCTTTGGTGCACATTGATCATAGATTTATCGATCGCGAAAGTCGTTTCTTTCATTGATGAGACGCTGTGACGAAATAGTGTTAAATAGCGTTTTTCTATAGAAATAGGCTTGATAGTTTATATTGTTCCTTATATGTGCAATTTCTTGACTCTAAAAGTTTCTTGACTCTCAATCTTAATTGAGTCTATGATTATTCAATCTTCGTTTTCAAATTGGAATGTTTCTGTTTAAAATCGATGGTTGGATCGACTATATTTTCCCAACTTTTAACTTTCTTTCGAACAAGCGTTTTTACGGATGTTTTATCAGAGTTGTCTACATAAGCATCATAATTCATACGAGTAACTATTAATTATTAATTTCAAAATTTTTTATACATATTTGGTATGTATTTGAAAAGGTATTTTTAAGGAGATATATATTATGATGGATAATTGAAGTATCGTGATATTCGCAAATTAATAGATCTATTAGTCGTTGTAAATAATTATCGATACCTGTATGTATCTCTTTCTTATATCCGACAGGTGTTACGTTTCTCGCGTTTCATTTCATACATAGTTAATAAATACAGGGATTTATTTCTTAAGTACTGTAACGAGTTAAATTCTCCGTTGTTCGTGATATCGTAAGTGTCGTGTAAAGCCAAAGTGGGCTTTTAAACTCTAGTTGAGATTAAACTACCTATCGTGATGCCGCCTTTAAGCTTGGCTTAAACTTTAAGCTTTGGCAGAGAACCTCTATGTAAATAGTTTTGATTGATAATGGACTAAGAGAAACATCGTGATAGATTTAGTATAAAGGAGAAACTAGCCACGTTCAAGTTTCCTCGAACTATGATAAACAAGTGATGCAATCGAATTGTTGGATTATTATTGTTGCGCTATATTCGACGAGGGAATAGCTAATAGTTATGAATATGTATTACATCGGATGAAGACTAAACGGACAAACAAACTTTTATCCTGAAAATGACGACTCTGTCGATGATTGAGAAAATTTTAAGACCAGAACACCAAATTCGCTCGATTGAAAAATGTTCCGGGCAATAAAGTCGCAAGCGTCGTTTTTTCGAACACAGACAATTTCTCTTTCGCACGGCGAACATCGGTGGCAGAACCGTATACTCCTGTTTCTTACTCTCTCTTTCTCTCTTTCTGTAGCCCTTCCGTGGTTACCCTTGTCACTGTCTGGCGGCTTGATTTCTTGCTAAACTCTGCCGGCAAGAAACTTCGCATCCGGGAAGGAGTGACTCGCTCTTTCCCCATTTACTTATCCCCTGGGATAGTCGCGGTGGTCCAGACTGTGCATCACCGGCGACAACGGTCCTTCGACTTGGCAAAATTCCACTCAATTTCCGTGGAATTCACGTGCGACCGACAGACCGCGAAATTCTACGTAAGATGATGGTCATTGAGTTATGAGCGATCGCGGTTGTCATTTTTCTTCTTTCTTTCTTTAACCGTTTTTGCTTCGACCGAGTGATGTTTTGCATGATTCCGATTCACCAAAGATAAATTCGGTCGTAATAGATTGCCGATGTTCCTATTTGTAGAATACGGGCAAAACTTCTTGAAATTTAAATGTAAAATGTAACCTGCAAAGCTCTGCTACTCTTCTAAATCTTATACCTAACTTTTTCACGAATCTTTAACGCCCTTTCATTTTGAATTAATTGCTAATTAAATTAACTACAATTATGTCTACTTTATTTTATTTTCGACCATCTGCTTGGACCACGCTAAATTACTCGAGGAAAGTAGTTTCGATCGACAAACGTATTTAGTTTCATGTTTTTATCATTAAACTGCTCAATTCCTATATCGTAAATATTTTACTCTCTCCTAATGGTTTGAGCAAAGAGTGTAGAAAATTTCTCCAACTTTAAATAAACGATCGAAATTTTATGTTATATATACTACAAGAAGTTAATTTGCTCATCAATTCCAACACCATCGAGTCGTACGTGCTTTGGTAACATTTGTATATTGTTAACAAAAATCGGTCAAAGTGTCTCCGCGTCTATGAGCGCCAGTATGTCACTTTCAATTCGAAAATAACAAGGAACGGGTTTTGCTCGTACGGATGGTAGCGATGTTTTTCTCTCTGGTAAAACACTTTGCTCGCATTAAAAATGAAACGATTGTTGTGTGCGACGTTGAAAGAAAGCGGGTCGCTCGCAACAGTCACGACAGTCGATGATTCCCACAAGCGCGCGTTCCGAAATGGATTTAAACCTGCCGGTGGTGTGGTGAGTTTCGTCAAATTGAAAGCCACCAAGTTGTAACTCGAAGTAGCGGCTTCTCCAATCGTTATAACGAAATGTAGTGCGGGAATTACTAACAGCAACGGCCGATTGCTAGCAGCACTGCGGTACCTCACCTGTCGCTTTCTCGGTTTCCTCTCTTTGTGCGGCAGCCACCTCAATTACCGAGGCTGTTCGTATCGGTAACTTCGAGACGGCCAATCTGCCTCGACGCGACGAATCAATTGAGAGGTTGCTGGAGCCCGCAGAATGTTTGGACCCTCACCAAAGTTCAAGGGAATTCCGTACCTATCTCGTTAATTGTCGTTATTTTTCAGCCTATGAATGATTCTGTCAATTAATCAGATTTTTCCAATCTCTTGTATCGAATATCATTTATAGCGAAGAATATCCTCAATGTTATCGTATGTTACAAGTTGTATAGTTAAAAATTAAGAAACTTTGATCAACGAACGTTCGTTACAAATGTACGTCATCAATGATGATTGCCATGCGAACGTAGGAATGTTGTACGGAATATCAATCAGAAGATTTTTTTCCTGTATCAGGAATATTCCCCTAACGTTAATGTTACGAAGTATTTAGAGGAAATAATTGGAGAATAAAATAAGTTGAACCGGCATTAAGGATAAATTGATAGAATTCATGGACGTTCGTGTCTATCGGTAATTTTCTGTTTTAGGAATGAAACTGTTGTTGCAAAAATCCAGTTTTCTCACGTTGGTTCATCTAAATCGAATAGCATGCCGAGATAGTTAAATTGGTAGCTACTCTGTTCATATTTTGCGAATTAATTCGTTTACTTCGGAACGAAGGAATAGTAATTAGATCAACTACTTGTTGAAAGTACATAGAAATAATGGAAATCCAAGGGAAAGGAAATTAAATTTATAATTTAATTGAGTTCACCGTTCTATTCGTATTATCTTTTAAAATTTTTCAAATGTTCAAAGGCTGGAAAAACCTTTGTACACATCAAAACGTACGCTATTATAAGTATTTAACTAATGGAAATGTTCTGTTGCATTGCATTTACTTAGTTTAATATAACTATACATAATAATCCGAGCTTTATATATAACTACGATCCGTAGCCTGATGGTAACGTCGGATTAAACTCCGTACCATAGAAAAATACCGTGAAAAGTTGCCGGTTTTTACTCTGAAAAAAAAAGTAGAACGGAATACCTATATAATCTTTACGTATTAAACCATTATATTTTTTCCTTTTCTCTTCGCTTTGCTCTTCCTTCTTTATATGCACTGGCGCGTACCGGTGCATTGTGAGCTCTGGCATAGTTATTCTTTTGGGAGCGATATTCTTACTTGCGAGGGAAATATGAAAAAGATTGTATATTTTTTCGATCTATCATTGAAATATATTTTACGTTGTAGCTAGCTTCTTCGCATTGTAAATAATGCTGTAAAATTTCAGATAAACATTTGTTTCTCCTAACGATACGATATTATTTATTTAAAAGTTTTTATTTTGTTAATAATAAAGTAACGAAATTTTCATCATCCTAAAATTCTATTTGATAATTACGTCTCATAATGGGGGAAATAGTATCGCATTGTATCTGCGCAAGTTCTACAGATTCGTCGTGGTAATTTTATATTCTAATCTCTATATTCTTAGAGATAGAATGAGATTATTTCTTAAGAATTTTTCTACTACTTAAGTGAGGTATTCTAAGATTATAAATTAAATTACAGAATGTTAGCTTTTATCGTATAATTGTTATTCCCTTTGTTCATAAATGAAAGCATTTTCTTTTTACGAATGGATCAGATTTAAAAGTAAAAATAAAAATGGCTTGTAAATCACAGGAGATTCTTAAAGAACCCCAACGTGTACTACACTTTATGAAATTTTAATTTAAATACTTGAGGTTGAAATTCCCAGCAACGTCACGTATACACACATTCCTAGCATAGATGCGTATGGATGCTCTGGACGGGTTACGCAATTCACATCTCCCTGACCCAGTATATTGGCATACAAGCGTAGCAAATATTAAAGGAATTTGTCCCCTTTTACGTAAATAGATTCTTATATACATACTTATCAAATGTTTGACATTTTCTCATTTTGCTGTTCCTAATTTTACCTTTATGTCAATTCGCTGATTTCTTCGGAATAAAAATGTTTTTAATCGCATGTTTCTTTTCCTCGATTAATTACCAAAACATTCTTGAATGGTCTAAGATATATTTAATAATGAAATTCAAAGGAAAAGCTTTCCCTCTTTTCGAACGCGTAATAAACTTAATTACGAAGCGAGATTAACCACGTGTTCATGAACATAAAATTCTAAAGATGAATACTCTCGAGAAATATTAAAACTGAAAGCAGCAACGATACATTGTCTCATTTGATGTGTTTGCAAAAATATATTGCATTACGCTGGAGCAATGTTTTAATAAAATCGAAAGTACCAGACAAGAGCCAAATATACGTCCCGTAGTGTTTTCAAACTACCGGTTTATCTCAGCTTATCCTCTTTATTTAACTAGATTAACGATCCGCTATGAAAGAGAAGTATGATCGACAGAGTCTTGCGAAGTATGTATCGTGTGAATAACTTAGGCCGAGTTACTCATCCGTGCGAACATTCTCGAAAAGTGTATTGACGTCATTACTAAGCAAGTATTTACTTCGTTTCATTCACGTTTCATTCGGTATTCATAGAAAGCCGTGGATCTGACGTTCGTAGCGGCGCAAAGAGAGCGCAAAACGTTTTCCTCAACAGGCGGCAGAAAGTTAAGAGGGTCGAAGAGTGGTTTGAGGGAGGGGGCAAGGTTGGAAATTGAGACTGCATCTATCATCCTGAAGCTACCTCAAAGAAACCGAGACGTCTCGGTCGAAGGAGGTAGCTCGGCTAAGGTAAATGTTGTCTCACCTTGCCTACTGGGCGTACGAGGGCAGTGCAAACAGATCCTACGGCCATATTTAACGTTTCCTCGGTGCTACCAGGACTGAGTACTCAACAGGACAGCGTCAAGGTACCAAAAGATTTCGCTCATGATTTTTTGCGCTGTCGAATCTTCACTAGCACCTCCGTACAACCTGCCAGTTCGTTACAATCTTCCGGAAGCCCGTCAATCAATTTCTCGGCTACGCCCTAGGTCGGCGTACAGAGAGAAGATAGGAGATGGGTTTTAAATAAAAGCATCTGCATGTTTTAAAGAACGTTTAATAATGTATGGCTTTCATCATATGTATCTTACGTGTTCACAGTTATAGGAGAAGTGAAATATTGTTTACTCTTAACGATGAAATTTTCGTCATTTTCCTGTTGCTAATATTATTTGACGAGCAACTCCAATGGCACGAGGAACGAAGTCTAGCGAATTAAGCAGAAGAATGAAACGAGGTGATTTCGACGATTCCTCGGTTTGAGTTTTAAATTGTCTGACTTTTAAAGATCTTTCATACGCTTTCGTTAAACTTTCTTTTGTTTAAACCTTCGCTTAAACATATCGACCGTTTATCAAGTTATTTGATACTGTACGTACATTTTGCTAGAAAAGTTTTGCAAGTATGAAAATACAGGCGATTCGTTTAAATTAATTCTGAAAGTTTCACTTCCTCTACTTTGGACTATTTGTCTTGTGAAATCGAGTTTTTTGTTCTGTCTCAAATGTTCACTGTACCATATATATATATATATATATATATATAGAATATCGTGGAGGTTGACCGTGATCCATTTATATTTTCCATGTGAACAATCTCGACTAAATGCCATCTTAATTCTTTCTATCTCTCTGTACCTGTTCGATACATCTCGCCATATATTTCAAGTGTCTTTCTCACGAACGAAGAGACCAACGGTTAAGTATCTTCAGATGTGGAACAGTGACAAGAAAAACCAGGGTCCACAGACAAATGGTTCATGGACTCGAAATGGGTTTCCAATGTTAGTAGATACGACTCTATTTCACGTTTCAATGAGAACATAATTTTGTCTCAAAGTATATCCAATCAATTGGTTTCACTTTTATTTATAGAATCGTTTATTTTTTTCCTTTTTTTACTGGATATAATTCTAGATAATTGCTTGTTCGCTTAAATTTTCGATGGTCAGTAAAATATTTACTACGTGCAACGCGTCCACGTTGCAGGATTATTATAAACAGCGTTAATTTTCTGACGATGCCGCAGTAATTAAGAATTTAATTATTAAAATTACCGTATTATCGTAACATTACATTTATTTATTTATTTAGATTTATTACTTTGTTGAGCAATAGCATGTATCGAACCGTATTATATTTTATTTGGACGTATGAATAATTTGAACCGATTTACTTACGCGAGATATTTTTTACAATGATGTTTTCTTTGTACTTATAATCCATTTGAATATTCTAATTAAAGCACAAATACGCATTCAAATACGCAGAAACCTTTTTCGCAATCAGTGGCAGCCAAATGTAAAATTTAATTTGTTAAGTAATTCAAGAAACTTGTAAAGCGTATTGACGTTTAAAATACTGCGAACTAGGACATTCATAAAACTCTGCTTATTTGATGAGCCAATTAATTATGCATTTGAATCGAAGTGTGGATATTTTAATATAATACGTTACAATTGCAAAAGTGAGATTGCACAAATATTATAGAATTGTAGAAATATATTTCTCCAAAATTAAAGAAAGATTCTAACGAAAAATCAACAGTGCTTCAAATAGTTTCGCGTTTTAAATTATGAGGAAATTACGCTTTTAGTTTATTAGAGATATAATCGTGTATTAATAATTAATTACAATAATACGATGGATCTTGCATATTATGTATTGGAATTACTATTGATAATACTATCAATTAATTCGTGATATCAATCTCATTAAAATGTAACGTATACCAAGTGCTGAAATTAATAGTGGCGTAGGTTCAGCTCATTGTTATTTGCCATGAAATAGCTTTTTCACTTTATCGTATTATAAAAAGTTCTCCATATACCTTTTAAAATTACGAAATTTATGAATATTATTATTGCACACAATTACACACCACGTAAACGCTAGACAACTATAATTTTATTTCCCGACTTTGTGATTTTCAATTCCCACTTAATCCGTATATCGAACATCAATAACTCCGGCCATTCCCATCCACTCAATCGGACATTTCGTATCAGCGTTTAAGCTGCAAGATCTAAAAATATACAAAAGCGAGTTACGGAGTTATCGATTTCTCTTTCTTCATTTGCGTGCTCCCGCCGTCTGTGCTTTTGTCTTTTTGAGCTGTTTGTCCTTTTCGAACCTTCCGGCAATTCGGAACAGTGCGCGTCAGAAGCAGACCCTTTCATCCGTGCCGTGGGTATTATCGCGCACGCCATCTGCACCTACAACCCTTTCCCGGGTGGTTTGTACCTTCTCTTTCTCTCTCTCTCTCTCTCCTTCTCTCCCTTTCTATCATGCGAGCTTCCAACCACCTACACACTTCCGTTTTTCCGGCGCAACCCTTCTACCACCCCTTTCCTCGTTTCGTGGCTGTACTCGAAACGATGTAGCCTTGTGCACGAGCAGCACGTTCAATAGATATCAAATGATCAATGAGACACTCGTCGAAAATATACGAGAAAGTTATGTCCCACCGAATTCGTGATCCAGCAAGGACGCACGACGCGAGTACGAGATTAGAAATATTGAATAATGAAATGGGTGTGAGAAGATCAGGTTCTTTTGATCCTTGTCACGCAGTGATATCCGTATAATGGACTCTGAATACCGATTGCGAGTCAATTGGATAGTGGATCACGTCATTATTCCTTTGCAGTCTGTGAGAAAGTTTGCTATATTTTAATCATATTTGGCTACGCGCGCTATTCTCTCCTTTTTAAAGTTTGATCGGTCGATTTGGATAATTTATGAGTGATTCGCCTGTATTTTAATTTTTGTATGATTTAAATGACAGCCTCAAGTAGAGAGCGTACAAATTTCGTGCATCTGGAGTTTTTTATTTTCTTTATTTTCTGATTTTTTTTTTTTTTTTTTGTCGGGTATTGTCACTGAAATATGTATCATTTTCGATATATGCACGTGTAGTTATCGTATGTCTCTATCTGCTTTTCAACATTGACAAACACAACAGGTACTTCTTTATTCAACGTGTAGAATTTCTAGACGAAACTTGGGATTCATAAGTATTTGCGTCATTCATTTTCATTTCAATTATCTCCTGTTGGATTTGGAAAATGTCTCGAACTCTTATCTGATCGCGGGCGTAGTATCAAGACGCGAAGAAACAAATCGAATAACTGTAATGCCATTTACTGGAATGGCAAGGACGAAGGAAGAGACAGAGAGGTCTATGGGAAAATTCATCCTCCTGGAACGGTCCTACGATCTTGCTATATCCTGTCAAGCGATAAATTCAATATGTCTTCTCCGATACCCCTTGAGAACCAGCCATTCGTACGTAGAAGATACGGCACTGCTGACACGCATCAAACATTTATCTGTGTGTATGCGATCACACATTTTTCGTGCCCATGTTATTTCAAAATAGTAAAAAAATCCGTCCTTGTATTTTATGTACACATACATATATTTTCTGTAATGGATCAAATTTATTCAGGCCACTATTAAATATTCATATAAAATTCATATCAAATAATCATAAATTAAATCGAACTAGTTAATTTGTAACATAACTTTAACGTAACTATAATTATCCCAAATATTATGAAATATATAATGGTATATTTCATATTTTGAAACAATTATAATAGATGTAATTATTTTTATAAATGTTCATTCTAACTTAAGAAACATCTTTCGTAATTTAATATTAATCGAACGAATATAATGCTAAAAGAGAGTCAAGAGAAGGCAGTTGGTAAAGTCTGCAGTTATTTCTCTCATAGCTTTTTACATTTATCGTGATATATATATATGTATACATAAAACACATAAATAATGAGAATATTTATAAATTAATAAAAGATTAAATAAGGGAAATGAAAAGTGAAAAGCAAATGAAATTAAAAATAAGTTGTAATTGTTAGATAATTACCTCATATACCTATGTTCGTGCTTCACGTCCTAAGAGTGACGGTGGTCGTGCGAGCTAAATTCAGTGCTCGTACGGTTACTCGGGAATATTCTGAGGTCGTGAGTTCGAAACCAAGTTGGGTTTCGAATTCTCGTAAAGAAGAAAAAGACGATGATGGATTTTCCTTCCACAGGTTTTTCCGGAGTCTTGTTAGTGCCCCAGAAAATTCTCTCCAATCTCTGTTTATCTTGTAACCACAGTCGCCCATGGTTAGGTGTTTATAAATAATACCTTGAACGTAACCGGCTGTGAGAGTAAAGTTCGGCTTTCCCGCTTTCTGCGACTTTCGCAGCGCTATCAATCGCTGTAGAAATGCAGATTGCGAAAGTCACATTTCTTTTTTTATTTTTAATAACTATTCTCGCTGCTTCTCTCAGGTTCATATGACTTGAATTTCTAAATATTTGGTTTTAGTATTCCATACAATTTTACTACATTTTGAGCATTTCATGCTTTCCGCGAATAAAGTATTCCAAAATAAAAAAAGAGAGAAAGAACATTTTTGAAGAGGTGTAGAAGTGAGGAAGAGATGAGAAGAAGCAGAGTTAATAACTATTTCGATTTATGCTGATGATAATTAACAATTAAAGTCTGATTTTTACAAAAACGATTTTTACAGAAAAGGAGGGACAGAGGATATGTAAAAAAAAAATGTTAGACTTAATAAAATATGTATGCAACTTGTTGCTAATAATAACTGTATTATTGTAACTTTTATTGTTATTACTATTATAATATTATTACTATTATAATATTATTACTATTGCATTATAATAATATAGTATATTGTGATGATATAAATATTATTTTATACAAAAAAAAATAAAATATAATTTACATGTTCGGTACACTTTTAGTAATGGTATATGTGCTAAAGTTTATGTCTGACTAGGTGGTAGCGCAGGCTAAGCGGTTGACTGCAATTCGTAGGACGTCGGTTCGATTCCTCGGTCTCGTGATTTAGGTTCTTAGATTAAGGTGTTAGGGTTTTTTCAGTTTCTATTCTTTCTCTTTCGTTCACTTTCGTAAATAAACCCACAGTAGTTAAAGGCTCCCTACATATATTATCAGTTGTATGTAGAGGCGTTCCCAACTGTGGAGAGAAATTAGCTGGTGATATTCGCTATGTTTGCAGAGTTATTTCAATTATTCTGGAAATACGCAAGCCAGTTACATTTTTTTTTCTACTTGTATCATTCAAAATTTATTTGGCATATTTTAAACTTGTCTTCGATGAATTAAATTTTTTTTCTATTTTAATTCTCTAAAAAATAAAATTATTTGCGTTATGGTCTCGTAACATATATCCATATCGTCTCATTTCGTTACGTTTTATTAATTACGTAAATTAAAACGAATAAATAGAAATTTATTTGAAAGAAGCAGGGTCGTGTAAAACACGAATTGCCAAAACTCTACCTAAAAATGATAATTAAATTATTGCAGTTAAATTTAGTAAATCAAAATTGATTTAGGAGCAATGTGTGTATTTTCAAAAAAAGTACTTGCAATCTCTAATATGAATAAATATAATAAAATATTACTCAAGTTCAATATATTTCAAGTTTATCTTATAGAATGTTCAACAGATCGTCAGTTATGAAATCCTAAAAAATTATTTCAATAATTGAATACTCGATTGGGACCTTAAAAAGCACGCGACTCTTAACAAACCGTTATTTGATGCCGAATCGAGCTGCGCACGTTGTTAACCATCTGGCGAGATTGAATAAACTATTTTTCCTCTGCCGTATAAATTACCCGTTCCATCATAGCAACAGTTAGATCGGTCTAGCCTCGGTATGCAGAAATATGCCGGTGCGCGGAATAAGGCAATTAATGTTGAACCAGCTTGAAGTTACTCGGAATGAAATAGGATTACCCAGCAATTGTGCCCGATCTACAAATACATTTCTCTCTATTTGCGTTGCCGCTCTCGGTGCTACAACGCACATAGGCTACCTACTATTTCTACTTTCTCCGTGGATCTTAGAAATATGCGTAATTAAGACACTCAAATGGTTGTGCGCTCGAGAGATACTCGTGCGGTCACTGGGACTATACACGCGCGTACACTACGCCGGCAAGTTTTCGTTGTGCAACAAACGCAGCGTAAGATTTTACCACCGACACAATTAATTACGAGCAGAACACTTTAATTACATAGAAATTATTCAAGAGATTCTGTTCGTTGAGCGCGCATCTCATTTTTATCGCGATGAAAATCATTTGAAACGCTGTTCGACCGACCAGTTGTAATTTTAACCGTATTACAAGAGTTTTAATATTTTACTGTTTCATTAGTTAATTTTGCAAATACATACGCGAATTGTTCGCAACTTGATTGAGAAGTGTTACATACCTGTATTGTTTTAATGGATCCGTTAGATGTGTAGTATAGTGACTGTTAAAAGTATTCGGTTTAACGTTGAAATATCGTTGATACGACGAGTTTGGAAATGATGATTCGTTGCAAAATATGGCACCATGGTTTGTAAAACCGCAAAACGTTATGAAATCTTTCGTAAAAAGGAATTATGCTAATGTATTGTAGTATCGGAAAAAGGATAGGATTAGGATAATTTAGATTTGTAAAATTCTCCTAATACTATTTATTAAGATAAATGAAAATAACAGAGATTAATTGGACAGAGAACGATAAATGTTCAACTTGAACTAAAACACAAAAGTCTTATTCCGCTCAAATCACTCTCGCAACTCTATAACTCTAACAACTCGATCTCTCTACAACGCTAGCAACTCTACAACTCTCGTCTTCGGCATCTGCACTCGCACGCTCTCGCTTCTCAACTCATACTGCACGCCTTTTGCATTCGTTCTCGCTGGCGTCTCAGCTAACTCTACCCTTAGCGTCTCTTTGTCTTTTCTCGTCCCATCGAACACGTGTCCCGAAACCCCGTGGCCAGGGTCACGCAGGCTATTTCCACAAAACTGTCCACTCGAAAGGACCGACGACACATTGATGTACTCGACGGCGCCACGGCTCTCGCCACTTTGTATACGGTTCGGCCGATATCTTGGGCCTTTTGCCCACGATACTACAGTATTATTTAAATCGACATAGGAATATCTAATTAAGGATTAGTAAAAGACTATAGAAAGCTATTCTGCTATAATTGCGTTTTGCAATAAATAAGATCGCTCTTCTCTTTACGGAAATAATTGAATTGAAATTTAAAAAATGAATTCGATTGCTTTCGATACAAAGATGCTTTCAATTTTCTTCGACAGTTGCTAGCTATTTAAAATACACCACATCTTTATATACGTTGCATTTGGATGGGAATAAAATTGCTCAGATTCTCCGTGCGCTGTCTAAAAATCTGGAAAACTTTGAAACATTTGAAAACAGATTGCATAAGTACGAGTAGATAGAATCTTGAGTTTTCCGATTTCATCGCGCCTTTCTCCGTCGCGTTTCCTGAAAATGCCCGTCGTCTACGTTGGTTCTACGCCGCGATATTTGCAAACTTTGTTTAACCGTTTTATCGAAAATTGAAGTTACACAGAGAAACACAGTTCCGTCCGGCAAGTTCGCACGCTGCGGCCACGAAAACCGTTTTGTAATATGTGTTACATAAATTTGAGGTAAACCGTATACAATAGCAGAAACTCAGTAACAACATGAATACTAAATTTACGGTTTGCTACAGTTTTCAGTGGGAATTGTATTACGCGTTACGCTTTCGACGAACTTCACTAATATTCCCCGCTGAACTGTAGTCCATTCCTGAGACTAATTGCTTCGGTTTCAACGGCCACCGTTAATCCTGCTTAGAAGGAACGTATTCTGCCATGTATTTCGTTCTTCCATCGTAGATATGTTATTGTTATTTATTTTATTTAAGATCACGTCAAACATTTTTTATCGCCATTAGCGATCGCGTTATAAAAATATAAAAAAAAAAAAAAAATATGGAAAGTGTAAAATAATGGTAAGGCTGGTTACAAACTTAAGTAATGCTATCTATACGTTTTGAAGAACATGTATTATTATATGCAGCACAATTACGATACAGTACAATTGATCTAAACTTAAATTAATACGATGCAATGTATGTCAGAGCTAAGTCGCTAGCTCACAGTATCGTAATTGATGATACAGATTAATATGTTTGATGAAATAAAGAAGATTCTCACGGATTGTACATACGTGTTTGCACAAACGCGTGGTCGTCTCGTAGATCTTTCAGATTTTAATGGCTTAACGCGCAGGCATTTTTACGACGCTGATGATTTAGCCGACGATATCTATGGTGCTGCTATTTTAATCGTACTTTATGATTACTTTTTTTTTACTATGACATCGGCATCTAGATGGTATTGGAAATGTTTTTACGAATCACGAAGGTATTGCAGATATTAATCTAACACATCTAAAGCTAGGATATATTCAAATTCTCTAGCGGTTTAGTGTTTTATTGATTTTTTAATGTTTTAGGATTGCTGAATATTTTTTGCATAAATAAAAATGATATGATTTTGTATGTATAATATGTAATAATAAATGCCTACTATATTAATATTTACATTAAACTTACGATTGGTTAATAAAACAGATTAACTAGCAAGTGTTTCAAAGGATTATGTATATTACGGTTCTGCTTATCTATTTTTATTCTTCGTCGCACATATTTAAATCTACTATACAATTTCACCTATATACATAGATAGAATATGAAGATTTCACACGATATTTCTACGATGTGTTGCATAATTGTATTTTTATTTTTATAATTAAAAATAATTTCCCTACGCTTCTACGTACAATTCCTACATTTCTTACGATTTATTAAAAATATACACCGTCACCATTCTACAATTTGTGCATTAAAATTATTCAAACAGTGAATTACCCAAGCAATCTTCTCGCAGCCAATTTTTCTCTTCTCAAACTATTTGAAATGGATTCCTTCTCCACTCGTACAGCGAGAGGTATTCAGTGGAAGAACAATCGCGGTATGTGGTATGTGGTCGTGGTAGAAAATGTGAAGGAATTCGTCAAGTCGGCAGAGGGAATCCGCGAAAATTTCCTGCGAGAAGCGATAAGATGTAATAATCGCTTCTTCCGTGAAGGCGGCAGGCACATACACGTAGTCGGTTATAGAACATCGGCGGTGTAATAACCTCCGTGGCCCAGATACGAGAGAAAAATCGAAGTCGACGACAGACATATTGGATGCTCGAAAGATACTTCCGTTTCGGTGTTTTTGTCCTACTTCTTACATCGGTGGCTCGATCCCGACATCCAAATATCAATTCTTTCGGGACACACGTGCGCCGTGCCGCCGGGATCGATACGATTCGAGGCTGCATAATCTCTCGCGCGACAATGCACCTTTTCTCTGGTCGACGCTGTTCGAACCAACCCCCCGGATAACGTGGAAATGCGACGTATACCGCCGTTCTTCAATCTATCTCGTCCCGCTTTCGGGATAGAATAAATGGTGATGGAATCGGTGAATGTGGAGCGCTTAGGACGCCTGTGATCTACAATCTTTTGATATCTCTTGTTTCGATGATAAGTTTCTATGTTTATGGATCGTAATCGTGGCATGTTGATGTCTAGTTGAATTTCTATTATTGTTTCTAATAATGCGTGTATAAACACGGTGATAAAATCTGCTCCTAATATCGATACGATTTTTTGAGACGTACAACTCGTAGTCAAGGTGCAAAAATTTATCTATAAATTTATTTATAAGAAAATGAGTCGGAGAGAAAATAAACGGATCAACAAGTTATCAACGATGATTAATTATATCGTAGTAACAATATTCGTAGCAACGATCGCAAACTTGTTTCACGATGATTTAAAATATGTCGTGTCGAATATATCATATTTTTGTATTAATACAAATTTCGATGAAATTATAGAAATTGACAATTTTATTTGAAAGTTTTATTAAGCATTCAGCCATTTCGTTCCATTTCTATCCGTACTTCTTTACATCTTCGATAACAGCGGATCTTTCATTCTCGTAAGAAAACTAATCATAGTTCAATTAAAATCGATATCGAATACCTGGAAAATTTGTCGTACGAAGAAAACGAAGCCGGAGAAATCGTTATTGGCCCCAGATATTCTCGTATCGATTCCCCCACGCCAACGTATTTCCGTTTCGATTTTACCAAACTTTTTACCGTTCGATTCGATCGGTGTGTACGTGTGCAGAGTACACCGTTACAACGTGGAAAAGAGCAGTATCGTTTTGTTTCATCGTGCACGATTAGTCTGCGCCCCAAACCCCGTTGTCTGCGACTTGCATTCATTGGGTTTATCGGATCGTAAGCCTGGCATCCATGCGCCTAAATTAGCGTTACACAATAATTTAGCCGTTTCGAAAGCTCATGCTCATTCTCGTGCTCGTTGTTCGTTAATTCTTTACGCATTTATTTATCTCGATCGCATTCACCGCGTTTATCCTGGGATTACCCGTGCCATTTGTTCGCGGCTTGTCCTATTCCTGGCTGTGTTTTCTAGTGCATGGCTTTGTAGAAAATAGAATCTAATTTTGCGCGGGACGGCAGTGCCTCGCAGTTATTGTTTATCGTTGTAATTCAATTCGCGCGTTCGTAGGTTCAAAACACGATAATCTCTCGTGTTTGCACTTTATTCAACTGTCGAGAAGATTAAACTCGTAGGAGATTGAGATCGATATTTTTGTTTTTTATCGTGCGATAATTGTGCGTAAAGACAGTACAAAGAATGAAATATTATATGCCAACGGTAGATAAAATGGAGCGAAGCAAAATAAAATTGAAATAGAAAGAGTAAAAATTTAGTTATCGATTCATCTGCATATTTAATCGCCCGTAAACAAACCTGTTTTTTTAATAGTTTAAAGTATTTATTAAGAAATAAATATTGTTTCTTGCAAGGTAAAAAAGAATCACATTTAAAGTATAAAATCATTCAAATTTATAAATTCGAATAAACATGACGTAGATGTTCTAGATTAAAGCGCCATTATCGGAAACTCTTAATAATAATCCTATCGCTCTTTCCATATATTTTTCCATGTATTTATCATTCAGTTGACCAATATAGCATTAATTCGCAGCTGTATATCGGCCACGTTAATTATGCAACGATCAACAAATTTAGATTCATCTCTTTGACGAATTATTTAATTCGTTGTTCAAAATTCCCGCACAATTTTCCACGGTTTCGTCATGTATTATAATTGGTGTCAGTGGAATTTAAAAATTTGCACTTTGGCTTAGTGGAATTTCCTTGCTCTTCTTTTTTTTTTTCTTTTCTTTTTTTGACTAAAAGTTGAAGACCGCGCGATCATTAAAAACTGCTACGGCTGCCATTTAAAACGTCGGTCCGGTTGTAATTGTCGGAATAAGGGGGATAGAGTAACGGCAGATAAATGAATTAGAGGTTGAATGAATAATCTTCAGGCTGCCTACGAAAGTAGTCTATACTCTAGCTGTGCGGCACTTAGTCGCATGTTTCCTTTTTTACTTTCTCTAACTCTACTTCTTTCTTTATTTTACACTTTCTTTCTCTTTGTCTTCCCCTCTCTGTTTCTCCCTTCTCCTTCTTTTGTATCGTGCAACTACTCTCGAATAAGTTAGCGGACACCATTGTCTGAAAAGTTGCATTGAATTGCAAACTCGGTTGAGGCTTCCTTATCAGAATTAACTCATACGAAACTTTCGTTTCGTCGTGAAATCAATGTCTTGTAAATATCGTATCCTCGCAGTTCGCTCGCCTTGCCGCATGATACGACGTACGATTATGAGAATCTTTAATATCAAAGTTAGTAGGATGGTCCAGTCTGATATGATAAAAAACACTAGATATATTCTAAACTTCGTGGAATAGCATTTTTTATAATTCCGCTGTATCTTCTGCTACAGGAACTTCGAATTATCTTGCTATCACTCAACTTTCAAGTGATCGAAATAATTCTCTAATCGGCGAATTAATCTTTTACGCTGCTTTTCCCCTCGCTTCCTTTTCGTTACCAAACAAGTGTTTTATGGAGAGCACGTCCGTTTTACTCTCGTGTCTCGTCTCTTTTCCTCTCAACGCGATCGTGTTCTCGCACGAATAAGCGTGACTGCCTGAACGTTTAATTCTAATTAAACAACCGTCAGCCGGACGCTTAATGACCGAAATTGGCCGCTATTCAATTAAAATACAACACCGATGTCCACCAACGAGCAACGTGGATTCTGTTCGGGAAGGTTTCTCCTTTTCTCTACGAAAAATATATTTATTCTCTTCCTTCTTATCCGCTGGCAAATTCATTTCGCACTGTCCTCTTTTCGCGTACTTCGATAGGATACTAAGTGTGTTTTGGAAACCTAAACGCTGCTACTATGATCATAGATCACTAAATGGTTGCTCCACCATCCGATATCAAAATGTGGCGACCTGTTCGCTGAAATAAATCGAAGCTTGACGATCGTCGTAATTGGTGCTATCATCAATTTCATTATTGAGAATATAATTTGCAAGATGAAGAATCAGAGCATAGATTAATTATATATCAACTATTGAGAAAGTTTCTGGACGTCTTTGAATCGTATTTATATATCGCAGATATAATCTATAATTTCGTATTTTTATAAACACAATTGTAAGAACAGAAGCAGACATTTATTTCGCTTAAGTATTCAATATTATAGAAAGCACTGTACCTGGGATATTCTTTACATTTCTCCGCGTTATGCTCACTCCGCGTATTTCTCTGCTTCTACATTTCCCATAATTGCATAAGGATCCGCGATCTAATGATTACTCGTAGAAGAAGAAAGGGTACATTTGATAAACCTGGTAGACGCGAAGAACGTTTGCCTTGTCGAAGAATACGTCATGTTGACGAATCCTCCGAGCAAGTACATTAATATTACGACGCTTTTACGGTTCATAAATTCCTTGATTCAACCTCGAAATGAAGATGAAGGATAGTTATTCGGATAGTTCCACCGCTTCCATAGTTTCATCCTCGTTGAAACACGTTACCATTAACTAAGCATTTCCAGCAAACTTGGAGTAGTGCTTTCGTGTTAATGTACAGCCAGATAATTCAATCGCGTTTCGCAGGGAAAATTCCCAGCTATCGTCGATCTCGCAGGGTAAAATTATACAACGTTTTATCTCCACCCTTTTATTAATTCTAATTCCACGTGAAATGCTGCTACGTTACATTTACCTTTTTTATTTCACGTATTTACGTTTGCAGCGTGTACGACTCGTTCGAAGATGGTGTAGGATTTTCGATTGGTTTCGAATCGACCATTGTGGAAATATATCGATAGGAAGGAGGTGGTCTGTTGGGTTAACCTGATTGGTATATTGCTCCTGTGGGATATTCGCTCGGGTCAATCGATGTAGGTACCGTGTCTAAAAGCACAATACCACTTTGCTTGCTTGCTGCTTTTTCTCTCCCTTTTTTCTCCACTTTTCCATCCTCGCGATGCCTCTTCACAGGGTATATCATCGTGGTTTTCCAGGAAGTTTTCGCAGAGAATGATTTCCGTGCGAACTTTTCGCGTGATTACGCTCCGCCGAAACATACGTACGCGCATATTTTGTAGTCCTGATTTATGCAGAAGTCGTATTTACGGTTTGTCTGGTGAGAAAGTTAGACGTTTATGAGAATATTTGATACTTGCAGCGTGGTAGAGTTTGTTCGAATGTCGTTTAACTTACGGACGTTGATCATTATGAATAATTACCATGGAGAAAGATGGAAGGAAAGATGTATTGTTACGTTACTACACGTGGAATGAACACTCGACAGCATTAGTCGAGTATCTGTTATTTGAAACATTTTCTACTTGACAAAAGAATATGCAAGTTACTTTGTTTACATTTTTATTACATTTACGTAATCTTCGCACGTTGTTTCACCGTTTGATTCGCTAGGAAGTATAGGAATTAGAAAACGAGTCAACGAATTAAGAATCCCAATTACAATTTTAAATACAATTTTTTGATACTAAGATGGAACGAACGCCCATTGAAAATTCATAGGGGAATTAATGAAAACCTCGATATAAGTATAAGCAGGCTAAACAATGTCCGAGCTTTTAGGCGAGTCATTATGTACATACATATAGCATCCAAAGAAAGTATAAAAAGAAAATAAAAGTAAAGACGAAGAAGGTACATGTAAAAGAAAAATCTTTCGTCGTTGAGAAAGAAGAAAACCATTAAATCCTGTTCCGAGACACGCGTTTCAGAAAGTCAGTAACACTCAGCAACAGAGAAATAAAGTGGCGCTTTTGAGCACAGTAAGATCGATACGTACGGCAATATGTGCCGACACTTTGTCGGTACACTGGAGGCGAAGTAGCGTCACGAATTGGCGGGAAAATGGTAGAAACCGATTTATCGTGCTTCGAAACGTCAGTGCATTAAGTAATATCCTGAAGAGATTTATAGCTGCAGGTGCACCGGCTCGATTCGTAAGGGTACGTCTCTGGGGTAACAACTCTGCATCTCCGCTTCCGTCTTACCCCAGGAAATAAAGTTCCTGTTCAGGAGATGAACCGAGGAAATCTGAAGAAGTTTTCCTTATCGTGTACCGACGCTGCTGCAACCGGATTCCTCGCCAACTCCCCTTACTCCTCACACGCATATATTATGAAACACGCGAAATCAAATCTCTCCACTTCTCCTCCATCTTCGATTTTCTATATGTTATTGCCAAATTTTTTTATTTTCTTACTTTTCTATTCTCGGTGTGTTTCTGAGAAATTGCGTATGTCACATAAGATAAGGGAAGCTTATGATGGCACTTGAAATAAAATCGATAAAGATACTGCGAAGTTTAAGCGAAAAGTAGCGAGAAAGAAAGTGAGAGAGAGAGAGAGAGAGAGAGAATTTGTGAAGTTTTGGGTAATAAATAACAAAATCATATAAATTCGTTGGATATAATACGAAGATCGCAAATATCGATATTTCTGCTACGACTTCTTACTATTCTTGTCTCTGTGAGTAGGTACTTTGTAAAACAGTTTATATTTTCGAGTAACTATAATTAAAAAGGTACTGTTAATTACTATTATATAAATGGAAAAGCCGAGTTAATTGCTTATTTGAATCGTCAATATTGAACATATAATTTATTCATCTAACGACTGCCGTGTGCTATTAGGAGAAATTAAAGCTTGTTTCTCTGAAAGAAGGTTCTGATGAAAAATATAATCAAGTTAATTAGTTAAATATACGACGGAAATAATATTCTCGTAAAAACGGTATTCGAGAGATTATTGCTCTGTATATCTGTTTCTAAATACTGGTTATCAAATATTTGTTTTTTGATATATTAAAACACTTACTGGAGTTAGTACAATCATCAATTTGGTTTACTTAATGCACACAATATTTTTTTATAATAATCGATAAGCCAAGTAAAATTAAGATCATAAAAGAATCTAAAGTTAGTTACATGCTACGTGTCACAAGTTATGTTAATTCCGTGTAAAACACACGCATACGCGTATATAATGTTTGAATTTCATACGATCTTATTACAGCCATAGTAACATAGAATTAATTCATAACGTACTGTATCTTAAAAACTGGTGTTCGGCGAAAAAATGGAAAATACCAGATTCTCGTTTTACGAAATTCACGTACCGCGGAATTTGAAGTTAAAATAAGTTCGCGCCTAATATAAACACGATAGAGGATATTTCAATAAATTGAAATCGTCGATATTCTTGCGGCGGACGTTTTTCACGGCGTGCGAGGCTGTGAAAATCGTGAATTCCGTTCTTGTGCATGATTCAAACCTCCTCACGTCACATGGAAAAGTTGCGGAAGTGGCTAAATTTGCCGGTGACCCCGTATCCGTTCCTTTTACGCATACGTAAGTATTTCCACTTCCACGGCTCCAGCTCTTCTTTCACCGTGTTTCCAGGCAAAATTCACGGAGTTTAAAAAGTTGCGATAGTTTAACGAGATCAGGAACACTAGCAGCAAGACCTGGGTATTAAGATAATCCGATAACTCCTGATACAGTTTTAGCTGACAACGTTGGCCGATATCTAAATTTAGTTTTATTTCGATTCTTTTTTTTTTCTTCTCGAGAGCGATCGTTTTATCTTCACGGGATAGAAGTTATTTCGAACAAGGATATGCACAATAAGTTTGCATATCGAACAGTTCGATCGAACTTCTTGCGGCAGTTTAGGAGTTAGACGTACGTATCGAAACGCTTCAAAAGAAGTTGAAATATATCGAAATTAGATGTCAAAGAGATATTAAATATTATTTTCTTTGTTCATACCGCATTTGAATATCTGTGCGATTTTAAATTTCCTCATTATTCAATCTATCGTTTAGGATGTATGAAATTATGTGCATTGAACAAATAAAATTTATGTTTCTACTCGCTACGGTAAACGTTGTAATATATTAATCAGTTAGCTGTTACGACCTCTTTGAAAAGCGTATACCTAAAATGTGTGGTAAAAAATAAGCGATGACGAGTATACTCGTCAAGCACAAAGTACGCGTGGCTGTTATGATATATTTTATAATTTTTATGTTTTATTCTTTAATTTTTCTAGTGACAGGGCTCGTCATAACACAAAATATCGCCGTTCCTTCGTGACGAGTATATTCGTCAAAAACACTAACTGGTTAAAAGAAACAAACGTACGAAGGAATAATTTTTCGAATATTGATAATTAATTCACGATCTAATATTTCGCGCGATGAAACGCTTTGCTTTTTCACTGTCAAAAATGGTAGACAGTATCGTGATCTTGTGTATCAAATTTGATAAATCCGTGACTGGGACGTATCAGGTGTCGTAAGAAATGTATGAAGCTATTTTTCTACTAGAATCAATACCGTTGAAACGGCACAAATATTTTAATGCTGAAAGATCGTGAGATGATACAATAAATGGCTGTTCGTGCACGTTGCATCTGCACATTTCATCAGGAAGCTTCCATGGTTCAAGACGGGCTATTGAGGTTTCGAATGTTCGTAGAATTAATAGGAAGCAATAGAGAGAAATAGGCGTTCCCTGTAAATCGTATAAATTTCAGCCAGTAATAATATTTCTCGTTTCATTTAAAAAATTACCTGGAATCTCTCCAAATTTTTAAACGAGATTGAACTGGACTTTTATACGTGTACAAAGAAATGATAGTACAGCATGTATAAATTAATAAATTAACAGAGTTAATTTCATCGTTATTTCATCGAATTGATAATATCGAGGAGAAAATTAAAAAATTCTTCTGAAATTGACTGCGTGCCATTAAAGTGTATGGTGCATTTAGCGTGACTGTTTCCACAGGTCTAATGTAATTAATAATTCATCGATGCAGTCTGGCACAAAGACAATGAACTTTCTTCCGATGGTTTAATTCGTTTGCAGAGAAAGGGTAATTAAGTTGGCGGGATAAAAAAATCTGCCCCTCTTTCTTCTTCTCCTTACTTCTTCTCTCTCCTCTCATCGTTATTCCTCAGCCACGATGTTCACGGGTTCTCGTAGAATTATGTCGTTAGCCGTTGTAACGCAAGAAGCACTATATTTCACTTTTTATTGTCTAAAGAACTGGCGGTTTTGTTGTTCTCAAGCGTTCGTGTCAATTAATGGCAAAGGTGGCATTTTTAACGTTTCCTGCGCCACAATGGTTAGTACGTCAAGCTGTCTGCTTTCCCTTTCTCTCATGAACATTCATAAAGCGCAAAAAATCCCGGGCGAACTGAAACTCTTTCGTTTTTCATCGAATCGAAGCTTGTGCATGGAAGTAAGCTTAAATATGGTTCGAACGAGCTTGTAAAATAGCGAATCGTTACTCTCAAGTACGATATTAATACGATTGCTAGATCGTATTTTTGTAACGCGATTATATTAATTTCTCTTCGATCGATGATTACCGTATAAAGATCTGTTTATAAATTTTGACGAATTTAAAGAAACATTCACAGTACGTTAAAGATATGAATTTTCATAAACGTCATTTGCATAAAAATCCGCACACTATACGCTACACGCTGCATATAATACATACGTATGTAAGTTAATTGCATATAACGATGTTTGTTTGAAAGAAACCGTATCGTTACACTGTACGTGTCTGTGCATCCATTATATATACACACGTACGTGCAAAGCAACCTTTAGACACAGTAGTCTTGCCATCTATATTGTACCTTAACACAACTCAGATATCACCGTATATATACGCATCTTATACGCCAGTCACACAGGATTAATTTAACGCGTAACGTGTACATTATTGTAATCTACGCGGCGGCAGCTTCATTGTCACAGTAATACGGTCACGTCAACAGTCTGTGTCTCTCCTTCGTGATGCTCCGTTCCCTTTCTCCGTTCCCTGTATACCGCGACAATTTACATAGAACGTTTTCACCGACGTTAAAATAATCCAAGCGATGCAAGATGGGCAACACGGCAAGCTGCGTCCGAATCGGAGAATCTTCGACCGATAGCAAACTGTCAGATAGCAAACTCAAATCGGAACGAACGAAGATGACGCTGTCTGACGTAGATGGAACACAGTCGCGATGAAACGACGCCTGGCTGCGAAACAATTCCTATCACAGATCGTCGAGTCAGCGGCAAAACGCGGGTCGCCCGAGGGGTTTCGAATGAGAACGGGGGGATGGAAGGAGTCCTTCAGGACTTCGACAAGCCGGTACCGGCGCAGCAGCCAGAGTTATGATCCCACAATATCCTCCTATGATTGGATCCTCGCAACTTTCTTGGTCGGCCTTTTTTCTCTTGATACCCCCACTCGTCCTTGTTCGCCCGCAGAACTTACTTACCTTCCCTTCCTCGTTCTTATCTGCCTTTCTCCCTTTCTCCTTTTCTTCTTGGTCCTCGCAACGAAGGAAGGCCTCTTTACCAACCACTTCACGTTCAACCTCCCAGCGATGACGTTTCCTCTCTGTTCTTTCTTTCTTTTTTTTTTTTTTTTTTTTTTTTGATCCCGCGGTTCGTTCCAGCGGAAAGTTCGCAAGCGACGAACAGAGTCGCGAGCTTCCTGGTTCTTGCATAAATCTGCCCTATCGCGACCACGGTAACTCCTGCTCGTTTTTGTAATCTTGTATACGCGAAGAGAGCACCATATTCTCCAGCCAGCCGGCTGAAAGTTGGCTGAAGTAGATTCACCGCGATTTAGGGCCGGCTCGAATGGCTGCTGGAAAACAGACCATCGACCCCGGGAGCTTGAATTTTGTTATAACGCGCGAACATATTTTTTCAAGTGGTTGCCCGTACGTTTTGTTCAAGAGGAAGAAGGAGCTTAAAGATCGTATCCTGCTTTGAAGCGAGATATCGTATTTTTTGAAACGTATAATAAAGTAATGAATTGTTAGCGTTACAGATTTCAAGGATATATTAGGAATAAATTTTATAAAAATCGCTAGGCCAATACAATTGACAATCGTCATTTTGTCTCTTTTACTTATATCGAAAGTTAAATAATAGTGACTCTTATACTTACGCGTATACTGATAATTATAGAATTTTAATACATGTTTGAACACGGTGACACGCGCTGTTTTAAGTGTCCGAATAATTTATTTTAGCTTTTAAGTCTATCGTAAAATGCAATTACATTAAAATAACATATTCACGTTTTATTTCTACTAAATTGATTCTATTTTTCATTTTAATTTCTTCGCTCATTTATCCAAGAGATTACAACGTTATATTCGATTGTGAAAATTCTTAAAAATCTTATTATTCTTCAAGTTTCATCGATCCAATGATTCAGGGCCGATACACATGGAAATAGCTATTAGCTTCAAATTAATCATTACCTAATCGCCAAACTTTTCCCAAAGAAATAACTCGACAAATGACCGAACATCATTGGACAATAATGCGTGAATTGTTAGACGATTATGTCCGATCGAAGGGGTTGTCTGCGTCGATATAAGAGGACTGTTTGGCCCTTTCGAACAGAGCCAGCACATGGAGTAGAAAATTAAACAAAAAAAAAAAAAAAAAAACCGTCATGATCCCTTTCAACGAGAGGCAATCACGAAGGCTTAGGGCAACGGCTCGGTCTTTCATAACTGGTCTGGGTCTAAGGACCAGCAGCTGGTCTGCGAGTTCCTTTTCATCGAGGATTTAATATCACCTTATAGACACCGAATTCTCTTATTCCATTCCAAACTTCTTCGTCAATTTCTCCTTACAAGTTGCCACTTTGTTCTTTCTCAATATCCTGTTTTATCGATCCTTTGCATTCTGTCCTATCGAACACCTATTGTTTATCGAATTGCAGGGAAAATAAATTGACAAATGTTTTCTCGCCTTAATTTTAACTTCGTGTCCCTTATCTTTCGAGATAATTATAGTCGGTTTGCTTTTTATGTAAAACGAATCGACGATGCTATCGTACGTAGTTTTATGTATTTTTATACATTCATGGGAAATCATTTTTTCACCTATGATCATAAAGATATATTGTGATGTATTAACGAAAATAAAACTTTGAAATTGATTTGCCACGTATCGCTTTTCTTCTACTTTTTAATATAATTGCGAGTCTTAGAAGGAAAGTAATACATTTGACAAAACTTTCAAGGATCACTGTAATTCTTAATATTTATCGATACTGTCACCGAAGAGTTCGCGTTGAACATCGACGAAGATTTAAATATCGTAGAAAGCATTGGGAATACGGACAATGTTATTAGCAGAATTATTATTCGCGGATTGCTTAACGACGAATATTCCAAAATTCAGCATTCCTCCTTCAGATTCAACGTTGAAGCATCAAATTCCCCGGGAGAATTCGTTACGAGAGTTGGTTAACAACCCGAGCTGGTTATCACGTTTCCAATAAAATCGTCGGTCCGTGATTCATAAAACATTTTATCGCAGAAACCATGGAGTCCATCGAATCGATGCCGCTTGCCTTCGTATTTAAATAACGAAGTTTCTTCGACCACCTTAGTCGTAGTTCGTTCGACGCTGGAATACAAAGGGAAATCGTGCAGAAAAGGACCACGTTGGAAGTTAACGGCCTTGCCGAAACAACGCGAATTAAACGAACTACCCCACGAAACGCGCGAGCGTAAGGAACTCGATAAACACGCCGGAAGTTTCGCGGCTGCGTTTCCGAACCGATCGGCCTTTTGCCTCGTCGTAATCTCGTTTCTATACCGACATCGTCGGCAAATTGTTTCCGCCAGTTCGACGGATAACGGATCTAGCTACAGCTTCTGCGTACTTCGTGGCAACTGGCGGAAGTTTCGCCGGTGCAGCTTTTACGCTGCAACGATGCTTGTTCGTTCTCCACTCTGGATAAATTGGATATGGTGCCTCGTGTCGTTGCGGTTTACTGCCGCGATTTAGGATTTTCGATATCACAGTGTATGTTGAATAACGACGCCAGTGTAATATCAGCAAAAGGTACTCTGTGTAGCGAGGACAATATTCAACAAGATTTATATTTTTACGAATTTGATTAAAAAGATGGGACGTAAGTGGGAAATTATCTTTCCCATTGAATATCGCGTAGAGAGAATTATAGTTCAGGAGTTTTATATTTTGTTGGCAACTAAGTGATTGCGGATTTTGCCAATACCACCTAATGCAATGTATCTTTATATCGCGTATATTCCGTGAAATTTTGAATTTTTCTGAATTTTCGAATTTTTCATAAATGCGTGAAAATTCGCAGTGGGTAATATCGCGAATTGAAAAATATTTAGCAGGTAATTCGAATTTTTGTCGTGTAAGAATTTATATATTCGGATTTATACGTTGAATTTTATCGGGTCGAAGATCGTTCTATTTCATTTTTTTTTCTTTTGCTAATCGGAAGATCGTTTCTTGTATATAATCCCATAGGAGCAATGTAAATATTCTACGAAGTAGATCTGTACGAACCGTAGAAGAAACGATGAAAGGAACGAATGGAAGATGAAAAGTTCAAGATAACGCAATGTGGTAGAAAGATTCGCAAGGTAATAAATTTTAAATTTCGAAACGAAATCAGGTTTTATCAAGATTGTCGTGTGTCGCTCAACAATGTGCAGGCAATTTCGCGAGTTATTGGCCTACTATTTCTCATCCAAGAGCGACGTACTGACGCCAAACCAGTAACTTTGTCTTGCTCGGAAACTTTATTTGTTCTACTATCAAACTTGTTACTGTTACTTAAGAAAATTTATTATCCTGGAATCTTGTGACTTGTAAAATTTCATTAATTAATGTTACTTTAATTGCGCAAGGGGACTCAGGTGTGGCAATATTTTCCGAACATAAACGTACGGTATACTACCGTTGAAGAAGATCTGGCTGACAAGATGTATTTAAATTGCAAAATTACGTATAAATAAAAAATTGCAATGTCTTTATTCTTTATAATAATCGTAGCTGCGTACGAACAAATATTACCGTATCGCTACAGTTAAATGAATTTTTACAAGCCAACGTATAACAATAAATCTAATCGTTAAATCTTGAAGAATTATTTTCTTAGTTGACGAGCTTTCTATCTCCGGGTACGTTAATCCTTTAATTACAAATTTTCTTTTCCAAATTTATACTCGAATTTTACAATACCTGGTCGTGTCTTTAACCGGTTCACCTTTTTGCCAAATTAAAATAATCAGACGCGAATGTAGGAAGATTCGCTGATATAGAAACTATGAAATCCCGAAAATCCTTAATTTCCCCGTGAGCATGTTTTCTTTCCTCGCACTTGTAAAATGGTGTCGTACTTTTAGGAGCATCATCGACACGTGTTTTTGTCCTTTTACCAATCCGTACGCGAGTTTACCGCGCGTTCGATCGTAAAATCGTGGCCTCTTCCCTCGTAAACGTTACTACGGAAAGAGCTTCTTTTCCATAGCGGCTGAGGAAAAAAGAAAAAAAGATAGAGTCAAGGGTTAACAGCCACGTTCGTGAGATGATCGGTACACTTTTTATCGTGGCTGGTCGGCGTTAACCGGCGTACGCTCCTTAAACAACTTCCGCGAATAGTAACTGTAATTAGCAATAAAGCAGCAATTGCTTCCGCGTTTTCAGCGAAGTGTAACACGTACAACCCTTTGGCGAAAGTATTCACCGTGGCGCGATAATGTTGTAGCTGCATCGTGAACGCGATAAAGAAATTCTAGGGGATGATGTATCGGAGAAAAATTTTGTCGAAGGTAGCTAAAGCCTCTAGACGAGTAATTCGAGCCTTTCTCGAAGTAAAGCAGCGACTAAGTGGTAACTTGCAGCGCTAAAGCACGAGAAACACGAGAAAAGTGGAACGCCAAGGGTACGGTGTTGAAATAACGTTGGCCGCGTGCGAGGGCGGTTGGCCGTGGGTAATATCTTAATGTCGGTAAGTGTAACGTTATATTTCCGTAAAACGCACGCTGTCTCTGGGTTCAGGTCGGTTTATAAGAGCGAAAGAACATTTTCTGTTATTTTTATTGTTGTTCGCGTTGCGGATGGAACGGGAATGGAAAAAACGTTTCTACAATCGACTGTTTGCTATGCAAACACCTTTAACTTGTGTTTTTCATCTTTTAAAAGTTCGAAAGCGTTTAGCCCTTTGTCATAACAGAAACGATTGTCCTTTCCTTCTTTCCAAATTTACGGTACATTCTGTCATTTGCGTTCTTCTTTTTTAGAAACCTGCACGGCTAGAATTTCCTTCGTAAACGAAAAGAATCGTATTCCGTCGTACGTAGCTCGTCGCTATGCTCTGAGATTTAGGAAATTGTAGAGGTAACTGTTATGAGTAAATGGTATATCAACGAAGTATAACAGGTTCATAAATTGATACGTATTCGACGTAGTGGTAAATAAACCGACGAAGATTAAACACGATCGACGATCGATACGAAATAATAGCGATTCGTCGCTTTGTTATAGTTAAATACACGCCACAAATTTACAGAATCGAATACAAAGAATTTGAATGTTAGAACTGCGCACTGTCAAGCAGCAGTTAATAAAAAATGTAATAAAGTTTAACGAATGTTCTAGACTGATCTTTTATTAACTCGTATGAAATATTCACACTCTTTTAATTCAAATATTTTTTATGAATACCGGTTGGATTAAATATGCAGAGAGCTTGAAAGAGTTGCAATATCACTTTTCGACCTGGTTCTACGATTCTGTTTAATATTTCACCCTTCTAACAGCAGCGACGCCGAACAAACCCAGTGAACTAATTATTTTTTAAAGCACATTGAACACGTTTTAGCAAAGTTTTTCGTATTCTTTCTACCGATTCTATTCTTCAGTCCTATCTATAAACAAAATTTATATCTCCATTTACATTCCGTTTACACTTTTGATCATATTTATACAACGAATTGGATTATTAGTTAGCAAAATACAAAGATCAAGAGAATGAAACACCCTTTATCCGTGTGTTTCGCACGAGCTGCCTCAACAACGAAAGAAATTCCGACCGTTTCTTTGTGACAAAGCTGATTATCGCAACGCTATAGTTATCTCTATTTTCGTCTGGATTAATTACCAACGGCGACCAAAACGTCAGTTAAGGGAAAATTATTCAGATAAGAAAGCGCATTCGGCGGGGGCGCAGAGTGCAAGCTCGTTAATCAAAATTGCCTTGTGGCGCGTTCGCTATTATTCGCGAGGTGGTACGACACCGGATGTAACTGACACGCAGAGTAAGGTCTCCGTTTTCCGGATCGAAACGAAATTACATTATACCCGTTCTGTAGCCGGCCTGTCATTGCGCGATTATGCGACCTTTCCACCTTCCCACTGTCAGCCCCTTTCTCTTTCGTTCTATGCGGCGCAAAATCGACGACGAAATGCCGTGTTTCCACGTGCCCCAGCCACGGTGTGCTTCAGACAGCTCGCTGCGTGTATTAATCATGTCGTGGCGGAAGTATGGCGCTCATCCGGATCGCGCCTCGCTTCTGTTAATCCCGCTTCAAGTTATCGAAGAGTATTTGGACTCTTATCAGCGTGCCTCGCAGTCGTCTTAAGCGCCTGCTCGCTGCTCTTAGTCTGCAAGTCTTTGCTTTGGATTTCGCTACGACAGGGGTTTAATAATCTCTGGTGAAATAAATTTGCTCGAAGGGCGACGCCGGTATCACCAAGTGGTCTTATAGAATTTTGAATAAAGAAAATAGCAAGGAGAACGTCTTAAGTAGCTTTTAGTTTCAAATTTCAATTACAAACGAGAAGCTAATTAAAGAGATCGCTTATTTCAAACGGGATAGAATTCAAAGGAATGATCTTGGAAGTACGTAGGATTATAGTAGTAGAATTTCGAGATAATAATAGCGATGATAATACTAAATCGACTTTGTCGCGTGTGCATATAATTGTATATATGTATATCAGATAGAATATGACTCAACGAGATACGAAAAATTCGTATTATGTTCCGTGACAGGCGATTAATTCGCATTAACGTTTATTATATCGCTACGCTATATTAACCAAACATAACGTTTTAACAGTTTTTTCTTTACTGTCAGAGCTAAAAGATTCTTTGAGAACGGCTTAGCGTTTCTTTTTTCTTTCTCTCTTTTCTCCAGACCGAGCTATCGTAATACCCTCTCTGGGAGAGAGCAACGTTTTCTTGGGACCCGCGCTTTCCGGCTAAGAATCGTATAGATATAGACGAAAAATATGTACGCAATACAGGCTGTTATCGAATTTTTTATCAAGATGCCCCGGTTCCCAGGAGCCAGAGTGAATTCGGGAGAAACGTTGTTACATAGATCACTGTGACTGGATTTCCTCTCGCGAGAGTACGTCTCGTATCCTTGGGCGTGGCATCGGGAATTCCGCTACACGATGTGCATAATGCATGCCTGATACGTGCCGGTGTTATGATATTTTTCATGACAGAGCCGGGAAAACGATGTTACTCGCACGTGCATTGAAACCCTTGACGGATCGCTCCACCTCGTGCTTCCGTTGCTGCTCCCATCCTTTCGTCGCGACCGAATAACCAGCTCTGCTTTCGATCTTATCCGTAGTTAAACGGTTTTACTGGACTTTCGGTGGCAGAGTATTCCGACGCGAATACGCTGTACGCGATTATACCTTTCGATTCGACGAACAACGCCAAGAATCTTCTTCACGGACATATTCCATTTACATCTTGTCAGAGTTTCGAATTTTCTATTTGTTTTAATATATCGTAGGGTTAATTTATGAATTTTATGTTCTATGGCTCTGTCTATGGCTGAGGTAGCTATCATATCGTTTCTCGTATTCAGTTTTCGAAAGCTCGTGCGAACTAGACCAGAACAATAGATTCGCATGGACAATTCTTCCAACAGTGTCTTAAATTTGATTGCTGTTTTTACTTTGATCTTGGTTGCTGGTTATATCGCATAAGCGATATACAGCGTTAGATAATATGGTTTGAGAGCTAGGACCTCGAACTGCATTTTTATATCAGCATTTTCGCAATCGTCGATAATCAGCCCTATATCGATCGATAGTAACGATAAGATGAAGCGAAAGAAAGAACAAGTTGAGAAACTAAAAATGTTGTAAAAACGTAAGAACTTTAGAAAGTCGCCTTTACATTTGCATCAAATTATCGTGTGTATTTAACGTTTATTTACGTACAATTTGCCTGGACGATCGTTTCATGACTAAACGCGATTTAGTATGTCGAGTCTGCAGGAAAAGCAATATTATTAGCAAACTAGGTAGAAGTGGAACAAACGTTTCTTATCTTTCTGGCTTCGTTAATATCAACGAATCCCGGACTATGGTCTCGTGTTTGTAGAAATCAACACACTGTAATCCGATTTACAATGCAGCTTCATGAACTTCAAAGCAAACAGAACTGAAATTCTAATTGGTGTTACGGTTTAATACCTTTGTAAGCTGACCGGTAGAAATAACAGTATCGTTCTAAACTGCCCATTAGGAGAAAACTGCAACTATCTTAACAAGAGATCATGCGATAAATATTTTATAGTTTTTCGAAACGATGTATACATTCGCCTCGAATTTTATAGAAAAATCACGAGAGCATTCTCAACGTTCAATATGTTGTGAATCGACGTTGTATTATTAATATTATTCGCCTGTGGTTTAAAAGTATGCTTGTACGTGAAATATTGAACAAGGTAAAAGGAGGATGTTAAAAAATGGCTATTTGTGGTATCGTCCGGAGTTGAAAAATTCATGCAGGACCTTCAAGAGTATCTCTGAAACAACAAAAAGCGTCCGCGTCACTTTCCTGAAAAACGATGCGAAATTTGTTAAAAATGAACCCACTACAATTCATCTTCATCTTATTCGGCTATGGATCTGTTTTCAAAGTACTTCGCGAGGAAATTAGCAGTTGAATCAATGGAAAATTGGAATCGAATAAAACCAAAATATCATAATATCATTGCCACGTGCGAACATCGACTTTGCATGCACATGTCTGTGCAAGAATTTCTGCCAATCCGATTTTACTTTTATCCATCTGTATGAAGGATCACCTTCTGTACGAAGTACTTTTATCTACCAGTGTATCGATAATGTGATTTCGTTTTCGATAAAATGCTATTATTTGATTCTACGTCAATTTAATGCTCTTGATAATCAGAGAATCTCTTGTTATGAATTCAATACTAATTGTAACATAAGATCGTTTATATGTCCCCGATTGTAAGAAGACGAACTAACGTTACAGTGACAAACATCACAGTTCTCATAGCAACATCCCGACGTTTTTCGGGAAAGCGACGATATTAGATGTGTCGCATGAATTACTCAGCTCCAGACGATGCCAGAAACATCCATTCTTCAATGTCCTCCTTCGTTAAAGTTTTCCAATAAACGTAAATAAGTAGTAGATATCGTAATATTGGGTTGTCCGAAAAGTTTCTTTCGTTTTATAAGGAAATAATACACGCACGATGTTCTTTGTTTCATATTAGTGTATTGAATTATGCACGAACGTAATGATAGAAATAGAACGAAATGGATCATACTTAATTCAATAAAATAATATAAAACAAAAATTGTTGTTCATCTATTATCACCTTATCAAAGGAAAGAAACTTTTCGGACAACCTAATACTTGGCCAACGTATGTGGCTAAGGAGCCGCTCGAAGCCTCGCTAATCCCCGCAAACCGAACGATTCCGATCGGCCATTCAATTTGATTCGGATCGGCCGCAACTAGCACGGATATCGCGATCCCGGGCTGCGAGGAATTCACGCCCGGAGCGAGGTTCGTCCCAGAATGTCGCCGACTAATTATCGATTATCTATCGCGAACTGTTAGATCCGTTGGACCGACCAGGTGTAATCCTCGCAGTGTCCGGCCACCGACCATCGGCGTGACTATCCACGGCCCGGTCCTTTATCTGGCGAATGGAAATCATTTCCGTTCTTGTCCTCTCTGCTCCTTGTCACGCTCGTGCTACCGATTCATGTGCGCGCGTGTTTCCGCTCAGACTGCACGCCTCGTTGTGGAAAACTGTCCCTTTGGGACAGTTGTAAATCGCGATCGTTGGGAACCGCTTCTTGATTGCGCGCCGTTTGCCAGCTCTGTTAAACGACCTCGATTCTCTATATCGAACAACCGACGAATACGAGAATCGGCGTGTGTGTGCTGCAGCGTGTTTCAACTGGCAGAGAGTGTTCTCCATTCGAACGAGAGTTTGTTGCATGTAATTGATTAAGCTGATACAACGACGGAGACAAGGGAGGAAATTTATTTGTGGCGCCGTCTCGGTAGGTGAGGCCTAATGTTTGCGAGATTACGTTGGATTTATTCCAGGCATGTCGGTGTTTGCGAGGGATGCACACGGTTGTTTCGCGAATTTCTCGCCTGCCTGATAAACCGCGTAGCTGTCCTTCGACTTTGAAAATGCGGTCTGAACGAAACTGTTCTAACGTTTAAATAGGTTTCTCAGCGCGATATCGTTAGTTACGTAGACAGATACGTACTGATTAGTATCGATCATTCAGTTGGTTGTTCTCTCGGTAGCAAGACTCTATAATTCGCAGGAACAAATATGTTGTAATTCGTCGAGGAGGAATAATTCGTCTGGTGCTGATCATTTGGTCAGTACAATTGTTAAGTAGTAGAAGTTAAGAATCCTTAAATGTTTTAATCATTTAGGTTTATTTAACTCTAAATAGCAGAATTGCATTAACAGAATGTGTATCGAACGACGATTGTTCCTCCTCTACAAATTGCAACATGTTCTTGCGAATTATCAAAGTCTTGTTACCAAGAGAATAGAAACAACGGATGTTTGTCAGAGATCGATATAAAAGTGATATAAAAGGGAACAGATAAATTCATAATTCGTTAATAAATAATTCGCCGTATTCCGCATGGGATATACAACGCACATCCTTTCTAACTAAAACAATCGCTTCTTGCTTTTTAAACATTTACGTCGTCCGCCGCTCCAACTTCTCAATTATCCAGTTATCTTCCGTGCGCAGTTGTAGGGGCCTGCATGTCGTCGACTACTTAATTTCCTCACCTGGATCCCTTCATCCCCTAGAGACTCGTCGACAGGATGCAGTTGCATCGCGGACGCGTAGTAGTTGCGCGCCACGGTAGGTCGGCCACGGAAAAACTGAGAAACTACGAGAACGAACTATTAAACGCCCGACCTAGCCCCAATCGAAGTTGTGTGCACGCGTGGCCGGTTATAAAGTTTGCCGTTCGTCGCTGTGCATACGAACGAGAATCCTAGAAATACGATTATTCCTGATCGCTATACAGGTGCTTTTCCATTGGACGCTGGGATAACGTGTACTCACGGACGTGAGCGAACACGCGTGCACCTCGTCTACTTGATTACCTTTCTCGCGTACAGAATGCAAATTCGTTGGATCAAGGGTTCTGCGTTTTAAATGATCAAAGTACACGATAGACTGGTTTATTTCGCTGGCGTCGATTGTTTTCTCGCGTACGCTAACGCTCGTAAGTATCCGGGCATTTCAGTCGATTTATGGTAACGGTACATGAACGTTAGTAAACTGTATGAAACTGATAACGCTGTGAATATTTACTGGAATTCGTTCTTTTACGATGATAATCAAAATACGAAAGTTAGCCAGAATATCGCCATTGGTCGTGTTTCAGGTTTTCTTGTATTTAAGATAAATGTACTAATTAAATACTTTTCGTATTAGGTTGTCCGAAAAGTGTCTTTCGCAAACGTGTTTTTTGCAACAGTGTGCCTTTATACAAACGTGAAACTAAGCCTGTGAAATGTCGCGGTGTTTGTCTGAACAGAACAAAATGCACGTAATTCGACAAAATAATATAAAACAAATTTTCAAATAAAACGAAAGAAACTTTTCGCACAACCTAATACGTTTTATGTAGGAACGTCCTAATATATTGTTTTAGAATGTACGAGAATTAAGAATGCGATTCGATTTAATTTATAACGTTAATGTATTGTATTATGTAACTAACTTTAATACATTTAATGCTTTCCATTAAATGTTATGACACGAATAGCAAACTTATCCGACCCAAGACCTCTGGTATCTTATGTTTATAAATGTTTCTTCTTTGTTACAGGTGAGTTTATCATTTTGCAAATATGCATGCTTAAGTTGAAGCTCAGCCTGTAAGTACGAGAATGCAAATTACTATAATAGATAGATATTGACAATACGTTAAGAAATGCGTTCTTCGAGAAGCTACAACACACAGTGACGAGTTTATAAATACGTATAAATATTTTTGATAATTTAATTGAAATTATTCTGTGATTATGCACGTCAAGTTTGTTCCCTTATCTTTGAATACATATCACAATTTCGCCAATATTTTATTCTACGTTATGATAATCTACAGATAAGCAGTGCATATTTTACCAAAATATTTCTATCTATTTTTCTCTTAAAAAATGCGAATTTTATTTAAAACTCGTTCTTAGACCTAATCGACCATCCTATACGCGGTACAGATTATTTATTCTTATCTCCTATAACGGATTATTTGTAAATTTTTGACAATGAACCCCTTGCTTCTTAACTTCGAATTAATGCACGAAATATTCGAGGTGGTAAAAACTTGCGAGGTGTTAGTTTCCTCTGATTTCACGAGAGCATTAGCGCGCAGTTGGCTGCAAAAAGCTGCGGCAACGTGTCCGGCCTCTTCTTTTTCCTTTCGCGTTTAAGCTGCCGTTAAACAGGGTTTGCACCTTCGTTAGGGTTTACAGAGAACTCAGAGTTGCAATTGACGCCTTCGCTCCTCTACAAAGCCGAGGTGTCGCCGTTCAAAGAAGCATTTTTGACCTGGCGAACTAAACTTGGCCACAATTTACGTTAAAACAGCTAATTATTCCGTTCGTATGAAAAAACACGCAGGGCAGAATTGCAAAACTGTAGCGAACTGGGTCGAGCGTTTGTTTAAAGTTCGAGTGTTTAGGTGGACGAACAACAGGAAGATTGGGAAAAAACGAAGAAGGAGAAACTATTTGTTCGATCATCATCGAGTTACGTTCTTTAATGTTGTTTTCAATTGTGCAGGATCGAGCATCGTTATAACGAGAGAAGAAGAAATAAAACTCTTTCCCCATTCATTAGCGTTGATTTTTATCGACGTAACTCTCTACAGTCTTCGAAATTTCATTACAGTTACAATGAAACACGACCGTACCGACTATGAATTTGAAACCAATCTGAAAATGGATAGAAAAGTTGTAAGATATTTATGGAGAGCTTAAATACGATATGATCGTCAAAGTATTTGAACAGCTATCAATTGCATTAAACAAGCCGTAATATTTAGTGAAACCATCTTTAGCGTTAATTAAAGTTAATTAATGTGGTGGTATTAAACGTGTTAGTTTGCTTGATAAAGAGACGCGTGGTAAAGTTGTAGTGGTCAATTATATTAAAGGATCACTTCAAGTACAAGTACAGAAATAGCGTAGGTCGATTATAACTGTCGTTCGTATAACTCGCACTGATAATTCGCTATATTGGCTCGCTTTCTAAACTGGTCTTACGGAAGATATTCGTCGTCTATTTATATTGATCGGTGGAGTAACAGAAAGTTCAAATTTGATTCCCGTTGAAATAACGGCGATATTGTTTTGTCCGGAGTTATAGTTTATCTTTAAATCTCGTAAATTGAAACGGTGTTGATATTCGTCCGAGGAACAACAACACGAGTCACTCTCATTTCCAATCGTCCTATGACTCATGCGCCGCTACAACCACACTGCACGCTAATCTCTTATTTCGCGTATCTTTAAACAACAAATATCTTGCAACTTCTCATCGTGTCTCGTTACAACGTTAACGAAACTTCGTATGATCACAACAGTAATATAATCACCGTGAAAATATTCTACGTTAATCGTTGCAATATTTTCGCCAACACTTTTGTCACTTTACTCGCGATTTTGTAATTACGTTGTATCTTCGCCAAGAGACAAATGTCCAGGAACTAATCAAACGTATATTTTGTTCAAACGATCCGGAGACATCGAACGGGAAAATACGCCTTCGCTCGCCTTTCCATCGATTCTTATCAAACTTAACGATCGTTCGAAGAGATCGTCGGAAATTTTCAACGAAGAGGAGCGAAGTATGAAAATGAAACGCGTCTATGCGTCTATACGTACACAATGACCGTATAGGTGTGTAATTTTCTGGCGTTATCGCAAACCAACAGCCACGTGAGTCGACGTTGAAATAGCGGATACCAGCACGCTCGTCTACCGTTGTGACAATGGCAATTCCGTGTCAAATCGCGATTCACCCTCCATAAATCGTGAGAAAGTTCTCGAAGCTACGAATTCGCGCTAAATAACGTTTCATCGGCTGGGTCGGAATAAAACGGTCCGGGGAGCGTCGCGACGAGCTACGTACGGCTTGCCATCAAACCGGTCAGGCTTGCCATCTATCTATGGTTTGAGAGTTTCCCGTTGGATAATTATTTCATGTAATTGGAGACGAGGGAATTTCATACTTGTTAGTTATGCCGTTGCGCTGATATTTACCCTGTTGTGATTCACGCGGTTACGTGGCTGACGCGTCCGTTCGCGATGAAACGCTCGGAACAGACAGAAATTTCAACGACACGTAGTTTGACATTAAGAGCCCGATGCAATTACGAGATTCAACTTTGATTTGTATTACGCATTTGTCTATTTATTTCTCAAATGTACTAATATTACTTCGTCTATTTGTCACGCCAAAGCGTGCTTTCAAAGGTCTTTCGCTTTTTAAACTCGTAAGTTACTTTACGCACGGTGATTTACTAATTCGTGTATTTTTGACCAGAAGTTCCGGTGTTTGCCAGATTTCGCGGCTGGTAAACGTTTAAGCCCGGAAGCTTTTAACGATAAAACGCATTTACCTTAACTACGTCGATCGACTAATTTATCCGTATCTCATTTGCGTTGCGAAATTTCTTTGAGAATGTTCCAGCTTAAATTATTAAAGTCAATCGAAGTAGCGTATAAAGTTGCAAGTAGCTTTTAGATCCGCGTTACTTACCTAAGCATTCGTCGCGATACAGTCATTTCGTTTTAGTGATGGCTTTACAGCTTGTAGCAGAGTGTCGTAAATTCTTTTCCAGTCGTTCAAGTATTATCGGCAATCCGATCGATATTATACCATAGATATCGCGATTTACGCTACTGCAGATTCGTTTCCTTCTTTTCTTACTTTCGATCTTCCGCAAACGCATAAAAATCCGCAATCCGATTATCCGTTCCAATCGAAACGTTACATTTGTTCGCTTCTTTCAATTTTTATCGACAAACAACTTATATCTTGATTTTATTCTTCCTGTTCACAGATAAAGAACAGCAGAACGCGATAAACACGAACATCGTGAATTATTCGTATTATCAGGAATACCATTGGTCTACGAATTCCTCGGAATACAGATTTTGTTCGTGAAACCCCTATTAACGAAGACGAGGGTTGCCCGGCGCGCGTTTCACCTCGCGGAGGAGTCACTGGCCACATTTCCGAGACGCGTTTACAAAGCCCGCCATTAATTCTCGTGCTCGAGATCAGCGTACGGTTACGCGAGTCACGCGATGCGGATTCTGTCTTCGGGAAGAGAAGGAAACATTTACGACACGCGGAAAATCAACGATATGCTGTACGTCTCGGAGAAGTATGTTAACGCGGCGATAAAGGCCAAGCTAAGAATAGTTCGCGTAGATTTTCGCGAGAACGAAGATCGATCAAGGCCACTTGCGAAACGCGTTGGAAGAAACAATTCGCTCGTTCGTTACTGAACTGAGGCAGAGTCGAGTATTATAGGAATAAATTTTTACCATGATAATTATTCGAATTAATCAGCCATTCGAAATATCTGGTTGGCGAGTAAATTTATTCACGGAATATGTTCATCGTCGGTTCGTTACGGTATTACAACGAAAATCGAAGAGACAGAGAGTTTAAATAGTCGTCACGTGTTTCAATATTTTTCCGAAAGGAAATATTTTTCTGCTCGTAATAGAAATAAAGATATTTTCACCATTCGATTGTTCCATATTGGAATTTATTTTTATCTGTGACGCGTACGCAAAAACTCGAACATTCAAAGTCTTCGTTTCTCTTTCGTCATCGTTCTCCTCGCTAATTTTACACGATACCTGGCTACGTATTTTACACGCCTGTATCTCTTCACTACCGTCACGTGCTTATGGAACAACATCGAAACTCCAACGCCAGGAATATTGCGATAGAATGCAGGTCAAATGCGACCACGATGGCGTTTCAGCGTTTTTTGACCCGCGAGAAGAGGTCGGATACACGAACAACATCCAGGATTAGCTGTTCCGATAAATCGCACATCGAAACGGGCCAAACTGCGATTTGGGTTTCGGCTTAACGACGAGGACTGCGATAATGCGTGAAAGCTTACAGAATTCTGACTGCTCGTTTTTCTAATTGAATTTTAGAATTCCTCGTTCCGTGTTCGTATTGGTGAACGATCGATGTCGCGTATATTTGACGAATTTTTGGAAAATAATGAATATAACGTTCCTCTTTCACGCCCAATTGCCGTTTTATCGGTTGTGGGATTTGGTTTGGTAGAAGAGTTCCATTATGATTGCACAGATCGGTCTTTCCCTCGGTTCTTGTATTTTTATTTCCTTTTTTCATGTTTTTGATAAATCCTACGAACAGAATTATAAGAAGGATTAACCATAAGTCGTTAAAATTTGACAGCCAAAAGGACTGGGGTGTTTAAGAAATAAAAAAAAATTGAAATGTGAGAAAGTTGTGAAAAAATTGATTGATTTGTTTATTACTTATTTTGAGGCCATATGAAATCGAATATTTATTATTGCGTCGTTTGTTAGTCAAATTACATTAATTTGTAAGAATTAAAAGTCACTGATTGGAAGGAATAAAGGCAATTTGCATGGGCCAGCAAAAAGCAGATAATCGAATAAAATCTGATTAACGATAGATTTTATTTAAATGGGTTTAATAACTTTGGAAAGACGATATAACTGCAAAATATTACTTCAAATTTATTTGTATGAATAAAGCAGTGCGATCAAATTTTAAATTACACTATGAAGCAATATAAATATTCTCATAGGCAACGCTAGCGCAAAATGGTATTTAAGAAACATAAATATTCATGAATCGAGGCAATAAATGTTAATGAAATAGGAATATTCTAAAGATCGTGTTTTACAATTTTCTATAGCTGGAAAATTGCAAGAATTTAAAATAAGTAAAAACGATATTTCTCTACAAGCCACGTTTCTGTTCATTATCTTGTTTCATGTATGTATGATTTGAAACAGTTCAGAGTAATACGTAAAAATTGCAGAACACAGAAAGGATTGAAGCATCCGTACGTAACGATAAAACAAAGATTTTATATATGTGTGTGTGTGTATGTATGTGTAGGACAAAGAGGGAACTTTACGTGGTAGTTGTATTTTATCACAGTAGAAATGTTTGCATTTGACGTACGTGTATCGAACATTGTGCATATTGAAAAAGAAAGATACCGGAGAGCTTACTGTAAAAGAAATGATACATATTTCAAAACTGTTCCACATCTGATCGAATACTTTTTCCAAACGTTGCACTTTGCCATTAGTTTCTTTCTATTTCCATTAAACAAGAATTTATTTTGCAAAGCTTAAGCGTTTAACAATTAAAGCTTTCTGCTCGAGAGAAGATCGGAAGAGATATTACGACCTCTTCTTTTTTTACCCTGTCGACGTTGTTTCCATTTTTAGACGAAACGAATTTACGTACCGTAATTTATATCGAGAATATTTTCAGCAAGCATTTCGTAAATATTTCGCAATCCGTAGGATCGAAGTAAACGATAACAATTACCGAGGAAATATTTGCAAGTGTAATAAATACGCTTCTCATCGGGTCGTATCCTCTGAAAAACCAAAATCCATTCGACTGTCAAAACGACGTATAAAACAAGTAGCAGGAATTTCGTTTGCCGTGGACTCGATGCTATTTATGCACACGGGGGGTCTGTATCATGGCTAGACAGGGAATAACGCGAGCTCGGCACACGTACGCGCAGCGAAGCTTCTACGTATGTGGTGCGCATCCGGCCAGGAACTACCTTCGCCATTTCCGGACGATGCATCATTGGAGCCCGATAAAGTTTGCGAGTCGGCGAAACTCGTGGCGGCAACTGGAAACCGAGGCCTCGGCTTTAGGCGAAACAAAAAGGACACGACCGATATCTGGGCTCCGGAGGGTGAAAATTTCGGCCCGGCTCCATGACCCGACGCTTCCGGCGACACCGCGACACGATTTATGGATAATTTTCCTCGCTATATCATCTTCTAGATCAAAGTATTATTTTTCGTCGCTTCCGTTTCTCTCCCTGTCCTCCTCTGTCTCCCTGTCTCTTTCTAACAAACTTTACACGCGATGAATATCGATGCGAGTTGCCGGATGCTTTGCCATCGTTTGGAACAGCGGCTCGAGCGTTGCGAGATTCGTCGTAGACCGAAGGCATCATACGGCGAGTATCAATCGCTTAGAATTATCTGTATTTTTGTAGTTTCGAACGGTTCACGAAATATGAATCATCGATCGTTTATTCATTCTTCTTTCGTCCTTACGTATATTCGTAGATTACGTGGATTTTTCTTTAGCTTTTAGCTACCACGCAAGTACAAAAGCATAACATTCTCGATCTAAGAGATGGGACAGTCTCTTCATGAATTCTTTTCTCCTCGGACGATAGAATAATTTCGGAAGTACAGGTAAATCATCGACGAAATTGACGTACGAGGAAAAAGGAGAATTTATCGCGGTGCTGTGTTCCAACTTTATCCTCTGCTGAGAAAATGTCAGCGTAGGAACAAACTTTTTCACGAATTAACTAGCAGCGGAGCCACGCTCGAAAGTTGTCTGAAATGGAGCGTCTCAAGGCTTGGCATCGGTCGTTCGTTTCTCTGAACGGGACGCCGAGTAGTCCGGACAAAAAGCGACGGTTCAAGCAGGATTCCACCGGGACGAAAATTCGCGTAGGTCGAGCTGCAACGAGACGAAACAGAATAGAAAAGGGATCTCCGCGGAAAAACGAGCGAAAAGGGACAAAGACAGCTTGTTACACGGTCCGACTGGTTTTCGCAAACAGGAACACGAGCTTTGTATAAGGGCAGTTTCGACTAGCGGGACCGATCTTTTCTCGAACCTCCTGCTCTCTTTAAACTGCCTCTTAACGAGTGGGAAGAAGCACGTTGAAAGACGAACGTTGCAGTCACACGTGGCTCGGTGGTCTGATCGATAATCCCCAAGTAGCTGGCCCAGAAGCGAAATAAAGAAAGGCTAAAGGAAGAAGAGGCTTTCTTGACTAACGATCGTTTCTCGTGACGGAGCGCGATACAAGGATGCGCGAAATAGCTGGACGCGAAACAGAGAAGAAGAAGGAAGGGGGTGGAGAGTGAGTTAACGGGGGTTAGGCAGTGGAGGATAAAGGGTGGGTCGACCGAGTGAGATTGGATGAGCCTGGATAATTAGCAAAACAGCGGAACTCGGTCGTTAGTGGCTCCTTCCTGCGATGTTCCTCTGTCGTCTGCAGACTGCCGATGATTGAGCACAATACGCGGCTGATTTTAGCTCCCTGTCCTTTTGCCCGATGTTTTCGCCGCTTTGTCCTCCCCTCTTATACGTTTATCGTTCAACGTGTCGCAGCTGTTATGCTTGTAATTCGTCGATCTGTAGAGGAGCCTCTCGTTTCCCACTGGTTAAGGATTAGAAATTTCGTCTCTAGAAGCAGACAAAATTTATTCCGAATCAAAGAAATCTTCCTCGAGACACCGTCGAGTCTCGCAAAAGTCGGCTGTGATTTCGTATATTTCACATGCAGAAATTACTCGGCCGTGGCACAAAGAGACTTTTGAAACACGAGGAAATTGGCGCGCTATTCGTAGATGCGAACAGGCCAGGAATAGTTGCGAAATGAACCATTAAACGTTAAAGGGACAATGGAAAGCACGTAAACCGCGTTCCGCGAGTAATATCCTCGAAACTTTAAATTCAAATTATACTTGAGAAAACGCGTCACAAACGGCATTCGTTTCGAAGATGAACCGTGTGCGAGGGATGGATTTAATTGCGTATTCCTGTCATAACGCGAAATTAGCATTCCTGTTTCTCGCGTCCGCTCTAGAAACACCGAATCTACGAATACGTACATATACGCGCGTCAGTTTCGATAACGCAGCCATCGATTGGTCGTGTGGGCGAGCGCAACCTCGATTTATTCATCGTTTCACTTCGGAAACGTCGTTTATCTTCGCGCTGCTTTTAATCCCTATTCACTGTTTCGTATTCCTCGTTTAAAACGACCTAGTTCTTCCTTTCTTTCCGCGTTTTCCTTCTCTTTATCGTTGCTCGACGAGACAAAGGTCGAGCATACTTGTAATACAGTTTCTGGCCATCGAATTGGAGCCAGCAATTAGGATTTCCTTTTAACGGAAAGAGTCTTTCTTTTTAAGAAGAAAGGTAACAGAAGAACGTAGAAGAAAAGAATTTGAATTTGTTGTTCTTTCAGTGACGACCAGGTCAGACAGATAAGACTTCGTTGCGATAAGATTAAAGAAGATTCACTTATTTTATTAGTAACAGTGTTCAAACTGAATTTTCTTAACGCCCAGATCTTAAGAATTTAATTGTTGAATTTTATCCGTTTCACAAGATCTATCGTACTAATTCGTTGATTAGGGTTTCCAACGGTTTTAGGGTAATTACGTTTCTCTAGTCGGGGTCATCTTTATTCCGGCGATTCCATCTGCGCAAACAATCGCTCCGTTGAAGGATTTAAGGGATTACAGGAGAAGGACGACACGCGAAAGAGGCGGTCCACCGTTGACCAGCCTTTTCTCTGTAGATCTATCAAGAAAAATCTCGGTAGAATGTCCACGTTCCGTCCTCACGGTGATAGTCGTTTCATGGACACCGTGTATTTTACGAGAACCATGAAACTTGTAGGAGCACGAAGAACACACGTGTTATACGCATATTTCTATGTGTCTGATTTTTTGGATGAACTTACTTGGTTGTGTTTTTCATAATGAGATTCTTTACGATGATTATTTATACTATTTAAGTTACGTTTATCGTTACGTTCATATTGTCTGATAAAATATCGTTTCCCATTTGATTTTCCGGAGATTTGTTGTTACTTTAGATTTTAAAGCTTGAAACGTGTAGCTTCGAAGAACGCAGACACACTTGCTGGCTTAGGAAACTCGAGAATATAATTATCGATAATATAAAAATTGTCTTTTCTATTATTTTCACAGATAAAAGTTAGAACACGTTCACATACGCATTAGGTGTTTCATCAAATTTATTCCATGCGAAAACCGCGATGTACAAAGAAATACATAGCATAAATCGCAATAGTTTCCCTAAAATGTAATGTCCGATCTTGAATACTTGATTCGACAGAACAGCGACTTCTCACTATGACAGTACCAAAATTTTATCCTACAACTTACCATTCCACATATATCTCACTGTTACTCTCATTACGAAATCTACATGCAGTTTGTGTACGCTACATACAAGCTGCAGCTCGCGTGTCGTTCTGATTGAGGATCACTGTGCGCCCCGCTGCTTAGGCTAATCTCCTTTCGTTCGTGTAAGGAGGTTTGCTCGCGTGCAGGGGTATCTTGGCGGATATTTAATTATCAATAACTGAAGAACAAAGCCGAAAACGCAATTTTTGTATTCCTGACTTTCGTTTTATTTCGACGTCAACAATCATCCCTTAAATTATGTAAAATCAGTAGCCAAATATCCTGTACAAGTAGTCAATATACGCGTGTACATATATAGGTTGTCCGAAAAGTTTCTTTCGTTTTATAAGGAAATAATAGACGCACAAGGTATTTTGTTTTATATTATTTTGTCGAATTACGTACGATCCATTTTGTTCTGTTCAGATAAACACCGCAACATTTCACAGACCTTGTTTCACGTTTGTGTAAAGGTGCACTGTTGTAAAAAACATGCGAAAGAAAGACACGTTCCCGACAACCTAATATATTCGCGTAAGCGGAAACGAAGCCCCATTGATGTCTCAAACGCTCGATAAAAAGATATCTGTCTTTGAAAACAGATTAGACAGGAAGGAGATGAAAATGAAAGACGAATGTCCGGGAAATAGAAAAGCAACGTATTTTTCCAACAGTCACGGACAGGAGCGAAAAGGAACTCTCGGTTGAACGGACCACGAGCAACTTAATCCGACGTGGAGACGAAAAAGCGTTTCCATGCGGTTAACAATCTCTGGTAAGCGGAATCATATCTCGGAGGATGCTATTTCAAATGCAAACCGGGTTTCCGTGCTTCGGTTCGTAAGGGCTATTGCGATTCTGGATGCGCCACGACCCGGTTGATTTCAGATCCCTGTCGGATCGATGGTACGAGCAGGAATGGCGCGAACGAGATATTAATTTGCAGCATTCGAGCGTCCTCCCATTCTAGTGGCCCAGACTTAATTATTCTGCCAATCTGTCTGCATATTGGACCGAGCGAAGACGAGGATTCGACGATACGTAATTATCGAGGATTGTTCACGGTGGTGTGCCGCTGTAACGTTAATTGCTAACGTGCCCGCCACCATGCCAAGATGTTGATTGGAAATTTCCGTTCTACTGGATTTTCCATCTTTTTTGCCTGGGCCATGTTTACCATGTTCTAAGGTTTCTTTCGATTTCCAGCACAGGAAGAAATTCACGCGAAACTTGAGATCCGAGTTGCAATGTTTAATCGCGATTCGATACGAGTTGGATCGTATTGATATGAAAAAATTACCTCACTCGACGTAGCATGGAATGTTACGGGGAAATCTAAATCGTACAGTCCCTTTGATCGCCGATATCTGGTTAAATTAATTTCAGTAATTTTACATGGGAATTATTTCGCGCTTATCGAAATTTCGTGATTATGTATGTAACAATGGGATAGCAGGGACAGCGACAATAATTTTCTGCATTAGCGACAAAGCTATCGTCGACAATTTCGAAACGAAGATAAATTAAACGCAAACGACATTTAGTCTATATTGCTATTGTTATAGCTACGATTTTATTGGACCTGATGATGGTAATAAACGTTATATTAATTCGAGATATTAACCTAAGAGTATTTTGATAAACGAAGAATTCGTGGTTATCGAATTTCTGTACAACGTTTCCTTTCTAGCGTCCTTCGTATTCGATACTATTCGAAAACTATTTCATTATTTTCCTATTTTAACGGAGGAATTCTGAAATATCCCGATTTTACATTCGTAACTGTACAGTACACGTTATTAGTTTGCAAGTCATAAGAGGATTTCTTCTTCATACATATTCAGTATTCGTTGCTTGAAAACCTAAATCTTGCAATAATATCTTAATTAGAACATCACGTTGTATCTAGTACTATTAGATTGGCGAGAAACGAATCGTTGATTGGTATTCAGATATTTCAGTCTTTTTATATGTACGGACCTTTTCTATATGACAAACTCAAAGACAAAATCGCATTTAATCAATTAGCCTCTGTCGCCTTCTTACAAATTTGCACGCCAGATAATAAATAAATCAGACGCAAGTATCAATCAGCGGAATTCATGGCTGTTCCCCTTTCGTTTTCCACGAGGTTGCATAGATTCCCAAGTTGGGCAGAAAGTTATCCGGTGCGCGAGGCACATGGTTTTCGGGTTTCACGTGGAAACGTAATGCCGAAGCTGGTCGTTACTAGAAATCACCGTTTGTCGTTGGTTTGCTGCAATCCGGTTCATCGTGTAAACGTGTAACACGCTCGATTAATCCATTCCATACTGTGCCCTGTTAACAACGTTGACGCTGCGGTCGTCACGATTTGTCGATTCTGTAATCGAATAATTCCGATCGTGTAGCTCTACCTCTTGCTGAACGTGCTCCCTCGATTTTCTTTTTCTTTCTTTCGCGTTTATTTATTGTTACGCGTGCACGACGTTAGACACGTACAGAACGGACAGAAAACCAGCGAATGCTTTAAAATATTTTTTATTCACTTTACACGCCACGAAACGATATATTTGTACAACGTGGCGGAGAATAGCTGGCCAGAAGACTTTCAAGCGTCTATTTTTACTACAACTAATTTTAACAAAATTCCTTTGAATAATTAGGAGAACAAGAGGATAATGAATTTATAAGACACGTTCAAACTAACCACGTTATGGAGCGAGTGGCGAGCGATGCAGTTTGGAAAAACAAGTCAACGTGATGATAACTTTGGAAAAGTTAGCTTCTTGAAAATCACAAGTTACGAGTTGCTTCCTCTTCTCAACCGATTAACTTTATCCTGACACAACTTTTTTTTATTGATAAAAGTAACTAAGATAAATGAAATATCCTCTGTACGTATTAACAAGATACCTTGTTACGCATAAAACGACGTCATACGGGAATTTTCGAAATTTCCTCGTCAATTGCTTGGTTCGCTGTAAATAAACGCTCGAAGGAACAGACGATAGACAGTCAACGTCAGCAACTAACGTTTCGTCTTTACTTGGAAGGTTTGACGGTCAGATCGAAGAAAATTGAACGACGTCAGCGACATGGACCCTGTGGCGGATTTCAAGTTTGAAGAAGCTTTCCTGCAGACTACTTGCGCCGGCCGTCCTTCTTCCGGCCACTCCTGAAACAATTTAAGTACCGTTTCACAGTGTTCGTCCAAGAGTTTCTTAACTGTCGAACCTAAAGTGCAAATAGACATCTCGAAAAGTTGGCGAGCACCGGCTCTCAGTGTGTAATCCGAGAATAAAATCATTTTTGCCACCGTGTCGATTAGTCGTTGATTAATCGACGAATGATTCGAACGTGATCGCTCGTTTTTTGCCCGATTAAATGTTTATTGAATTTACGGTCGGCGGAATTTACGAGGAAAAATCTGTGCAAATTTCATATAGCTTTTGGATTCGGCCAATGCATTTATCAAAAAGATGATTAAATTTGTAGTAGCCTCTGAATTATCGGATATCGTTATTTCTTTTTAATAGTAGACTGGAAAATTGGAAAAATTGCTGTTCGCTAAAAAGAATTAAACGATCGAATATCTATTTAGTTGACAGAACAGTATTGTTATCAAAATGAATGGAACACGTTCGAGTATATTACGGATGATTTTTATAACCGGTATTTTTCGATGCTTCTTGCTAATGTCGAACATGACGTTCAATAAAATATTATGAAAGTTGCTATCGTGGCTAAATGGCTTATTTTTTCTAGCTTCCGCGTAATCCATGTTCTCTTTTCCGTGCATATATTTCGTTAAAAAATATTATAAATTAAAGGAGGCTAGCCTGTTGTTTCGTCTTCTCTGTACAACACAGACATTGGCAAAGTTTGTATTTGTTACGAGCTCCTTAATCTCAATAGGAAGTCCAACATTTCCATGAAAGAGGAATTAATAAATTACGTCATACACGAGTACGTATAATAATATCGAGGTATTAACATAAGCTGAGAAAGAAACGTAAGCAACATAAGCCATGTATAATATGAATATAAGCATAACAAACTTAGTACAACTTTTCCACAAATTTCAATACTTATCTATCGACGTTAAATAGTCGATTCTCCAATTTCGACGAATTAAATTCCACACACACACGCGCAAACAGGTGTGCCTTCAAACACCGTTATAAAATTCCGAGCGAAACGTAATTTCCAACGAATCCATTGATCCAGCGGTGTGGCGTAGTTGCCGCCAATTATAAACTCGCAGTCGACAAACAGATTCATGCGACAATGACGTTATACAGCTACGGAGCAGCAGCAAAAAAGCTGTGGCTCGCTAAAGCGTAATTAAAACACGGTCAACTTCCAAACAATAGAATTTTTCCGCCGCGGATTCGTTTCACCGACGAGAGCGTCACTTCGTCAAGTATTCGTTCATTTTCTCCTGGACTCGCTGATCAGCTGAAAACGTGTTGGGCTGTCGCGTCTCGCGCAAGACGAGAATTGTGCTAACGAAATTTCTTTCTCCTCCCGTGTCGCTTCGTTACATTCCCTTTTGTTCTGTTTTATTTTATTTTTTATTTCTTTTTTTTTTTTCGTTTAATTCCCAGCATCACGAAGATACGAGCGTAGCCAGCGAACGAAGCGGTTCTCACTGCCGGTGTAATTTGTCGCATAATCGTACCGATGTACAAATCCCGTTGTTCCTCTCGCTTTCTGCTGCTCTTCGCCAGCCCACAACCACCTAGCTGTATATTAATTACGCGCTCTTCCGAACACGGCCGACTGGACACGCTGTACGCGCTCGCCCGTATTTTCGGTCAAATCGTAAAACAACGCCAGCGTGCAACAATGGCCCTGATTTATTTCAGTAATTTAACTAACGCACCAAAACCGGTGGCCTGTCTCGGCCGTCGTTTCACGACCCATCGGATACACGCGTTCTTTTTTTTTCAACCCTTTACGATCTTCCTTCTGTTACGCGTTCCGCCTTCGCACCAAGTCGAAACCAGGTCGAGTATCACAGTCTGTCGGCGAATTAAAAGTGTATTTTACGACTGGACACGTGCTGTATGAAACGCCGATGTCGACAGCCTCGCTGGTACCATCGGGATCGTACAATACGATATAAACACCACCCTGTTCGTGACTAAGATTTCGATGCGTTGGACAGAGAAAAGCGGAGAGTAGTGTCGCGTGTTTGTTTGTTACCTTCGTATAAATACGTGTAAAGGGTATTTGTGGTGAATATCGGGAAGATTTGTGGAGTGATTTTATGACGGGTAATGGTAGGATGGTATGGCAGCATTGTTGTTGGCATGTTTACGATAAAATCGTGACACGTTTGGATATTGTGGTGTCGCGTGTTTGTTTGATACGTTCGTATAAATACGTTTAAAGGGTGTTTGTAGCGAATATCGGGAAGATTTGTGGAGTGATTTTAAGATGTGTAATGGTAGAATGGTATCGCGGCATTGTCTTTGGGATGTTTACGATCAAATCGTGAGAAGTTTGGATATCGTTGATGTGAGTATCAGGCGTCGTTAAAACGACGAATCGTACAGCTTCTGTTCTTGCTGGTGTTTTCCATCAGCTTATTGACCGAAGCGTTCTTAACCAATTAATCGGATTGTTTGTTAATTGGAAACTTGTGTAGTCGTATAATTAAAAGTTATATCGCGATATTTGAGAGTTATCGGATTATTACGAAGGCCAATATTGAGTGAACGCATCAGTAGCTGGCAAGGGAGGAACCATTACGAGCAACAGAAGCGGAACAGCAAATGTTTAACTTTCAAACATCATCGTAAAGTAGTTTTTGAAGAGGAAATCTTTCCTCGTAATAATTATGTAAGTTTCATTACGTGCAATGTGATGCGAAACTCAGCTGTTGAAAAATTCATCTAATTCCTTACCTCTTCAATTTTATCGCAGGCGCCGGTAATTACGAAAGTACCCCGAGTCAAAGATTTCAAACTAACGAATTTATCATTTATGGCATACATTTACGTAACAATGACGGGAAACTATTTTTCCAAAGTAGTGAACATCGAACCGTTAGATGGAGCTGGTAGTTGCGAACGTCGTTAAGCGGAATTCAATTGATGCGCGAAACTCGAAACTTCGAATATCTCTGAACGAAAAATACAACACTTGAACAACTTTCACGATCACAGCAACATTCCTTATCGACGAATACCAAGTTCGATGGGACACACATTCGAACAAACGTTACGATACCCACGCGAAACGAATAATATTACGAAACGCGAGGAAATATGTAGCCGATTGACAACTCGGTATAATCTGTAGATGTTTATGTGATGAGGACGTTGGTACGTGTGGTTTAATGACGAGATTGCTCGTTGTTGAAACCGTCGAATATATTTAGAATAATTAATTAATATACAGCCGTATACGTGAGACGTTAGTACAAAGTATAAATCGCCAAATAAAATCGCGTAACTCGATAGACGCTCGAAGATATTGTAAGTGCTGTTAGATACTCGTGATACTCGGAGATACTCAGAGGTACTGTGTAGATACCGTACGATACTATGTGATACTGTGTGTCGTTCAACGTCCAGTTTATTTATACTGGAGAAGTCGGAAAATTTGAATTCGTCTTCATTCGACGATTGCATGTAGCGGCGACATTGTTTTGCCCGGAGTTTGTCTATCGTTACATTTCTGCTGAGTCAATGTCCTGAGGCAAAACAACAGCACTGACTGCTGTGTCGCTACAAATCTTAAATTAATGCAAGAAATGTCAAAAAGAAACGTTTAATCGTTGGAGGAGGATGTTTTGGTAAATTCAAGCGCCTATTTCGTATTGTCTAACGAGCGAAGCTACTTTATACAGCTGCTCTATATCTGTGGAGCAATTTCTTTCATTCGAAATGCTCCGGCCAGTCTTCAGAAACGGCAATCTACGGACGCTTTTTTCCCAGCGTCGGCAATTAGTCGTTGATATGACTGGTTAGAGGACGAAGGCACGACCCTTGAGGACGTCCTCCGTGTTCTCTCCGAGGATCGAATTATCTGCTTAATGGCTGGTAATTGCTGCGGAGCTGCACTTACCGCAGCTACTGCTACTCGCGTTTGCAATTCGAACCTTCGTTCGAGGGACAGCCGCTCTCCTGTCGCGTCGTTAGAACGGTCTAACCAAATTTTCGAACTTTCCAGAAGCTCCGACTCGTTCCCTTTTATTTCGTAATTACCTTTCTTTTTGTTTTTTTGTTTTTTTTTTTACATCTCCGCGCGTGTATTATTACTTTCATTAAGGTCGGCAAGAAAGTCGTGGAACAGACTTACACGCTACCGCCTGGGAAGCATCCGGACACTTTGATAAATTTGTTGTAATATATTTTTACGAAATTTCATATTTTTACTAACATAACTATTTGTATAATATAACAACAAAAATATAAAGATTGATTTCACTTAGGAGAGATTGTAACAGCTGCTTCGCTCTCGATATTCTTTATATTCCCCTGTATCACGTGTATTTTGTACATTTTTGAATTTTTCAATTTTTCATAAAACGATCAAAATCCGATAAAACTGCAAGAGTTTCTATACAGGCTCGCGAAACTATTCAGATACTTGTAGATACCTTTGATGAATATATTGCGCGTGTAATAGGAAACATTTTGAAATTAGCATTCGTACGAGACTGGGCACCTGAAATCTGAAACTTCAGGTCTCCTCGAGCAAGTGAAATACGCGTAACGAAGAACCAAAGGCACGACGTTCATCGATCATCGTGAAAGCTTAAGATCCAAATATGCAATTCCTCGATCCTCGGTTAATTAAAAATTAACATCGAACGTCTCGATAACGATAAAATACGTTGAATCGAAGGAAACACAAAAATTCCACAAGAAAGAAAAAAAGTTTTTTTCAATTTTTCCGGTTGTTTTAGAGCGATTGACAGGATATTTCAACTAAGGAGAGTAGAACCGAGAGTAGAATCGCAAAGTCCACCTATACTATCGTAAAATGCAAAGTGTTGGACCGATTCGCTTGCTATCCAAACGATCGGAGTTTAGACAGGCCGATCGTGGCACTGGCTGTTCGTGTATGCAATCCGTTGCAGGTAAAGGAGCGTCTGTGTTCGTTAATTCCACGGTGGCGAGGTTCGTTCGTTAATCTCGACCGCCTTTTCCAGGTTCAGCTCAGTGGCCCACGGCATAGGACAATAACGCGGTTGATTGTAATAGGAGCCTCTGATGCTGGTATTAGAGGCTCATTGTTCCGCATAAGCGGCCTTCCCATTCGCGTCTTCTCCTTCCTTCAACTTATTCCCATTTCTAACGTCGATCTATGTTTCTTTTTAACTCACTGTATATAACAGAAATTTTGTTTACTCATGGGAATGAAATTATAGTTTATTACGGTTTCTCATCTGTTTTATTTGAACAGCGAGAATCTATAATTGCCGCGAATAAACTGTCTACGATGGATGTGCGATGGAAGAGTAATAAAATACTGCAGCGATAAATAAATAAAATAAAATATGAAAAAGTGTAGCTACACGTGTGTAATGTAAAAATCAATTCGGCGTGTCGGCTTTTTAATTGCACCGGTCGGAATTCGTACTTTTAATAATAAAACACCGATATCACTATCAACAACTTCGGTATTAACGACTTTCCTCGATTTCAATTACTTGGCCCCGGTTCGACAAATCACTTGTTATTTCGACTTATTATTAGAATTATTATTATTCTCTTCTGTTTTGTACAAATAGATAAAGTTGTAATATCTCTTTAATTGAATTCGCTTAATTATCAAATAGGTAAATCGATAAGACCAGAAACGTGTAAAAACGAAAGTACTTGTACGGTTTAAAAAGTTGTTCGCCTTCAAGACAACAAATTATTCTTCCTCGTTAAAATCAAACTCAAATCGAAAATTATGAAAATAGAGACAAATATCTAAAATTGGAAGAAGCCACGAAACTGCATAATTATTTTGGTAGTCTCAAACGTTTATTCTTCCGTATTCATAAAACACATTATAAATTATATAATTATATATTTATAAATTACACATTAGAGTATGGACCCATCGCGGGACCAACTTATTCAACATCCTAATACGAATCGAACACCTGGAACCAAAAATTGGTGGTTCGGAACTCGTTTTAAAATCCCAGGTCTATCGACGCGGAGTACAGTAATGGATCGTCCTGCGTGCAATTTGTATATTCCTCGTTTTTACGATACTTTCGTGTATGATTCTCTGTTTACAAAACTCACTGTTTTCAATTCTCACAATGGATTTTTTGAAAAAATATACGAAAATAAAAATCAATATCTTTCTACGTTAATTTTTTAATACATCGTAAATATGAGCAAATTGGTAGCAAAATATAAATAAACAGTATTTATCTATAACATAATCCAGCTTGGAAAAAGGTATAATTTTTACATACGTCACTTTGGCAAACGTGACATTGGATCGAGACAAATCCACCACAGTCGCCCGAGGGTTAAACTGTAGGTCCAAAGGTAATTCCTGCAACCGTACCAGGATCATTGTTTCTCGCTGCAAGGCATTAGGATACTAACTTTCAGATGCCGAAAACGTAGGTTTCCATGTGCCTCAAAGTACCAGAGCCTTTGTTCGTGCGTGTTGTTCGACCCAAAGTAGTCGCAGCTAATCAGCTGGCAATCGATGCGATCGTAAATGACAAACGCAAACGAAATAAACTTGCGACCAAGCACGTCTGATTCGCAAGATTTCAACGTAAGGATACGCCGCAATTATAGAAAAGGGGAGATCTCCGCCGGGGGTTTCCCACGGCAAGGAAATCGCAGCAGCATCGCTTTATTCATCGCGTTGCGCACGCTTTGCCGCTTTCGCCGATAATCCATTGTGCGAAGCCACGCGAGTATTTCGCGATGAATCGCGTTTTATGTTCGTGTATTCATACCGTCTCTCACCGGCAGTCGAGGAAGAGGATACTTATCAAGATAGCGTGATATAGACGAGAAGAAGGAAGCGGAGAGATCGCTGCAGCCTGTTGACCCGTATTCGCTGCCTCTTAAACGGAATCTCCTGTTTCGTCGATCTGCCAGCCAACCTCCAACTCCCGAACTTGATTCTACGCTGTGCCGACTCGTTCTTACCAAATATTTCTACTCCTTCGAATGTCGTAGCAATGTCGTTCGCATATTTCGAGTGCTTTGGTTTCTACGACGCCAGGCATCCTTTTTGCGTACATCTCGCGCGAACCTTGACCTTCCTTCCTGCTTTGGATCTCTGTCACCTTCGAGTTAAATATGATATAGCGTTCGTACTTCTTCGAACGATGTTTCGAGATTTATAAACATTTTATTTACGATTTGAGGGAAAATTGATACAACAAAGGTATCTATTTTGAGGTATCTGGCGAAATTGATATGGAAAGTGAGATATTTACTGGGAATGACGTGGATTCACACGTTAGCGATAATCAGAAAGGAAATTTAAAATGACGCAAATTCAGGTGAGCGGCAGCGAATGTGTTAATATCGAAATACAAATCGTAAATTCTCCCTGTATCACACTAATTTTCATATGATCGTAACCCGACAAAAAGTTTCTTCGTATTGTATGTAGAGCATACCGCGGAATCGATATAACTGTCAATTGCCTTATATGAAATGAAATTACGATCCACATCAATATTCATGCAGTGATCGACTGTAATGTCGTATAATGAGATAGTTGTAACGCGATAAATATTCCATTACCATTGTTCCATCCATTATCCTCTGACTGTTCTATTGTTATCTGTCTATTCGAAAGATATGGGTTCCGATAATTACTGTCGTCGATGTATATTTTACATTGAATTTCATTAAGCGCAGGAAATATCAAATATTGATCGATCAATATATGTATGTATAATCTGGCAGATTTGATTCTCATCTGACATAATATTACATGGTCGCACGTTAAATTTTATTCGACAATCGGAAGCTGACATTTCAGCTTGGATCGTTCAAATTGTCGCGATTATCGAAACTCTGACGTTCTCGTTGTTTGTTTATATGCGATAAAAGGAGCATCTCGTATTTTTGTTGCCTTACAAAAATATATTTGCGAAGATATTTCTAAGAGTAACATTCAGACTTTTACTCAAAATTTTATTATATCAGGTTGTCCGAAAAGTTTTTTTCGTTTTACGAGGAAATGATAGACGCACGACGTTTTTTGGTTTATATTATTTTGTCGAATTACGTACGATTCATTTTGTTCTGCTGAGATAAACACCGCGACATTTCACAGACTTGGTTTCACGTTTGTATGAAGGTGCACTGTTGTAAAAAACACGTTTGCGAAAGAAAGACACTTTTTGGACAACCTAATATTATATTTTTTCATACAGGGTGGTTGGTAACTGGTGGTACAAGCGGAAAGGGGGTGATTCTACGCGAAAAAAGGAGTCGAAAATATAGAGTAAAAATTTTTCGTTTGAGGCTTTCTTTTCGAGAAAATCGACTTTGAATTTTCGCTCGGTACGCGTGCACTTTATCACGACTCGTTATAACGGATCTCACTGTAGATCGTTGTCTCGATGGATATTACCGCAGTTTAAGTTTGTTTTTGCCTTAACGGAAAATTAGGAATACATAATGAAATAATACGAAGTAATCATAAAGTTTATTATTACAAAAATTGCTGAAAATGTTGCCCATTCTGCCGTACACATACTTCTGCTCTTCTAATTAAATTTCTACGAACACTTTCTAACGTATTCGATTGTTTTAAAGTACGAAAGGCTACGATAATCTTTTCCTTCAATTGCTCGCAACTTGCGATTTCTTCAGAATAGACAATTGATTTAATATGGCTCTATAAATAAAAGTCAAGCGAATGATTTTATGATTACTTTCCGCTTGTACCACCAGTTACCAACCACCCTGTATTATTACGTATAACAAACTGATATATTAACGAGAGCTTATCTCATTACAGATGACATCAGTATACGATCATATAACTTTAATTTAATTCCGTTATTCTTCGAATTACGACCAATCACTTTGTCAATTCGGTAAAATTTACCGTCTTAATTTCTTATTTCAAAATCAATTTCGCGAAGATAAACACTTTGCGATTTGATTTGATAATGAAGCTGAATTTAACAAGCCTTTGTGGTCCATTTTAACGTTAGGACGATATTTCCTATATTATTTCCAGGAGTTTTGATTTTTCTTTGCCTTTGAGATTCCTAAGCCGTCAAACGTGCCTGAAATTCCAACTGTATGAAATTGGATTCCTTATACTCCCATGATTGCTATTCCTCGCGCTATTATTATTATTATTATTATTATCATCACCATTATCATTACCATTATCACTATTATTATTATTATTACAACTACTATTATTATTATTATTATTACTATTATTCGGACCACACGCTCAAGGTATGTACACTTGCAATATTCTTCGGTAGTGTCAAGTCTTCAGACAAAAGTATCTTTTTTAATTGCACGCTGTGATATTTTCTATTTATTAAAAGTTCATTTACGTGTCGCTTAGCCTTAATAATTTCATTCTATTTACGTAAATATCAGTCATGGATTTAAATAATGTCACTGTTGACAAACGCTTGGACAGAATTTATCAAATACAGCTGAATATTAACGATGTATACAAAAGTGTAATATACGCATGGAAAAAAGATTACGTTGCTGTAACTTAATCCATTTGCCAAGGGAACGAAGCCGCAAGGAGTTAAACGAGAACACAGTTCATTATCATATCGTCATTTGAAATACGTGCGTTTTCACGAGTAACGAGCAACAAGAGCCTGTAACGATTTAACGAAAGTCAGTATCTTAACACTTTCTTTCACGATAACGAACCGAATGTCAAGAGAACGATTGGATTTTTTCCAAAGTTCGAACGCAATCCTAGAATCCTAAAATCCCGAAGAAAGAAACTCTGAAACTGATTCCTCTGCTGTCTCTTACTCCGATACACGTTTCGTCATCGTATTTTAGATACGATCCATACAAGAAGTGATAGTTTAAATCACGCAGATATCTCAAGCACCATCTACTCTGCAATTCGATTTGTGATATCGAAGCCGGTGAATCGGGAAACGTTAACGCGGATCCAAGAACATAATCCGGTCTAATTGTGTGAGAGAGAGAGAGCGGATCGTTTGTGAAACATTCATTAAATCGAAGCTACACAATGGCCAAGTTGCAAACGCTTTACAATCTTACATGTAACAGTTTCACAAAGTGCCTTTAAGCGTTTCCATTACCTGACTGTATTCAATCCAACTCAATTCTCAAAGCGTATTTATCAAATAAGTGTTATCGCGCACTCTGTGCGACTTAGCATGGAACAGGAATATCGAATTGAACCCTTGAAATCAGCAAGGTTCTCTTCCAAACGTTTCTCATGGGTAACATCCTCTTGTGGCTATCTCACTGATTTAAAATTCTAAATGTTTCCTCCTGTGATTCGCTTATGCAAAGTGATTTAATATATAAATACTGTAGGACCTTTGCCACAATTAGTTTATTTACGGTAAATGGATTAAACAGATGCCGGTTAACCCCTCAACCCACAACTACGGGCGCAGCCCGTAGTACGTATCACACAAGTCGTGCGAATGGCTCGAAGGCTGCGATAATTCAAAATTCTCGAACGTAAATCGTAGGTTAAGGGGTTAAACAGGAAACAATGGCTGTTTAACGTGAACTAATCACAATAACGTATTATAATTAAGACAACTAGGTAGTTAATTTGCATCTCTCGTCATCACGGATCCAACGCTCTCTCACGAGGATTACACTCTCTCGACAACGCAATTCGCACTCTCTGACTTCTCGATTCACAATGACTGTTGATTCGTTTTTGTCTCTCAGCAACCCCTTGTCTTTTGTCTTAGCCTCGCGTCTTTTGTCTTAGCCCCATCGCGCACACGTTTCGCAACCGCTTGTTTATAATTTTCCCAGGTTCTTCGTCCACGATACTACAATACCATAAAAACTTCTCTGTCGTCACGGCGATAAATCAATAACGATTTATAGAATGGGAATAACATGGCACTCCCGTTTTAGAAAGAAGATAAAGAGCACGGCAACTTCGAGTACAGCAACACGCTATCTTGTTAATCAAATTTATCGGAATCCTTGTTTAACGCGTTCCGTTTACTGCTTTCTGTTTACGACTCGTCTCGCATCGGTGATCGACGCGAGACAAATGTTTTCACCAGCAAATGTATAGCACGTAACTGCTTATGCGATCATTATCATTCTTCGATAGCGCAGATATCAAGGAAGAATAAGAAAAAAGTGCATCTGTAGACAAAATGTAGCATCTTCATTGACGAGAATTTAAAAAATGATTACGATCATATTAGGACGAGTGATATTGAAGCATGGCAAGCGATAGTAAGCTAAGTCGTTGGTATAATCTTCACGAAGCGTCGTTATCATTTTTTGTACCCTTGATCTTCGTAAATTCTCGATCAACTTCCTTCACATCTTCTTCGTAGCATGTTCCGCGTTGCCGGCCAGGTTTCTCTTTACTTTTGCATGTAGAAAAATCACGATCGTGCCACGCATTCCCACATATTCGATTTAACACACACATCATCTCGACCCATTTCACCGAAAGAGTTCAATTTTACCATCGTGCACCGAGTTGCGTTTCGGCAGACGATAAACATACGCTTCAGATCTTTTCTCAAACCAAACAAAACGTCGAAAGCATAGCTAAATACGCTTTTAAACATCGAGAACCGGATGATGAAACGAAATACTACGATACGCCAGCATCGAAACTTGGAAACTCGGTGCGGCAAGAATGAAACACCGAATCCAATTCGCCTCGCAAACAGTTAACCCGTGTACAAGCAAAAACAATCGTTCAACTCGCGGCCTGGTTCTTTCGACCTATCTGCTACCGGCCGAAGGTTCGCTTTAAACTTTGTTCTCGGCGAATCCTCTTCTCGCCACTTGCGCTCTCCGCGTTTCATTGGATTAGGTCTCCGTACACCGTTTCAAGATTACCCGCGTGCAAGAGTTTTCAGAATTTTACTCTACACCGTATCCTCGGCTACGAGCTTTCATCGAAACAATTGCCAGCGAGAGCGAGAGAAAGAGAGAGAGAAAGAGAGAGAGATGTTTTTGTTACGTTGAACATTTGCAATAACGCTAGCCGGCTTGCTTAAACTACACGTGTGTACACGGAGCGTGGCGATGCGTGTCTCGTTGCCAGCGTGATCTCACGAAACCGATCCGACAATCTCATCTCTGCAGGAACACACGGCACTCCTTCTCTGCACACAAGGTAGAAGGGCCGATACTTGAAGCTCCTTAATTAACGTCTCTAACAACGTTGCACGTCCTTGCAGCGTAACTGGCTCGGTTACTGGAGCGAACACGAGCCAAGAGTTTGGATATCGAGCGTGTTCGAGTGGAGTTGTTAGGGTGGCGCGAAACTTCCCCTAAACCTTTCGTTACGTGATCGCTCGGCTGACGATCTTTCTGGTCGGCGTCGCGTCGCGTCGTGCACGCCGTTGTCTTTTTCCTTCGCCGTTTTCTTCTCGCCTTTTTCTTCTTCTGCCGTGTATTCGCACGAAGCTTTGGTCTGCCGAGCGAGCGCAATAGGAGCGATGTTTCTAGCGGTTGTTGGTCGAAGAAGGACTCGCTACACGGCGCTGCGAGAAACCAACTGTGGGATTGAATGTTATTTCCTGGCGAGATTGGAAAGAATTAAGCGAGGAACAAGCGTGGCCTGAGTTTACTTGCAGGTTGATGGATCGGATCCGAGTTCGACGAGTTTCTCGTTACTTCGTCGGGGAAGAAAGTTTTAGTCGATCGTTTGGTAGCGTGTTGCTGTTCAACGATGGAATTATTTATTTGTATATTTCCTGTTCGCCGGGGAACTACCATTGAGCTACAAGTAATCAGTGCGTAAAACATAAGGACGCGCCGCAAGGAAAGAAGAATAAACGACGCACCAGGCAGGTTTATGTAAACGAAGGCAGCGTTGTGTTTTGTATTTTTCTTTTTAAGAGAGTTCAATCCATGAATTTTGGACAACGACTGTCGTAACGTTAGCAGAGCTGTCGAATTTTTATCGACGATTGTTCGTTGGCTGGATGGTAACTTGCCTGAATAAATTAACAGAAACTGGCGGGGGTAGTTGGAAGGTGCGAGTCGTGAACGAAATTTATTGCCGTGGCTCGGGTCTCGCGTGCATCGTAAAGAAAAATTCTATGCATTCGCAATGAATGACCGTGAAACGGAGTAATAACAACGTTCTATCCTTTCTCTCATTTCCGCCTTGTCCATCGTTTAGATCGTTCGCGGAAATTGAAAGAGATGTGTCGTTGATCGGCTCTGCAAATGTTTCGCCGTTCCTCGAGCAAAGATCATTTTTTATTAGATCTTTATTAGAAGTTTTTCCGACTTTTTATTAATTCATCGGAATTTTATTGGCCAGAGTAAATAGTCTTTTTTACTTTCATCTGAATTTTCATTTCTATATAATTGATAATCGTTGTAGATAAGTTGTTTCGTCATACTACCTATAAAATATAGTATACATGATATAAAGATGAAAAGATAAAATATAAAAATCGAAGAGATTCTTCAAGGTTGAACAACAGAAGAATAAATGAAGAATTGGTTATTCAAATCTCTTATTTGAAGAATATTAATTTTTATGAAAACGATCCATCGAAACAGTAGCATTCATTTATGAAATTGAAATTCAAGCAATGATACGTTCAAAATTTCATCCAACAATATCAAATATGAAAGCAAGATCTTACTTCTTAAGATATTTCAGGAGTAATAAGTAGCAAGGAATTGACGTGTATCGTATTATCCTGTACTGTCACAAATCCATCGTTTCTGCATTACATCTTAATATTAATTCCTTCTTTATAAAAGGTAACATACAAATAATTCTAATCGAACGTTACGACTGTTAAAATTTCCAAGATAAAAGTCAATGTTTTTTAAAAAAGATAAGCAAAATTTGCCAGAATTTAAGGGAACTGATACTCGGAACTTAGAAAAAAGATGTGTATCCGGATTCGAATAATTTTCCTTCCGACATTTTCACGTGTATTAGCTGTTATTAAAAAGCAATTGGAGCATAAGCGTTCGTTCATCGAAATGTATTTCCGGTCAAATTGCACAAACGATACGCGTACGTTAAATAGCCTGTGCCGGTGGAATATGTAAAATTGCACACGAAATTTGTCGAGCGAACAGTTACAGTTCCGCATTATTCAAAGGGGCGGCGTTCACATTGTGAATTTCGCAGTGATTAAAACGGTCGGCAGCGGCGCGTTGCTCGCTTTTTCGAAATTATTAACGAGGAAATTTGACAGGAAAAATCTTGGCCGGACGACATGTACGAAAGCTCGGCCAATAATTTAACTCCGCTTGGCCGCGCCGCGTCGCATAATTCAGATAATCTGACGCGATTATTCATCGTCCCTTCGGATACCTTCCATCTAGTACGTCCCGTGTAATTTCTCTTTCCTTCTCGCGTGCCTCCTTCCATTCGCCATATTTCCTTTCCTCGTGTCTACTCCCACCGGATTATCCTTTTCCTTTCAACTTTCTTCGTTACATCTCTTTGTTTCTCATTTGTCTCGCGTTACGTCTTCTATTTCGCGTCTTCTCCCCTTCCTCCTTATATCTACATCGGTTTTCCTTCGTTTTCCAACATTTATTGCTATCAGATCTTCCGTTTTCTCTCCTCTTACCTGAATCGTCCGGAAATTAATTGCGATTTTCAAAAATTTACCTTCGTACACCGGATATTATCGACTCATGTGATGTGCCATTTCACAGCAGAGATGTCTCTGTATCATTTATCGGTCACGCTTTTGCTTTTGTCATTCATTTCTTGTCGGCTCCGTTTGTCAACGTAATCATAGACAACGTGCAAATTTGCGTAACATTTTTTATACGAGTTGAAGCGCAGGAAATATTAATTTTCCATTTGGCGTGTAATTTAGGCGAAGGAACAATATAGTTTTGGTTCGAAATGTTCCAACATGACAACGAATGTAAGGTAACGAAAAGATCGTGGAAAAGTTTCGGCGGTCGACGCGTTAAAAGAAATTGTCGAGGAGAATTCTCGTTCATCGGTTCGTGAAATTGGGAAAAGTGCATTAAGTCTAATGGATCTTGTTTCGATTGAATAAATTTATTTTGAAGAGAAACGCACAAACCGGAATACCATGGTGTAAAAACCGCAACTTATTTCCGGACGACCCGATGCTAAAATATACATCGATGAAATGCGGCTCCTTTGCAAAGCGAAAAGAAGAAAACAGTAGAAGGAAAATTTCCGTCACAAGAAAAACTCTCGTTTGTTACGCTTGAATATCGCAGTCGTTAACATCACAAAATAAAGGATCAACGATAAATGTATCATTTTGTTATTCCCACAGCGTGTCTTCTCTGTTTTCCATTGCTCCCTTTCACAACATTTCTCTTGCTTTCCGAAGTTGACTAAAACTTGCTCTTTTCCCTTATCTTACTTCTTTTTTTTTTTTTTTTTAGGATTCCAGCAGTCGAATTCTTTCGAAAGACTTCCTTTTCCCTGGAACAGTTCTCTCTTCGATTCTGTACTTCTTTAGCTTTTTATCTGCCACTTTTCCTACGTCAACTTCTTTTTTACTTTTATCCCAGTTTTTTACTAAATTCTTCTTCTTCGTACTTTTTCCTTGTCGTTTGTTCCAACCAATCGTTCCTCTCGCCTTACTTTCCTTCTTTCGCTTTGTGTTGCGCAATGTCTGACGCGACCCTCGCAGAATGCCTTTCTTCGCACATATTCGAAAGTGCATTCGATCATGCCATTACGGTCGCATTTATGCGAAAATGTGATTTTACGATGTACAACGTTCGAAAGAGCACGTTAGTGCCTTTCTGGATGCAGTTGCGTACGTCGTAAAGTAAAATTATATCGATAATCAATTTTCTATTAAGATGGAAAATTCTGTTAAATACGTTAGCTGTATAAATTAATTCCGTGCCATTTTTACGCGAACCTAATCGCATTTATTTACGAACATCATCAATTTATATGAAATTGCTTGCAGGGGCGTTATTGACGCGTCGCAAGTTATAGGTTTTAGATTTTTACCTATAATTTTACGATTTCATAGCAAACAGGATCGACTGCTTTGTAATCTCCAAAATTTACCGAAATTCACCGAAGAGTGTAAATTCTGCCTTCCAAACGCTACGTTCCTAATTTTCCATGTTTTTCTTCCAAAATAGCTTCGAGAAGCTATTAAACTATCTAACTTCGCGAAAATTACTCAACTTTTGCCACTTGCTCACTCTGGCAGATGCTACGCTCTACACGAACGCTCGAAACACACGAACAACATACGACAAACAAGACGCATTGAAATAAAAAAAATTACGTCCGTACTTGAAGATTATCTACATTTGCGTTCTAAAAAGATCTCGTCCCATACAATCGCCAACTAATCCAAAAAATGAAAAAAAGATTCATAAAAATCGTTTATTATCATTGTTGTTACACGAGAATCCTTAGAAAGGTTTCAGTTAAGCAAAGTTAACAAGAACAGAGTATTTGCCCGTAGATTTCATTATCTCACAGAGGTCGATAATGAAAGAGCACGAGATTTGCGAACAACTCAATGTACATGCACTCACGATCCGTTCGTAACAAGAAAAACCGATCGTAGGGACGATCGGAAATTTCCATATGCGCCTGTCGAGCTTATTCCTGGAGACCAACGGGAACGATCTCGGGGCCACTTTTCCCCTGCAGCGACAGGAGAAAGAGGAGCACGGCGTTTGAAAATGTCTCGTAACGCTGCGTATGGCAGGCGTTTGCGTGTGCTATCTCGAAGGCGAATTTCTTCGTGATAAAATCCAGGGAAACACGAATCCGCTCGTCGGGGAGCCAGCCCGCCTGGAAAATGCGATTCTCTGTGAAAAATCTTCTTGGAAAACTTCCGCTGCCGGCGTGGCTTTGCGCATTTTTGGATGAGATCCGCAACGGGCTCTGCTGCTCAACCGACTTATTCCACGAAATCGCAGATCAAAACGTTCTTTTTTTTTCAGCGGTGCCTGGATTCAGCTTCGCGAAAATTCGTTGACGATCGTTGAAATTTCGAGGCATTTTTCGCGCTTCTTATCATCTACGTTTAATATCAATTAATACCAACAGCGCATAATGTCCATTAAATTACTCCGCTACTAAATCACCGCACATAATTGATTAATCGTTACAGCTAATTTGCATATTAATTTTGATATACAGGGAGGGGTGTTTGAACCTCCACTATTCTACTACCTGCAATATCTGCGCGTATGACAGCAGCGTAAACTATTGTAATTCCTCGTTCTCTTCGCTAAACGATCAATCGAGTACACAAAAATTGTATTGTTAGCCGAGTCGTGGTTTTTATTGCAAAATATCTTGTTCTGTCTGTGACACGTTTGCCCGCATAGAAAACTTTTGTCATACTGTCAATCCTTTGTACGATGTTGTAAATGGCGATCGTTTTTCATTTTTATCTGAGTAAGAAAAATATCGTCAAAAGAAAACGTTGACATACGAACTGCATTATTCGCGTTATTATATCATTTGCAAGTTTTAGACAGCCAACAGTGCATCTGTTTCGGTTAGGAATCTTTTATCTATGACACTGTGTCACGACTCATGGCGAAAAGATTGTTTCGAGGAGATTCTAGTAGACAGTTGCGATGTAAAATAAATCAAAAAACACAGTCTTTGTTAAACGACGAGCCAGTCGATAGCGTCGTGCGATGTAGTTTGGTTGGCGAAGTACGAAGTTTACAGTAGTCGTTAGAGTATCTCTAAGGCGATTACGAAACTATTCCCGGACGAAAAATGTTACCAGAAAATCCCTCTCTGTTTTAGAGTAGCGCTTGCAAAAATTTGCCGCGCTCTACGCGGCTATTAAAAATGAACCTGTCATTCGAGATAGGGGGGAATTTTTTGCAGACATAAATGTTCCAGATGAAGAAGCGTATCATGCGAATGAAATGGATTATTTTATGCATGATTCCTTAATGAATACCATTTATTGCAGTTGGTGCTCTGGCTGCAATTCAAAGTAGTCCGTATAAAGTATGAAAATTTTTAACGACCGATCCGTTGGAAAATGCCAGTATCGTAGAATATTCTGCATGTATTTGAATTTAAGCAGCAGTTTAATTATATTTCATATATACGAAGTTATATCAATAATCTTTCTTCATATTTGCTGGCTTTCGGTCGTCTGGAAAAGCTCGTTTCGTTTCTGATAATTAGACTGTGAACTTTTACGCATTTATGGGAGGAAATTTCAAAGTTCAAAATTACACGGAATATACGTAATATGAAAAAACAAAAGTACTATGCTTTCTGTGATACTTGTTGGATAAAGTAATTCTCTACCCGACTTTCCACTTTTTTAATTATATTCTCAGAAATATGAATTTTCATAAAAATCGATATTTAAATTCTGCTATACGCTCCGTAAGATAAATGTTCTTTCCTATTAATAACTTCGCTTTATTCTCAATTTTCTGTTCGCAATCTGATCATGTACTTGTCGTAGATTATACTTGAAACGGACATTGCTGGACAGAGTTTCATACTTGAATTCAAAGGCTAAACACAAACTGGTGGCGCTTAAAGATGGTTTGCTATATAAATGTTTAACAGGAGAATGGCAAATAAAGTCGCGTCGCTTGAACAACAGATGGAAATTACTCGATCTACGTGGTAATTGTTAGTTGTTAGTCGTCAATGAAACATCAAACTCTGCGAAAGCAATTAGATTTCCAATCAGAGTTAGTCAATATCTGAAGCGTTCTGGCTTCGTTCAGTCCAGTGAACAATTAGGTTCAACTTACAGTTCCAAGAGACAAACAATTGTTAATCGATTAATGGTTGGTAGTCAATTACTCTGTGCCAAATCGAAAGGAGGACTGATCTTTTATAGAGCTCGTTATATCGAACATTCATCGAGTACGCTTGCAATTTTATTTATTAAAAAAATACTTTCAACTAAGTGCAGACAAATCAGACGTAGCACAAAATTTTGTATATATATATCGAATCAATTTTTAGCAATTTAATTTACAAATAAAAGATATCAATTTTTCACAAATAAACGGTACCGGAACATCTCTTTTATCGTATAATAAAGCCACGCATTTCTACCCTTGTTACTTACACGTCGACGAATGAAGTTATTTTGCATAAATAAGTTGTGACTTTAGTAGTAGACCGATGTTTATGCAAATTTGTATCTTTATCGACACACGACTAATGAAATGGGACCAATGTGGAAATCATTGGATCGTCCACTGAGTAAAATAACGAGTATTATATTTTGAATATTTCGTGTACCTTTACGTATTATGTGTATCCTATGCAATTTTCCATTGTTTAATTTTCTACAAATAAAAATCCTCAGTATAGTTATAAGTTACGTTTACACGTTAGACTTAATATCTTTTAAATGTTTATTCAGCGATTTTTCATTTTTGTAATTGCTAAGAAGCAATATATATATATATTGTTTATTGCTTGTATAACGCAGTAATAACGTGCACAGAAGAAAAATATATAATGGTGTTGCGGTTAGTTCCTTAGTAAATTGAAGTTGAAATTTATACTGTAATTTCGAGAGCGGAACAGGTTTCCGTGGCGCATAGAGATTCTCAAAGTATTGTAAACAAACAAAGTTCGTAAGCACTTGGAATCGACTTGTTAGTTCTCAGTTGTGTGTTGCCAGGAACAAGAGACGGTCAGATTTCGAAAATATATAACACGATAGTACAATAAATGTCGTAGAAGATACATTGCTGGTAGAAAGTTCCCAACAAACTCGATATTTATTGCTGGTTTCTAGACTAATGATAATGAAGCGACAAGTTTCTGTAATTTCCAACATTTGCAGGTGAGTTATATTTAAAGATCATAATTGTGATTAAGAGGGAAATATTTATGTTTGACATTTATGTTCAATTAACAAATCCAATTAAGTGAGAATTATGGAAAGTATCTCTATTTCTTTCGTAATGTATTAGGTCGTCCGAAAAGTTTCTTTCGTTTTATAAGGAAATAATGGATGCACAATATTTTTCGTTTTATATTATTTTATCGGATCCATTTTTATTCTATAGAAATAAAGATCACAACGTTCGACAGATTAGGTTTCATGCTTGTATAAAGATGCATCGTTGCAAAACACGTGTCTGGAAAAGGAAAGAAACTTTTCGGACAACCTAGTACTACAATTTTCAAATTTTATTTCGAGTGATAATTAGAAACCAAGATAACTTGAATTCTTAGAGTATAAACTTACGCGTGAGCTTTTTCGAATGTAGAAGTTTCTTATATTTTTCTACAAGCTGTTACATCCTGTAACCACTACTACGGATATTTATACAAATTCATATTCTTACGAATAGAAGTAAAGAAGTAGAACCTAAGCAGAGACTTGCTTACTAAATATTATTTTATATTACAGCTCTACTTTGAATATTTTATGTAGATACTTTTATATATCGCATGCATTCTTCAATTTTAGATTTCCCATAAATGCATAAAAATTCACATTCTACTCGCGACAAAAGAACGATATGATCGTTTGGAAAATGTCCAAAGGTCTTCGGCAAAGGTGAAACTGCTTATTATCCGAGACGAACAGAACACATAGCAAACGCTTCTTATTGCTTCATTCCTTTTTTGTCTTTTTATCTTTCTCGAGACAATTTACAATTTGTTCATGAGAACGTTCGAGAAACTGGTATAGCGAATTGGAATAATAGCTAGGTATAACAGATAGGTATATTCCTGGTGTTCCATGTCTTAGAGTTACATTTGTCTCTCGAAAATTGTGTCGTATTGTAATTCCTGTAGTACTATGCGTATAAATAACCATTGATTCGTGCATTTACTTTACCATTAATATTATTATTTATCATAACATAGAAAAAATAATTGGATACGTTCGTTCGTAGATCATCGAGTGCCCCAGTTGATCGGACCATTGGGATTTTTCTTACATTGAGTTTCCTCGGGATATATGTAGAATATAAGTTGTTTATTAATAGATTTGAATAATCTTCCAATGTTCTTTTATATCTGATATCAACTGATTCCACTCGGAGATCTTTTAGATCCTCGTTCTTAATATATCACGGAGTATTAATTACCGTACGGAGAATTATTGATTGCAAAGTTTCTATTTCTTAAAACGTTGCTCCTGCTCTGCTGTACCCAGAGTTCGATTCCGTAGGTTCAGTTAGGTTTGATAATGATTTTGTGTAACAGAAGATTATTCGTTGCATTCGATTTTCAGTTTCTTCTTGAATTCCATAGCCGATGTTTCTTGCTTTTATTTTAATCCGCTCTATTTTTTCCTGCACGTCGTTGTTTCATAAATTAGCGATCTACCGATCGGGGAAAAAGAACGTCGAGAGTGGAGGAAAATTTCTTTGGACGTTGGCGACGTAATTTCCTTGTCTTTGGTGGAAATAAAATAGGAGAATGTAGGTATACCGGGAAGGTAACCGGTGACATTTTAGAGCACGTGGAGGGTGGAAAAAGTTTCGAGTGTTCTTGCACGGAATATCTTCTCGGGCCAGCGTGATGAGAATAGGAGCAATAAGAGAAGATCGTTGAACTCGTTCCAAAAGTTCGTCGCGCCTCGATTTTGTTTTCCACTCGGGCCGACATTAAATTTTCAATTATCAGAGGACCGCGTCTGCTTATTCTCTCAATTACGAGCTCGCGGCGATATCTGAAATCGTATTGCCGTCTGCTACAAGATCTGCTGGTAGAAAGAGTTATCCATGGCCTGCAAAGTGCTTCGGTGCTCTCAGCTGGAAACCATGCTTTCAACAAGCCTCGTAATTTCCCCTGATTGCATTTTCGAAGGCCATGAAGAAATTAATATCGGTGGAAATTCGTATAAAGTTTTCTTCTTCGTTTGCCGGCTGTTAGTTGTTTACGTGTATCGACGTAACTCGATCTTTTTTACAAAATATCCCTTCTACGAACAGTATTTTACATTTTTTGTTACGTTCTGATTTATTTTTGAAGATGCTAGTTTGAGGTAAAATGGGCGGAATTTTGCGAAATTTTCCTTCCAATTGCGATCATTCCAGCCTTAATTTATTCATTCTATCTTAGTAAAAATATTATTTCGTAAGTCTCCATGGGACCACGTCGAGTCGTAAAAATCATGAAAATCGAAGTTGATCTGCCGATCTTCAATGAACTGATTGACCACGGAAAAGAGTCATTTACTAAAAGATAGCATCGTTTTACAGTTAAAGTTATCTTTGTACTCACTTTGTAAAGTACAGCGAACTTGAAGAGCTTTTACATTACGCGTTATGTTGCTTTTCGGTATCAATATCCTGAAAAATATTCCTCACTCTGTAAATTCTAAATAATCTCTAAAATATGTTCAGAGGTAATACCCGATTGATTATTCTAAATGATCTGTGAAAACTACGACGTATCAGATATTCGCTCTCGAGTTCAACAAAAATATGTACATTTCTGCGTGTTGTTTCGGAGAAACAACGGAACCGTGGAAACGAGATGTCAAATTTAAGGCGAGGCACAAAGACAGGCAGAAGAATGCAACAAATGGAACGGAGGGCCATCACTTTGAAGTTCGCTGTTGCATCGTTCATTTCACTTTATGCGCTGACTGAAATCCAGATAAACGATAAATCTGCCTTGGCTTTCGAGCTTCTCCGTATTTTATCCCTTTGTCACGATATTCTATTCTCTTCTCCCGGAACATTGGAAATCAACCGGAAGGATTACTTCATCTTCAACTTCTTCTATTTTTCTTACTCCAACAGTCGATTTCTTCGAATTCCTATGAATGAATCCCTGTCTCTCCATTCGCGTCTAAGTATAAAAGTCGGATGGAAAAATCTATTCTATTTCGTAAAATGTGGTTTACAGGGGATCTCCATACATTGTCCCTACTCGACATAAGTTTCTAATCTTCTACTCTTAATAATCGAGCAAATTTAATCAAAGTATATTTTCTTTCGCTCAGATCCAAATAGAAATTTGTCGATTATCGATTGGATTATTAAACGTTCGCAGAAGCGAAATTAGCTAATAGCGTGTGTCCATCTGGCAATATGAAAGCCTATTTAAATCAAGCAGAATTTATCAGAGTACAGCGTGAGTCGGTTTATCCGAACCACGTTTTATGCGATCCAGCTTTTGTTTGTCGTTAGCTGTACGAACTCGTAACTGACCCTCTATTGTCCGAACTACGCTCAACCGTGCTTTCAATTATACGAGCGCGTATTCAGAAGTGGCGCGTGTCCACGCGTTTTGTCCGAGCTGACATATAATTTAACGCCGTGCGCGTCGAAATTATTGTTCAATCTCAGATATCGAAACACGCGACAACAACTGGTGGCGGTAGCAAGCGAGCCTCTGTTATCCGAGCTAATCGATTACACGAAATACTTTCACTCCCAACCGGTTTCTTATAAACGAAACTTCTGCCATGTTCCAATGAACATATCACTGAGAAGCGAATTGGCGATAACAGTTCTATAAATTCGATTGCATTTCAACTCTTCAGAAATCAGACGATCGAGAACGAAATTTACCCGGTTCAGCATCCTGCGCCTCGAATCTCTAACGATTAGATATCGCGAAATTTATCATCGGCCAGTGTATACGTACACAGAGGCAAATCGCAAAGTCAGATCTTCGAATCACGAACATCGTACGCGCCAGACGCTTTTCCTACCTAAAAATCGCTGCATTGAAATCGAACGATGCTACGAGTACACGACGCGAACGTATGAAGGACCGTTATCAGATCGCGGACGCGTAATAACTTCGAGAAAGAAAGGAAAAGCAAGGGGAATAAAAAAAAGAGCGAAGAGAAAAAAAGAAGAAACTGATTTCAGGATAGCGACGCCGTTTCATTCCGGCAAGAGATCCTTCGCGGAATCGGGCCAGCCCAGGGGGGATCCAGGCGGATGAATAGCCAGCCAGATAAAATCGCCGGGATTAAAATGTCGCTCTCGTTGCAGTCGATCGCAATCTGTAACGATGCAGCGGCTCTGTTCGACGCCGTGGAGAACAGGGTTGCATCGTTCCGGAAGAGGGCAGTATCGGTGGAGCGTACGGGCACGTTCCACTGCTGGGAGTCGCGTCCATTGCGAATTCGAGCGTCGAACACTCGTAACTAACGATCCGGCACGGGATAAACGCCGTTAAAGCACGCGTTCCACGACTTTATTATCGGATCCTTTAGATACGAGACTGGAAATCCGGCGTTAACGACTCCTCGAATAGATACGAGCGAGTTACGTGCACGCGAGACCCGATGTTTCTACGTGGCTGGAAAAACGTCGCGTCGATGAGAATATTTCGGCGGATCGATGGGATGCGATTCGAAAGTGTAACGCGACGCGCGAAGATAAGCGTTCGACAGGGATATACGCGACAGGCTTTAGGTTTCTGCCGGATGAGAGATGGCTTCGGATAGGGACAAATTCATGCGACAGGTTTTATGATGAGATTCGCAACGCCGAGTCTGTCTACGTAGTTTCTTTTCTACTTCGGACAGACTATATACAGTCACGGGCTGACTGTAAAAGTACGTTTATTCTTATCGGTGAGAATTCTCAGGGCTTCGGTGGCGAACGATGAACGAGTTTGGTTTTGGTGGAAATTAATCTGTAGTAGTATGTTTAATATTATAATTAAATATGCGGGCGTAATTATACCGATGGAATAAAATCGTACGATCGAACACGAGGTGATTCGGTACGATAAAATAGAAAGAAAATATAGAATGCAGTTTTCTCGTCCCAGATTTGTTTCCAAGAAAACCGACTTTGGAAATATCTTTGACGTACGCGAATTTGGCTAGTTACCGATTATGCATGAGCAAACGATCGCAAGAAGGTTAGTATTTGTGCGAAAATAAATGAAAAATGTGGAATACAGTTTTTCCGTCCGACGCTTCATTTTCAAAAATGTGGTGTTCCTGTTCAATTAACGATCGGTCTAGTACACGCGTACGATAGATTTTCGGATTTACTTTGCTCGGAAACAAAGCGGATTATGAAAAACACTTAGCCTACGTGTTTTACTTACTTTCACACGTAGAATAATATTCTACCGATTATTTAGCCCGGAATTGGCAAAGTTCGAGTATATACGCTCGATAAACTTTTAAACTCGTTTTTCCCGAAAACTAGGCCACGGGTGGAAGAAGTTTTATTCTAAACATATCTTCCTTCTTGTTTTTTAATACGAGATCGCCTCGCAATCTGTATATCTTTTTCGCGAGTGGAACAAAAACAACAGAAAAGAATCAGATAAACGCGTTGTTGACCGACTTGTTATTATTTTATTATTCAGGCATATTATTTTATTACTATCCGAGAACTACTCAGCGATTTTGCCATCGCGTTTCCGACTGCCAGACACTTTTCGTTTCGAGAGGGAAAAGGAGACGTGGAAACGGAAGGGCGATGACGCGAGACGAGAAAAGCACTTGGCATTTTCACATCAGCCAGGCGAATCCCGTTTTGAACCAACCAGTTATCGTATAATAAAGCAGCGACATTACGCTGGAACGATTTTATGCAAAAATATGCTGAAAAGCGATAACTTTTAGTCGACGTACTGCGATGCAGATTCGGCATTTGAAAATTAGAATAATTTCGAAACTTTCTTAATGAAAAATGCATAAAGATCTTTTCGTTCGATCGCCAGTTACCGTACAGTTAAATCCGTAAACCATATTATCTAACAATCAGCTATCAAAGGTATTCTAGGTATCAAGTATTAAAGTCTAAAAAGACTTCAAGAATTATTTACGAATTTCTTGCAAACTGTGTCCGAGAGAAGATCGTTGAGTGTTCGTAACAGATTTGTTGATGCTTTATAATTTCATCGGTATTTCCGATCTTTTCGAAACTTCGATATATTGAAAATGGCTAATTTAATAAGGTGAAATATCATTTAAAAAAGATATGAGAAGCACAGAATTTCAAGTACTTTAAATCTTATATTAGGTTGTCCGAAAAGTTTCTTTCGTTTTATAAGATGATAACTGATGAACAATAATTTCTGTTTTATATTATTTTATCGAATTAGGTATGATCCATTTCGTTCTATTTCTATTATTACTTTCGTGCATAATTAATAATAAACTAATATAAAACAAAAAACATTGTGTGTCTATTATTTCATTATAAAACGAAAGAAACTTTTCGGACGACCTAATACTAAAGCTAAACCTAAAGCTAACGTAAAACTCACGTTGAACTTTTTCGTTTCTGTTTAAAAGCGTTCAGTGCGCAAGTAAGCGCCGGTATCGATATATAAAATATCGTCAAAAGAAGTATTGCGAACAATTATTATTCTTCTTATTTTAACCATCTCTCTTATCTTCTCCAATGATCCTTCTCGATATATCGAAGTTTAAAAAAGATCGCAGATACCGACAAATCTTGCAACGTTACCAAAGCTTTGCGAATGTCTTGCACTCTCCGCACACGCAATCCACGAACACGTTCGCCGGCGAGTGCAAACCTTCGGATGAACCAACGAAGATCGGAGCTGCTTTGTGCCCAAAGAAACGCGTTTGGATGAAATTCATCCAACTCTCTCAACTATCGTACTCGTTTCTTCAATCGCGCACGATTCGATTGCGTTTCGTACGCCCCTGGGCGCCACGTCGTTGCCTTCGCCAACGGATATCCGGACGAAATGGTTCGGCCTGCGTTTCGAGATTTCGTTACGCGCCTTCTTCCTTCTACGTACCAAAGTGTGGACGAAAAGCAGGGAGAAACGAGTTAGAGGGTTGTCTGCGGTTTCGAGGGAAGACGCTCGTAAGGGTTGCAACGCACAGTGGCTTCGCGTCTTTAATTCGATGGCCGTAGGGAAGATCCGAGATTCGATTAGCAGCGAGGGAACATATGGACGCTCTGCTCGATGAACGATGATTGGCGTATTGTTAACACTTTGATTGCCACGCCGAAATCACATGTTTCGCTGAGGACGGAGTATTTTTATCATTCAAAGCATAATGTAATTCCGACACATAAAATATTGTATGGCTATGTCGTACCGTCACGTATCGGTACTTTTGCCTGGTCCATCCTACAACCGAAGTTCATTGTTTATTGTGAACAACAAACCAATGTAATACTCAAGTACTGGTAATAAACGTTATAAAAAAAAATCATTCAAAGCATATAATGGCAAAATAATAATAAATTGATGATGTAAGACGACATTCTTCCCCAATGGACCGTTTATCTTATTGGTGATCACGAGTGACCACCCTGGCGTCTTGGTAACAGATGATAGCGACATATTCTAACAAGACTTCGTTTATTTCAACAAACCATTCGCATTTGTTATTTCGTCGTAAGCAAAACGTGCAGAATATATTGTTGAAAGGTGTAGAAGATATCAGTAAACGGTATTTGCTCATTCTGTAGTATGGTAAACTATTACGATTAGTTTATTAATAATAAATTGATTAAACAGATGTTAATTAAACCGAAACAATGGTTATTTAACATGAACTAATAGTAACAACGTATTATAACTAAGACAACTAGATAATTAATTAACAACTCTCGTCAACGCAAATTCAACACTCCCTTAACGACGCTAACAACACTATCTCGACAACGTAATCCGCACTCTCTGACTTCTCAACTCATACTGCTGTTAATTCGTTTATCGTCCGCCACCAACCCCTTGTCTTTTGTCTTAGCCTCACATCTCTTGTCTTAGAGCATGCACATGCTCAGCAACCGCTTGTTTACAATCCGCACCCCCAGGCCCCCTCGTCCACAATACTATAATAGTACTGTATGTTCGCACTTCTGACTTCTTAATTATTTATTTATTTAATCATATAATTATTCTTAATTATATGATTAAAGCAGCATTTACGATCACTTTCTAAGGTGTGTTTATAATAATTGTAGTATCTAAATGGTCTAGAGCAAGGATAAGAAAGGATGTTTTATTTGAAGTTAAGTTTAGTTTTATTTTGACAAGCGATACCCAATACAAAATCTGATTACAATATCTTCGTACGTCTTATTCCAACACTTGGCTCCCAACTTCTGTCTTCTCAGGTGAAAAAAATGCTGACCCTCAACCCTCGCATCCTTGCTTTGACGTCACAAAGGCATACTCACAAAGGATATAACCTAGCAAACGCGAGGATGGTACCCCGCTGGGGGTAGCCACCTACACGTTAATATAACTGCTAAAAAATTCGACCTAATGTCCAAAATGGACAAATTGTGAATATTAAGAAATAAATAAAAAAAGGAAACAAAGGCATACACTCTTACTTACACTCTCTCTCTCTCTCTCTTCCCTAGCACTCTTACGATTCTTAGTTTATACCTTAAATTTACAACTTATACTATCCCGAGAAACTCGAACTTAAATATGTAATAGACCAAGCGTATACCCCCCCCCCCTCTTTTTTTATATTACATAATATTCGTAGATTACATAATATTGCGCTCAAAGATATGCAAGATTCGTTCTCATTTTTTTTTATTGATGTTCTAATAAAAATGTTTAATTGTTCGATGGGGCACTTTTTATTTCAAAGTATCTTCTATTTATCGGTTATATTCAAAATGCCCTAACTGTCTATCTTTATTCAATTTTTACAATCGTAAAAAATTCGAGCGCTCCGGTCACCAATGACCCACATGGCAGTCAAAGTGTTAACGCGTAACAGCGGCGGATTTCTCGAACCGATTCGCCTCGTACCGCGAAGAGGATCGTATCTTTGCGACGCACGGTTGCTCACGAAAGTATTCGTACAGTCGTCGTTAAGTTTGATGAATCGTTATTATCATTGGAGGAAACGTTTAGAAATTTCCTTAGCAGTGTAACGACACTCAACTATCGTGATCGTATTGGTACAGTTTCCAACTTCACAGAATTCAACATGTATTTATCACAAGTATAGGAATTATATATATCGTTCAGCCAAGTATTGCTCGTATATGTACAATTTTGTAAAAGATCTCAGTGTACAAGTTTATGATACCATCGACAAAATCGATGTACTCTTTGTCTATGCAAAATCCTAGTTTCGTGCTTCTTGCATCTGGCAATATCGCAGATATTTGAACAACTGAAATACGTCTGGCAACAAGTTTCGAACGATGAATAAAAAAAAAAGCGATATAATTGTAGCGTCAGCGTAAGTTAGCACAAGTATTACATTGTAAATGGTTTAAGGAAACAGAGCTGTCGGTGACGAGAACCAACAGCCGATAGTTTCCTGTTTAGTTTTAAGATCAGCAGACGATGCCGAGCTGGTAGCCACGTGCAGCGAACGCTTTTTACTTAACAATAAAATAATAATTCGATCTCCCGTAATAGTCATCCGCTCTATCATCTCTATACAACGAAACAGTTGCAAGAAGAAGAAAAGGGGAGACCCACAGACTGTCTAAATTGTTTATACGAGAATGGATGTAATTTATCAATTAATTTGGTAGAAAGTGTATCTTGGTCAGAGCTCTGGAAATTACGCGGCTGTTCGCGGTAAGCGTTTTCGTTGCCGCACTCTGACCATGTAAGGTGTATTACGTGTGAATTACTGACATCAATTTAGGGGACGTGCTGCGAGAAGATGAACGGCGGAGGAGGCGGTTGGATTACGGATACACGTACCCTGAGAAAGTCACTGCGTATCGTGCAATTTACATGCGCCACGCGGTCTAATCCAGCTGCTGCTAGGTTTACACTTGATTGAATCATAACCAGCCAAGTGGTTTACAGCCGGCTAGGGTGCATTTTGCCCTGGGTACAACAAATTAGCTTCTGCCTCGGCTCCACGGAGCTACACCACCTTTAACGACAACATATTTTCGGCAAGCAATGTAGCAAGCAAACGAATTTCAACGTTAATCGTTGCGCGAATTTTACGATGCGAGTTTGAAGCTACAAAAATATGCAGAATACGTATATGTAAAAATATTATATGAAATATTCAGAGTGAAATATTCAAAGTACTCGTTTAATACACCGGCGTGAAAAATTAAAGGATTATTAAATTCTCGACGAAAAATTCTCCACGTTCAAACTGTTGTAACTTCGTGAACAAAAAATCCCACGACAATCTGGCTGGGCTCGTTTTAAAGCTTCCAGCTTACTTCTTCGCGATCCTGTGTTTTCTTCTTTTCGCGTTATGTTTGTACGTGATGTAACGAGTGGCAAGGTGAAAGTATATTCTTTTCGGAAATTTTACATCTTCCAATGATTGCGTGGAATGTAAAGTTTCCTTCGGGGTTCGTTTCAAAGTGCCTTTGTAAAGCTAAATTTGCCCTTTCCTTCGCAAACGAAAAAGTTTGATCTAACTATGATCCTTTTCTGTCATTATATCATATTTTAATTGAAAAGTCAATTGTCGGATTTGCATCTCGTGTGTTGTATGTGTGTGTGTGTATGTGTGCGTGTAATGCAATGAAATATCTTTGCCCAATTCTGTCAGATTTTTACACACAATACATGCACTAAACATACGCGCTGCAACACGCACGAGGCACAAGTCCGACTATGCAACCCGTTCCTGGTGTACCTTGGGTTCACTTTTCATTAAAAGCGCGATAAATTGGCGAAAAGGAATCGTATCTCGAGTTTCTCGAGGCCGTTTTAGAGAGAAAGACGCTGTTTTACGAAGGTATCTTAAAAGGAATCCCGCAGAAAATTTGTCAAACTCTGTGCAATTGGAAATGTAAAATTTTCAAAGAAAAAGTACCTTCGCTTTCCTACCCGATATATAACGTAAAAACATAATCCGAAAAGATATGAACACATAGCCACGAAACAGTAAGCTTCAAGCTTTAAAATGAGTCCAGCCAGATTGCCGTGCGATATTTTTGCGCGAAGTTACAACAGTTCGTTCGTCGACAATTTTTCGTCGAGAATTTAATGGTCCTTTAATTTTGCACGTTCTGGCGTACTTGTAATATCGGTCGATATTGTAGATGTTTTCGTGAATATCACGTAACTTTGCACCGTAAATTTGCAGTTCGTCGAAGACGTGGGGATATCGAAGGTGCGTTTGGTACGAACAGAAAATTGCATGTCAAAGACGTCAAGGCGATGACATAACCTTTCAGTTTTTCTATTGCGACATACGCGCATCGATCCGACAGATGTCTGTCCCTTTTGATAAGAGTCAGTTCATTTGGCTTGACAGTTTGGAGTACGTACGTCGAGAAATGGGACCACCTACATCACGTCATAAACGCGGGAAATCATAGTAGAAATTGCACTGTTTGTTAGGCTGAATTCTCTGTTCGTTATGAAACGTTCAGCGCTCGTAAAAATTGGAATAAAAGAAAGGTGTTTTAATAATTTAATCGATGTTTGAAATCGATAAGCAGCGTACTAAAATGATTTAATAGCTTTCTATAATTATTTTCCCTAGAGCAGATCTTCTAAGAAGATAAAGTCGACGATGTCTTTCGTTATCTTTGTAAACGGCCATTATTTTCTGAAGCTAACAGGGAATATTCCATACTGAAATCAAATGGACGTAAGTTGAGGGAAAAGACGATATGTTGAAAGTAAACATCATTTTCTTATGGTTCAGTGGAGTCTTTTATCAATATTGATCGAGAGCACTCTAGTTTCTAAAGATATGTTTTTTAAATCTAACGATAATCTTGCAAAGTAAATGAACCAGTTCAGAATAAGCGTGTTATCTCATTCACAGATACCATCGCGATAACATAAATACGAGTTAATGAAAATTATATAATTATTTCTTTAACATTTTGCTAGTGTTCTACTTCGAAATTCAACAGTTTCTTCACGTTCTACCATAATTTTCTAATTTTTCAAGTATTTGAATACTTGTTTTTAGGACATAGAAATTTACATAAAATTCAATTAAATATGTCCATGTTTGTATACAAATTCTATATCGTTGTTTTCATTTCGTCGGTGTAGTCTCGTTTCTTTATTTCGCTAAATTTATGTGAAAACCTAAATACGTATATACCCACAATATATAATATTTCTTTTATACCTTCACAAACGTAAGCATAGAGAAGACTATGACATAGCTTTTCCGCTTTTATTTCACCTTTCTAGCCATACATATCTAAAATATTTTCACCGTCACACATAAAATCGAACCGCAACAAGTCGTTTGCGAAACACGCGTGCAAAATCCATCGAAATAACAATTCGTGTTTCAAAAATACCGGCACTGGCACTCGTAACGCTGTTCGAAACCGTTTCAGTTTGCTGCGAAGGCATTCTCTAAATTTCAATCCACCAGCGTCAGGTACGACGACGCCCGTTGGCCCCCGGAAAATCGTCAAGCAATATTCAAGCAATATCTCTGCCTGTTCCGAACAATGAATCCAGAATTCGTGAAACGTTCTCCCATCGGCTAGGACAAACCATCGATCACGTTCCCTCAGGCTATCCAGAGAAAAACCGCCCGATCGAACTATTAAGAGTCAATAGAAGCTCGACGAATTATGCTCTTCAAGCGTGACTGCTTTATTTTTCGCAGTGGATGGGAGATTGGACGACGTGGAAGATCGAGTTCTCGTTAATCGAGATTTACGAAGAATCTTTAAAGAACACGAAGTGCATTTACCGTACGTTAAAGAGGACTGATCAACTCTTAGACAGAGTTAATACGATTAGCGGATCTTTTGTCAAATACTCCTATTTATTTCTCTTAATAGAAATTATAAATTAATTCTTTGCGTTTGTCCATTCTCAGCTATTGGAACAGAGAATTATTCTGATTATACGTTAGGTATTTTAGCTTTATAATAGAGCACACAAATTGTGGCTGTGGATATAACGCGTAAGATCTTAATCACGTTATTTGGTAATAACCTATGTATAACACCGAAAGAGGAAATTTAATAAGTAGGTTATTAAAATGTAAGCGATAATCAGCCCTTCGACCTTAGAGGCTTTCACAGCTGCGCTGTATATTCAGCGGCTTGTGTGTGATTTTTTACAGAAATACAATCTCCATGTTTAAGTAGATACAATAATTATTATGTAATCCAATATAATATGCTAATGTAATCCAAAATGTGCTCAGAGAGAGAGAGAGAGAGAGAGAGAGAATGTACGTGTGTGTGTGTGAGGTTTGTACAGCTGTATAAACCTCACCTGAAGCTCTGGGTAAGCTTAAATAAAAGAAAGATATTTTAATCTGAATTTTGCAAAATTTGGCGTATGAAAGACGCGAAGTATAGTACTCCCTTGTCTATGTTTTTCTTATCTTTTGTACGTTGAATTTGATGAAAACTAAAACTGAAGTATTTTTTAAACCAAGTATTTTCCGACACGAGTACTTCGGATTACGTTCGGGATTTCGCGAGCAGAATTAAGAGTCACATCCATTGATGTATAAAAACATATAGAGTTCGATGTAAAAAAAAAAAATCGATGGTTATGGAATTGCGTAAAATAATTTCCTTGAGAAAAAATTCTTTCGCCGTTGCACGTGCACCGTAAAGTAGCGTAACTTTGTCGTGAGAAGATTTCCATGCAACAATAAGTAAGCCAGATACTTCGGATAATATTACTTTCAAATAATTTTCTATATATTACCTAAATAATCGTTCGTATTACAACAATTTGAAATTATTCCGTGACAATGTTTCCGGATGGCGAATGGTAGGTTTTAAATGGGAAACTCGAATTCGTTTGGAATCAATGACAGAACTACAAGTAGGTTAGACGATCGAACAGTTCGTAGCTTTGTTCGAACGATGTATAAAGGGAGATAAAGTTACGAAACGCTCGTGATCGCACTAGCCAGAGGATTTTTAATTAAATCGTGCAAACACGGGAAAATTATCGGGCAAACACGATGAAAATAAGCATAAAGTTGGAGGGAGAGAGATGGAAATGGTAGACGTAGGAAGGCAAACGATTCTGCTTTCTTTCTCGCTCTCGTGGCGTGAACGAAAGTCACGTTTTCCATTTTATAGCAATTGTAAGCTTACGATACACGTTTGCAATATACATGTTTGTTTTCTGTTATACGCGAAAGAACTGTACCGGCTTTGGAAATTTCTTTTAGTATTACGTGCAAATTGCAGAAAAATATTGCAGTGGACGTGTACTAATGGTCATTTTTATAACGCTCAGTGAAGTTGATCAAGAGGCGAAAGAACAAAAATAACACGAAGCCGTATACAAATCTGCTGCTACAATTTATACAGACGTATCTCCACTTTACAAAATACGAAGAAGTTTATTAAATACAATGTTTAAGTTGGCATTGTTCAAAGTTTATGCGTTTCGCAATAATTCCGACCTTTGCTACATTCTATCGAATTTCAACAATTATTATTCAGCGAATTATTTAAACAATTTTAATTACTTCCACGCGTACACAGTTGTACGCGATGTATTTGGCTTGCACTCCAATTTTTCAATTAAACATTTTTATTGCGTCGTGAGAAATTGTATGAAATATCAAAAGTTTGTACGCGGTATTCAGTTATTATCCGCGCTATGTTTCTGTATATATTTGCATTTACAAAATTGTACACCATCGTTTATTCTGTTTTTTACAATCACAGCGAATAACGGCCGTAGAAAACCGGCGTACAATCTAAATTCTCTCTCGAATTTCCAGCTTTATACAAAACTTTTGCTATGATAATAGTACGTGGTTCGTTTTCATTCTCAACTAACTCACCTTGAAATCCACTGTTTTACTTACCAAACGATATATTAAAAATCAAAAAACGAATAAACATAGACTCATCGTATCTTCCCACGTGATCCCTCCAATGACAGATATAACGGAATACTTCGTGACGGATAAACCAAATGATCTTTCTCTATCGGTCTAATAATTCGAATAACCAACGTTCTACCGCAATCAGTGTCCGAATAAACACGAACAGCTCCATACGCGTTCCTCGTCGTTTCTTCTCTCACCACACGCTGTAAGAACCCTCGTTATCGATCAGTCAACGAAATGGCGAGCCATCGATCGGGTCCTTTTTCTTATGTTCTAATACTTGCGGTTGCCGTTCCAAGACGAAGTATAACGCGGCCTTAACTGCGGAGCCCAAGTGGAAGGAACTGAGAGCAAGTGTCGTCGAAGAAGGAAGTCGGCAGCCCGTCCTTTTGTACGATCGCAGGAAGAAGTTTGCGATCGAAGAACGTCAATCGACTCGAGTTGCCGCGCGGCAACTTTTCGAAACTTTTACGAGCAGGAGAAGCTGCGACCACTTGATGCCCGTACCAAAGTGGTTACACACTTTCAGGAAGCTATTATCGAAGAGTCGACGTTGTCGAGCGATTCCGAACCCGAAACCACGACACGTTTTCCCTTTCCCTGTGGGCCACGTCCTTCTTATTGTATCTTTCTTGTAAAATTATTTCGCTGATCGATCGTTCGCCGATGGTACGTTACCGTCTGAGCGAGGGAAGATTCCGAATCGATCGTTTTTGCCTTTCAACAGTTTCGACCCGTTTATCGTCGACTTCGGGGTGGGTAGATTAATTTTAAGGGGCGAAATTCTTAGCGCTAATATTAGTAGGAATTCCGAAATCGAAGATACAGTTTTGTGTTTTGGTATAGTGGGCAACGCGTAGCGAGAAATTCGCGAGTCGAAACGGAAAGGTTTTTCATGGAAAAACTTACGTTAATGTTCGATGTTGTGCGTTTGATTCGTACTTTGACTCGAGCTTTTTTTATTTAAGATCGCACGAACCGCTGTTTCTGGTCATTGGCGATCAACAAAATACGTAACAGGAATGTAGAAGAAACGAGGTGTAGGATGCAACGAGGCAAGATGGAAATTTAAATAACAAATATCTATACGTTTGAACGTATGTATATCATGTACAGTACAATTACAGATGTAAGAATACGGAACAATACAGTGCGATTAACCCAAATTTCAATTAATATCGTACAGTGTATGTTAGAACTAAGCGGTAGCTTATATCGTTTAATACAAATACCAATGATACAAATTAATATGCACGAGAAAATAGGGAAGATTTTTGCAATGCTTTTTATGATTTATGCTTGAATCTCATTTGTATTGGGAACGTTAGTGCAATTGAAAGGATGATTTACAGATAGAATACAGTTAGAGTGATTGCTTATTTCGCTTATTTTTAATTACAAGACGAAAGCGTTTTTATTTAAACTTCTACGTAAGAAACTTATAGAAACGTTAGTTTCTTTATTCTTTGTGGAAAAATCGATTAAAAATACTCGTTGCCAATGTTGATCGATAGGTATAAATTAGTTTTACATATCGTAACTGTGATATTGATTTGTATAATTACGTATCTTTTTTAATGAATCTTTATCCATTTTTATATTTATCTACACGTAGGTATTAATTAACATGAACTAGCAAATTAATTTACTACGTGCTACAAAATTAAGCACAACAATTTTTCATGATTTTATCGAGTAGTATAACTAACAGTTGTATGTTTTGTTAGTTTCAAAATTTTTCATCGATGAAAATTTTATAGATAATGAACGTGATTAAAGAATTGTTAAGAAATGTACGTCATCTTCGCGCATCATCATACGCACTAATATATATTTTTATTATATTTCGATGCATTTTACTAGATTTCTCTTTTACTTCGTTTCGGAACAGGTTGTTTTATACATTTTGAAACTATGTACGTCCTATTCGTTTCTGCGATGCGAAACTTGAAAAATGTGTTCCAACTATCCGCAATAAATCGTTTCCTCTTATCCCCATAAATTCGTGCCCTCCTAAATCCTATCCGAATGAATTCGATACATGGAACATGGTCGAGTTACAGTCTAATAAAATAAAACGGCGATGCAAGCAGATTAAGACGAATGAATTATTAAACGATGCGTGGATATCCTTATACGTGGTAATTACGAAAGATCACTGATCACGATCGAATTTCAAACCGAGTTTTATGAAAAGCAGTTGGAGGAATTATGCGAAATTAAAACGCCCATGTGAGAAGGAAATTTTGCTAAGTTGTTTTGTATCGACGCAGATAAAACGGAGAAAAGTTTATGCGTTGCGATATTAAACTGTTTAACGTTTTCAACGCAACATTTCGATATGGCTTCTTCCTATTATCTTGATATCTGCATTCTATCGCTACTTTGCGAAACCGAGTCTAACAATAAACAGTCTTTCGTATTTGTTATAACGAATATACAAGACAATTTACTATGAGGCTGTACGCGTATTCATTATATATGTAATAAAATACACAAAACACATAAAAATATAAAACGATGAAATACATAAAAATAAATACATAAAATAAAATACATAAAACGATTTATTAGTGGACTGCGGATGTTTGTGCAATCACGAAGAATTCAACGTTGCAAAAATTCGCGGAATGCACGTAATATGAAAAAACAGGGAAAATATCCAAATCGCAGTCGATCTCATTACTATTCCTAATATTTATTTTTATGCCCGAAGCAAATCTTTGTTAAGCTTCGTTTCTTAAAAAATATGAGTTTGTATAAATATCCATAGTCTAGTTTTTATGATAAAAGGAAAATTAATTTAAATCTATGATTTTCCAGCTATGGTAATTTTATGCGAATTTCTTTCCACGAAAAATCTGCTTCTTTTCTATCTTCGTGTAAGCAATCTTCCCTGAATCATGGTTGACGTTTTCCATCGTGGAAAGTGTATGACGTCGGTGTTTTTCGCCAGCGGAGTGTGCAGGTGACGCGTGTACATTTTTGTAGGGAGACGGTTGAGATGAAAGTGAGGGCTACATCATGTTCGTAGAGGGTGACCTACCCTTAACAAGCGTAATTGGAGCAGGTGGTCGGCCGTGGCTGCGGTTTCTCTGCATACGTAACTACCCAAAGGTATTCTACCCCCTGCAGCGGCTGGCCACCCTTGTTGACCATCCGCCCCGCCTTTACACCCCTGCGATCTTTCGCGGCTTAACAAATCGAGTCATCACGATTTCATCGTGGCAGTACCAAAAATGAGCCGCGATCGTTGTCAATCAATTAAACATTTGGAAATCGATAGATTGAACCAGCTATCGAAGTAGTCTTATGCTAATAATGTCTTTTCACAGTGTTCGGTATTAAGAATTGAACGTATACTGTGCTGCATCTAGTGTCATCTAAACAACTAAATCACTAAACAATAAAGCAGTATAATTCTTCAATTGTAACAGCTTTGAGTACATAAATATGTATTAATTAATTGGAAATTACGAGATTCGTTTTGAACAGTGCCAAAGACACGCGGCATGAGGATATATTAGGATGTACCAAAAAGAATGGATCGAAAATTATGCTTATGTTTATGTTTAATATGTTTTAATTCAAGTTGAGGTTTGTATTAAGTTTACTTCTGATTTTAATTCCAACTCGGTCAAATTATAAGGGCAGAAAGGTATGTTTTGTAGTAAGATTAGTATATAAGATAATGTAAGATTAAATAGAGATATAACTAGAAACTATTCGAGGTGGGAAAACATGGATCACGAATAAGTAAATAATAATAAATAATAACAAAGTGGTATAAAGTATTAATTTATTTTACATCCATAAATTTACATTTTAACTATAGAAATAACAATATTTACTTTAATAGTCCTCTACTCGACTAATTTTTTACATTGAAGATATAGACAAATCTAGTTAGAATGTTTCATGGTTTAATTCGACTTTTATACTCTATACGAAATAATAGCGGTACTTGTGATACTAAATTCGTACGTTATAACGCGTTTTGCATTGTGGCCGTCCAATTCGCTTCTCACGGTCTCTTCCCTATTCATCAGTATCACCCCTGATCGGAACATTTGTAACGTGAAAATTTCAATAACGCATTTGTGCACGTTGAGTTTGTATTATTGCAGCGTTCATCGTAGCTTCGTGCAAATCCGTGGTTGCTTTGATCGCAACTGAGAAAGGAAAGGGTGTATCCATGAGGAAATCGAACTTTGTTAATAAATGGATAGTGTCGGATCCAAGCCCAATGAACAAGTTTCCCTCTTTTCCATTTCATATTACCTTTTTAACGTGCTTTTTCTATGCCCCTTATTAACAAGTTCCTCTGACTGGTTCCTCTTCCGATTTAACAACGATGCAATGTGGTATAAGTATTTTAAAATGCATATCATTTGTTCTTTCTCATGTGTATGTTATGTACATATTCTAGACTTATGATGGATAATACTTAAAAAATAACTTCTATTACTTCTTTTTGGGTTTCTAATTTTATTAAACGATAAATGCTATTAAACGATATTTAATGCAATATTTTGTATACTTGTTTAAAATTAAGAGAATTATTTCATTGATATATTCTATTCGGTGGAAAACATATTTATCTCTACTTATAATCTAAAATAAATCAAAATTTTGAATAATAGGATCTGTTGTATTTTGTATTTATCGTTATTAAAATAGTTTCATCAAATTTATTTGTCTCTCACAAAATGCTTAATAAAATAGAATTTGTTAGGGTTTTGCGATAAATGCATCAAGTAGGTGTCCTAATACGCATGACAAGCAGTGTATGCTATATGAGTTTAAAAAATAGTTAAACATTTACAAACGAGAACCGACCGAACTTTTGTATTCGCATAATATTAATGTATAGATCTGTCATTTAAAAATGGCAAAATAATACAAATATAAATGTCTGAAATTTCTAATTAATTTTATTCTTTGTTACAATTAAGAATTGTTACATAGTGCAGGTTTACAGACGAGCTAGAATATTAATACGGAATCGCACAGTACACGGTATGTGCGTAACGCTGGAAGCCAAAGGAAAGGCAAACGTGACGTCCAATGGTACACGATCATTGGGAGCCACAAGGTAAGCTTTCGTGGACGAATCAATGTATGATTAACACCAAGGAAAGCGTAGACGAACCAATCCCATACGATCACTGGAAGCCACTCGAGTCAGGATGGTAAATCTCATAACTTGCTACCGCATGATAACCACACCGAGTGGCAAAGGTACTTCGATATAGAACACCCGTTAGTTCAACAACTTCAGGACAGATGTATGAAATGGACTACATGAATGATGAAACATAACGAATTAGAGAAACGAATGAATAAACAAGGAGAAGTATCATTACATCACAAGTCACGTTATATGTCAAATATAATTCTAATTTTAATTAATGATAGATAGATAGGTAGATTACTGTCACTTCCCAGTGTATATCTATGGATATGAATATATTAATTACACGTAGATATCATTTGCTAGAAAAATGATATAATTGAGAAAATTATTATTAATTATTATTAAGAAGAATCTTATTATCTAACGATGAAACAATTTCTTTCTCTGATAATTAAGACGGTAATCTGTAATAAAACATCGTTTATATGTGTTTCTTAGTATCAAGAAAAGGGATAAAATAATTTCGTGACACTGTGAAATTCCTTCCGACGATACGTCTACAACTGTCGCAGAAGCAACATCGAAAGTTTATACATTTATATAATTATATTTCTGATATCTCTATCGACAGTGAAATGCATATATTCCGAATAAATGAAATATTCGAACCTTCGAAAGTAGCAAATATCTTCGTCCGTATCGTAAACTGTAGCATGCTCTGTTCGAAACAAATATATTTCTCGATTTTACATATCGAGACACGAGTTGAATAATCTTGCACAGAAGTGTCTGACAGTATATATCGAACAATATTAGCAAAGTTGTTTCGAAGAGGAATTGAACTACATCTTGCTGAATATCAGAGTAACGACTAAAGCTGGCTAAAACTTTCGACTGAAGCCCGGAAGCTCCAGATTTCACCATCTTATATACTCCAAATACTCAGTGAAATTAGTAGCAGAGTAAGCTCGGATATGTCGAGATCTTACTATAATATATCGCAGAGATAGCACTCATTTTTTTTTCTTTTTAAAGAACACGCTAACCTGAACATTACACATCTCAGCTCCTTCGTTTTCCAATTACGTTCTTTTCTAACCGCTTTGCAATCACGGACGAGATATCTCGCCAGTCTGTTTCTCTGTAATTACAACTCACGCCCTAATAAACGAACACGCGGGATATCTCGTCCGTGTCGTCGCACGAACGATATTGCGCCGGGGAATAATGCGTCCGTGGCCATCGTACGAACAATATCGTGTCGCGAGATATCTTGCTGGAGAAACGGCTGAATTTGCAATGTTTTTAGATTGTCGTTTTACGTAATATATTAATTGATTTAATAATAATTATGCTTAATGTCATAATAATGACAACGACGAATTAATTATATCCGATTATTATATCAGCGTAATGGATTACGTTACTTGCTGTGCGCAACTAAATTATGCATTTTTAGATACATATAGATAAATTTATCATGTATAGATAGAATCATATACAAAAATACAAATTTACACTCTTACAATTTTCACAACGGAAGAAGGACTTGAATTTTTCGATTGGTTTTCGACTTCGATGGTATACAGGTCTCTTATGATGCGTATAAAATGTTAGATGTAGTTATTCGACAGCTGTAAAGATATAAATAATTAGACCTATATATATATAAGAAAAAAATTCACTTGGAGAGACATACGGAACGATAGATGATATTTTTCCGAAAGAAATTCTTTTAACGAGGTTTCAACGTAATTCTCATTATTTTGAATGGAATCATGTATTTTTTAATACATTAATTCATTCGTCCCGGCATTCTCTATGAAAGAGTAATTAACCTATTCGTGTCGAAAAATTGTTAATTTAGCAGATATTTGAACTTCAATTTGCGAAATTTAACGCGCAGAAGACAAAGAGAACGCAAACACGGAAACAAGGCTTCCCATCATTCCTCGGCTTCCATATATTAAATTTGACAAATTAAAGAACATCAATTTCAAACACCAATACATTCAAGTATATTAAAATATGCGTGGTATGCTGCTGAATTAGTTACCTGTCGCGAAACATTTTTTAACGCTAATCAATTAATTTTCCCGCATGATGTACAAGAGGAAGAGGAAGTTCACGTGTAATAAATAATCGTTTATTGCGTGTTCATGGTGCCGAACTTATTTGTATTTTAATCGAATGTACGATAATCATCGTAGCCATCATCATCACGATCATGCACGCTGTTACCGCGATAAAATTGCACCGAGAGAAAAACGCCAGAGAACAGGGAATTGACCCGAAGCCCTTCGTATTACCAACCGCGCACTTACCATACTTTCCAACAACACTGATTCGAATATTGCTCGTGCTTAGGCTACACATAGAAATTTACATCATATCGCGTACAACTTGAATTACTTTGCATCTTTAAAGTTACCAGATAACTACATCTAATATTTTATACGTATCGTTAGAAAGATCTATATGCTGAGAGCATGCGAAAGCTCGTCGAGAACGAAGCCTACGAAGGCCGTGCCGGAGGCAAGCCAGTTTCACCGAACGAAGAAACACTTTTTACTTTTCTATGACGTTAAGGTCGGCGTAATTTAAAAGCGAACGGCTTCGCTTTCCCGACATCGGTCCATGATTCTCGTTCTGTTCGATTAACTAACTGTAATCTCTCACTTGCAATCGGAAACTGCTACGTTCCTCGGTATCACCAAGCAATTCCCCGAAACAATCAAACAACGAAGTATACACAGACCCGCGTCCACGAATCGATTCTGTTGAAACTGTCCAAGCGACATCGGGACACAAACAGCGATACACGTCGACCGTCGGGTTTCCGGAAACGTAGTTGCCAGTGACACGCTCGAGTCACGTGTTTTCCCAGGTGGTTGTATACCTGTCGGGGCAGATTCAACCGAGCAAACGAGTCGAGGAAACTCCTTAACGCAGCCAGGACAAAAGCAATTAGAGTCCACTGTCCAGAGAGAGAGAGAGAGAGAGAGAGAGGGGGGGAACTGGGAACGATTCCCAGCGACTTCGAATTCAGCGTGAGTTCCCCTCTCGCGACGTTCGTACCGACGAAAGGGAACTCTAGACGGCGAGGCTCGATAATGTCTCGGAAAGTGAGTGGGTAATTTGATTGTACCCTAAGATACCGGAACAGGAAGCTGATGGAGTTTCGGAGCAGTCCCTCCACTCTGTCATCCCCTACCACTTCTGTCTCTTTCTGCTTGTCTTCTTCTGCCTCTCGCTGTTCGCTCTTTCCTCGACCTCTGTCAGTCACCGTTAACTTTAAATCAACTCTTCCGCGCTGATAAACGCGCACATCTCGTAAAAATCGTTCAACCACCGATGAAATCGCGCCAGACTTATGGCGGTCGGAAGTATTCTTGGATAAGGGATGAGAAGGGATAAGAGGGTAGTTTGCGGCTCTAACGAAATTGTTAAGTGATTGTGAGCCTGTTTTCTTCTCGCGCCCTCTCTAATGAGTTTCGCGAGTTTCAGAGGAGCTTCCGTCTTCCGGCTTTCATAGTCTTTTTTTCTTTTGGGTTCGTCGTTGTTGGACGATCGGTGGAGATATGGAGGGAAAGTCACTGGGATTTCCTATTACGCCGAACTATTTGTTTATTTATTTGCGAGTTGACTGTAATTTAACGCTTCGCTTTATTTCTGCTGAAAATAAATTGTTTCGTATTTTACGCTTGGGAGAACTAAAATCGACCTATTTGCGAAATTAGTTTGTCTTTGTCAACTTTTAATCTGAGACTCGTCGTCTGATTAGAGGATGACACGTTCATTAAATTAAGCTTCTTTCTATTATAACATTCGCGGTTATTGATGTTTGTAATCAGACTGCGGATCTTTATGCAGTTCTATGTTTGAACATAATTAAAGAAATCTAAATAGAAATTTGTTTCGTTTACCGAATATCATAGTAAGTGTTCTATCTTAATTCTGTATATACATTTGCAATCTGTTTATAATATACACCATTTACATAAATTCATGTACGTATGAAAAGTTAAAAACTACGAACGTATAGGAAATGTATGTAATATATAAAAATATGTCAAATGTTCGTAACATTTTGTAAATGAAACAGATCTCTGTTAGGCTTCCATTGCTTTAGTTCTGTTTTTGAAGATATGAATATATACGGACACTGTGACAATCGTTCGTTATTTAAAACACGCGGAACACACAGATACCGTAATAATGATATTAAACTTACAAAAGACTAAAGTTGGCGTCTGTATAAATTCCGTGCTTTGACGTGCTGCATAATCATCATTATGTTAATAACTTATGACATTATTCCTCATTAAGAATTGATTGCTATAATCTAATAGCAATTTCCCTATTAAGTATTATCTCCTCTAATAATAAATGTTGATAATTAATTGGTTGCTCGTTATTCTGCATAGCATCATGATTATTACTTTACGCTGACAAGCAATCACGGCTGGTTATTTATAGACCCGTACTACTTACCGCGTAAACGAATTCGTAAACCAAGCATCGGATATAATCTATATGGAAAATTGTTAATATTATTAATTATTCATCCTCTTTGTTCTTTCGCACGTATATTACAATTAAAACGATACATTATATCTAAATGAAATTAAAGTTATCGTCAGACGGTTAGACCGAAATTTAGTGACTATGATGTTTTTGTTAAACACGTTCGCAGGAAAGTTCTGTTTCTGAAAAAGAAATTGTTATAATTTACGTTTGCAAAGACTAGACCATCCAACTGAAATTAATTCGTTCTTACCAATTTCTCTGATTAAGAGAGGACCAGTTTAAAAGGTTAAGTATCTTCGACCTGAATATTTCCCAATCGCGACACATACAATTCCTCGTGCATAATTCTATCGTAGTAAGTGAGAAAGGCGTGCAAGTATCGAGTCATTGCCACCAGAAAGCACAGAACTAATCTATCTATATATCAGCGTGTATCAAATAAGAAAGCCCTGTCCGATATAGCAGTTACTCAAGATATAGCTAGATATAGCAGTTTGATATAGCAAGATATAGCAAGATTGATGCCTGCTAATATCTTTAAATACTAAAAGTCATTTTTCTCAAAGCCTCATACGCCTGTTCGAATTAACGCGGCAGCATTGCAATCCGCAATAACGGCGTGTCCCACTATTCTCCGGCATGGCCAACAGCCCACACATACGTTTCTCGACCTGCCACCGATTCGACACGTTTCTAAACCGTGAAAGCTTTAGGAGTCAGCGCGGAACCGCGAAAAGCACGATCGTAGCCGCAATCCTTTCGAATTCTTTGCTCACCACGGAGATAATTTGTACGCTGCGGCGTCGCAGTTTGCCTCTTCGGTCCTTTGAACTTTTGGCTCATCGATCCACCAGCTATTCCCATCGGGCACGTGTATTCGTTGAGATGAGAAGATCACGAACGAAAGGCTTGGAAACGTTGCTCGTCGTGATGGAACGTATAAAGGGGAACGGGCCGCGGCCGCGCCATAGAAAACTGATTCGTCCGCCGTCCAAGCGATTTCCTCTTCACGACCAACTCTTCGTAAACACTTAAGAGGCCCGCGTTCCGAACTATTTGCCCGCAACGGTCGAGCACGCGGCGAAATTCCCGTGGATTTCGAGGCTTATATACAGCGTTCGACCCGCGCGATTGCTTCTCGTTCCTCGCCGTTACCCCCGATCGATGTTCCGAAGCTCTGCTGTCGCTTTTGCCGGAGAAAGATGTTGTTGCCTTGCACCAGCTTCGTGAAATTGATTGTACACCAAACAGAGGAGAATACGAATTTGTATTTCGCGTGGTTTGCAATTTTACGCCGTCTTTCCTTGGGATCAATTTTTACGAAGTTTCATAGCGATTTACTTTTAATATTCCGACGTCGAGTAGTTCTGTGATATAAAATTCTAGCATTATACGTATGTGTACAGATTGTTTCGTTTAACTGGAAACGGTAGAATGCGAGGGATTAGAGTTATAAAAGAAGAAAACGTTTTAACAAAAGCTATTTCGATCGAAAGGGGATGTCATATGTAGTAAATTATTATTTTTTCTTTTTTTAGCAGATACAGCAGCGGCGGAGATTTTTAAGTGAATTTCAATTTTTCGAATAGAACGACACTTCTCTATGAGAAAGATATTAACTTATATATGTATATCGAGAAATTATTAATTCAACAGATATTTTAACTTTAATTCGTCAAAGTGTAACGTATGAAGAATAAGGACAACGCGAACGTAAAAATACAACTTTGTTCTCTCTTTGTCTTTCATATTGTACATTTGGCAAGATAGAGTCGAAATATTTGCTAGATTAATATTTATTTTACTTTTTTTTTATAGTGAATGATATGATGGATCGATTAACGTATTAAAAAATACATATACGATTCCATTTGAACGAATGAATTTAACCTTAAAATCTTCCCCAATGTTGGACACGCAAAAAGATAATTTGCACCATACGATGTGGCTGTACGAATCGAACAGCTTTTGTTAAAACATTTGTTTGATAATTCTGTCCCCTCGTCAGATATTCTAGCGTTTCCAGTTAAACGAAACACCCTGTATATTCAGTTTATCGTTACTTACTTAAAAAGAGTTTATTTATTGTACAAATCGGACCACTGTAGGGTACCTTTCCGGAAATTCATGAACTTTCCTGGAGACGGATACAGTGCATTTTTCCACTTACTTAAACTTCAATAAGGGAACACCTAAAGTACCGTGGAGAATTTTTCCTGTTGTACTTTCAACACTTCTTCTATCGGTGCTGAAAGGAATTTTTGTTGGTCTTTGACGAATTTTTCTTCGGATTAAACTAACTTCTCCGTACTTTGCGAAACTTCTTGGAACTTGGGATTTGGAAACATTGAATTCTGAATCGAACTATTCCTCAGAAATTGCGATCGATTCAACGTGCTGGAAATTTATGTTATCTTTCGAATTCTATACGTTACTCTTTTTTTTTTAAGAATATCGCGGTAAAATTTGTCCATTTTTAAGAGCACGAAGAATAAGAATTCATAGAATAATCTCATTCTTAATCTTATCGTTAACGGGACACGTGGGTAATTTTTTCTGTCATTAGGATATTTTTTAAATTTAGTTTTGTTACGTGAGAGACGAAGATGAGACAGACACATGTATCGTTAATTAATAACGTTAGCGAATTAATAACACTTCATTTGAATTTTAATACGTTTTAATCCGCTGAACTCAATATTCATGCAGTTGACATTTTCAAGTAACCGTGTGTTATTTATATGTTTCAGGTAAGTCGTGATTAATAAAAATATTCATGGTTCGGATGTTGGTGTCAGTAGCAGCTTGCAAAACGTTTGCAATTAGTCCACCGTATATACACGCGTATGTATAGACTTTTAACATGTCACTTTCATTACGAAATTACGTATCGAACACGAATTTTAATTTAATTTCGTTATACAAACTTCATTATACTTTAGTAAAAAATATCGCAGAAAACAGAAGGTGCAACGTAGAATATAATATACATACTAACATATTTTTACAGAAATTACGTATCGGACACGAATTTTAATTTAATTTCGTTATACTAACTTCATTACACTCCGGTAAAAAATATTCCAGAAAACAGAAGATGTAATTTAGAATATTATATATAGTAACAAATTTTCACGGAAATTACGTATCGGACACGAATTTTAATTTAATTTCGTTGTATCAATTTCATCATGCTTGGGTAAAAAATATTCGAGAAAATAAAAGGTACAATGTAAAATACAACAGTAACATCAAATTTTCCCGTTCGTACGTTTTTAACAAGTATTTCCTTTCCGTACTGCTATTTTCTGCCCTGCAATCTTCGTAGTTAACATCCTCCTTTCAATTTTTACGATTTCATATTACACTTTCCTTTCGAAACTCTTTCTCGATCGCGTGCCTGTTTTTCTGCGCCCCTTATCGCCAAAGCTTCGTCTCGGTAATTCAATTGTCGTATCACAATAACTCGGGCAAAAACGTTCATCGGAAACTCGGCACTTTGAAAGGTTTTTAACATAGCCGATACGTTAGAGTGTAATATTTCGTTGAAGAAATGGAATGGCTTCTAAAAAGTAGCTACGCATTATCGGTGACGGTGAATTAAATTTGTTCTTATAGAGAAAGCATTTCTATTCTATAGGTGTGCGAGAGGAAAAGAGAAAAAGAATCGACAAAGCTACGAATAAGAAGTAAAATGTTTTATTGGTGAAACTGTACGACAATTTTCTATGTACTATATTTTCCCATCGCTCATCATGCTTTTCCTTCGTTATTCCGAATCAAATAAAAAGCTAATTTTGTTAGTTAACTGACAATGTACTAAATTTTAACACTGGTTCCCTGTAAAAAATAGAAACTACGGTGTATCGTATTCTTCTGCTGTATCTTCGTTGGGTAAAATAATTGAGATAGAGAAAGATCGCGTAAAATAATCGAAGAATACAAGTAACAACACGATGAAATGATACTAGTACGCCAACTATGTAATAACATCACAGTATTTCTGCAAGGAAAAGATATTTACAAAGAAAATATAATGCTTGTTCCGTGCTGCTGCAATTCTACAGCGCGACCATTCTACATTCTAATCTCGTGAAAGGTAACTGTAATTACTCTTACCCTTCTGTGTTTCGCTTCCTTAACAATAATGAAATTTAGACGCGTAGGTAACCTCGTTCTAAGCCTGACGTTTCCATTGAAAGCAACGAAACACAAGTCTTAAAGAACCAAGGAGAAAAATTAATTAACGCCCGCGAGTGAACGCGCTTTCCTCGCATTTGTTCCTTTCCGTTGCATTCCACGAAGGCCGGGCAAAAGCGAGAAAAAGCGGAAGAAAGAAAAAGAAGGGAAATTGTTGGAAATTCGAAAGGACGAGTAACTGGAAGAAAACACGGGCCATCTGTTTGACATGAGCGAGGGAGGGAAAACGTTTCCCCTATCCTTTTCTTCGCGTTTTTTCGCCCGGTTGCATGCTTTTGACAAATACGAATGCGAATTTCTTTCCTTGATCGCTGATCTCGTGGAATACACCGTTCGTAAATATTTCACAGTTAAAGGAAATCCTCTCGGGACGACGACGCTTTTGTCTTCTTTTCATTCGGCCCTGTTTCTACTGGTAACTGTCCCTTTAACGATCGAAATCTTTGTACTCGCGAATTTCTCTTTTTTCCCTTCGTTCCCTTCGTGCCCACGAATTTCCTTTCACGTTCCCGGATTGGCTGTCCGTTTCAATGCTTCTCCACGCTCGTAAATCGAATGAAAGGCGTGTTCCGGATATTCAGATGCTTACACGTAACGAGGAAAAGTTCGTATCTTGTTGTAATCCTTGAACGAACGAATCTTCTTTCAATGCTAGGGTTACGCAGAGTATAGTCCTGGCAACGTGGAAAATCGAGATTGGAAAATGTTTAGCGAGATTAGAATTAGCATTTAGAGAGATTAGAAAATGCATAACCGAATCTTTAATTTCCATGTTACGTCTGTTACATAGAGTTCAACATTTAGATATATCCGTAACGTATGCATGTACAGTGGCTGGCGAAAAACATTGAAATATTTATAGAGATTTCTTATGGACGTTTTAGACGCGTTGTAGAAAACATTTTGAAATTTCATGAACGCCGTAACGAGACACGACTCTCGTGATTACGCTCGCAAAATTCTAAATAAATTTTAGAATTTTAAATTTTAAATTTTAAATAAATAAATTTTAAATTTTAGTTCGCGGAATTTGCTAGATTTTGTACAGACAATTCCATGGTAGATGTCTAATCTTTTTGTTTTTAATGGTAACATAGATGCCTGTGTGCATACTATGATACAAGAACAATTTTCACGCTGCTGTAAATAATAGTTTAAACATTATCGCCAATTCCTAACACTAAAACTATCGACAGTTAAGACGATTTATATCAAAACCAATCAAAATGGCTGGTCTTTAAAAAATACGTAACGATAGAATATTTTTATATTCATTGATTTATTACTTTCGTACAAAAGGAATTCCATGCTATATAGTACATTTTTCACATTATTAACTGGTCTAGGATCATGCTCCCTAAACGAGGATTGGTACATTTATAAAATTGTGACACCAGTCATTTTGATTGTTGTGGTAGTTCTAGTGTTAATTAAATTTCCGTGTCAAGGCAAGAACCATCCATATTCAGTTTGCTTTTAAAACATTTCACTTTGCCGTGCGCGTCCAATTTATCAGTAAGGAAGCAAGTAATTACGCATTGAAATAATCTGGAGAGAAAGAAAAATGCAAGTAACGAAAGAGAAATCAGAAGGTGTTTGTTTCGCGTAACAGAGATTTTATGTTCAATTATTCTTATCACCGTTGTAGTCGAGAAAGACGGGGGTAGTTTCCGCACAGTGTCAGGAACAAATGGCGGCAGCGTTCTTGAAGCTCGTTACAAGTTCGAGTCAGTTAATTTGTTATTTGCGCTTTGCTTCTTTCCCCATTCAGGTATACGCATTCGCCTCGCTGTGAAGCCCGCATTGAACCTCCCACCAGTGATTTAATTTATCGCATCCAGCTACAGCCATTATAACGTTATTCGTTATTTAATGAAAATTTTATCGTCCCTTCTTATTTATATTTGAACATCGCACCTGATCACCTGGACGCGTCAAACTCAAATTCCTGGTATTTTTTAGTTTTCCTTTTCTTTCTTTTTTTTTTTAACGTTTTAAGGAATACGACTCTGGCAATTTTTTACTACGATGCTACAAACAGATTGATATTTAACGTAAAAAGCTTCAGAAACTTTACGAATCGTCTACGATTACTCTTTTCATAGCGAGCTTCTAAGAACGCACGTTTATGACTAACAGGAGGAAGACGAACGGCGATAAATTTTGCGTAAATCTTTTTTCCCGAGACTTCGTGACCACGCAAATTAAAACGCACTCTATTGATTTCTACTTGGCGTGATTCATAAATTAAGAGCCATAAATAAACGCTTTGGTGGCAAAAGATCGTAAGCTCGATAAGCGGAGACAATTTAAAAGACTCGACGCCACTGTTGCGAGCTTTTATTCATCAGTATTCATGAATTTAACAAGGCCGAGAATTTGAATTACACATTGTATGCATACTTTTATCCTTGAAAAAAAAAAAAGTTGATTAAGTATACATGTTTCGCGAAGCTGATAAGCGTAACGACCAAGCAGGTCAAAGTGGCGTACATGACGTAGAAAATGTGTAAAAGGTTGCGTTCTTTCACTTTATAAATTTCATTACAGAGGGTTCATTAAATCAAAGGCTTCTTTGAACGTAATGAAAAGCAGAGGAGAGCGTGAGTCGCAATTAACAGCTAATAAATCGAAGTTAACGAAGGCGAAATCGTAGAACGCTCGAGAGAAAAGCGTCTGAATGTCCTTTTCTCGCATCTTAATGAATATCGAAGCGGAAACTACTAGATGTAAAGGTAGCTAATTAGTTTTCGCATAACGATAATTTCTGTTGCGTAAAACGCGTACGTTTGTACATATATTACGTCGGCCAAATGGAAATAATCGATCTTTGTAATATTGTTAGTTTCAGAAAGGCCTTTTTATTACTAGCAGCGAAACGATAGAAAAGAAAAATGAATAACAAATATAAAGCAAAATGTTTTTACCAGTAATTTATGTGCAAAATTTGAAGATTTTTTGAATTGAATATACATGAAAAAATGTATATTCGTTTCATTGATCTCTGAAGCGTATAAGTGCGATTGTTCAATTCCCAATACAATCGTACTTATATGAATACATATAAACACAATCGTATTATACACCAGTATTATGAAATATTTATTATATGAATATTTATTTATGAATACAGTCATATTTGCATTTATATGATTGCATAACGGCATAGTCAGTGAAAACGGACAGTACAATAAACACACACTGATACATAGCTATGTGTATAATATTCATTGAAATTCTTTAAAATATCGTTTTTGGAATATGAAATGTAAAATCTACTGGGTTGGCAACTAAGTGATTGCGGATTTTGTCAATAGATGGTATCGATAAAATCCGCAATCACTTAGTTGCTAACCCAATAATTGACCGGACACCTTAGCGACTCGGTGTAAATACCGAAAACTTGATAAAACGCTTCGGTTGCTCTTAATTTGGGAATAATCGATCGTAGCAAACAGAGATGGCAGCAGATTAAGAAATTCGGCCGACAAGTAAGAGCGACGTTAATTAGAATTAAAGGAAAAATGGTAAACGTAAGCGATTCGCTGGCATAACGAACCTATTACTATACGTATTTATTTTCTTTGTTCGTACGATAAAATGCCGACGAACGAGTAAAGTAACGACGAAACAATTAAACGAATCTTGGATTGCAGGAGTCGGTCGACTGAAAGCTGGGTTATCAAGAATAGGCGCGATAACATCGGAAAATATAATCGTTTCCTTAATGGCAGAAAAATAATTAAAACACCTTTCGGTTAGCCGCGAGCGAATGCCGCGAGATCGTTTTAAAATTCGTTCTTTTTAAGCGGAAAATTGGATTAGCAAAAGCGGAGAATATCGTGAAGAGGTGACGAGATTAAGAAGTCGCTCGTGGAGGGGGTGGCAAAGGGGTGGAAGTCCGCGGTAAATCTCGTTTCAAGAGCGTCACGAACGAGTCACACTTTCCGCCGTTCTACTCCATTGTGGCTTAATCTTTCTCCGAGGCCCTTATGCGTTTGCCCCATTTAATTGTGTAGCGTATTCTGGTACCTGCATTCAATGTGGTTTCACGTTTAAGAAAAGCTAATGGGATACTTAACAAAACTATAGTGAGATTGGTAAATGACGAGGTAAAATGGAATGGTAATAGAGCGATATTTTGATCAGTAGTCAATTCGAATCAAGTTGGCGAAAGTAACAATCGGTATATTTATATGGATACAATAAAAGACTAATGGTACTGTTTTTTTGGATTCGCTGAACTTTTATTTATTAGGATGTCCGAAAAGTTTCTTTCGTTTCATAAGGTGATAATATGACGATGAACAACAATTTCTGTTTTATATTATTTTATTGAATTAGATATGATCCATTTCGTTATATTTCTATTATTATGTTCGTGCATAATTCAACAAACTAATATAAAACAAAAAACATTGTGCGTCTATTATTTCCTTATAAAACGAAAGAAATTTTTCGGACAACCAGTAGTTGTATCGACGATGAATTGTAAGACGGTAATACACGCAAGTGATGTATAAATAAATAGCATTAAAATATTTAAATATAAACAATCGAAAAATCCAACAAATATCCAAGATATCTTATTTTATTTACAATTTCGTGTATCACAAATTTCTACTTAAATGTTCCGTTGCTCTCCGATTGTTTTTCTAAAAATATGAATTTGAATAAACATCGGCAGTTTGTTCGTAAGAATTAAAGCGCCTAACGCCTGTAAATCTTTCGTCGACAGATTGCGTGCTACGAAGACGGCGGAACTTAATCTCCGTCCCTTCGAGTTTCGAAGAATACTCTAAGACAGAGGAAGATTAACAATACTCTGCTCGCACATCCATTTTAATCGTTTTCGACACAGCGTGCCGAGAGAACGCGACGAACATCAAATATTGATAGCACAATAACCCGACTGCTAACAGTGTAAAGCCGTGGTTCTTTGCATTCCGGAGGGTTAACACCCCTTTCGTCGTAAATTTTGAATGCGCCAGGCGTAAATCTTGCCGCCCGGTTTCTCGCGTATTATGAGAATAACGAAAGAGAGGTACAGTCGAGGAGGGTAGCATCGAAAAGAGCCGTTTCGGCGCGCATCTTGCTTCGGGTGTAAAGAACGCTTAGAATTCACGATGTACATTACCATTTAAGCTTGGAGGTGCTAGTTCGCGAACAGCTTCCTCACATGCACGAGAATTAATATTTACCATGATGTTACCGGGCTGCTGTTTTCGTTGTTCGTAGTTCGATCGTTAATCCCTGTTTGGGCTTAACGTTGCTCGTCGAACTGCTCGCACTTTGTTCACGAATCGTTCGAGAGTTTCCGGAATCTGCTTATCTTTATGTGCTTTCGCACAGTGAATGAGAGGTTCTAAGGAATAAGGAGGTTTCAGGCAAAGTTGTGTTTCGAGATAGTCGGTTTCGATGCCTTATTTCGTTAATAATTGTCGAATACCAATAGAAAACCTTTCGAAACTATCGAGATATGTATAATTTTGTGTGCCACACAAGACAGGATTAGCCGCGTAGTAGTGACACACGTATGAGTGTATGGAAGTATGTGTGTGCACAGCGTCTGGGAAAACAGATGAATGTAGCTGTTTCGTTGGCAGTGTGGTATAGAAGATGGCGAGACAAAGAGAGTGCTGAGACGCGTGCAGATGTATATCGACGAAGATCCTGGAAATCATTTATTAAATAAATCTAAAACTATTTTAATATGAATCCTAAGTGTAACCTTAGTGTTTCTTTACTTTTATTTCGGCAATTAAGATTCACAATTCTCAACAGAAACAATGGTGAGAGAGGTTCATTGTTAGTGAGGAACGAATAACGACAAAATATTTATTAATTTCAGTCTGAAGAAAAAATGATGTAATAGTAAAAAAAAAAAAAAAGATTCTGGACGTCCTTTTTCCTTTTGTCGGGTTTCCTTTTGATAGAGAGTATTGCAAGAAATACATTAAACATATAGAGAAACACGCTGTAAGGAAAGATTGTAAGAAAATTGTTTGTTATTTGTGCAAAAATATGTGTATATATATGTTTTAACGTATCTTCGAATTTTTATACAAAACAATTATTCTAAATAATTTTCCGCAGCTTTATGGCTGGGTTTTTTTGTGCATATATAGTATATAAAGACTATCAATAGGTTTCAGCTTTGTTCTTATTTTCAAAAACGAAAGATTCATATGCCTCACTGTATTTTTTAATACGAATAACCATTGAACATGTATTTTAACATTTTGCACGATTGAATTTAAAACTCTGGATTCTTCGTTGTTGACTTTGAAATGGAAAATCCAACGATTTCGAATGCATTTTACCAGTTATAAATGAAGGGCGCACTATGTTTCGCTTGAAAAGGAACAGGTCATATTTAACAAGCAATTAAACGAGGAAAGAGCGTTTGAATAGAAATGCTCTATTTCCGTTTAATTTTTCGTTCGTTCTATCCAATTATCGCGGCTCGAGGTTGGTAATTTATTGACATAAACAGTCCAGTCTATAGACTTTAAGAACTCAATGAAACCTTTCAATTTGTCTGTGACGAATAAAGCCCAAATAAAACTTATTTTCTAATTTTTCTAGAAGAAAAAAGGAAATAACAAAAAGGCAATAACAAATAGTAAATTGGCAGGGCTAATTTTCGATACGAGTTCTCCAATCTATCGTATTAAAAACTAGCGCCAATAATGCTTCACTTTGATTCGTAAGATATAACAACAAACGAAGTACGTCCGCTCGTTACAGCAATCAGCGTCTTTTTCTACTGTCTGCAACCATCAGCTCAAGCAGACGTCCTTTTTCTCGCGTATCGAAGGATCCATTAAGCGCAAAGACCGCAGACTGCGCAACAATTTCCCTGATTGAACAAGCTGAGTCTCATTGGCCAGGCAAAAAGTTCGGCAGCAGCTTAATCGATGACGGTGCGAGCACTGAAAAACAGTTCCTAAGATAAATTCTTGTATGTTCCGTGGGTTCTGCGTGTATCAGCCAGCGGGTTTTTCCTTCATCGTGGACGGTATAATAGAGGGCTCTCTTAACAGGCAGCCATTTAAATAATTGCAAGCTTGCAAAGACTACGGACGTTTCGCCCCGACGTCATCGACGTTCGATGCGTCGCTTCGCCGTGGCTATTACACACGATTAATTCGCCAAGGCTTCTTCTCGGACGTGAAATTGCGGTCAATGAACGGCGCGTTGAAATTCGATTTGGCGAAACCACATCGTCACCTTCTGTCGCGTTTGCTTAGGGCTTTCCTTCGTTCAGTATCGTCCGATAGGAATTTAAAGGGAATGTAAGACGATGAAGAAATGAGAAGTTAGCTTGGAAATCGTTACTACAACGGCGTATCGAAATCGTAGGGAAAGAACATGATAAGAGTAGGTTTCAGTTGACTGTTTTATTTTAATGTTACTTTATGAGCAAAGAGAATTATCGTAATGTGAAACAGCTGAAAATGGGAGGTTCTGTCAGATCTGAAGATATAGTTCGTGAAGCTTTTTAAAAGCGCAGTCACGCCTTTAACGCTAGAACTACCGATAGTTAACACGAAGCTATTTCTACCAAAACCAGTAAAAAATACGTAATAATAAAATATTTTTATATTTATTGATTTATTACTTTCTTATAAAAGAAATTCCATGTTATGTAGTACATTTTTCGTATTATTAATCCATCTGGGACCATCATCCCTAAACGAGGGTTGACACATTTATAAAATTGTCGAACCAGTCGTTTTGACTGGTGTGATATCTCTAGCGTCAGCATCTAGCGATCATCATATCGAATAATACGCAGTAAAAATTTTTAAAACGCGTGGCAAGTTGTACAAAACGAGGAAACTGGTTAATTGGGGTTCGATAAACAGATTGCAGGATCCTTTTACACTCTGACAAGTACCAGTTAATTTGGCTAGTATTAGTATGAGTAGCATGGATACAAACTTATTTTCAATTTGAATATATAAAAAACAAAATAAAATTCATTATATTATTCTTTTAGTTATCGTTGCGAAAGTCATTGCATAACTGCGGAAAAAATATAACATGAAGTAGGAATTTTAAAATAAAATTGTAAAACCAGTCAATTTGACTGATATGGTAGTTCTAATGTTAACAGTCGTTGAGACGAACAATAATCTTTGAATTACGAGGGTGAAGCACGTATTTGGTTCCAATTGGTAAATAGAGATACAACGTTAGCAAATAAATACACGAAAAGACAAAACGATGGACAAATGAAAATTATACAAATTACAGTAGAATCTCTCTTGTCCGAGCTAATAGGGAAACGAAACTGTTCAAATTTCATTTATTCAAATATGGATTAAGATTAATTGACAGATTCTGTAAACGTCTATGGAGCCTACACCTTCTTGGCTGCTGAATGCCACAATTTTTCCAATATAAGTAACTGCTATTACATTCTTTTTGTACCTCGAACCACTTCGAAGCTCTTTCTCGAATGCCGCGAATGCTTCGGCATAAAAAGGCACGTCCCATTATCGCTTTCGTGTGCTGTTTCCATTTGTATAAAATCGTCATTATTACCGTGTTTATCGCAATGAAACCATTTCATTGCATCAGTATATTTAAGGTTTTTCTACCGTTGCCAGCATCTCAGGTATCTACCTGCTTTAGATAATATTCAGTATGGCGTTTTTGTTTTTTAATACTTCGACCGTGGCTTCTCCAGCATCGCGTATTTTTGCTAATTCACGTTGCACTTACATCGCTTCTCAGTTTTTTAATTATATCGTATTTCGTTCCTACAGCGTTACAACGCCGTTAGTTTCATACTAAATTCATATAATTAAAATTCACTGGACAGAGTAAAGGAAAGAATATATTACATACGAACGCTAACAAAATAAATAAATATTTGAAACTTGAAATATTTGAGAAATATACTTCGAAATATTCGAAAAATGTCCCGCGTAAAAGCAGCTTGCAAAGAAGGAAAAGAGAAAATTCCATATATCGTTGGCCGATCTGAAAAATAACAACGCTTATCGTGATTATCGTTACGCTTTGGCGAGTAATGAATTTCCACTGACATTTTTACTAACGGTGACCAATATTACGCGCCATTTACTGTTCGATTCTGAAACAAGATTTCCAGCGACGATACGTGTTCCGCGTATCAAGAGAACTGGAAAAACTAGGCACGCGTGTATTTCTGTTTCGGCGAGTGCAATTTAATCGCACGACCACGTTCCGTATTACGCGAAGAAAACAAATTAGCGAGCCGATTTTACGTTCGACAGAAAGGGGTGGTGAACGGGCGCGCGAGAACGAATGGCGCGAGCTGCATTCGAAAGTGACAAGTTGTTGATTGAAATTATTTGGTTACGAAGATGGTTAACAGAGAGCTAGAAGGATTTGAACGTTAATAGCTTCGAAAGTTTTGAGCGAATTTCGTTTGAGTTGGCAGAATTACAAATTTTAGTTGATTGGAGTCGAGTTGAAATTTTGGTTGACTGAGGGGAAGTTGAAACGAGACGCTTTAAAGTTGGCAGGTAGTTCGCGAGATGAAGAAATTGACATTGGAAATACATTATCGGCAAAATTCGCATATTCGTCGATAACACGAAATAGCTAAATAAATGACACAACCATTTTTAGAATTCTAAGGACATTCATTTTTAAGTAATCAATGAAAAGCACAAGTTTCGTAAGTATATCGACAACGAAGAGCCACGAATTTTAAAAAATATTTCATATAAGCGACTTGTTAATCTTATTCTTTCAATCGTCGAGGACTATCGAAAAATCTTCGCTATCTTACATACTCCTTACGCTAGAAAAGATCGTAAGATCTTAATATAAATATAATTGTAAGACGTTTAAAAGATTCAGAGATAAAATTCAGACATAAATAGTAAATGGTTTATTTATTAATTTCGAATAAATCTCAAGTAAGATATATTACTAGCCTAAATAAATTATTTATATTGGCAACTAAATTTCACATTTTCTCGCTTGCTTTTACGAAAATTTTTTACGTTCTTTCCTTTATCATAGCTGTAACTCTTACATGTAGCATACTTCCTTGCATACCAGACGTACTTACCTGCTACAGTTTCTGTGTTCGCGTAATGCTCGATTGCAATAAGTTAAAAAAATTCATATGAACAAGTGCGAACAATGTGTTAAAAGTTCTCGACGTTACGAAGGAAATGTTAGGTTGTTGGAGGTTTTGTTACAACTCATCGTACGCCACGTACCATTTTAGCCAGTTTGGCTGTCGTCGCGACGTCACCTGAGACCGCCGTTCTGAAACTTACATCAGCGTTACACGCGCAAGTTAGAAATTAAAAATCGCACGATTCGCGTATACCGCCACGCTGACCCGACCCGTGTTCATTTTCTAATTAACGTAGTTCCGAAGTTTCAGCTCGTAACTTTTTACAAAATGTAACTGGCCGTTGTAATAAATTCAGACGTGATCCAGCTCTCTGTCGCCAACTTCATGAATAAAATTTCAATATTACATTCAACGCTGTCGATGTTCATACCTTCGTGCACGGCAAATCATGCTGCCTGCTACCAACGAAAATACGAAAGACTGGAAAAGGAGCTGACGGAATTTCGTCGCAAACGCAAAGCGAATGGGGATTATTTTGCATCCGCAACATTTCATTTACATGCGTCGTAAGTAGACTGCGAATGTTTATGCATTTATGGAAAACTTTCGGCTGCGAAATTTTATAGAATTTCCGCGTAATATGCAATAGGTGTATAAAATATGCGCACGGTAAAGTACACTGTATAATGCTTAATACGCGAAACGATTTTCTATTTGGATGATTCAAAATATATATCGTATCCTCTTGATGGATTTGATAAAAATATGAATTTGCATCAACGGCCGTGGTCTGTTCACAAGACGTCGCTCTCACGTACCACGCGTATATCGGAAAATTGAATGAAAACTATATTCATCGCGAAGCCAACTTGAAACCAATTATAAAACAGATTATAGAACGCCTATGTGACAGAACGCATTTTCCCGCGACGAGGTGTTAAAGAAAGTAAACTCGTTTCGCGCTTCCTCGAAAGTTTCCGGAACGACAGGAAAGTCGTCTGGCGAATTCATCTAAAATCTATTGGTATCATTAGCCGTGAATGTTCGCGGGTACACGCGGATATTAATTAAAAGAGGGTGCGAATGGAGAGAGAGAGGGTTCTTTTTCTTTTTTCCTTCTTTCCGGCGAAAGTACACGTGTCCGTGTGCAGGGGTGACGAAGAATAAAAGGAGAGAGCAATGGAAGGGGCGAAATGTACGAGTAGTTCGTGCCCGACTCTTCACCGGCTCTCGTCACTCTACATTTTCCTCTTTGAACTAAATTCTTTGTTAATTATACGGTCGACTGCTTCGTCGTTAAATTCAAGCCTCGAATTGCGCCCGGCTTGCACGACCTGGCCCTGCTCAAATCCCGTTATGGAGACCGACTTTTTATCCAACTAACGATGACGGGCGAGAAATTTGCAATTTCAAACCCACCATCTGTCCATTGATCAAAAATCCTTTGCCGGAGTTTAACGCCCGTAATTTCAGCCATTCTGCCAGCGAGATCATCCGAAAATACAATTATAGGTCGACTTATATTTGATACGGCACGGCGGCTCGTCACGTAACGATAACGTCACGTACCGGTCGCTGACGGATAAACGTGAACGGTCTCGTTTAACTCTTCAAGTGTTCGCACATTTCCATAAAACGTGTCCCCAGGCGTAAAAAAAAGAAGAAAATGACAAAGCTAAATAAAACACAGTTATCGTTACATCGCGTCGCACGTCGAACACAGAGGCCGTGTTTCACGAATTTTTCGTTTCGACGATATTTGTATCGACGACAGCTGTATTTAGGGTCAGTGCAGACGCGCAACGAAAAATACGACAGCGCCATATGTCCTTCTTTGTTTTCTTCAATTAAAAACAACGAAGACAAACGCGTGACGCAGCAGGAACGCAGGATCAAAAAGTCGCTCGTCTGTAAGGGTTAAGGGGTACCCTTAAGGGGTTAAAACGCGTGTTTCAACGTCCTGTCGTGGATGTCTCGGCACCGTTGCGTACGTAATGTTCCGGGACGGATACGCTAGATTATAACAGTTTTATTTTATTACCCATAAGAATGGTCGTCAAAAGGGAACCGTGCCATAGCCGCGCAATATCGATACGGATAATATAAATTATATTATAAATCGACGTTATTTCGTCGAAAAATATTGGATACGTCGTTGGTTACATCGTTTTCTGTTATCTTTTAATGGGAAACGTCGGATAAATTAGCAATTTTCTCTTCTATCGAAATCTTTTGTAAGCGTGTCGAAAAGATTGAGCGAATATAAATTTTTTACGTTATCAGAAGAAAAGAAAAATTCGTGCAAACATACTCGTTTGGGATCCTACGTCGAACTGAACATCATGTTCTATGTTACATCGTTCGAAATTATTTTTACCGACTTTTTACAGGATGTAGTTTAATTAACGATGCAATTTCGTGTAATTTCATTTGAATAAAACGAGAGCAAGAAAGACAGCTAGCCGACAGCCGTTCGTCTTCGTTTTTAATAAACTTTCTTCAGAGCTTGCATTTAAATTTAAATTCAAATTTTCTTGCAACCTTAAGCGCGACCATACTTTTACCCCACGAGCCGCTTTCTCCTCCTCGACGAAGATGCAACGCTATCGATGCTTTTTTCTCGCCAGTAAACCACTACAGTCGCGTGATGGATTAATCGTAATTGAATGATCTGATCACGGATCGAATCGTTTCTCGGATCGAGACAAAGAAAAGTTTATGCTAATCTTCGTCTCACTGCCCATCGTGTGTTGTATTAGGTTGTCCGAAAAGTTTCTTTCGTTTCATAAGGTGATAATAGATGAACAACAATTTCTGTTTTATATTATTTTATTGAATCAGGTATAATCCATTTCGTTATATTCCTATTATTAAGTTCGCGCATAATTCAGTAAACTAATATAAAACAAAGACATCGTGCGTCTATTATTTCCTTATAAAACGAAAGAAACTTTTCGGACAAACTAATATCATAGATCGACGAGTTATCTGGAATGATGGCGTATCTATCAAAGTTCTGTTTCCAAATATTCCAAGTTGAAACTCTCTTTTGTTCGTAGAATCGTGATACTTATGAAGAGCCTGTAAAATCGATAGCACACAAACTTCATTTCCGATATGGAATAAAACGATATCGTAGGAAAGGATTATTTTACGTGCAGTATAAAATGCGGTGTAAAAATAAAAGATGATTCTGAACGCCTGTTCTTCCGAATAGCGGGATTTCGCATTACGTTGCAACATTGAAAGTAACTATATCTGTGCAATATTTCGTCAGAAGTACATTTAAGTAGACGTAAAGCAATGAAACAGATGTAGAAGTTTTTAAAAATATTTACTGAACAAAAAACAAATTATATTTCTTTTTTAAATTCTTTATATTTTTATTAAAATTTAATTGGCAATACTTTTTCCTAACTGTACGGCTATGTCTTTCTTCAGAAACGATAATAAGCTTTTAAAATCCCGAATCTTGCCACTTTTTAACGTAATTGCAGGAGCAAGTTCCTGTAAGTATTCCACAGATAACTTTTCTTCTATTTTTATCTCGTACGAAAAATATTCATCGAATATTATTCGAAGCACAAAGATATTTAAAAGTATTAAGACAAAAATTCTCTGTTGATTTCTGGTGAAAGTTAAAATTCCCTTAAAAATATTTCCATCTGTAGTTTAGAACATATTAAATCGAGAAAGTACGTTTCTCGAGAAATGGTGGAAGAATAATCGATAAATCAATAGTATCCGGTGTTGGTAGGATCACTAGACGCGGCTGAAACATTGATGATCCGATGATGAGTCGAAGTAATAGAAGATCGATATCCGTTCTGAGTTGGTGCGAGGGAATTCTTCGCGAAACCGAAACAAGTTGGTAAATTAACACATCGGATTTCTGCACACGCGGGGACCGTGTGGCCTGCGGAACTTCCGATCGGCCCAGAACTGTGTACCATCCGCCACGAGTTTCCCTGTGGCAAAGTTTCTTACTGCGGTAGCCTTCGGCGCTGGTACCAGAGAAAAAGAGAACACGCGGAAAATGGAAGGAGAGACGCGCGATAATCGATGTACCGTGACAAGGTTTTAACGCGCGCAACTGTGTATTAGAAGTGAGAAACTCAATTTTGGATTGTCACAGCGATCCGTTAGTTCGTTGACAAATATACAGTTGAGAGAAAAAGCAGCGAAGGCAACAACATTTTTAATTTAGTTTGGTTCGATTTGAAGCAACAGAAATGGAATCGGATTGGAATCGAGCGACAGAAAAAGAAGTACCCAAATTTTATGTAAACGTCGTATGTAAAAAGCAAGTACAAATGTGATAGTTTGAAGACAACGCTCATTATTAATAATTTATAATTGTCTCTGTAATTCCGAGTTCGTTTGTACACCTGCAATTGGTTTATTTTGTTTGTTTGAATCGAATATCAGTCAAGTGGAGGGCTAGCCACGCCTTTTCCCAAAGATGTTTAAAGGTAAAAGGAAAATTGATAAAATATTCTGAAAGGAATTCCTAGCAACTACATTTGTTGTCGTAGTCCGTTTGATGAAGTTGCAATAAGTATGAAATAACGCTTGAGATAACCGTGCGTCATGATCGTATTATTGGTTGAATTATCGAGCATTCAATGTAAGAGACTTGAAAACGTGAGAATCACGTTTGGTAAAGTGAAGATATTATTCTTACTAAGCACCCCGAGGAAGAAGTTATGGAGCAAGTCCTAATACTTGGTCGTGCTTCTACCCGTGGAGGTTGTAGAACTGGTAAAATATGAGGAGATTATTTGGCAATCAAAGAACAGTCTACTTAAGAGATTCATAAAAGTGTGCCAGAGAAAAACGACAAAGAAGGTGTAGAAAAGATGTGGCAACTTCTGAAAAATAGTTATTACCATTCTCGGTTCAACAACGCTACGAACCAAGAAATATATGTACGCTCATAAATTGTCATTTTCAAGCAGTACTTATAAAAAGATCGTTAATCGCGATTGAGAAAAGATGGAAGTCGAAATTTGCTGTTTTAAAAGCACGGCTTATTAAAATTAATTTACGAAAGTAATAGAAAGGGAGGGATGAAAATTGTGTAATTATTAAAAGCAGAATTGAAAAACAAAGAAGATTGAAAAAGAGATCGCTTGTTGGTTACGTAAAAATATTGAAACTCTGATATACGGTGTTAATATGAAATAATAATAAATTCGCTTGCACACGTGAAATTACTAATTTTTGCAAACGACAGTGTAAAGTTACCATTGCGACGAACAGATAAATTCGAATAATTAAAAAGATTTTCAAACTCTGTGTTTGCGCGAAAGTGTTTATTTGAATTTGAAAAAGGGATATCATTATAGTAAATCCTGTGCTAAACTCCAGGCACATTGGTCGCGTCTGAAATTAAAGCTATAAAGTTGTAACACATGTGTAACATTGCGTGACGCAAACATCGCATCGTGCGACTAATACAGACTTTATTATTTCAGCGTAAGAGCGGGTCTGACAGAGTATGACTCATTCTACTGTCACCAGGCATAAAATCTTTAACGCGCTTGAATAATTAAAACACGAATTTAATCCTACTCTTTTCCCATGCGGAAATAATGTTGCAGCTTCCGTAGAACGAGTTCGTTACATTGTATAATAAAACACGGCGTTGTTATTTTATCTTTAATTTTTCAGTCTTCCTATTCCTGATAAACTTCATGGTAAAACGAAAGTAAACTTAAGCGAAGGAATATTTACGAAAGAGAAAGCGTGAAACGTTCCATTTTAATGGAAGAAATCGAAAAACTTGCTAACTCGATTACTGTAACTGTTCATCGACAATATTCTTATCTTTCACACAGTTTCAAAATTATGCAACTTGAAGGCAAAGAACGTATCGAATAACAAAACAGTTCGTAAAATTGACAATTTCGCTATCGCGTGCGAACGTTTAAAAACAGTGACTCTATTACCTCGGTTATGTTAACGATAAACGACGATCGAATGAAGATTACAGGTTCTTTTATTCGTAATTTAATAATGAAGTTATATTTAAAATAGGCAAACGAGGGAGATCTTCCGAGAGGTGGTTTATTTTCTCTAACAATCGTATTAATCCTATCGAACCGGCTTACGTAACAGCTACACCAATTAATTGCTTCCACGATATTTCATATCCATTGATTTAATACTTTCCCGAGTCGGTGGAGTGTATTATTTATAGCGGAGGCTGCAGAGTAACCCGGTTATTTTTAGGGAAATTTATGCCGCTGTATTCATGAATTTATTTAAATTCATTTGTAACGGCGCACAATAAATTGAACCGGTTAATCGAGCGCTCTCGCGATTCAGAATGTCAAAGGACGAAATTTCAATATTATCTCTGAGATACGTAGCCCGATACAACGTGAACCGTTTGTATGCCAGTATTTTCAAGTACACTCGGCCGTCTCTTATCATGAAATCCTGTAGAACCAACGTGACGTGTGTTTTCATTGACGTGGCCGTTTCGATTCATCAGCTTTCGACCCAGAGAAGATGGCCACTTCATACACCGCATTTCGCGAACTCGAGTCAATGCGCGGCTGCTTCTTCTGCCGATCTAACTTTAAGCCAAGAACTACCATTCAATGCGGTTTTTCAAGGTATCTTGAGATTTCGTTGAAACTTGTTCGCGAAAAGTCTTTAATTGTACAACGTGAATACTGGATTTTAACAATGTACAACGTTATTGAATATTTTTATTGTTAGTACTATTGTTATTATTATTAACGTTACTACTACTACTACTACTATTATTATTATTATTATTATTATTGAAGAAATTGAAATCTTCACGAAGAGAAACTATTTTGCAACACGCTGTGGGTTCGATACTACAGGACGAATTATAAATATATTATCCTTTAATATTTATATTGAGCAGAAATTAGAACGTTTCAAATATATTATGTAATTTAGTAGAAATCTGTTAAATTCTAATTTATTTAACTGTACTTTAAATATCGATATTATAAGTTCTAGGTATTAAGATAGGCAACGTCAGTACCTAAGGCATTCATTATCAATAAAATATTTATACCAGTGATCAGAATTACAGATTTTGAGAAATGATTAAATAACTTAACTATGCACCGTAGCTGAAAGATTCAAGAATAAAATATTATATAATAATGAAAGAAAAAAGTTTATTTCCTGCAATTAATTTAGCTGTTCGCAGATAATTGCCCCACTGTATGGTCAGTACTTTAAATTTATGATTCCTAACTGCTTCAATTCTATAAAGCTTATTCTGTATCTGTTAATCGTTGTTATAATTTCACGTTGCTAAGTTCTACTGTCACGTCTTGCCTTTGCTTTTCAATTATGAAACTTTTAAAATAGTTAACCCTCTTTTTTTATAAGTCTTTTTTGTGATCGATTAGTTTGGTTAGTAAAATTAATTAATTAGTCGAGGCATTTTTAACTTTTTCTGATAGAGTAGCAAAAGAAATTGTTCTTTGACTATTAGCATTAAAATGTTTATATTTAAAAAGAATGTTGTACAACCTTTGTTATATGCATATGGCCGTTCCAGTGCGATAGTAACTGAGAATTTGCAAATTTTGATACAAATTACCAGCCTTGGACATATCTAATTTTTCTACTATAAAAATTTAATAATTTTTCTAATATCTCTAGCCTCTAGATGGAGGTAGGAAAATGCAAACAAGCGTTGTTTATCCCAACATCATAAAACGGTCCCTTCCTTATTTAATCGCAAGTGTTACTAAGTGAAATTGATTTTCTTCGTCGGAAAAGTCACTTTTCTTCAGTTGCGCCATTGTTGCACTGGAACAGCAATATGTATTATTGGAGAGAAAACATCACATACAATAGGCTTCCATCTATCTGGACTTGTCAGGGAACAAACAGTTTATATAATTGAAGCTGATATAATGCACAGAAGTTCACATTCAGATAAATGAATTGGACCAAGAAACTTACGAACCTTTAAAATAACAAAAAATTAGTCAAACACAGCGTGGATCCCACAATGTTGATCTTTATTTTGCAGAAATTGCAAGATCTTAGAATAGAACTACTCTTACATTATAAAATTATTGAAAGTACCAAGTCACACTTCCGTTTTGGGCTTGTAGTTATTTTCCAAGGAATTTCCAAACTGCCTGACTAAAAATAAAATCAATACAGATGGAAAATAATAAATCTCTTGAGATAATAAATCTGAAGAAAGTTACTCGTGACAAATATACTAACGTTATAAATACTTTTGCTAGAAACAACACGAAAAAATAAAATGTCCCTGATAGAAATAAAGCTAGAGCTTTTTCTTCTTAAATGAAAATCTTCCAACTATTGCTCAATTTCAGATGATCGCCGGTTTTTAGGTTTTTGCACGACATGGCTCAATTTAATCAGCAGAATTTAGTGAATCGGGCATCAACTGAAGTTTCTTTCCAACAAGTGTAGTTCTACTCTATACAAATAAGACGACAATAGCAACGCGTGACGATGCACGATAGAGAGCTGTGCTCGCCTCTGTGCTGTTTCGCTAGTCGTGTTTCCAACTCTGCACCACGGAAAAGCGTATTAGGGTTACTCTCTGCAGTCGAATCCGCAACATTTCTTTGAAGCATTTCCTGCAGGAAGGGCAGCAAGTTCCGCGACGAAGATTTGCAATTCCACTCGTCTCGTGGGTTTCACGGTCGTCTTCGATGTCACTTCGTCAGTGGCCGTGAGGAATTTAAAATTCTCTGGCCGATGGACACGAAGTTTCACGTAAGGCGGAGAGAAACTTCGTTCACCGGGTTTTTTCGTCACCACGTTCACTATTATACACGGGGTGTATGAGGTTGACGGGTGACCGGCCACGGCGTTAGCAGATTTCTGTCCACGAAATTAGGTGTTCGCCGAGTGAAAAGCGCCGTTGATGACGGTTGCAATTGTCTCGCAAATTGGCTAACCAACCCTCTTAATTTGCGTACTGAATTCTGGCTGCACAATGTTAGGCGTTTATGTCTAATAACTTAATGCAACGCCCGCATAACGAGCTTTCATTCAAGTTCATTCGCTCGTAGTTGCAGGATATTGCGTGTCGTTATAATACACGTGGTGTGAAAATTATAATTAGCTAGGACTTCGAAATTTGTAGGAAGTGACGGTTTTGAAGTATAACGAGTTACAGCGGTGATAAACGCCCATTACTATATCATGGATAAGGAAATATTTGAAAAGGTACATATCGTGTTATAAGGAAATATTGAAAAAAGTAAAGGTAATCGATAATTAACAATTCGCCTTCGACCACGGAAGAGTTACTACTGGTGTGTTATGTGTGTTAGTATTTTCTGCATATATCGTACAATTTGCGTAAATACAATTCTTAAATATTTATGGAAGAAAGTGGAGATATTTCACGAAGACAATGTTATTGTCTCATTTTCTACTGTTTTAAAATATTTATGTACCGGATGCAGAGTGAACTAAATAGAAAAAAGGATGGTTTCTTGTGTAGCTATGCGAAGGAATGTTCGTTTCGTTTCGTTTTCCAATTTCTGAAATTTCAACATCTCCTCGATTAAACAGTTACTTTTGCGTGTTCCCAACGTTATTTATCGTCCAGTGCGCCCAGAAAGTTTTCCATTGCGACGTTATATTCTCGGAGATTATTTCACGTTGGTAATACAATACTTCGAGATTCATTTTGTTTCAGTTAGATCGCGGTTAATGCGCGTCTCGTTACGAACGTAATGTTCAACGTTACCGTCGCACGTGTTTGTGCGATTGTACGCCGTCGAAAAATATAGCATCGTAGAACATTTTCGTATAGCGGTTTTTTTTTTTACGCCATCATCGTAATTACTTTTGTCGTCCGTTATTTTTCAACGATATTGTCCCACATTTTTATTTTCCTCTCATTCGCACGCAAACTGCGGATGCAGTTACACACAGGCAACGAAACCAACGCAAATGTCAAACTCACGCAGAAAAAAGTTTTTTCAAACAACTATCGTTTTTTAAATGTTCGTGCAAGTTCGCGCAAGAACGAGCGTTACAAAATTTTTTTTTCTGCCAATTCTATCTATTTATTTCTGTTTTGTATTCGGTTATCGGGGAAAAATTGCGATCGGAATGGACAGGGCCGTAGCAAAGGATGTCCCTTAATTCCCGCGTATTTTTATTAAATCGATTTCACGCTCTATTCCGTTGAAATTTCACGCAGTTTCTGACTGGTTGATGACAGTTTGAAAAATAAATTGCTGTCGTGAGATACGCAATAATTAAAATAATTATTGGAAAATATTATCGTTCCTGTTGTTTTGTTCTCGATGTTTTATGAACAGACTCTTACAGTTACGTTTCATCATGATGCTTCTCAGAAGAAGGTGGCCAGAGAAAGTTTTGATAGTTTCGAGCAAATAATGATTACAAGTTATATTTTATTCTTGCCAATTATATGTCTATATTATGTACATATATTCGCCATATTTATATACATATTTACGCACGCTTGAACGTTAATGTTAATATAATTTATTCTTCCTACTGAAATAAATATCGTAAGCTCGTACAATTTTTCAGAAGATAAACGATAGAAGACAGATGTTTCGATGAAATTCTCGTTAGAATAATTACTATTTATCATGGTAAGGCAAATTATACATTATGAAACTCTCGAGAAAATAGGTGAACAAAACGCAATTAAGAATTGAATCAAATTTACATTATTATTCCCATGTTTCATCGCTGTTTGTAGTTTCAACAGTAGTAATACGAATGTATTCATCAAAATCCTATTATCTGTTATATTTATTCCATTCCATTTTCTGTTTTATTTATTTCATTATTCGCTACACAACAAAATTAACATCTCCTTGCTCCGCAAATGATCAGTATCTATTAGTGTAAACTTCCTAGGAACCTCGAAAACACCCGATACTAACGAACAGAGATGTGAACCAACAAGTATCTAATTAAAGTAACGCTGACGCATACAATGGCTACAGAAGGTATTTGTACGTACCTCTGCTCTCCAACGAAGAGCTTTTTTCTATTAGATTCTACATTTTATTTCTGTATGAGTTGTTGTACTACCAAACGATACGAATGTAAATAATATTTTATTATACTCGGATATAATTAATTAGCGTACAAAGTCTGTGTGAAAAGTATTCGTACAGTAATTAATATCAACAGAAATATCACAGGACATTGTTTTCTAACAAAATTTTGATAAAATAAAAAATATGTACATATTCTTACGAGCGTGCGGAATAATTTTCATAGAAAAGAAGATGAGATATGTGTACCCTTTGTGAAGATATTAACAAATATCTACAAAATGGCAAAAATATATGCGTAATAAATATTCACAGAGTTACAGTTTGCTAAGAACAAATAATAAGACTTTTACCTTATATCTAGGAGAGGAAATCGTTAGGTTTAATTGTTTTAATGCTTAATGGGGTTTCCTTCTGATTTTATTATGGCTCGAAGCCGTAATGGCATTGAATTTATCAAATCGATGAGAATTCTGTTTGAAATATTTGTCCATTCTTCTAAAAGAGTCCTCTTTAAATTATTTTTCGATAAAACATGTTGATTCCGTATTTTTCGTTTCAAATGGTCTCGTATATTTTCGATAATGTTAATGAGATTGCGAAGTTGTTTTTAAGTGTTCCCGAACATTATACAAGAGCCACCCTCGCGTATTACTATCACTATAGTTTGGATCCACTATCTTGCATCAAGTCGGAGTTGTCTTTGAAACCCATTTTCTTCTGCACTTTGACGCAGATTATTTTTTTATCCCACGAAGCGGAAACTATACGGATTTACCTTTACCATTTGTCAGATATTTATTAATATTACATTCCTTTTTTTCTGCAAATTAATCCTGACGCTCGGAAGAATATGTTGTACATCTCTTATTCCTCAGAATGTTGTTACCAAACGATGTTCCACGCTAAGGGGACTGTTTTACACAAAGAATCGTCTTTACCTTAACTGTAAATACGATAAATAAATGCAACAGTATACGAATGCCTCTTGTAGCCACTGTACTGGAAGCTTTCAACAAAGACAAAAGCACACGCGCCGAAAATTCCGCCCTTTCATCCACGAAAAAGCATCGACGTTTGCATAGGAAAAGAGCGTGATAAAAGGGCGTGCTAGGCCGTCCGCGTATCGAGCCCTTCCGGCGGCCATAAAAGGCCAAGACAATCATGAGGAACAGCACGACGATTCCATTTAACGGGCGAAGCGGCCAGACCTGGTTATGCACACAGAAACGCGTATCCCCCTTGCACATACTGTGCGTGGCGCGAGCTGCCTCACGGACACACCCTGTATTGCGATACTCTCGTAAAACCAGCCTGTATCTTTTCCCTCATTAACTTGCCTCTACAATGAGCGTGGGTGTCGGCGTAGTACGTCGTGATCCTTTCAACCCCCGTCTATCCACACCCTTCTAATGACGGCAGCGCGCATGCGCGTCGTCCGACCGCGGAGTCGGTTCGCGCGTAAAATCGCGCCGACCGGTGGCGATCAGTCGCGCGTAATACAGCGCGGGGTGCGGTTCGTCGTGTTCGTTTCACATCGAAGGGTCACGTTCGCGTATTCGTATCTCATTCTTGTAACCTTCGCGCTTGTTTCCCCTCGAGTTTCTCGGGTCGTTTGTGATCGTGCGTCGTTGCCGCGCGACTTTCGGATTGATGGCTTCGATTTCTTCGCTCGTATGTATCTGCTGCGCGTGACGAAAAATAAGAAGAAGAATGTGGTTGACGGGAGGCTCGTGCGCCTTCCTGCTTCTGGCACTGACATTGTGCCAGGGCCTGGTCCAGGCGAAGAACGACAACTGTGAGTAACTTTTTAATATCTCTGTTGTATGAGACGATTTTATGTTTGTCGGTACTCTATGGTTGCACAAAGGGGCAACAAAGGGAGAGCGTTTCTCGTTGGACGTTTGGTCGACAAGTGGTTGCAAGAGGGACGAGGATAGGGGTTGTCAGGGTTGCGAAGGTGTATAGGTTGTCGTAAGGGTTGTACGAGGGATTAGAGACTGAGGTGTGGTTTGTTGGGTAAGCGGGGAGTTTTTCACCAGCTAAAATAGGAAAAGAGTAACGAGGGTGAACGACCGTCGATATATCGTTGGATAGGTATGCGATAATACACTTAGAATTCTTTAATCTTCTCATGCGCCTCGTACATATTTCCATCTGGATATCTTTGGATAATAACAATTTTTAGTCAGATACCGATATGGGTGTAGCGTTAAAGGAAATATCTGTAAAGGAATAAAGTCGGTGCTTTTGGATTTGTACCTACGGCAATTGCGCATGGCTGGCCGCAATGAACAATATAACTTTGGAACACAAAGGTTAATAATTTTCGTGGCTGACGAAAATCTCATTTGCCACAGATAATACGTCATTTAGTTATCGATTATCTGCTGAATGATATATTACGTTGTTAATTTCGAATGATCGATATTTTGGAACATACAAGTTATGAAGAAATGAATTTTTCTTTTTTATTTCGAGCGTGTACGTTCAAATTATTTTCAGTGTTACTGAGTTTCGTTTGTTTCTACGTATGATGTGTTTATCAATAAAATTTAGCCTGCGAAATATAACACGCAGTTTTCGTTAGGATTAGCTGAATAGTAGAGATCCGAATGCTAAATATCTACTGTTTACTAAGCATTTATTTTACTAAATGCGAAGTGTAAATGATGTTATTGTAACGTATCTATTCAATATCTGTCGAATGAAAAGTACTGTGTGAAATGTATCGCCTGCATACGTACTACTTGTATCATTGATTGACATTTTCATTTATTTACCGATAATTACAAAACAGTAAAATATGATAAATTCTCTTATTATCGCAAATATCAAATAACCAAAAAGAGGTAAACGCAGTACCGTGAAAGATAAGAAAGCAACACAAACATTTGATATAATCGTAATTAAAATAAAAGGTTTCATGCATTTCGAATTAAAGTTATTTAACAATACTCGCTGCGAAATTTTTTAAAGAATTACAGTAAAGAAGAAGTAAAGAGTTACAATTACGTACAAGGATGGATCTCTGTACAATTTTGTCTATATTTGAAATTAGGAAATATACATTTCAAATTATTCGTCCAGATAGGAAACGAGATATATTTTTAGTATATTTTTGTCGTTATAATCCGTAAGTTTCTCATTATACAACTTACAAAAGAAAATGTTTTCTTTCTAAATACGTATTTCTCTTGATTATCTCTCAAAATTTTGAATTCGTTACGAGATAACCAACATAAGATCACGTTATTTTTTACATCAACAATGAAACTGATGTACGCAAATATACACAAGAAATTACAACGTTCTCGCACCGCTGTTGAACGAACTTCTATTAACTTAGAAAGGAGGGAAGTTTTTGTTTCGAGCAGATACAAGTTTACGTCCTAAAAGTTGTCCGGCAAGTCTGAAACAGATCGCACTCTTTACGTAACGCAGCTTTCGCTTCTCTGCGCTTGTTGTCCTGGATCCAGCATGTTTAGAACAAAACATCAGAATTTATGTCTATCTATTTTAGTACAGAAACTTTCTCGTAAGATTATTTCAGAAATTCTACGACTATACATATAAGTTTATGTTGGCTGTTTGATGCAGATCTTATATTTTTATTGCTGTACTATTCGCATATCTTCATTATATATTTATATATTATATCATTCTGTTTATATATATTCGTGTGTAAAATAAGCTATAGTATTAGGTTGTCTGAAAAGTTTCTCTCGTTTTATGAGGAAATAATAGACGCACAATGTTTTTTGTTTTATATTGTTTTGTCGAATTACGTACGATCCATTTTGTTCCGTTGAGATAAACACCGCGACATTTCACAGACTTGGTTTCACGTTTGTTGTAAAAAATACGTTTGCGAAAGAAAGACACTTGCCGGACAACCTAGTACTTTCGAAGCATTGCATGTTGTGAATAATTCTTTTGGGACATTTTTATTAAAATGGCATTCATAATCGATATTTTAATATTCTTTTGATTAATTGTACCAGTCTTGGCCATTATTTGAATAACATCTGAAAGAAGTAAGTTGATTATCTAATCGATTTTCCCAGACTTTGCTATCAAGTATCTTTTTCATTCTTTTTTCTTTTTAATGATATAACACTTAATAGTTGACTTATCAGCTGATATATCGTGAAAAGAGAATAGACTTAGAATAGTGGCCAAGGAAATAACGAGATGATTTTCGTATCTCGTAAACTACTCCACCAACAAAAAGGTCGGTATGATCTTTGAGTCCTTTCACGCTACAATCTTCTATTCGAAGAATTTTACTCTTATTAAATCACCCTGTATACTACCTTATTACCTTATTCCATTACTTTCATAAATAAACTTGTATACATAGGACGTCTCATTTAATTTCATCATTTGAAGTCTTCTTGTTATATTTAAAGTTCTGATCTTTTTACGTGCCGTTTCTTTCACTGTACCATATGATAGTGCAAGAACGCAGACGAAATATTTCATACGATTTTAATAACTTCGAAGAACTTATTGTTATACGTATGTATAATACATGTATATCAAATAAGCATTCTGTAATATATCCAATTATTTTAAATATACTTATACAATGTTACATTTTTCGATCGTGTCGTACTTAGCCTCCTTTCAATGCTTTAATCGCTTTGAAATAACTCACTTCTACCAAACGACGAAATATATCCCGAAACGTTATTTCCGTAATTTAAAACACCACTTTAAATCACCAACAAAGCATCGCCGAATGCGATTGCCTTATGGTCAGACACGAAACCACGTTTCCCCAGCAGGATAGATTTCGCTGGATTTAGCGAAGGAAAAGCTTCTTGCTATTATACTTATCTGAAAACAAAGCCGATCCAAGCGATCTTCTTTCCATCCGACGTGATTAAATCCATGGTATCTGCCGCGTGGCACCCGCGTGTTGTCGTGTAATTCCGCGAAGCCGCTTTAACCGCGGCAACAGTCGTCCGAGAATAGATTAACGGCTGACGATCCGTTGTTCGGGCAAATTTTCCTCGCGCATTGCACCCGAGATTACGGTATTTCATCGTCGACAAAGCGTTTTGGCCATACGTAGAGAGAGAAAGGGAGAACGAGAGAGAAGAGAGAGAGAGAGAGAGAGAGATAAACCAATCCTGGCGCGATCTATTCAGCAAGATTTACGCCGGTATCTACAACGAACACGGGACCTCAACGAGATATTTGCAGCCACATTTGCATGAATGATTAGGCTCGATGCAGTGACCCGGCTTTGTCGCGCCGCAATTTCCCGCGCGTTTTGCCCGCAAACCGAATTATTTGAGAAGGCGCAGACGAGCGGATCTACTCGCGACGATGCCTGGACTCGGTGCAGATGAGCGAGTTCTGTCACACGATATCGCGTCGGCGTTTTTCGCCACCCGTTATCCGCTCTCATTCGAATGTCACGACGTATTCGCGGGCGTTCTATTCAGAGGCGAAATATCCGGGACGACGAATTTTTGCGAGCTTACGACTCATCGCATCGAGTACGCCACGCGATGGACAGGAATCGAAATAATCGTTGCTCGATCATCAGATCATCAGAAGTAAGTAGTATAAACGTGAATTAGTTCGTTTATTCGTCATACATTTCATTTGTTTGTTAATTCTTGTCAAGCAGTGTTTTGTTACACATTAGATATTTTTTTTTTTAAGAATTTGAGCAAAGATATGTATAATTTTAATTCATTTTAATTAATTTTGTATAAATTGTAATTAACTTTCGATTTAAAAGTCTCTTTCTTTTTGCAAGAAGCAATTCGAAACATTCTGTAATTTTGATCGTCCTGTGTCAAGAAGCTACAAACTGCTACATTGGATGTTCTATATTTTTTTTCAGCGAAATCCATTCGTAATCGTGACTTGGTCGAGGAGTGAATTTCTGACCACATTTATTCCGAGAACTTTTTTAAAGTTACGCAAAACTCTGTTCTTTATTAAATATCAGCACAAAGTGGAAAAGAGAATAAATGATTTTTGCATGACACGTACGAAAGGATGGAAAGATTGTTCCCGGCATCGACACTGTTTGCTTAAACGTCACCGTGTGTGGTTAGACAAAGAAATAAATATTCAAGATATCTCAGCCGAGCCAGGCAGTAGGGAAAATACCAACAAAGATCCGACAAGCAGACCTTTGCTCGCGTCGGATCCCCTGATATCAAGTTTCAGGAAAACTGTGTATTATATGCATTTTTGTATGTTTGACCCGAATCCCCGTTCAGATGCCGCGCTGTGCATCGTCGCGATTCTAAACGTTCGTTTGAACTTCCTGTCAGTGTATAATTGATTGCTGTAAACTGAGCATACAGTGCAAAAGCGTGAAGTGCTTAGGTATCTGATAATCAATACGGAATTTTAATCCTTCAACGCAGTGACGTTTACCTGAAAATGGTTTTTGAACGTGACCAAATACTGGGTCAGATTTTCTCTCATTTCTCGAACGATCTCCGTGTTCGAGTATTTCATAAATAATTTTGTCACTGTTGTATTCTTTTATAAAATATTCAACCGGCTATAAAGCGATATCGGAAACATCTCGAGGAAACAGTTTGTCCTACATTCTGAATACTATACATTCATACTCTAGGATTATTATGAAATACATATGTAGGTTAAAAGTTATTTATAAAAGATACAATGGAAGTTCTCTGCTTTCACACGACTAAACGTCGATTCCTGTCTATTGGAGCTTTTAGTTCTTGCATAATATATTTCCATAGAATCTTTATCATATTCCTTTCATCGAAAAGAAAACTGAAACAAACTTAAGAAAGGTTTTCTTTCTTTCTCGCGCTCCTCCGATAAACCCAAATTCTCCGCTAACGTTGTACTATATATCCCCAAGCAACTCCTTCGAACTGTGTATTACACTTCAAAGTGAGTACCATCGCACGCCGTAAAACGCGCAACGAAAAGAAACTCGAACAATATCGAGAGTCTCCTTCGAGCGATCCCCGTTGAGGTTCGTCGTTGAATCAGGTTGTGAGTTGCTCTCGAGTCGATATCTTAGTACATAGCGCGGAGCGTCGATCACGAGTCTCGAGGAATCATCTCGGTCCCCTTTCTCGCAGCGATAACATTGTTTCCGGTCGTAGTCGCGTGGCCAACGTCTTCAGGATCAGATAAAAGGCAGACTCTATCGTGAAACTCGGTGCCAGACAGAAAAATTTGTTGGCGCGAGCAACGATCGGTCGAGACCGGTCTTCGCTCGCAGCCAAAGTGCTCCTCGCGGCTTAATATGATAGCGCTCGGTTGCCGCTCAGACGAGCCGTGCCGCGCTCGAAGAGAGAGTAATATTGATCGACGGAGTAGCGGACTTACATCGTCCCAAGAGGGAGCGAGTAGAGAGAAGGGAAGGGTGGTGGTGAGCATGCGAGGGTGGGTCGCGCTCGAGGGTGCCACGGCAAGGGTGCGACAGAGAAGGGGAACAGCGGTGAGAGAGCGGGAAGAGTTGGGGTAAAAGGGGTGGGGATTGGTGGTTGCTGAAGGGTCGAAGGGCCAACGCGCACGACCATGGCCAAAGGGTGCTCTCTCTATCTGCCTTTATTTCCCCTTCTTCGTCTCTCATTCTCGGTTCTTCTCCTTCTCTCTTTCTCCTTCTACGCGTCCCGTTTTTGTCCCCCTTTTTTTCGCTCGTTCTCTCTATTTCCCATTCCCTTGCTGTTCCTCCACGTCCCTCACCTGGTTTGTTTTGCACGCGACTTTTCGTGGAACCTGAAGTTCTTTGTAGTTAGGTCTCAAAGTTCCCTTTTGGGAGGCCGTTTCTTCATACCGGTGTACGAGCGATTTAATTTTTTTCTTCCTTCTGTCTCTGTCTTTATCTAACGTTTCTCTTTTTTTCTCTCTTTCCGTTGTCCTTCCGATTGCCAGAGCCTTTACATGTCTCCCTCCCGGTTCTCGTTCGGTTTTATTACACCGGAACTTTCGTCATCTTTATTTGCCTTCTGGAAATTTGATAGTCTCGCAACGAGGGTGGTTTGCCGCGTCGGAAGGGCCGAAGGAACGCGAGATTCTCCTCCGGGAAATGTTTCGTAGATTCCCCGTTGCCACGGGCCGGAAGGCGACTTTCGTCGGGGAAGCTTTTTCCTTTGGCCAGAGAGATTTATGAGCGTGGAGGTCGGGCCGACGTTTCGGGAGCGGCCGTGCGAATTTACGCGTCGAAGCCGCGTCGTTAATACCCGCCACGGTACTTCTGCGTCGATTATGCGACGCCCATGCTTCACTACACGTGAATTATGGCTGGCCACGCGTGTCCATCGGCTGTTTGAATTAAACGTATGAAAGCTGCGCGATTAATAACCGTGATTAATCTCGTCGAAGTCGTTTAATCGCGTTGTGAGAGCTTCGTCGTGCGATACGTAAAGTCGCTCTATAGAAATCGCCGAACCGTGAAATTCGAAAGTCAATGTTGGTTTCACGATTTGTGGCAGCGATCGTTGATTTTGCCTGAAGCTCTTCCAAGTACAATCGCTTTTTCTTCCATGTAGAATACGCGACGTGTGATTTACATCGAACCCAGCAATTCGTTGGAATCTCTATTATAATAATATATTCAACGGAATCTTTGAATATGTAATAGTTGAAAATTAAATGAAAAAAGGAAGTGCAATGAACCAAGTCCGTAATTTAGTGTCGCGTACATAGATACTCTCCTTCGTTTCATACTTCCGCCTTTACCAAATTAATTCTGAACATTCAATTAATATATACGTGTTTGAATGGCATCAGAATCGATTAAGCTTTGTACGAATAATTAGAATCTAATGGAATACGTATAATATATACGTATTAATATGTTGTTGATTAAAGTTTAATATAGGCATACGATTAATTTATTAATTGATAAATTGTTCGGAATGCTTTTACGATACCTATGTATTAAAATTAAAAGAGTAACTGTATGCTAGTGAATATCGTATAGAGTAAAATATTATTAATATAATTTACCTATTACATTAATGAATTTGGAGGATTTAGAATTATCGCACATAGCTTTTCTCTTAAACGTATCTCATACCGACGATACTTTGTTGTTGAAAATTGTAATTTTATAGCATAAATAATTTTACTACGTATCAAGTATTTCGCTCAAAAATGAACAAATAATTTCGACACGATTATTACGCGGATAAGATTAATATGGCCCAGTAACGCATTCACGAGGATAATTTTAAAATGATACTTCTTAGTGTTCTCGTTTGAATTGTACCAGCAACGGAGGATAAAAGATAATTTTTGGAGCGACGAACGTTTTCTAGGACACGAACAGAGTTTCTCTATAGAACGGGAGAGAATTCTTTTCTCTATCTAAATATTTGCCTTTTCCACTCGTTTTCTTTTATATTAGAACTCTGTAATTCTGCCGGTCAACTTCAATTGGAGATAAAACGTTTGAGATAATAAATATCTCTTAAATATGAAATTGATTAATTATTAAATGATTGTTTATTTGCGCAGATAACGTTGTTTGTGGGAAATGCTATATTTTTGAACGAGATAAATTTTCATTTGTATATGAAGCGTTATATAATGTATAATTAATGATATATTCTGACGTAATGATTGATAATTGACGTTGTTACTTATCAAATGTTCAACAGTGTCGAACATGTACCGAATACTTGTACTTTTTCGCTCGAACTTATTGAACCAAAGGCAATATACGTATAATGCGAAGAAACTGCAAAACGAATTGGGTTGTTAAGATTATTTCAAAATTATTATAACGCCATATTGTTACATCTTTATATAACCTACGTAATAATGGAGTCGAAATTGTGGTTTATAAAATACCTAACTGTACCAAAAATATTCAATTTATCAGAAAGAGTATAGCCTTCGTGTCTACACAAATTACGACAAACAATTTTCCAATATACCTTCCTTAACTATTAAATTCCAACAAGCAATTTTCCGATACCTCGTTATTTTTATCTAGAAAATTTTGAATGTGTATTTTATGGCAAATATTAAGAAATAATTTTCCGATGTTTCGTTTTCGCTACACGTTTCGTAACGCGATATAATTGAAAATATAGCGCAATTGAATTCTAAAATTAACGATCTGCTCGTATGTATGCACCGTTAACAGAGTCTAATATCGTTATGATGTAATATAGTCAATTTTTAATTCGTTATCATTGTTAATCGACGAATAATTAATACCAGGACATATTATAATCATTTCGGAATGGAGAATAATCAGCTGAACGCTCTCTGGTATGTCAAATCGTGCTAAGCTTGCTTAGAATATAAATAAAATGTAGAGTTGCATTCTGGAAATGGATAAACCGTGTAACACGGATGAATAATACGAAGCATTTTCTCATACGATTGCATTCGTGGCAGAAGTAAATTCGAATGAACGCGTGATAGAATCGCCGTAGAATCGATATTTTCTGAAAAGCGATAGGTTTATTTATATCAGAGGTTATCAGGGTATTGGGAATATCGACGTCAAAGAATTGCGTAAAGATGTTTGCACAATACGAACAACTATTTGCATAACTGGTTCGGACAACGCAGATTTAGAGACGCGTTTGTCCTTTTACATTCATCAAATAATTCACCAAAGATATATTTGCCATATCTTCGAATAAAAGCGAGTAATAAATTTTCTCACCTTTCATCGCCTAACGTATGTTTCTCGAAGCATGTCGTAAAAGTGTTACAGGTAAACATAATTAAAGAAACATTATCAGACTTTCGAACAATTCACGCAGTTCGGTTTCCTCCCTCATAAACAAGTTAAAAATGCAAAACCAGTATATTACAACGTTTAATGTTACGTGTAGCGTACAGATTTATTATTAAAATAATTTTCCACGTAATAACATTTTTACATTCGTACATTTTACAACATAATTTTAACCATATCTTATTAACTTCGAAGAACCGGCCTGTTATACGAATACGTAACATGTTTGTTTTCTAAAATCCTTCGTAAGGTATTTTGATCTAACATATTCTGCAATGGATATTGATATCAAGATTATTGGCGCGCGTCGTATATTTTCCTCTCGATCTCTATAGCGAATCTTCGCGTTCACGAATTCGGATCGACCTCGTCGCAAACCGAAGCGTCCCATTGCGAATAATCGCGTGGAGACGGTTAACCATCTGTTGCTCTAATTCCACCGTTCTTCCTCGATTCATCTCATTTGCGAAACCTTCGAAATTGTCGCGAAATCCAGCGATCTGCAGCAGAAGTCAGGCTCGTTTGCTTCTTGAGCGGAGCGACGCACCCTTTTATCGCCAATCTTGCACGGAGTTCCCCCGAGAATGTTCTCGGCCCACATTCGAGCACAAGCTCGCAGCTGCAACCACGCCATGCGGAAAACTATCTCGCGCCTTTGGCCCCGATAGCCCCGAGCTACACGAGCGAAAACTTTTCAATCGAGTTTCTTCGCGGCCCATCCCCATCGCCCAACGATGGTCGCCATTCTTCTTTTTTTTTTTCTTATTTTTACGCCCGTCCAGCCGAAACGAACGCTCTGCGACACCGACTTTCAGCCGTGAAATTGCCGCGCGAGCGAGTTTTATCGAATTCGCGAATTAATTCGCTCCCCTGTGCGCGTTACGATTCATTTGTTCCGTAAGTTGGATCTGGCTGTAACGAAGTTGGGGTGGAAAATGGCACGATAGGCCGAGGAAGATTCTTCCGAGTGTTGGAACTTAAGGTGAATGGTTGTGGGCGGGTAGGAATTGGAAATAGTTTCGAAGCAGAAGGAATTTAAGTTGCTTTGTACGGTGTGTAACTTCGTTTTGTAGCTTAATCTTGTGTTTTGGATTTATTGGAAATAGCTGCGCGTGCCGAGCGCTGCTCGAGTTCCTTTTCTCTCTTTTAATTAATATTACAACAATAAATTTGAAAACCATCCAGGAAACGTTCACGCCGTTCCGAGAAGAAATGTTCCCCGTTAAAATTGTTAAAAATTATTGAACTGCCAGGCAAAACATTTCTTAAGTTAAGAGGAGGTGACAAGTGGGTGATTGAGTTTATGGGTGTTTGAGAAGTGGGCAGCCTCGCGTTATTTTCTCTAGGATGTTGAAGAATATGCCAAATTAGCTCCACATACTATGAAACTTTCTTTTATGTTTTTATGTATATGTATAGACAGTAATGGAAACCAGCCTTTTAAATGAATCCAGAACAAGCATAGTTATATAAAAGTATCGACTGTTTCAATAAATTGTAGAAATTGAATCATTTGGAAACTACTTCAGTAGTTATTCTATTTATGGTTCAAGTCTTTTCTATAATTATTCATTTTTATTTCAGTTTTGTACTGAATTTTGTAATGCTTGTATGATCGCTGCACAACAATTATTATTACAGTCCTTTTATCTAATCTTTTAGAATTTATATCTCAACATAATTGATAAATTTTTCAGAATGCTTTTACGATTCTTAAGTATCAAATCTGAACATAGGTGATTGAATCATTTAAAAAACGTGCACATTAAAATAGATATATTTTAAAAGCTATCGTAATGGTAATAATACATTTTCAATTTACACAGAGCAAGTTCCTATCTCACGATACATCCAGACTGAAGCTGATATCAATAATTTCACAATATTAATTTCTCAAAAATTTATCATTCAAGTACGGGGCAGATAGCTTTCAACCCTCGAAAAGTCATTTTCAAATAAAAAACATCAAACAAAAAAAAAAAAAAGGTATCACAAGTGAAAACACAGTCGTACGTACCTATTTGTTAAAATAGCGCCACTTAATACCATAATTCGACAAGACTGAAATCGATTTTGGATATCGTCCTCGTTTGTCGACTGGTAGAACACTTTAAGCCACTTGACTCGATACTCGTTGTACTACTTTTTTCTACATACTTTTCGACATCATATAATGTTCATGCACGTAAGCACTGTTAGAAATTCTTTTCTCTTCGTTTTGTACGTTTTATCGCATCGAATCCGGTAGACCGTAGTTAATCGCAGATGCATCGAAATCGAATTCGAGCTATTATCCTAGCGATGCGCGAATCAATCGGTCGTCAATCGATTGGATAATTCGACCTAGCTTGCCAACAGCCAGGACAGACATCAGGCCCCGATGTCTGGTGCACTTGAGTGGATTTAAAAGTCGATAAAATCGTTTCTTATCGATGCAACCCGTTTACGAGCAACGAAACGGCAAAAACTTTTACAGTCGATTTTAACTGTAATCTGTTCCCTGGAAAATTTTTAAGGGACGAGTGAAATATTCGAGCTAATTCTCCGCATGCAACTCGTTTACATATAATGAAAAAATTTATTCGCACGTGCACATTACGTTTCTTTGTACTATGCTTTAAATTCGCAATATGCTTTAAAGGTTTCATATAATCCGAAAGAATTTTCATTCTGTTTGATGTAGAGTATAAAATTAAGTCCAATTGACTGCGAAATAATACCGAGCGACATATCGATATAGTTATAAAATATTAAGTATATTTAATTATTTATTTGTAGTATATGATGCAATGTAACGATTAAGAAGACTTCTTTTTTTTTAAGTGGGGGAAACCTTTATAGTTACCTGAATTCTCTGGAGGGGGGGGGGGCACAGGGTGGCGCCGAATTTTTACCGGCTAAAATCCCCATGATGGCTGCTTGAACAATTAATAAGACTTTAATTTAATTAATCCTCGATAATGCGAATTCTTCTTGTAAAAATGTACAATTATCAGAAATGCTATTATGCAGGAAACGGTTATTAACCTTGAAGCCACAGTGGAGTACAAATGCACTTAAAAACGAAATTAAATTGAGAGGATGTCGATATTGGTATGTCACTTCAAAATTACACGGCGTTATACAGGGTTAAAATTAAGATTGAACTTTAACATTGATTTTAATGTCTGCCTGGTACAATATTAGCTGCCATAGGTCAACGACTCGTGTGACTAACCTTTCTTCCTGTTTCATTTGCGCTTCTCTTGCTCTCTTTTCTTAAAAATCTCTCCCTCACATATGCCAGGCAGTTAATTTTTTATCAAGCCTGCCATTTTTCTCAAAGTTAAGATCTCGCTTAATAAAACCAACGGTGTGTCTGAATAGAAAGAAACTAAAAAAAAAAAAAAAGAATCTTCTGTACAATTATCAATCTCGTTTTAATCCGTCGGTTATCTCATTTTACAATCATTTTCTTCTTTCAGACCAAATAAGCGACGTGTGCAAGAAGAATTATATGCGAGATCTCTACAGGAAAATAGACGGGGCTGTCCTGATGTCACAGCTCGAGAAGGATCTGGACTGTACCATCACCTTCCAAACGCATAGTATCCTTCAGCGGTTCATGCTACGCTTCGACCAACTGCAATTGGACTGCAACGATCACCTCTACATCTACGATGGTGCACATGCGGTCAGCAGTTACAAGGTAAGTCCCAGCGTTCCATTTCAAAGCGGCATTCTATGAGCTACTGGTTACTCGGACTTCATAGTCGATTCGTCGTGGCGAAACGTAATTCCGATCTGCATCCAAATTGGTATGCCAAAGCTGGATGTATGTAATATCGGCGCTTAGTCGTGAATTTGCATCCGCAGGAAACAGTTTTCGGACGTACAACCGAATAGTTATTGTTTGTTGTTCGTTTCCTGTGAAATGTCTGTGCTTTCTAGGGCAATGGATAATAATTGAGGACGAGTTTAGGAAATACTCGTCCACGAGTACGAATTTGTTTCATAAATAACTGTAGTAAACTATTTTAGCAGCAGCTGCTTTCGAAAGAGTTAGATTCGGGTTGATGAACGACCGCGATCATCGAATTTATTACCATCGTCGTACGTAACGAAAGTTACGAAGAAAAAGATTGATGGTGCCGTTTTCTGAAATTTGACACGCAATTCGGATTGGTAAAAGGAGAAAATCTAGCAACCGAATTATTTTGCTAATTCCACCCGACTTAACTGTTATCTCTGAATTAATAAAATAGTATGCCTCGTTGGGAAATATTATACAGAACGTTAATGAATTCCAAACGAAGAAAACAAAAGGAGACGTTCACACGCGTCTTTCTACCAATTACTTCCGACTTGGCAAGCAACGATGAAAAGGTTCATTCGCGTAAATAGCACTTCCTCTAATCAGTGTACGACGGTTGCCGCTAATAATGACTAATGCGAAGTCAGAGGATGAAACGTGACTTTTTGTCTCCGATTAACGTTTCCAAGCATAATTGCCTTCATCGATCAAAAGATAAAGCGGTAATTGCAGTAAGGAACGACGTTATTTTTCCATGATTACCGTCAGGGATAATGGCATCCTACCGGTAGGGACCAAGTTTCAGATGTGAGGGCTATTTTAATATACTCCCATTCCATTATAAATTCCGAGCATGGCCTAAGCCGTAGAGACGCTGGAAACTTGCACCATTAATCAAGATTCGTCCCTTGATGGAAGGAAAGTATGCTTCGTTTGCTTGTTCCTTTGTTCGGCATTTTCCTTTCTTCATCGACATTTTCGTTTCATGATCGACAGGCAATTTGATTTGATATTATTCGTGAATAACGCCGAGGTTCGTGATTCGACGAACAATCGTACAACGCTTTTTACAGATTTGTCGGTGATGTCTTTCTTCGAATCGATTTTGCCAATTGATGTAAATCAAACGCCCTAGATATTTTAGCCACCGCTAATGTCTTAAATGTTACACGCGCTCTAAATATTTTAGGAATCTCAGGTAACCTAAATGTCAAGTGATACAGCTATGGATCTGAGCTAGCTCGGTTATCCTCGATATTTCAGAAATACTAGATATCCTTGTTATTTCAGAAAGCAATATAGGTCTCTTAGCTATCTGTATGGCCATATTTGCAAAAGCTTTCCGAACTAATGGGAGCTGAAAAGAGATGGAGCGGCGAGAACACGATGAGATATTTAACCTAACCGAAGGTGTAGATTGTTTTCAGGTTAAAAATCACTTTCCGGGGAAGTTTGTTTCACGGTTCTTAGCGCAATCAGTTCTCGATGAATCGTCCCGGAATCGTGTTCAGTTTCCCAAGAAATGCATTATTGTTTCAATCTGATGGTTTTATCAAACGTGGCGTGAAATACAAGCGGAGAAAGGCGATAATGAGTTTCGGCTTGAAAAATAGAAGCTCCGTCGGGTAAATGAGAAATGAGCGCAACAACCGTGAGCATTGTCTTCTTTTTCTTTTTCTTTTTTTTCTTCTTCTCTCTCGTGGTTTTGAACTCTCACAAAGGAGGACATTTTGTGAGTTGGTCACGCGATATCGCAATTTCCTGTGGATTAAAAACTGTAATGTTGAGAATTGTTTTAGTTATACCTTTGGATCGACCCAAATATTTAATAGTAGGTTTTGTGTCCTAAGTTTATTTGTTTCTCCTGCATATTTTCCTATTGAACATGAAATTACGATTAACGATGTGATATATGCAGTATATACCAAATAATCAGTAATAATAATCACGCTATTTTTATGCCTAAATTCTAACAATAACTCCTTTCAATGCCAACTAATAATACACGGAAAAAAAGAAAATTGGTTTCAATTAACAGCTGATAAGGAAGCTCTCGACGATCATAAGATGGTAACTGCAAACATTTGAACGGTATAGTGCATGTACTCACGTACGTACATGAAAAGTATGCATAGAAACGCGTATAATAACGAAACGGGAATGAGGCGAGAGAGCAACACAATTTTGCATAATGGTAGATTAACTTTAATCTTTTTTATGATCTACTTGGTACGCCGTTAGGCGTACTATTTATTCCTATCTCTGGCTTTTTCTCTCATTTTCTTCTATTTTCTTAAGCGCGTTGGTCTTTGTCCACCGTAAACTTTCCGCGTTTTTCGCCTTAATTTCTCGTGCTCCACTCGTCTCTCTCGGCGATTGAATCGAGAACGCGACTCGCTAGAGGATTTCGCTGGAAAACTCCCGAAATATGGCGCGTAAATGAGAACCAGTTACCGAGGTAATGTGGCCAATTGGATCTTCGTGGCGCGCTTTTATTTCGAAAGGAGGCCAGCAACCTCCGGTGATTTGCAGTATGCGATGGAATTTGCATCGGTGCTCGTTTATACCCAATGTGCAGTAACACCGAAGAATAATCGAACATTTGCTCATGTTTAGCACGACATAGGCTAATTCCGAAAAAGATGAACCTCGTTTTCGTAAACGTTTGGAACTTAGACTTAGAAATTTGGTCCTTTGACTTTAGATTCGTGAAATTGGAATCCCCGAAACTTCGTGAAATCTCGAAAATTTGAAAACTTGAAATGATTAATTGTCTTAATCTTTTCCTCTGCTTATTTTGTCAGGAACTGGAATCTAAACAAATTCTTTTCAGAACATCGGATTATTTTTTCTTCTTGTAAACGATCGTAATGATGCCGTTTGAAATAGATAAATTAACTCGATAAGTCTTCGGTTAATTAAAGTACGAAATACACGAAATCTCTTACCAACATTTGTTTATGATACTCATTATTCAAATCTTCACTTATCCCCTCAATATTTCCTAGCCCTACGGTGGACTACCCCAAATTGTCCTGAAATTTCCCCTGCGGCTGACAGTGGGTTTAATACATAGGGGAATTATTCTTTCATGAGGCGATCGATTGTCGGAGAGTTTTCCGTTTGAATCAAATATTCCGAACTGTGCACGAATCTTCGAATTCTTTCACAATTCATCTGTAATTTCATATTATTTACTTCTTTAGTTTCATTGTATCGTACCACTTTATAATGCGTTTCTTTGTATTCGAATCAAAATATTAAATCTGACAAAATATTCAGTTAAATAGTTAGAAACTTCCTAATATCGTAAGTAATTGTATTTAAAAATCCCGTATACTTTCGTATTGTTTTATTTCCCTTTCTATCTTTTCATCTTTTTTTTTTTTTTTAGATATAATGGAATTCCTAAATTCGATAAAATCAAAATATACGTTGAACATATACTTTGATAATAATACACAGAATATCCCCAGGGTTTCACAGGCAAACTTTGCCATTCTATTTTATAGATATAATCAAGCGAAAACATTATTCCATATATATAAATATTTCAAAAGTTTATACTCGCGTTACCTTTACCACTATTCGTAATATCTTTTTACTAATTAAACGACAACTATGGAACTTATTATTATTAAAGTAGTACTATAATTATCTTACAGTTTAATCATACTATAATTGATTACGAAAATGTTACAAAATCTAACAATCACGGTATGAAGATAACTTTCAAAAATTATTCTGGAATTATTGATTAATCATTAAATAAAAAAAAATTTTACGATGCATATGTTATTTATCCCATTTATCTTACACACGAGAATAAAGAACATCGATGTGTTCAATTAAATAAAAGAATCACTTTACTGTTCGCCATACAGATCGATCGCAAGCATCCAGACAAATCCTTTTCCGACACGGGACACTTGCGACAGAATTCCACGATGAATTATCGACCAAAATCGGGACAAAAATACGAAGGGATGTTTCTCTTAAGAACGCCTGCGCGATGTTCAAGCCACGACATATCGACTTTTCGTGTGTTCCATCTTTCATAGATAGCAGGGACACGATAAACGTCGAAAACTGGACCGTATGATTATTTCTATTCCATTGAAATATCTCTTTATTAATAAATAGCACGAAAATCGTATTACAATCGAGGGAATCACGGAAACGATAATCGTTTCAAAAAACGAGATAAGTATAGGCTGCAAGTAAATATACAAACAGCATGCAGCCTGTATATGACATATATAACCACACCATAACACGTACGAGCGATTATGGTTCCTTATGAAAATGTAAGAAGAAAATATAAAATAAAAGTTTATTACGTGGTGCTTCGCTTTCGAGACAATTGCGTTTGAAATTTCACAAGCATAGTTGATCGTGGCTAATTATCAATTGGATACGAGCAAACAATCAAGAGGAGGAAAGCAGCAGGAAAAATGTCGAGTATGATCTCCGTCTGAGGCTCCATTTTCATGAAAATACAGCTTGAACGTGTTTAGTTAAGAATTGGCCTATATAAGCGCGTTATAGATTTACAAATTTATTTTTCTCAAAAACAGAGTGTCTTCCGATAAAATTTAATTCTATACTTTCGATTTATTTTCACACGTAGAACAACGTCCTGTCGGTTATTTATCCTTGTCCAGTCCGGGATTAACCAGGTTCAAGTATACTTGATAAATCCTCAAACTGGATTTTCTCGAAATAGAAGCGTCGTATGAAAAAATGTTATTCTATAATTTCGCCTTATTTTTTCCTAAGGAATCACTTCATGTCTACTTGTACATTGTATTCGATCGCACTCTGTATGGCATTTGTATTTACCCAGAAAATTTTCTTATAGATTTTTAAGGTTTCACCAGTACGTTTATCAACGCGTTTTAATATCTGGATACAAATTCTTCTGTCGAACTCTACCTTTACTCACAGTTTTCTAAAATTGTACGTGTTAATGGAGAATTTTATTACACTTCGGTTAACTTTTCAAACAAGTTATCGGGGAAAAGCGACTGTTTACGATATCGTCTCAACTCTTAGGTTTCGATAAATAACAATCGTACGATGTCGTTCGAAAAAGTAATGGTAACCACGATTTCTTATCGAATAAAATATCTTTTATAATTATTTTCATTCTTACGATTTATCGCCAAACAAGGATAAGCATCGACTAATTTTTGTCCAAATATCTTTTGTCTGGGAAAATAGTGGCGACTGTTACGTTGAGAATACCATTCAACGCTCAAGACTATGAAGAAAAAAAGGGGAACACGATTAGACAAAAGTCACAAAGCACGTCGCGAGACAAAATATTCTCGCGTTGCACGTGTCTTTGCGTTGTAACGCTGAGCGCGAACGAAATCCGCTTGCGAAAAGAGACGCGAGCTGTCGCCGCGGAGACGGCCGGATTTAGCAGCTATTTGGACAGCACAATGGGACATCATAGAGACGTTTCACGCGCGGTAATATCCTGGCTGTCACCATGACGACAGAGCTTGCGTAATGGCCGTATTCTTGTTACCTACGGGGTTCCTGATGGAAAAATATGCGTGCGACCGTCGATTTGGTTGGCAGGATTTCGCGACATCCATTGCCTTTCGATTGCTGTTCTTTAAGGAAAATTACCTCAAGGCCTTTCAAGTTTCAAGTTCCTGTAAATATCAAGTAGGATATCTAGAATATACAGGCTGACTCAGTGGAAATTATCACTTGATATAATTCGTTATCTGTCGACATTTGTCAAAAAATATTTAGGTTGAAATTTATTGGATTTAGGGAACCTGGACAGAGGAGTACACTTTGACCTTTTAATACTTCATTAGTTTGGCGGATATCGTAACTTTAATTTGTCAAATTTAATGTTTAAAAGAGCAGCCAACACGCGAAGTGGTATTTTTATGTTTACTGTGTTTTTGTTTTTCGTACGTTAAATTTGGCAAATTAAAGTTAAAATATCCGCTAAACTACTCACTTTCCAGCATAATACTTTTTTGTAGAGAATATCCAACTGGGTAGACTAATGTTATACAAAATATACGGCGCCAGTTAAAATAATCAGTTACCTGAATGAATAATAAAAAGTATATATAAAGTATTGAAAAATCAAAGTATACTCATCTAACCAGGTTTCTTGAATGCAATAAATTTCACTTGAAAAGCCTTAAAAATTCAAACCAAGTATTCCTCGACTCAAATGCCTAAATATTTTTTTACAGAGAATGAAAAAATGCATGAAGAGTGGTTTATGAAAAATTATAAAGTTCAATTTAAAAAAGGAGTACAATTGCACTTTGCAAATGAACGGTTGCATCTCCAAAAAAAAACTAAAATTTTTCTCTAATTTTTCTTTGGAACAGAGTTATAGCCTGTCCCACATTATTAGAAACACTCTGTATACGTTAACGTGACTCATTTAATATTAGACCCGAAAGTTACGCTATTGATGTTAGAGATACGAAGAAACGTCAAGCTAAATGACGTATTTGTTGAAACGAAACAAATGTTACATCTAAAAAAGGAAAATCTTTTTTTCGCCCCTCATTTTAAATCTTCTTTTTAAACGATATCATACATCTTTATTACCATAACTTACATATTTCAAATTACCATACGAAAGATATTTATATCTACATGTAGTTTATCACTGTAAGATTGCAGCCGTTAAATTTCATTCGCGTGTAATCTTGTCTGAATAATTTTGTATCGTATTTATATACCGCGAGGATTATGAAAAATATATTTCTTCCTACTCAGAAATGGGAAGGAAGATAGTTCCACAAGCACAAAAATTTCTCTAAGGCCGTTGATAATATAAATCTATCAGTAAATGATTTGACATGAACTGCCAAATCCGTACAAGTGCATACAAGTACTTGACCATTATTACTCTCAAAGATGAATCAACAAGTTTCCTTCAAATAATAGTAGACACACCTATTCGGCGTGCTTTTAGAGTTCATCTTCTTGCAATTAACTATATATACGCGTGTCCAGCACACGTGTACATACTCTCGAAATAATGATCCGTGGGCCATTATTGCGCCACATATGACCTCTGCTTAAATTTCCGTGCATTTTAATGAAGCATAAGCGATCTCGTTTCTTGCCGAGATCGTACTACGACGAATATTCAGTTGCGTTCGCTAGGTGATCTTATCAACACGAACGACGCGAGTCTGCCACATTTCTGCTACTTATATTTTCGAATTTATCGTGATATCGGATTTACATATCGTTATCACGAATTCCCATATCACGAAGGAATCTGGTCGTTGAATTCTTGCCCCCTTCGCGACAAACGTAAAGCTTTCAGTATTACAGACATTGGAATCTTGTTGGAAGTTCTATAGGAGTACATTTGTGACAAGATTCTATTTACATAGATTTAAAATTCCCTATATACTGTATATATATATATATGTACATAGATTAATTAATTTATTTTCAAGTTTACAAAAGAATTATTTTAAATCACGATAAGTATAGTCATGGTAAAAATATTATTCTTCTCATTTCTTAGCTTCGTCCCTTGAAATTCTCCTTCCGATGTTCTTTCAACACACGAATGAATCATTTTACGTTCTGATACTTCTGCAGTGCGTATATATATATATATGTACATATAATTAATTATAGAGATATTCGTATTATGCAAATAATGAAATTGGAGATCGTAGGTTGTCGTGCTTGTAGAAAAACTTCACCGATAATCATCGTTAGTGTCGATTATGTTTCTCAATTATCATCACCATTATCTTGAAAGCTAGTCGGAAAATATGTAATAAATCGAATGAAGGTTAACGTTTCGATCCAAACATTAATTTTCTTCTACCGCACAAAGCGATGGAAGTTTCAAGAAGAAAGTAAATGAAGTTAGCTTTTCATCTCTATTTCTGTCTCATATTCTACGTTGCGAGTTACGTCGGAATTATGTTGAAAGAAACTTTACGTTATCGGTTTCGTTTCTCATTCGGTCGGACAAAAGGAGTCTTTGAGGGTTTCTTTTTCATTCCGCTTCTATTCATATATGACAAGACTTCGTCGGTGGCCGGCTTTGCGACTTTTCACGAGGTTACATATTGTATTTGCCAAGAGTATCCGTCAGTCTTGTCGTTCTAACGATCCGGACGTTGTCAATAAATGAAGCATCGTGTAAGTACGAGATTGAACCATTAGTCAGAATTATGAAATTAATTCATCGAATCCTTCGTAAGCCATTTGCACTTAGAGTTCAGAAGGATATTTGTTTTTGTCACGAACTTTATAATTTAGCATGGCAATACGATGAAATTTATCACGCTAGAAGAGAAGAAGACCTCGATAGCACGAGTAATTCAAATTCGATCGATTTCCTTGTTTTATTCGCAGCATCTATTTTTAATTATTCACTGAACCCTATAGTATCTTAATATGAAGTTATGGTTCCTGCGATTGTTATGAATTTCAGGCTATTCCTTTCAAAAGTGGGAAAGCTATTTATACGCGCGATTAATATCGATCGCCATTTAAAATAGTATTTAAAAACGCGTAAAAGTACGTAAAATTCGCATTTACGAAACATATTCCTTACTTCGCAAGCAACTTATTGAATCTTCTTCATTACTTTTCTAATCTTTAACGCTTGGATCGGTCGTTTAATCGTTTGCTTTTCACGCTGAAGATCAATTATCCATTCTCGGAAATTACAAGCGCGACTGGGAATTTCCACTTCCAATAGTTACTTCCTGCAGGACACTAAGCTATATAAAAAATAATATTCTGTTTGTATCAAACGTTCGAATTTATAAAGAGGAAAACGCATGAAAATTACGCAACGTATTGTTCGTAGTGGGTTTTGTTATTTGAATTTTAAGTGAACCTGTACTATCCCACTTGTGTAGAGTCTACACTATATATATCGACTATTATTGACCACTGAGGCATAGCATATTATTTGCTTGGAATTAAATTACGTGCGCTTTATGAAATACCGTTTTCGTCGAGTAAATAAAACATTAAATACAATGACATTAACTGTCGGTACTGCAACTATGGTAGATATTTTAGTATTATACATATATAGATATTATTGATCGGTTTATATCGAGCTATTTTATCGACTAATCGTATAAATTAGGTTATCATTAAATGATGATTAAATTTCGATGTGTATATCTCTATAAATATAAAAATTAAACAAATCATAGAAATGTATCGAAGAAGAAACTCGTAACTTATTCTAATAACATTCGTACGGTAGCATCGCATGAAGAAAATATGAAAATGTTTTATTTAAGCATTAGTGAACTGTGTTACGAATAAAAAGGCGTGCGATTGAATACATCAGAGGGAAAACTTGATACTTTATTCACGGAGATAGGATCAAACAAGTGGTTTTCCTTGAATAAACAGCTATTCTTTAAGGAATACGCAGTTTTTTCAACTAACATATTTATCACGAGCAATACAAAATATACATTGTATTGTATTCAAGCTTAATATTGTATTCAAAGCTTAATAATAATTACAATAATTGCGATAGTAAGGCGGATTTTAACTGTATGCCAGTAGTTAGCGTGTTACATGCATTTCGAAACTATACCAGCAGCTAATTTCACTTCGATTTCTGCTGTTGTTGTTTTGTTATTTAAAGTTGCACCAACTGGCGGCCTTGTTACAGACTATTATCTACGTTAAAACAACGCACGTGTACGTCCTCGTTTTTGCTGCGGGTCCTGCTGTACCCTAAGGCTGCTGGCAATGTGCTGTTCTTAAGGCAAGCATGGCATTACATACTCGTATTAATAGCGAAATAATTAATGGATATTAAAGGAAACGCGGAACTATAACTAGCGCTTTTATTCATTTTCATAAAGAAAGATTAAAATTGAAATGTTATTAAACCGTAAAGGTATACGCATAGATTATTAAAGGATAGCAAATTAATAGCCACATAAAGCCGAGCTGCATCATTTTCTCATTTTCGTCTAAAGTTAATCACGTCGTATTAAATATGCGATAATCGCATCAAATTCGGATGGTAAAAGGGGGAGAATAATTAAAGTTGATTTTTACTTTCTCGCCGGGAGGCTGAGTCGCAAAGTTCCACAGGGGGGTTGGCAAGGGAGGAGGGAGCATTATCGGAAATTGCTTAAGAAACTTCTTAATAACAACTTTCTTAGGTATTAACACAAATTATTTTCAACTTTTTAGTATTAGGTTACTTAGCACGAAATCTTTTTAAAGCCTCTATGCGATGTAACGCTTATATCAAGTTCTTCTTAACGTCTGCCAATAAACAAAGTGGAAACAATAGAAAAATTCGAAGCAGATTGGCGAGATCGAAGATCATATCGTGACGTTATTCGAAGCAAAACAGTTATTTCAAATAAACGATCTTCAAAGTGAAGAGAAGTCGATTAGCCGATTCGAAAATCCGATTAATGGAACGTTCCAAAAACTCTGTCAAAAGTTTGTTCAACAATAAGTTTGAAGTATAAAGAGAAGTATCAATGAAGAGATCTTAATAATTTCAAAAGAAATCTGACGCTGATGATTTGAAAATATAACTGAAATCATCGCGGAATCTAAAAGAGATATTAAAATATTGTGTAACGAGAAAAACAACTATAACGTTTCAAACATCGTCTTTTTCTCTGTCATGCTTCTGTCCTATTCTATAGCGATATACGTTCGATGCTTACTGTCTTTATTATTCTGCGCATCACGTTTCTCATTCTCTTCCTGTGTTGGTATTTATACGTTCATCGAGAAGAACACTGACCTACGTAATCCCCACTGCCTTCCACGTTCCGACCTATTCTCGGTATTCGTTCACGGTCAAAAGTATAAAAGACGAGAGACGATAGCGACACGAGAATACACTTGAACAGTTTACGATTTGACGATGGCTGGACGCGGTAATTCACGTTCGGCTGCTCAGAAATGTGCTCTTCTGATGTTCCTTGCCGTCAGTCAGGTAACAGGAGGAGGTAAGAGTTTGGTTTACGCGAAATTGTTTGGTGACGTGCTTGGTATCGATAGTTATCGTTGTGACTTAAGCATAAGATGTATAATTGGTGACATTTTTGGGACCTACGTCGCGCTACTGTGAAATCGTTTATGCTAAACGGTCGAAGATTGTTACGGGACGATTATCGCGAACACGGCGATCAGGACGATTATTCATACCGCAATTTTTTAACTTTAGCTTCAATTTAACTTAAAAATGTATATGGAAGTTACAAGACATTTATTGCAAACGTACATTTTCCTAAGGCCGCAAAGTTATTTACGTAGCCAATTATCCATTACATTAGTAAGCCTATATGTGTGTACATATATTTAGTGAGACCACCTATAGCACTGATCATATGTTCACGGCGATTATTCATATTAACTTGTACACTTTAAATTGTACTTAAGTAAGTAAAAAAATTAAAGTTAAAAATCATATGATCAGTGCTTTAGGCAATTTGGATAATTGGCAATGTAAATACGTTTGCAATAAATGTCTTGTAACTTCCATATACATTTTCAAATTTGTCTGAAACTCTACCAATGTAATAACGATAGACTTACCATGTCTTACCATAGACTTACCTTTGGATAATTGGCAACGTAAATACGTTTGCAATAAATGTCTTGTAACTTCCATATACATTTTCAAATTTGTCTGAAACTCTACTAATCTAATAACGATAGACTTACCATGTCGAGGTTAAACAAAATCATTTACACAACGCACATAATATACTCAGAAGTTATCAAATATCGTCAAACATTATCAAAGTTGTTAGATATTCTCATGAGTCACTGTACGTTCAACGTTGAAGAATTTGAAACGTGAATCGTACTTGAAGCTCGAAGGTCACGTTCTGCTTGTCTCACTGCTCCACCTCCGCAAATCAACGAGTTTCACGCAGTCATTTCACTCACTTTGACCACCTTTCGTTCCCAAAGAGATTTGCGATAAAACCAAGTGTGCTGGTCCACTGAGATACTATGAGGCAATCGGCTGTACTCCCGTCTACGCGAATCCTGGCAATTGTTGTGCGGAATCGTACAACTGCAGTCATCTGGACAATTTGTCACGCGATAAATGTTACGCGAATGGAAACGAATACAGCCTTGGGGAGAAGCTGAAGCCCGAGGACGCTAATCCTTGCGACATTGCTTGTACATGTAGATCTTACCGTGACGTGTAAGTATATTTACGTTGGCTGCCATAATTACGAATGTAGTTAACTTCTGTAACGTTTTGACGAGGTGAACTATCACAGATTCTGTTGAAACATTTCGAGTTATCGGTATATTTTACGACTTGTGAATCTAGAAGTTTAATATTAAGATTCACAATAGGAAAAACCCAAAGCCAGTGAAAATGACAGAGTTTAGACATTGTATAATGACAAGGTTCTTGCGGATGCCGATTTAATAAAAGGAAGGTTTTTTCATATGATTCTTTTACTAAATATATATTAAAATTAAAATTATATAAAATTTATTAAGTATGCTTGAACATGGCTAATTCCAGACTGGACAGGGATAAATAACCGACAGGACGTTAAGCTACATGTGAAAATAAATCGAAAGAGTAGAATAAAATTTTATCGCAAGACACTCTGTCTTTTGAGCAAAATAAATTTTAAAATTTATCATACGCCTATAATTTACATCTGACCATATTCAGGTTCCATTTTCTTAAAAATCTACCTTAAACAGAAATATTATTTGACATTTATTACTTAATTTCCTGTCGATTTTTTACTCAGAGCCAGGTGATAATCAAACAAATTCAAGTATCATATAATTTACAAAATTTCAAACTCGATTTTCTCGAGAACGAAGAGTGACATGCAGAAGCTTTATTCTACATTTTTCTTTCTATTTTGCGACATGTTATTCGGCAGCACCTTGTACAATCTGATATAGTTCAACTTTGCAACCAAAGTCTTTCGTTCCTTCAACGCTAATAAGAGGAAATAGTTTCGGCAAATTTGCCATGTACACTACCATTGTTACGCTTTTAAGGAGCATTAAAGCTATTTAACACGTCGTTTTATTTCGTAAACAGTGCGGACTTCGTATGCGCGGCCGTAGATTGTGCATTTATTGCGCCGAAAGAAAACTGTTTCCTTAGACATGAGCGCGATAAATGTTGTCCAGATACGACACCGACGTGTTGTGAGTAAACAAAGTAAATTAAGATTAAGTTTAGATAATCATATTCTTTAATCGAAATTTGACTATTTAGACGCGAAAGAAGATGAAATAGCGACTTGTGTGGTTGATGGTGTAACTTACCGCGAGGGACAACAATTTAGTTCAATGTCTGATCCGGACCTGAATTGTATCTGCATGCCCGGATATACAGGTACGAAACAATAGTTGACATTTTTACTTGTAAATCCAGATTTAATTCTTATCGTGTAAATTTGATATTTCTTTAATTTTACCTTCTAAACTAGCCTTGTAATCTGTGACAGATTAGAGATTGGAGTGTTGCTACATCGTTTTAATATTAGAATCTCTGCAATTTCGACGAATAGATTAAAACTTCCAACAAAGAAACTGGTTAGAAAATTACCTCTCGAATTTATAAGATAAATTCAACGTTTAGGTGAAGACGTCGAGCCCTTCTGTAAGAAACCGAATCGTGACTATTGCTCCCCTCTGTTCCGAAACGCCGGAAGTATTCATGAGAAATGTGCACCAATGTTCTACGCAGATCAGAACCCACAAAAAGATTGCAGCTATGCTTTTAGATGTCGTAAGTTTAAAAGAGAAATATTATGTACAAATTATTTTTTCTACCGATTAATGTGTACATACGTAGTAACTGGTCCTAAGAAAAGGCTATACTTTATAAAATTATTTCGTTTTCGCAGAAGACACAGGCGACACTGTTATTCATAATCATGCTAAGTCCGCGGATGTTTCTGACGAAGGTACGTGTATTCGTTAAAGTTACAGCCCTATTCGCAACATAGTCCTTTAGATGAAATCCTTGGAAACTCTAATCCATACTAACGTGTAACTTTATTCGCAATTGAATCAATTAACATACTGACAATTAATCTAATATCTTCGAATTATAAGGTCAATATTTTTATGGTATGAACCTGAAAAAGTTTTAAACACCACCATATCTGTAGTTCGGACACCACATAAAATTTAGACGAGGATCTTTCAGACCTACTAACATCAAACTCTTCAGATCGAAATTTAACAGATTTATGGGGACCATAGATATTAGCTACGGTATTCGAAAATTAAAATTTAAATGCTACATTTTTACGTTTTACTTTCGCTTAACTACTTCTCAATACGGGATATTATACATTAATAGAGGCTTTTTCTTAAATCACATAATGAAAATTTTATAAACAAGAAAGTAAAAGTTGTTTTAACGCCATTCTCCAGTGTTGTACCGATAGTTTGTTTTTCTATACCGATGATTAAATTGAGATTAATTTTTACGAAGACGTCGTTTAACTTAACAGCATCTAATAGATAGTTGAGACAAAAATGTATGAATAATTAAAACAATTTCATCGACTAACCTAATATTAATAATTGGGCGATTGATCGGTCAAAGTATGGTGCATGCGTGTAGCAACAAGATAGTTAACAGTGATAATTTGATATTACAGAGCACAAGATTTGTCGATTTGGTAATATGACGATGCACTTAGGCGACGAATTGAGTCAAGGAACCAGCTATAGTTCCAATTGCGTAAAATGCGTGTGCGAGGTGCCTCCAATCCCGACGTGCCGAAGACTTGCGGACAATGATTGTCCGTCGCAATTCGGAGATGTATCGATTTCAGCACCAAACGTGTAACGTCACATGTTCAGGGACGTGAACGGTTACCACCAGTTGTAATAGTAGTACAAATAAAGCTATAATCATCCAGAAATTGTAATCGGAATGCAATTAATAATTCCGAGTTTGAAAAAATGAAAAAATATATAAAATAAATAACCTTGAAATTGAAGAGAAATTCATTAGTCGACGTAAGATTGCCAGACATCGTCAAAAACCCGATTAATACCAGAACCGTATGTAAATCATACAAAGAAATGTCAGTATTATAAAATCCATATTTTCACGAAATGCATCAGTGAAACGCTCTTGATTATTTTCAAAGCACAGCGTTAGCGAGGTCATCGTAGAATCTAATGAAAGTGTTTACGAAACAACCCGAAAGTATGTGACACCGAGGAAGAAGATACTACAATTCACACATCGTGCTTTTCCTCTGTCATCATCTATGACGACGCTTGCAGACTTTACTATTCTACGTATCACGTTTCTCATTCCCCTCTCGTGTCCCTGTTTTCATGTCCATCGTGAAGAACACTAATCAACGGAACCCCTACCTTACTCCGCAGACCGAATTATCCTCGGTGCTCGTTCACGGTCAATAGTATAAAAGAGAGACAATTGCGACACGGGAACACATTTGCACAGTTTGCGATTTGACGATGGTTAGACAGTGTAATTCCAGTTTGATCGTTCAGAAATGTGTTCTTCTGATCACCGTAGTCGTCATTCATGGAACCGGAGGAGGTAGGAAGTTGACTTACGAGAAATTGTTTGACACGATATGCTTGACATCGGTAGTTCTGATCTAATCCGATTCGATGTTTTTCTGTGAGTTACGTTTCCAATAAATATCTTTGATATATCTTTTCAGGTTCGATTCACATTTCTCCAATCTAGTCACGATGGACGTATCGTGTTGCATGTCATACAGAATCATACATATATATAGTTACACACGTGTATATACTCACAGAATGATTTCAAATATTTTCGTGTATTATTTGCCATGGCTTCGTGGGGTGATTCTACGCCTGTATATTGGTAGAGATCTACAAAATTGATTCTGACCTGCATTGGCCAACTATAGAATTCAAGGCTTCTTTTTATTGCATTCTACCCTACCCGTCGTGGGAATCAAATAATTATATATAATCGAAATTATAGGTCGTAAATGAATCGTTCTTTTGGAAAGAAAACTGTTGATAGTTGCAATAGTGTTGTTTGTATATTATAATGGTGAATCCTGGACTATCTAAGTGCCACTACAGATTCCGTTTTCCCTACATAAAACAGCAAGATGTGAGTACCTTAGAAATAAAGCGAGCTGAAACTAAGCTTCGAGGCATCTTTTTCCAAGGTAGCTCGATTGAGTTGCGACCCATGCTTTCATTAAAACTTTCATTCCTCCTGTACATAAGTAAAATACACATGCAATAAAATTAATTTTACCTTGAATTTCAAGGTCAAGGTCAATTTTGTAACTACTACCTTTTACACATCTGCACCGATTCAGAGATGCAGAATTACCTCCCAAAACCATGACAAATAATTTGGTTACGTTCTGTGCGTACACTCACGCCATTCACTCTATAAGAATGAATTCGATACACATGAATCGCACGTGAAACTGAAAGGTTACGTTCTGCTTGTCTTATTGCGTTTCATCTCCGCAACTAAACCAGTTTCCTGGTAATCGTTTCGCTCAAATTGGCCATATTTTGTTCCAAAGAGATCTGCGATAAAAGAAAGTGTCGCGGTCCACTGAGAGTCTATGAGAGCCTCGGTTGTACTCCTGTCTACGCGAAACCCAACGATTGTTGCGCGGAATCCTACGATTGCAGTCACCTGGACAATTTGCCACGGGATAAATGTTACGCTAACGGTCACGAATACAGCATTGGGACGATGCTGAGGAACGAGGACTCTAATCCTTGCGACATAGGTTGTGTATGTAATACGACTCTCGATGGCCTGTAAGTATATTTGCGATGTTAGTCGTAATTACGAATATAGTTAATTTCCGTGATGTTTCATCGGGATAAGTTATGACAAATCCAATTAGAACAGTTCGAGCAATTAAGTATTTGAATATTTTTGCACGTTCGTGGAGGAAGCACGATTCCACTGTGATCTCGTTTAATAAAAGAAATTATAATTAATTAATGTTTGGCATTAAACACTTATTAACAACTTCGTAACTTAACTCAGTTCGAAGTAACTGTGCGTAATCTTTACGTCGTTCGATGTGATTTAATGCGACATAGAAAATCTTTACATAATTGTGTCAATCTGAATGATAGAAATTCATTTGCGCAAATTTATCGTGTATACTGGTACTTTTATGTTTCTAGGGATTATTCAAGCGATATAACACGTCATTTTATTTTGTGAACAGCGCGGCGTTTGTATGTAAACCTGTATATTGTGAACATTTACCGGCGGAAGGAAATTATTACTTCAGATACACACATGATAGTTGCTGTCGGAATGCAACACAGATTTGTCGTAAGTGAATCGGTTAAATTAAGATTAAATGTAGGTGATCTCAGTTTCAACGAATACGTACATCCCAAGTGGAATTTAAATCTTAATTTAATCACTTTTAAGATTATCGCTTTTAATCAAAAGTGTCGCGACAATCAAAAGTGACATAATTCCCCAAGTATCTGTACTTGCTTAATTTGACTGTCTTAAGATACATTTCACTTTGCGCTTATCATCGTTTCGATTAAGAAGAGGAAACTGTCTTCTCTGAATGATTCATTGGTAGCCCAAAATTGCCTATCCCAGAAGTATTCTGCTATTTTATCCCTAACATGAAATCATTTTTTAACAAAACAACGAGAGTTTATATACTTGCTTTAGTCAAAGACGGAGAAGAAAGGCCAACGTGTGAAGTGGACGATAATACTTATTACGATGGAGATCTCTTTGAAACAAAATGCAATCGGGACCTGCGGTGTATCTGTATGCCTGGATACATAGGTATGAAACAAAAAGTAACGTTTTTTCCTCATGTCCCCGAAAAAATTAACCTCGTACAGATTTATGGTTTTAAGTTATACAGCTTTGCATTAACTTTCACACGAAGCTCTCACGTTGTAAATTTATCACTTAGGGAAACTTTGTAATTTCAGAAAACTAGAGAGATTGAAATTTATATGCCTTTAATATCAGAACCACTTCGATCTCCAAGTACAAACAGAACTTGAATCGAAAGCCTTTTAAATAAAGTACAAATTGCTTGTTTAGGCGAAAATGTCGAGCCCTTTTGTAGGAAACGCAATCGCAGGGGTTGTTCCATTCTGTTCGGAAGTCCTTTCCTAGTTCACCGGAAGTGCGCACCTATGTTCGTCCACGGTCAGAATCCACATAGAGATTGCAGCAACTTTTTCAGATGTCGTAAGTTTATAAGAGAAATATCGTCTGTAAATTGTTTCTTTCTACCGATGGAAGTACATATATAGCAACTATGCTGGGGAAAAATGCACCTTATAACGTTACTTCCTTTTCGCAGCGAGCAGAAAGGATATCGTTATTCGTAACTATAGCAACATTGAGTTCGCAAAAGTTGCAAAGGAAGGTACTTACGTGTGTTCGTAAAAGATGCATTCTTACCTGTATTACATAATTCTTCATACATTCTTACCAGTAGTTCCATTTTCTTGTGCTTGCAATTAAATAATTGGCATCGATTTCTAAAGAAGAAACGTTGCTTAACTTAATAGCATGTAATCTGAAAGCACTAATTTAAGAATTAGCTCTTGGCACGCACTAAAAACGACTTTTAATCAGGACCACCTGATAGCTACCAATTATAACAATTTTGTCATCGACTAACCCGATACTTATCATTAGGCAATTTGATCAGTCAGGTAAGGTGCATCTTTGTACAAACAGGATAACTATCGACAGTAATTTCATTGTGATATTACAGAAGGCAAGGTTTGTCGATTTGGTAACATGACAATGCGCATAAACGACGAATTGAGTCGAAGAACCATCCATGATCGCGATTGCATGCAGTGCGTGTGCGAGGTGCCTCCATTCCTGACGTGTCAACGACTTCGGGACGAAAAACGTTGTCAGATACAGTACCAAGATGTAGTGGTCTCGGTATCGAACCATATGATGTAACGTTCTATGTATTGTGACGTAAACAATTATCATCAGTTGTAACAGTGCTACAAATAAAGCTTTAGCTATTGATATAATTCCGTCCAGCAGCGGTCAAGTCCAATTTAATCAGCAAGTTTGATGATTAGTCTTTCGTAGTCGGATGTCACCACAGTGATAGCGTTAAAAATTTGTTTTCAAAGACAGATGGCATGGTAAATATTTGTTAACTCAAACTTGCTTCGACTAGATCGGCTAGTTTGAAAAATACAAAAATATATAACGCGAAGAATTTTTAATTCAGAAAGGAAGTAGAATTAGTTGACAGACGATTGTGGAACATTATCGAAAACCTGATCAATCAAACGATATAAAAATCTTTCATAGAAATATCAATAATATAACTTTGAAGTCTAAAGAAAGCAAATTATTGATTAAATCATGTGCACAAAACGACCCGAACGTATCTGAAATCGAGAGAAGAGATACCTCAAACCAAACGTTGTCCCTTTTTTCTGTTACGATCGTCAACGATATACATATCGCTGTTCCAGTGCACCAATGACGCAACCGTAAAAAAGGTGATTTTTTTAAGAACCAAAGGAAGCCAATTTCATTTAGAAAAGCTCCTAACTAAATGTTTTAGAATGTTGAGATAAATAAAATTGTTTGGAATATTGCGACGTCTAAATTTTCCCGCGTAAAGGACAATGGCTTGCATTTTCAGTTCTCGTATTTTACGCTGGAAGTTTGAAACGATTTTTCCGCCACCTTCTTTAAGAGTTTTCCACTTTGAGACGCGCGCCAAGAAACTTTGAAAAGCTCTCAGTCTGGAGAGAACAGTGGAGCGTGCAGTAATTAGGAAAAAATATCAAGGTCGCGAATACTATAGTAGCTACTATACGCTATCTACTAGTTACTAGTAGATTATCTACTAGTTGCTACTGAACGTAGTAGCATTTTGAAGATTTACCTTTACCTTTTGCCTATCATGTCGGTAAAATAGCACGTGATAGTAATCAAAACGCTAGGCAATTATTGTGCAGGCATTCATGTTTCCCCCTCTCTCATGCATCCCTACCACTGGCGGTAGTTCGACGAGCAAAAAGCTCGAGGGGCGAACAGTTGAGTTCGAGCTACGAATGCGCACAGTTGCGAACGAAGATATCAAAGTGGCAGACTTTTGTTGTCTCTGCGAGTAAGCTTCACGCAATAACGACGTTACTGCGATCTAGGGATGTTGGGAAAATTGTAAAATTTCTACGTACAGTGAAAATATTAATAGTCCGAGACTAGTAAAGAATTTATCTCAAGATCTGCGAATTTCCATTTTTACGTCATTATTGCATTGGAAGTTTGCATACGATGCTTCCAGATTTTAGTATTTTACGTTATACGCATCACGTTTCTCGTTCCCCTCCTGCGCTCGTTTTTCTATGTCCATCGAGAAAAACACAGACCTAGAGAATCTCCACCTCCTTCCAGGATTCGAATATCCTCGGTATTCGTTCGTGATCGATAAGGTAAAAGAGTCAAAGAGAGATAGTTGTCTAACTGCGACACGGGAAAGCACCTGCGTGGTTTGCAATTTAACGATGGCTAGACACGGTAATTCTCGTTTCGTCGTTCAGAAACGTATTCTTCTGACGTTCCTGGTCGTCGTTCATGTAACAAGAGGTAAGAGGATGGTCTACGAGAAATTATTTGCTGACGTGTTTGACACCGCTAATTACGAGTTAATCACTACTCATAATAGTATGGATTAAGTGAAAGATCTAACAAGTTCAACTATACTTCTGTGAGTTACGTTTGCTATAAATATCTTCCTTTACATGTACATGTTTTCAAATTTGATTCACACTCTGCTAGTTTAATCACGTATCATCGTTAATCATATCACGACACTAAATCATTTGCACATAATACATATATTCACAGAACGTTTTAAATATTTTCGTCGCCCACCGCGCATAATACACACACCCTTCAACGTACAAAAATGAAATCGAAACGTAGTGTCGTACGTGAAACTCGAAGGTTACGTTCTGTCCGTCCCCTTTTGCTTGTTTTCCACCTCCACAAATCGACGAGTTTCGTGTCATCGTCTCAGTCGCTTTGGCCGAGTTCTGTTCCAAAGAGATCTGCGATAAAACAGAGCGTAGCGGTCCACTGAGGGTCTACGACTCTCCTCGGCTGTGTACACCTATCTACGTGAATTCCAACGATTGTTGTGTGCAGGCATACATCTGTAGTCACCTGAACAATTTATCACGCCATAAATGTTACTCGAACGACTACGAACACAGCATTAGTAAGACGCTGAGACCCCAGGACTCTGATTCTTGACGCAGGTTGTAAATGTGGTAAATCCTTCAATGGTTTGTAAGTGTATTTGCGTTGCTAGTCGTAATAGCGAATAACGTTAGCTTCTCTGATGTTTTGGCGAGACGAATTATGACAGAGTGAATAAAACAGTTCGGGTGATCAACCATTGGAATATTTTCAGCACAAGTCGTTGGGGTATGATTATACGATGACCTCGTTTGCCTTCAAGGAAAGAAATTATAGTTAATTACCGTTTGACAGTGAACGTGTAGTAATAGCTTAACAATCTAACTATGGCCGAACTAACTTTATGTAACCTTTACATTTGATATAATTTAATTATGTATAGGAAATCTTTACACAATTGTGTCGATCTTAACAATAGAAAATAGTTTCCACAGATTTATCGTGTATTCTTTCATTTTGAATTTCTTAGGGCGTATCGAAACAACATAACCGATATATTATTTTCTGAGCAATGCTGCCTTTTCACGTAAACCTGTAGATTGTGGACTTTCTTCGCTGAAAGAAAATTGTTTCTTCAAATATGTACATGGTAGTTGCTGTACATGGAGACGCTATTGTCTCGAGCGAATTAGTTAAATTAAGATCAAATCCACAAAGTAATTGCTCCTGTGGTTTCAAATGTCGTACGTTTCTAAGAGAGATATCGTCTAGAAATTATTTCTTCTTACGTAACAACTACTCCGGCAAAAAGATGTACTTTATAAAGTTACCTTTATTTCGCAGAAAGCACAACCGATATTGTTATTCATAACTGTGGCAACGCTGAGTCCGCAGAAGTTTCAGAGGAAGGTACTTACGCGTGTTCGTTACAAAAGCATTTTAACTTTTTACCAGTAGTTGCTTTTTCTCTAAATGCAATTCAATCGGGGTCAGCTCTCAAAGCAAATGTTTAACTTCGCTAATGAAAGGGGTTTTAATCAGTATGATCATCAGCTATCTATCAAACTGCCAATCAAATCAAATATAGTTTGGTAATTAAAGCAATTTTATCGACTAACCTAATATTACCTAATCATTATGCAATCGATCAGTCAGTAATGATCGACGGTAATTTCATCGTGATATTACAGAGCACAAGATTTGTCGATTTGTAACACGGTGATGCACTTAGGCAACGGGTTGTGTCAGAACACATTCAATTGCGTGAAATGCTTGTGCGAGCTACCTCCATTCCCGACGTGCCAGACTTCCGAGCAACGAACGCGGTATAAATCAGTACGCAAGTGTACAAGCTTCGTCTATGAACCAGTAATGTACACAATTATCGTCAGATGTAATGTAGTTCCACAAATAAGGCTGTACTATCTGAAATATTTCAGCCCGAAAGTATAATACTTGAGTCTACTTAATTATCAAATTAAATTTTAGAATTCCTATGAAAATGTTGAGCGTAGCGTCTGTATTAAGTTTCTTATCTAGCACGTATCTCAATTTATTACCTCGCTTAATTCTGTGAATTAAAACAAGAACTTTAGGCAAGTTAAAATAAGAAAACCCTGGTAATCCTATAGTAACTGATTTACGTCAACCGAGCAGCGTGTAACTGTGAAATCTTTAACATAACAGTAACCGCTAATGAATTATAAGTCGAAGCGACTATAAATAAATAAATAAGAAGAAGAAGAAAGTTTCTCTAGAATTTTATCTCCGAATGAAGAAAACTTGAAAACGATATGAAAATATTTGTAGACTTCTATTCGCTCTTGAAAATTTCTACCTTAAGATATAAAATATCGGGACCTTTGTCGCGTTGAAAGAAGCACCGTTGAGGCTTAGATATAGCCATCGATGATGCGAGCGATGATAACACCGATCGAAAGTTTCGACGATATCGTTTTCACGAAATTGCTCCACGCTCGCCGTAAGATCTCGTAAGTTTGCCGGAAGTGGTGTATGGCGCGTAAGGACGTGTGACCAAAATGCCGGAAGAAGTGAAGCTATAAGGGAGCGAAAGTTGCTGGCTACGCCATCGTTGTCACGTTAGGTCGATCGAATTTATGTTAGTTGGTCCCGAGTATTATGAGCATCGGTTCGATTACCAACGTAGTCGATATGTATGTATATCACGAACCGTGGCAAAGTAACATTTCCAAGTCATGCTATTATCCTTGTTGTTGCTTGTTCAGCAACATTGTCCACGCGACGTTCGTGATAAAATTTATTATTGACGATAACTAGACCAAGTTTCTTTGTTGGATAATGCAAAATAATATGAAAATTATTTCATGTGCCGCTTTTGTTATAATATATCGGTAATGGATATGGGCGATGGTAAAAGTTTCCGGCCGAGTTATAATTCTGTTTCAGTTGAAATTATGTATTAATCAAACTTTTTTAGCAAGCAATTTAACTTCTTGCAAGTTTCAGCTCAGCTATTAGATACATGACAAATTTTTCCATGAAAACAGCACATGATGCGCGTCGACCAGGAAAAAATTCTATGCACTTGCTAACGCATTGAAACGATACGTTTCTTAAAATATTTCTGTAAATGTTCTTATAAGCATTTACGTATCGAATGTGTAAGAAGTATCGGACACTTATGGTTCTTAATATTCAAACTATTATGAAAATTTATTTTATGCACAACGCTGTAGGAATACTAAAACGAAATAGTAACTTTTGTTCATAATTTTATACGGAAGAAAAATTTGTCCCACTCTCGTACTTTTCAAGCATCAGAAACAAATTTTCAAGGCAATTCGCATATGTGCGAAGCTTCTTCGAGGTGGAACGACAACGTTGCCTTTTGTATCTTATCCCTTCATGCATATTTCAGCCTTGCTCCGCATAGTGTTCGTATTTTTCCCTCCCTCCTCTGTTCTTTTTTCTTACATTTTTTTTTTTTTTTTTTTTTTTTAAGATACCTGAACACACGGTCGAACCTTTGCACATCTTATCTGATTCGAACCTTTTTCGTCTGCGTTATTCGATTTGCTTATTCCTCTTTTCCAGTGCTTCTTTGCTTTCTCACCCTTGTCATATTCTTGGTCTTTTTATCGTTACACGGTTGATAAAATTCCAATAGGGACTTTCCTTAACAAAAGCCGGAAAATGTCTTCGAAGTATATTTGATTTTACAATCAATCAATCTCATCTACATCCAACAACCAGTGGCAATAACGAAATATATATTTGAGATAATATTTTATTCTTTATTCCACGGGTATTTGTACAATTTGTCAAAATAGGCCTTTGAAGAACTAATCAAATTAACTAAAATTTACATTTATATTCGGCAACATAATTGATTGAGGCAGATTATTCCTAGAATTATTTCTACTCGACGATATTATTATTCTATGTTAGAGTTTCAAATTCGATAATAGATCAATGCTATAAGACGAAATTATTTCGCTTGATGCTTAACAAATTATGAAAAACGAGAATCGACGAATCAATTTATTTATACACCGTTGAACGTAGTGTAATTAAAAATGTCTCATCTCGATCCATCATTGATGCAATTCGAAAAATTATTCAATAACGTTTGGAAAATCTTTTGGAATAAAACTCAAGCACGACGAAACAATCAACTACAAATAAATCAGCGATTAATCACCGATCGATGCCGCTACGAGCCAATCAGCGTCATCAACGAAAATGTATTAATGACCGATGCCTGTGGTCGCATTAGCTCGTCGAGTACGCGTGTTTCCGATCGACAAGCTTGTGTACACGCGAGCACACGCTGCCATCCAGTTCTCTTTCGGGTATAAATTAACCGCGACAATAGCAGGATTAGTCTGGTGCTCGTTGCACGGAGTCTATTATCCAACTTCGGTCAAATCTGTTTCTGGCTAGCACGATCTAAATGTGGACCGGCCGATCCATCAACTAATCAATTCGGCTGACGCGTTTCTTAGGACGCGTTTCGATTCGCGTTACGAGTTGGCTTCCTCGATCGAATGGAACGAGCAAACGTTGCCATGAACATTTCAATCGGAACAATGTTTCCGTCAGTTCAAGCTATGAATTAACGTCCACGCAGATACAAATGACGGGCTGGATATCCCTTGGGGAATCTCCGTGGCCAATAAAGCGAAAGGAACTCTCGCCTCTATTGAGACAATCGCATTTCTGTCAGTCAGATGGTCGCTGCTAAAATGATCATCCGAATCTGCAGCACAGCGATGGTCACGTATAAATAAAGGAGTGATTGATTCGGATCAATTACGATGGCTACCTACATACATGATGATCTCACGTATGTGACATTTCGCTACTAGCGTCACCTCTTGCACGGGGAAATTCATTTATTCGAGTGTTTGCAGAATTTATCGAGTTAGCTGATGCTAAAGATATCATAGCTGAAATGTTCTGATTTATATGTTTTTCTTTCTCCTTTTCTTTTAATGACTTACAGTAATGGCATTTTGCGCTTTTTAAATATATTTAGTAAATATTGATAAGTAAGTAAATTAGTCGATATTAAATTAGTTAGCGAGATTTAATTTTCCAAATTTGAAGTTAGAGATGAGAAACGAGATTATACCAATTTATCCAGAGAGACTTTGATATATCTTCAGAATTTCAGGCAGTTGAAACATGTTTTGTAATTGCCAACAGCTGCGAATCCCTCGTGTGTTTAATGATGCTCGTCCGTTCATCATCTGTTTTTCCTAATCTCTTTTATGCGTGTATTTATTCATCATTGGAGATATCTTATAGCGCGAGCCATCTCTTAATTCTCCTCGTTCGTACGCTTAAGCTTCCGCCAAGTTGGCAGGCCTCGCCGACTCGAAGAAGATCGGGTCTCGAGATGCAATTATGATAAACCTGAAAGCTTCTTTCGAGAGCTTTTCAACGGTATCGCGGTCTCACAAAAGAGATGACCGTGCCGAGACCGTTTTGACTCGGCCGCGTTTTAATCTATATCGCTCTCTATTTCCTGTTCCCTTTATTCCTCGGCTGCCACGCCGCGTGATGAGCTTTCGACTCTCGAGAACACTCGCGTGAAAAACGCTCTCCATTCCTGTTACGACAGATTTGTCGAATGCATACGAGAAAAGGCGGAAATTTATTCGAACTTGCTCTAACGAGATCAATATGATCGAAATTTATCCACAAAATTTGGAGTAGATATACGTATATCGATCATCGATATATCGAAATTGTATTATAAATTAAAATTATCTTGGAACATTTAATCAATACCATGATAACCAAGGTCCATGTCGATTAATAACTCCATTTACATATTATCGTCCTATTCGATTCCTTTCCTTTTATAATAAATTTGGATACAATCCTAAAAATAATTTAAATTCATCCGCTCTCACCAAATTTTTAAATAAACATTACAACCTTCTGTTTTATTTTGCATGCATCTTCGCTCGTTTATTAGTCAACGTACGCGTAAAATACAACTTGTCCAAGTGTTTTCACAGTTTTTTAATTAAAAATCTATTGTAACGTATTACGTCGATATCGATCATCTTTTATTCTTAATCGGAAATTGCTCGAAAATTTTACACGTGAATATTCGTTATCGATTAAATCTGTCATCATCACGTGGATGACAAGGTTTTCGCGTTGGCATAATTTCATCGGTGACGTATAAGCACGATGGTGTTCTGCGTTGCTTGTGCAACGGGTCGCTTTTATCTAAAGCAATGGCAAACCGCATTCTCCCTGTATTTCGAGCATATAATACGATTCTTATGCGCATATGGTATCGCGGAGCTTATATTGGAGAAATGTGTCCCCGGACACCGATCACTCGGGGCTGAAGAATGAAACTCCCATACTTCAAAAGAGAATATTATTTCCTTGCAATCAACTTATAGACCAAGTGGGTATTACATAAATGCGGAGAAATGGGAAGGAGAATTTTGTTTCAAAAATAAATGCTTCGAAATATCATGCTTGCACAACGAATTTATATTTTCACAAAAGCTCGTGTCAAGAGTACAATAGAATTACACTTTGGCTAGAATATTTTGGCACATATTCTTCACGATTAATCCATCGTCGCTAGTAATCAAAGTTATACGCTTCAACCAATCGCATGTTCTTCTTCAACAACAATTTAAAGCTTCTTTGTATCTTCGCTCTATAGATTACACTACGGTTCATGGTATTTCAATTTCTATTCGATAGGTCGTTACGATTCGTTAATTTATAACATTAATTGAACTGCATTTATACGAGCAATAAGATGGGAATTATCTGAAACCATCACAGTATCGCTATATTTGACTTGACCGTATCTACAAAGTTATCTCAGTGGCATCGTTTCCCAAGTTGGATCGATATTCGGCTGGACACGAATATCGCCAGGGTATTGTTCCGGCTGAAAAATCGATTAATGCTACACGCCTGTTTCCCTAAAGAAATATCTCACGTGACCTACATGCGTTCCAGCGAAAGAAGGATTCCACTGTTTGCGCGCGCTCTACAATACATCCTCGTCCCCAACAGGCTTCACCCTGCTTTCGAACCTCCTCGAAGCCGGCTTAAGGCGGCATTGTCGTAAGCTCGAGGCTCTTTTACCCATCTTCTTCCGCGCAAAGAACAGAGAGAAGAGGCCCTCTCCTTCGACGCTCCAGTGCTATTCTATTTGCCTGGAATACATTGGATGCTATGTAAATGCAGATTAGGCGGTCCAGTTTTGGCTCGAGGCTCTTCATCCCTGGATCCCGATTTCCCTTCGTTCTGTGCTTTCACACCGTTCAGCCTATCGCCCCTGTCGAGATGTATCGAATCTCTTGGCTTCTTTTCGCCCTGATCCGACTTTTCGCGCGGTTACGTGCACCCCTTAGCCTTTGTCCGCAAGGATCCGGAATCGTAGTGGCGGACAGTCACTTTGTGCGAACTTTCTTGTTGCGAAGCGACCACACTTCGGGTATCCCTGCCTTTGCTTCAGACCTTTGTTCCACACCTTTGTTCGACATCTGTAATTAGAGGGCAAATGAAATAAGATAAAAGTGACGCTAACTTTCGTCGCTCTTTGCAACGTCTGATCTCTGAACATAGCAAGCTGAGAGGATTGGATGCTGATAAGCGACATTGTTGTTTGACATATTCGTGGTTCTTCTGGTTTCAATCGCGTTTTTAGTTCTCACGTTTCGCGCACCTTCCAGCTCAACTCCAGCCACAAAATAGAAATCAATCGGAGCTCTGTGTACACTACTGTTACGTTCCAGTAACACTAAGAAGATCGATGGAACGTAATATCATTCGCCAGGGAGTGATCGCTGTACCAATTGCGCCTAGTTGCAAATGGTTGGCTGATGGCTGACGATCTTTGTTTTTCATATACATAAACTGCTTCTATATAAATGTTACAGTTGTTTTGGCTCTAACGAAGATGACTTCTGCGGTACTTGTATGACAAATGAATCGCGATACTTTCATTTTGGAAGACATTGACACCTTGTGGCGGCTCTCTATTCTATCGGTTCTTATTATTAGCGAGATCTATTGCTACGTTGAATTTTCAAAAGTTCTTGTCTATTCGTTCCATTTATACAAGTACAGTGGCTGACGAAAGTATTCGAACAGTCGTAGAAATCGTTTCGGTATAAAGAAAAAATTGGCTTTCCAAGCGGTTGTCGGTACAACAGCTCGTCAAAACTTGTTACACGCAAATTATCTTATGAAATTTACAGGCCATCATTGTTCGGATTAGCATTTACATAGGTTTCGATATTATTCGTACTTGAAAGCAGAAAAAACCTGGACCTTTAAAATCTAATTTAAATATCGTGTTCTCCTTGACACGAATCTGAAATCTTTCAACTACAGAAGGTCGATCGTATCTATTTATTCCTTTATTAATACAACGAAGAAATCGAGGATTACTGTAAGTTTCTAAAAACTAATAAAGTGTCGAAACATTTAAGTGCGTATTGTGTAACTAATTATACAGATACTTATGGTATAATTTATTATACATAAGTTAGTTTCGTCCCAATGTTACGATGAGATTTCTAAAGATTGTCGTATTAGCGTGGAAAGTAATTGGAATCCTAATAAATGAAAAATAGTTCATCCTAATCACCGTGATGATTTTGTCACGTTTCACGTTAAATAAATATTTAAGATATTAAAATCACAAACGCGTTATCCGCTCTTGCTGAAACTCGTAAGTATTAGGTTGTCCGAAAAGTTTCTTTCGTTTCATAAGATGATAATAGATGAACAACAATTTCTGTTTTATATTATTTTATTGAATTACGTATGATCTATTTCGTTATATTTCTATTGTTATGTTCGTGCATAATTCAATAAACTAATATAAAAGAAAAAACGTTGTGCGTCTATTATTTCCTTATAAAACGAAAGAAACTTTTCGGACAACCTAATATATGATATCGATCTAATTATCAAATTGGCGAAACTAATATTTTATATAACGTATGATAGAAAAAAATGGAGCACTTTCTTAGTCATCTGTTATCGATCTTCAACAGATAACCTAAATCAGCTGGAATCAAACACTCAACGTTCTTCACAAACATCCAACGTTCCAAATAGTGGAAAACTCTCTCCTCCGCAGGATCTCCGCACGAGTCAAAGTACTTAGAAGCTGAAATCTCTTTTTAATTAAAGTTCTGCATACTTTACGACCGTGCATTTACTTATTAGCAAAGCAAAGCCCATTGACGGGGATACGGTGAAGGCCGGAATGAAATCCGAATTCCGCGTCCTTTTATAAAATTTGAAAGTTCCCTCGTATACTCCGGAAGGCTGAATGGCGGCTTCGCGACTCGAAAACTTGAAAGACTTGAAAAGGGAGTGGAAGGATTACTCTGACGATGCGGAATTTTCAGAAAATCGATATTTCCACTATGGGTCTGACCGCTTGACATCATCGAAAATGCGCGAGGAGAGAGCGCAGCGTTGTCGAAAAATCGTGGAAACGTGGCCATGGCTGAAGAAACGAATTGCTCGGGAATTTTTGAAAATTGAACGACGGGAAGGAAAGAAACAAGAGGTTCTCTTTGGTGAAATGGACGAGGCCCTCCACGACCAGACACGTTGAGGACCATCGAGAATATTGCTGGCGGAGTAACGTTGCAATTAGACGGCAAACCAGAGGCAGCAATGGAAGAAACGATACCGTAACTCGCGATAAAGTCGCTCGTAACGTCGAGATCGTTGTTCTGATTGCCGAGCGAAAATTTTCGATTGGTCTACGTCGACGTTCCACGCCAGCCTAGCGAGCGTTTCGTGGTCCTGAAAATGTTGCTAGGTTTTAGATTTTGTTTCATTTTAGAGAAACGATACGCATTATTCTTTAAAATCGTGAGATTAAATGATTAGAAACTTATCCTAGTGAAACAGGCTCTCTCGTATCCGACCCTACTGTAAACCGTCTGTGTTTGAACAATGAAAGCCAAAAGTGACTTTACACCTTACAAATATGAGGTTCGTATGATATTCACTTAGCTGCAGGTTCTCTTGCCTATGTTTTACGCTGTTACGTGTATTTACTTCGTATACATATTGGGTTGGCAACTAAGTGATTGCGGATTTTGTTATTAGATGGTAATGACACCTATGTCATATCTATAGTTAGGTCTATATAAATATGAACAGATTTAAAAATATACAGGGTGATTGGTAGCTAGTGGTACAAGCGGAAAGGGGGTGATTCTAGGCGAAAAAAGATGTCGAAAATATAGAATAAAAATTTTTCGTTTGAGGCTTTGTTTTCGAGAAAATCGACTTTGAATGTACGCTCGGTACGCGTGCACTTTATCACGTCTCGTTATAACGGATCTCACTGTAGATCGCTGTCTCGATGGTTATTATCGCAGTTTAAGTTTGTTTTTGCCGTAACGAAAATTAGAAATACATAATGATATAATATGAAGTAATCATAAAGTTTATTATTAGAAAAATTACTGAAAATGTTGCCCATTCTGCCGAACACGTACTTCGGCTCTTCTAATTAAATTTCTATGAACACTTTTTAACGTATTCGATTGTTTTAAAGTATGAAAGGCTACAATAATCTTTTCCTTCAATTGTTCGCAACTTGCGATTTCTTCAGAATAGACGATTGATTTAATATGGCTCCACGCCATAAAGTGCACGCGTACCGAGCGGAAATTCAAAGTCAATTTTCTCGAAAACAAAGCCTCAAACGAAAAATTTTTATTCTATATTTTCGACTTCTTTTTTCGCGTACAATCACCCCCTTTCCGCTTGTACCATCAGTTACCAACCACCCTGTATACATAGTAAACTCTGAATCGTTAAATTTGTATTTAAACCCGCGAAATTTATTCAGAGCCTTTCATGTGCATCTTGCACAAATTAAAAATTCGTCTACGTATGAGACTTTCAGCTGATGCTACTTTTCCATCCATGTTAGTTTATCAGGCGGAGTTCCGAAAATGTTAGCGTTAGGTGGTAATGACAAAATCCGCAATCACTTAGTTACTAATCCAATATTTTGTATTCCATTTGGACTTACGCTAACATCTTCGGAGTTCCGCCTGATAAACGAACATGGATGGAAAAATAACATCAGCTGAAAGTCTCATACTTAGACGAATTTTTAATTTGTACAAGATACGCGTGAAAGGCTCTGAATAAATTTCGCACCTTGAAATATGAATTTAACGATTCAAAGTTTACTATGTATATATTTTTAAATCTGTTCATATTTATATATGATAATAATCATATAATCTGTTCATATAGATATTGGAAGGAAATAGGGCAAGCGGCAATTGACAGGAGAAGTTATTTCAGGAAATGAAATTGACATTCATTTAGAAGAGGGCAAAGAGAGACAACCAGCTTTCGGTTAATCAATTAACGTTCAGAGCGCTTCCGTCAAATTACCGAGCAATTAAACATAAGATGCACAGTTTCAAGGCGCAGAAAATTATTAATAAACCGTCGTATTATCTGTCTGTTACTCGTTAAAACAAGATAATTCGAAACTACTTCGATCTTGTAAGACTGTTTCCACTAGTTCTGTGAATGACTTCGAGGGTATTGAACTTCTGCGATATTTAAAATCCTAGCTGAGGCTTCGCACAATCCAGTAAAATGATTGTGAAAGTCCAGTCTTATGATAAGACCATACGTTTTTCAAAATGATTTTATTACAGCGACGTGTAACAACAGAGATGCGAAATTTTGCTGCTTTGACAAATGGAAAATTGTAATTAAAATTTTGCATTGGAAGCAGTGTTCGAGAGCAGTGGCATTAATCTGGAAAATATTCCGCGAGCCACGTTATGCAATTTCGTGCTGTGGGAGCTTTCAATTTGAAAAATTAATCTTAGGACGAAAGCACTCGTACAGAGACGCGCTATAGAGAAGCGCTGGCGAATACGGAAAATTTAATTTGCTCGCGAAATACTCGAAAGATCTTCGTACGGCAGATTAAACCACGGAAAGATAGTCAAAGGATGCTTGAAAGCGGTTAAAAGGGTTCGCGACATCCGACTTTCTTGCGTATGCGGCATCTAATCTGTACGAAAAACACGGACAACCTCCAGCCTGTTTATTTTTAATTACGACGAAAGCTGTTATCTTTCGTGTTGAAAGACTTTGTCGCGGAAGAATCGATGCTGCATTATTACAATATTCCTGTAATGAATTATATAATCATTAGTAAAGTTCATACATAGTCTGTGACTGCAATCTTTTTCGATATTAAAGGTTTTAAATTTTAGGTTCTGCAGTCTACATTTTCTCTCGTAATTTTCCGAGATTTATAGTTAACTCGACTTTTGTACCTTTATCGTGTTAAAATATTGTGCATTTTATATTTTCATTCTTATTATACGCAACTTTAACGTCCAAAGGATATTATTTTACAAAATTTGTTACATACTTGGCGATACAATTATTTATAATTTCCTTAAACCATTAGGCTGCATTCTTTTAGATACGAAAACACTGGATTGCATACAGCTTGTGTGAGCTTGTAGAGTAGCACATAACACGACAATGAAAGGAAAAAACCTGCGTAATCGCAGTCCAACGATTAGTTCGGCTCTTTGTTCGTCAAATAAAGGACATTGCCATTTCAGGCATATTATACATTTTACTATGAAATTGTTCTTTAGTTGTTTGTAAAAGCTTGTGTAACTTCGATATTAAAATATTCGGATGACAGATGCAAGAATACTATCAAATACTCTAAAAAATAATCAAATGTCCAGATACTGTTAAGCGGCAGCGTAAGTGAAACTATGAAATCGTGTATGCGTAATATTGCAACAAAAACGTGAACATTCATCGAGCATCAAAGTCCTAACGTTAATGATACCAAAACAGCGACAAAGAGAAAACAGGAACAGTCGAAATGACCACACCCAATGAACGGGTCTAGCGCTAACCTATTAAAAGTGGTAGGAACTCGTTCAAGCTGCCTCAAACATAACAGCTTCATTTTCAACACAGAACAATCTCACTGAATGTTTCATGTACACAGTTAGAGCGGTTGGCACGGATTTAATGTTCGTTAGTTTAATTCGTTAGCCGAATAGCTTAGCGTTAATAGCGGTGGAAGCGTCAGAAGATAACAGGCCGATCTCAAACTGTTTCAACGTGGCTATAAAGCGGCAAACATCGTGGTAGATGTCCAATTTTAAGCGAGTCCGTCGAGTTGGCGTGACTTCAACTTTTCTCCGGTAAAACTCTTATCTAAGGCACGTCTAGGAAATGGCCTATATTCCGCTGTGTTTCGTGCACAGCATAAATTGTTTCATCGCCATGAATATATCGTCGAAGTTCGTCGTTAAGTGACGAACCGCGTTAGAACTACAGATGGTGGGAATATTGAAAAAATTTCGGCATGCGGGCGCCGTCTATGTTTGAACGTGCAATCGATCGAGGAATCTAGAACGAACAGTTTAATCGGCTTACTGGATATTGGAAATCGAGTAGATTTTTACCGTCTCATGTTTATTTTAATCTAGTAATTCTCCTGTTACTTCGCTCGCTATATTGAGTTCTCAATGAGTTTCAAACAAAAGGATATGAAAATATTAGAAATAAGGCAGTTCTCGTCGCTTTCTTCTCTCTCATTTGCTATCTCATCTGCTATCTTGAGTTTTCAATGTTACTTCATTCGTGGTATAAAATTTCATGTAACATTTTAAACGATATAGGGATATTGGAAATCGAACAGATTTTAATAGTCTTATGTTTGCTTTAATCGTGTAATTCTCTTCTATGTCGTTCACCATATCGAGTACTCGATTTTCATTTATCGTTGGCAAAGTTTACCAACTCGTAATAAAAACGTTTAGCTCTCGTAATAAAAACGCATAACGATGTATAACGTATATTGCGCGTATGAAGAAATAGAAATTGATTACAGTGTATAAAAACATGATTGAATGCGAAACGCGTGCGTAGGAGGATCGCAATCACAGTACGCGTAGGAGATAATGATATTTTATAAAGAAATATCGATCGAAACGGTACACAAAACATTGTATGACGGAGAATATTGTGCCGGAATGATATATTTCAAAAAGAAAATAAACACAATTAGCCGGACGTTGTTAAAACAAATATAAATCTTGATGGGAAATTAATCCTGTATTTCTTATTATACGATTCTATTGTTCGTATTATTTTGATAAATATTATTATCACTAATAGTAAATATTCTCATGCATCCTTTATATTTCTCAAGTATTTATTTCGCATATCGTAGAATGCAATTGCTGCAATGAAAATCCACGGTAATTGTTATTTGGTAATGTTGAAGTGGTCACCACTTCTAAGAAAACTCTACATCTGTTTCTTTAGTTTCCTCAAGCACTGAAGCCATCGACAGCGTATAGACAATAGACTGGGACGAAGGCAGACCATAGACAGTAGGCAGGCGATGATGGCTTCGGGGTTATCAGTTATAGGGTAACACTGCTAGCGTGCTGATCTGGACCAGCTCAAATTATATTCCTACTTGTATTTACACTTCTGTATTGAAATATATTTTCTACTTTACAATTTATCCACGCGTTCCTCTGTTCATATATCTAATAACCTCGACAGGTAAATTTGTTATTTGCACAAAATTGTATTTTACTAAACGCGTATAACTTGTCGATGTAGAAACGTGTTTACTTTGTTTTGATATTCGCAAGAATTTGATTAGGGTGAAAATTTGTCATTCTCCTACAATTTTTTCATCTTTCATAAATTTGTTATTCCATGAAAACTGGAACTTTCACAGAGATATATGTACCTTTCGTTACTCTGGAAATTCATCATACTCACCAAAATTCTGTAGCCACGCCATGTACAGGGTGTCAGTTTCAAATTGAATACGTCCTTCCGAAATTTTGCTTCAGTAGATATTCCAATTTATCAATCCAGAAATCTACAATTCCACGGAAATTCTACGCTCGTAGGGAATACAATTGCACGAAAGTTCAACTTCTTGTGAATCGCGATTTTACGGTCGTACGAAAATTTGTCGTTAAAACAATTCATCGTCGTGGCAATATTTTATTTCCCATGGTGATACAAATTACCATTTTCCAATCTTCTTTTTATACTTTCCGTCATCCGCGAATTTCAAAACCGACACTCGTGTCAATAATTCTAACCAACGATAGGTATATTTCATCGTTTCAAAAGTTCATTACCTTCACATTTTCTACTGATTGCTTTTCAAATTGTACGAAACTTCCTTTTCTTAGACATTCAAATTGCGAAATATCCGCTAATAATCACCTTAACACTTTGCACTCCGATTTTTATTTCAATTTCGTTACCAACGCTTTTAAGCGTTTTATTTGAAATTTACTTTAACTAAAAAATAAAACAATTGTGTATGATATATCTTGAAACAATTTCCAGGATACAATCCTGGTTTTCTTTCGCGCGTTTCGCAAGAAAAGGTGGAACTGGAAGAATGTCGAGTAGGACTCGACGAAGGATCTTCCGAAATAAAAACTGATGTCGAGTCACACTCGACATAGGACTGCAAAGGATTATTAAATCCCCAATAAACTCACCGTTGCTCCCAACTTTCACTTCCCAACGATCCACAAATTATTATTCTAAAAAATCAGCTCTCGAGCGAGCGATAGTAAATCTTGCATCGGCAATTCGAGCTTGTGAGCATGAAGATTGGCGATGAAGGGCACTCGTCAGCCGTCGATTTCCAAAGTTCCCCTGATTTTTCGAGAGGAATGTGTTCGTAAGAGCGCGAACGCGCGGTGCTTACCGCTTCGTGTCGCATGATCGATGACGCTTGTCATCGAAGTTGGCAGGTGGCGGCGCAGTGACACGCGGTCCAATTGCGGCCACATTATTAAACCACCGGCCATCAATGCACGTAGCCTTAATACGCCGGAATGTACAGTTTGCGCCCTGCAAATAGACCGTTTAGATCGGATGCAGCGTGGCTTTGGCGGGAATTCGCGACGTACGACGATCCCTTTGCAATAACGTAATTGCAAATTGAGTCGAGTACCCCCCCTCCACTCGCACCAGCAACAGCTGCAAGCCGCGTTTAATCGTCACGGTTGTTCCGCACCTGATTGAAACTGCTTGCACAACGAATCCGTGTAACTTCCGTCGATTATCCTTACATAGAGAATCGTTAGATCCTTGAAATCCTACCGCGTTAAATATTGCATGCAAACGTGACAGTTATCTCAGAAACTTCTACGAGAAAGATCATCGAGGGCGGGAAAGGAATTTTCTGGCGAATAGAAATTTTACGAAGCGATATGGAAAACAACGGACGAATGTCTGTACGACATGATACGAGTAATTGAAAAAATTGCTGAATGTCTGTGGATGTTAATGAAAATTCGTATTTTTATAAGAGCTAATTGAAAGAATAGTTCGTTGTCCGTTAAACGTCGAATGGGATATCGTACTTTGAATATCTCGAGTATTTTCTGATTATTCTATACATATTATACGTTTTTGCATTTTGAGATTCCCCATAAAAATAATGAAAAAGATACCCGTCCGTTGTATCGATAAATAAATAATTTATTTCGTTGAAAGAATATTTTGTTTTGTTCGCCTGCTTACGGAGAAACGATTAATCTTAGTTTAAACGGAAGACAATTATCATCGGATCATTTAAAATAATCACAGGACGAAACGTTTTAGACTTCTTCGATATCTTTATTTAGATTACGAAATTGAAGTGACAAATCTTGTCGTTGCCACAACGAAGTTCTGATGCTTTCAAGTTAATTAAGTTCTACGTTTTATCTCGAAGGTAGGAGAGGAAAAAAAGTTAAACGAGTTCGCGTGTAGTGATCTGCAAACAAGCGAGGCTCGTAGAGGCGCAAAAGTTACTTAAACAGATCAGAACCATGATGCCATTACTTTGTAACTTAAGTTACAAGCCATATGAAGTTTGCTCATGCTCCTTGAACGTAGTCACAGTTTGAGATTGCTTGATATTCTTAGTATGCAAGCTCGTTTAATTCACTTTTTCCTTTTTCTCGGTTCTCTCGTTCCTACGTCGAGACGAAGGCGTACAAATTTGTTTAAAATACGAGCGCATATACGAAATCGTTATAATTTTATGAATGACAAACTTATGAAACGTATTACGCAGAGTTTTACGAACTGAAAATTCCAGATGAAATTTCATGCACAGCCGTGAAAAATTCAATCTTCGTCAAGTTTAGGTGCGAAAATGTAGATATTCAATAAGAAGGGTGTGATTTATGTTGATTAAACATAATTAGAAATAGTGCTGTTCTTAAGTATCCAGATATTTTGGTCGATTTGTAATAGAGAAATTGGCTTCACTTTGATTCTTATTTATTACCTATTTCTATCGTTCGTTGAAGTCACAAAAGAAGGTAATACGTAAAATTTACAGAACGAATAAACACTTTTCACAAGAATTTCACGATGGAAAACACGAAGGATTCCAAGAAACATTTTTTAAAGAACTTACTTTGTAAAGTTGATTGTCGGTATGCTAAGGGTTGTATATCATTTCCAGTTAATTGCATAGATACACATACACAGGAGGCTAACTTCATGTTAGCAACAACTATAGACCTTTGCACGAAAATGAAAGATTTGCAGATCCCTTCCATGTTCATTTTCATCGCACGCCACTAACGAATAAAACTTCTTTCCCTTTTCAGCGTACGTACGCAACATGAAAATTCTGAAACTAATCGCACGTAAAACCTTATGGCAATTAAAATCGACTTTTCGCCAGACTTTGCGAAAAATTGAAACATATTTTCTGTTCATTCGTGGAACGTTTGCCGGGGAATCGGTGTTAAATCGCTTCCGAGAGGATCGGCACGCGCGCGGTCGACCACCAACAACAGGATTCCGCAATGTTCGAAACAGAATAAAACCTTCAGGATTGAAAGCGATAAATTCGAGATACGTGCAGTCGCTGGCTGCATATTTCCCGTGGAAAACGGCCGGCAATAATTTTAAGTTTTGTCGCGACCGCATTTGTTACAGTCAACCGTACGAACCAAGCAATTTGTAACGGGTTGTAACGTAACGGAGGCGTCATTACACGTTGTTTTCGCGTCGTTTCGTGAGATTTAATGAACGAGATGCACGATATGAACCTTCGTCTCCTCCTCGTCCTCCATTACGATAATAACGTGGTTACGACGATCAAATTAAGCTTATCGATTTTGGCAGCATTCAGTGAGAACAATTTATAGTACCGCGCCGATAAGCATTATCGAAATAGCCAGAAGAAAGCGTTAACATACTAATTCGCCAGTGGATGTTCCTCTTACTTGCTTAATTTTCGTCGCGATGGATATTGATAAGCGTGAGCGAAACGTATTGATTATTTTTCAATCGTGAGATATACGAAGTATAAATTGCACATGTACAAATGTACAAATGGCACTTACGTATATTATCTGAAGTAAAACGTTACCTACATATCTTTTTTTTTTTTTTTTAGAGCATTATATGTAGGGGAGAAACGTCGAAATCGTATATCACTTAAAATATTTTCTGTTATGTTAGCTGTTGCTCGCTATTTCGTCCACGTAGGATTGGGAGAAACCTTCTTTTTCTTTTTTCTACTTATTTAATGAATCAAGTGAATGAAATTGGTGAGAATCAATTCTGATTACGTAACGAAATACGTTCGTGGGTGAGTCTCGTTTTAAATATACGTGATCGCGAGGGAAACGAGAATTCTGCGAGCAATTGTTCGTGACTAATCGCAAGCGATAACAGAGAATTACTCTTCCAACCACTTTTTTGCTAATCGTCGGTCAAGATTTAGTGGCTGAATTTCGCAGTTAGCGACTTGTGAAGCGGTATCGGCGTTGGGCTATCAGTTTCCGGTGTTTCGCGTGAAAAAGCCGCGTCCTATCTGGCATCGACGATTCTCGATTCGGCGCGTAAGTTGGCGCACTTGAGGCGAGAATGTATAAACCTGAAACTCGACTCGAGCTTCTACCGTGCTTTGCAGCGAATAAAATACGGACACTTTCGTGGCGATGATACGAGTATCGAGTGAAAATTCGGCCGCTGTCGACCAAAGACGCGACCGTATCTCTCAGACTGTCGCTTCAAACGGTTGCTTCCGAGACGATGGAACACGGCGCGGCAAAATTTATTGCAACGGAAAAGAAGGCAACGACTGTGTCACGTGGCTGTTGCGATTTCATTTTGTATCGATTTCATGGCTCGACGATAGTTATATCACGCGAAATAAATAAAATACAATGAGGAAGAAATAAAGATTGATCCTTAGTAGATTAAAATGATACAAGTCTGTCAACATGATAGCAGTTTCGTAAAAGAAAAGCAGTAAGATCGTAGAGAATTGGAAAAACAATACGTACGTCGCTAAATTAACGACAGATGATTGCTTATTTCCATTTCATATATCCACGTATCATCGTATTATTTATAGTACGGCTTGATATTTACCTGAGTCAGTTCTCCTGCGAGACAATTTTATAAGATCAGCGCAAAATCTCCAGCAAAATCCGTTTCGCTGGAAGCTCACGATAGTTCTGGTAATATTGTAGGTCTCAGCCACTCTGAATCAGAGATAGTGAGCGTTAATTACTTTAGTAATTAGTAACTGCTGCGGGAGATGGTGACGAAGCTACCTCGCGAAAGAACGAATAAATCTAATAATATCAGGAACTCCCTCGCCAGCTATCTTTTCGTTTCACGTTAGCGAATTGATCCTAATCGGAGAAATTTTGTTACGACATTGCCAGGCTTAGAGAGATACTGTTTATCACATCCCTTCGTTATTCGCTTATCTCGTACATATATTGTATATGCCTCGTTAAACGTTGACATATTTGCATTTTTTTTTTTTTTTTATGGTTTACGCAGCAATCTTAAACTAAAATCTTGAAAAAGCTTGAATCTCTCGGTGAAACTCGTGTTATTCGCGATAAAGTGAAATTAAAACTTCTACACAGTTTTCTTTTCTTTTTTTATTAGATATTCTGTATTGCGTTTGTTTTAATAGCTCGAGAAAAAGAAGTAGAATTTAATATCTTGAAAATGAAGTAGATTACAGGAATGTGAGTACACGCGTATTGCATGGGACTATTTTAAGCGGAGGAGTATGTTAATTTTAGTGGAAAGTGTTCAGCATACGAAACACATTCTAAAGTGAAATAGCCGTAAAAAGGAAAGGAGTTGAAGGTATTTTCTTTTTATCAGGCTCGTATCTTCGCTTTGAAGAAGTGGAATTCTATCTAATTTAAATTCTTCTTTGATTCTTAATCTAAATGTAAATTATTTCGACGTGCAAGAAGCATTTACAAAGAGAAGGCTAATTTTAAAACACTTGTCTCTTACAGAAACGTAGTGTACTTGTTTTTAAGTAACGTTTCTATACCAAGAAATTACAGCATCAAATGAAGCGGTAAAGGGCTATTTTCTATTCTTTTGTATTACATTTTGTCGTCCGAGTAAAAGAAGGTTTGCAATTGATTTCTCTACTTCGCTAGGGGAAACTTAGTTTCTTTATTTCATATATGTATCGTTCACATTATCATCCAAAGTATGCTCCGTTCAAGCATTCAAACATTCTTTTCCAACATTTTCAACGTTCTAACCCAAATATTCAACTTTTTTTTATAGCAATTTCTTAAAGGGCTTGATAAAAATTTGTAGATAATTTATTTTCATAATATTAACATCCTATGAGATAATACAAGTATACGTATCGTATTCTTCAGTGAACGTTTAACTCCAACTCTGACAACATTTTAATTGACTCGGTTGCAAGGAATGGTAGACGTGATTAATCGTGTTCCGCGTCTGAAGTTTCCAAATTCTTACTGCTTCGAATAAAAAAGGAAAATTTCACTCTGCGAGCGAGTGGCCGTAAAAATTTCACGCGGGAAAGCCACTCGAGCAAACAACGGTATCGTAAATAAAGAGACAAACATTCGTTACACAAACATTTTTCCTTTCCTCCAATTACCACTTCCGATTTATGTTTCGCGCGGTCAGCTCCAAAGTTACCGGTAGTGTACGTTGTAAACGCTTTCTGCTGTTTACAGCGCAATAAAAAAAGAGAAAAAAGGACAGCTGAATGGGAGAAAGGGTGGAAGAAAGAAAAACGAAAAAATCAGTCGTGGACGATTTGCTAAAAGTTTTACGACGCCGCGTGGAACATTTAGCCGGTTTGCACGATTCTCGGCTTGCCGCTTCGCGAACATTCATCGTAGCCGCTGGAATTATTCATGAATGATACCGTAACTTTCGTTTTAAGATTAAATTTATGCCTCGCTGCCACGCTTCGCCGAGAAACTCGCGCGCAAAGTAATCGCTCATAGATTCAATATTAAATACCGACGCGGAAATAGCTGCATAATGTCTTTAAGGATGGTTTATACCTACGAATGGCTGTACTAACCGGAGGAAAATACGAGCTTGCTGGCCAACGACAATAACTCTGTGTGCTCTTATAAAGCGTGCGGATGTGGTGGAAGAATGTGTTGCAAGATAGCGAACCGATAAGCTTACGCTTGTTTCTGTATATCCGTGATTTTCGTTTTACGATTATTCCTACAGTGAAGGCAATATAAAGTAGTTGCTGCTAATCTTTTTCGAATCGCGACACTCCGACATCGCCTTTCAACTTCATCCCCGCAAATTTCTATTTTTGTTGGGGAATTTATATTTGCATATTCACGTTTATGAGTGTCGCAGAATTGAAAAAACCTAAATAAAATATACGATGCATATTATGATTTGCTATTACTAATTGAGTATGCGGAGAGCTGTCGTTTTAAATGAATATTTTACCATGCAAAGATATGTGGGATAAGCTCTCGGTGATTTGTTTGTCGATATATTCCTTTTGCTAAAATTCGTTTATTGCCAAAAAGTTGACATATTCAATTTAAAATAAATGATTATAATGAAAATAATATAATGAAAATATAATGAAATAATGAAAATAATGATTTTAACGCTGCCAAACGCATACAGATTTTTTAATTAGACAAGGGCTTTGGTATAAAAATATATAGGTCATTGTTGTCAATAGTTATTATAATCTTTCTATGTCTAAATAGTAGTATGTAATATAAGAATAAATAATTGTATCAACTTGGAAAAATGATGCAATTTTTTAGACGTGATTTGTTGCTCATACCTAGTAGCTTCGTATATATTTAAAATTTCCATTCGTTAGGAAGCAAACAGAACTATCGAATCAAGAGACTCTCTCAGATTAGAAACTTTAATAGAAAATTCCTCCCATACTTCGTAGTATTTACGCAGATCTTTCATTTATCTCAACAACTATATTTTAACGTCGTGTCTGAAAGGTTAAAAAAGGGGAGCAAAAAAGAAAAGAGAAAAAGGAAAAACGAAACGAAAAAAAGAATATTCCGAACGTACGAGCCATCCATAGCAGCAATCCCATAGAAAATCCCGGCTGTCTGGGTTACAGTGCAACTCGTAAAAGTTTCGATGCAACGCGTGGTACAACAAGCCCGTTTTTCGCGGCAATTTCGCGCTGGAATACTCGCGGCAATATTTTTATTGCTTTCCACGTTAACAGCGAACGATGGTAGCCAGCAACAGCCGAAGTATAGAATGCATGCATGACGCCATTGCCAATAATAAAAGGATCATTATTGACGATCGACTGCGAGAGAGCAGAGTCGCAATTTTCCACTGTACGAAGTACGGTTAATTTTTCCTCGTGTCCGGAAATTTGGCACCATTGACGCGACTCTATAACACGTGATTTTTCGCTCTTGACGCGCCTACGCGATGTACAGGGCGCTGCGTTGAACGTGCTACGTGGTCCGATTTTTGCTGATGAATCCATTCGTCAGAATTAGCGGAGATTTGTCGGCTAATTTAGCTGCGGTGTTTTTATCGAATAAGAAGTGCGGTAATTAATTTTAAATTTGAAACTTGACTCTTCCTAAACGGATCTTTCATTTGACAATAAACACGATGATATGATGGTAATATATGCTGCATCGAGTAGAGGCTACGTTTGCATCGAACGTTTACTGGAAACGAAAAAGGAACAAAGGCGCCAAAACTTGGAAAGTAACAGGTTTTTCGAAAAGAAATTTGTCGTAGCCAAAGGAACAGAATATGAGAATCTAGAAAATTTGCTATACAGGAAACTGTAATATTTTCCAGTCAAGATATCAGCGTCTTGTCAACAATGCTATCATCGTTTGCGATTATTAATTTTAGATTACTATCCAGTAGGAATACTCCAGCACGATCAAATATATATTTCGAAATTACCGCGTATTTCAACCTAGTTCTACTCTTGATAAACCGAATAAAACGAAAGCAAAATTCACTCTGCGAAATTTGAATGAGCGGAACGTGGTGCATCTTCATAATTCGATCGCGTAATAATATTTCCAATTAAAGTCACTTTAGCCGTGAAAATTCGTTTCGTTTAAGCCGATGGAACAACAGTGCAGGAACATCGTGAGAATTTCAACGCATACATATATGCGCGTATGCGCGTGAATTTTAATTATTTTGGTTTGGTGGACGCGAGGAAGTGTTTATTCCCGCGTCTCGAAACGAGCTAGCACCAGAGATAATTAAATATGGATTATCTGACGCACGTTCGAGCACTCGTTCGTCGCGCTAATTGGACCAGAAAGAAGACAGTTATCGTACGATGGACAAAACGATATTTCACGATAACGAAGCCATGGAAATAACGTATCAGAGGCGAATTGTTAGCACGGTGATCTCTAATTTTATTGTTAGAACGGTGGCCTCATTGAACGCCAAACAGGTATTATTATAACTTGTGGAATATTAAATAGATATTAATCCCAAAATTAATTTTAGAATTTGCATTAAGAATTTTCCATTGCACGGACGGTGAGGCATGAAACTAGCGAGATTAGTAAAAGATAAAATATATCGTCGTACAATAAAAATAAGGAAATAAAAACTTCCTTTATTTCCTTTAAAGTAGTCTCCAAGGGACAACTCTTTGGAGCAAAGGATTGTAAAATAAATAAAAAAGGACTCTACGCGTAGAAAGATTTTATTTAATATTGCGATCTTTTCCTGTGCGATTATTAAAAACACATGTTCGTCGTATCTGCGACGAAATAAAATCGACGTTCTCATGTTCTTTTATTTTTTTTTTATATAAATAATAATGAGTTGCAGTAAATCGTGGAATTCCATGCATTTATACGAAGTTTGAAAGTGCGAAATTGCACAGGATGCACATAACGCGAAGAAATATATTATGATATTCAAAGTATAGTACTTTTTGCAATACCCAGAGGGTAAAACAATTTTTCACCGAGCTTCTACGTTGTTAATTGTGCTCTCAGAAATATAAATTCGCATAAAACGTCGCCATCTACTATCGCGTTCTACCATCCGAAAATTCTCACTCTCGAACTGTCGTGTCTCTCTCCATCGATTCGGATACCGAATATTCCGCTGTGCAAGGTCTTTTTTTCTGCTATCCTGGATTCCGCACCGGCTGTTTCCGCGTTTCCTCGTTAAGTCGTAAGACGCAACAAGTGTTGGACGGATTATGTCTTGAGGCAAACAAACGAGATCACCGTGCCAGGATAATTCTTCGTCCGAGTTAATTAATTAACTCGGGAATTGGTTCGTGCAAGCGGTGCGTTGCGCAGTCTCGCCGTCCCATGGGGTTTGCTTTCTCGTATCGGATCGAGTGCGTTGAACGCTCACGAGATTGTTCGTCGGATTAATTGCGGCTTTATTTCGCCTCGAGATCCTTTTTTCCGATTCGTCGAATGGCGCGGGTTTAAACTGGTTTTTAGCGAGGTCGCGGATATATAAATCATTTTTAAACATGTTTGCGTTAAATTTGTTTACGACCGTGCTTTTTTTATTTAATCTTCTGTGTCTTGTTGGCGAGGGTGAAAAATTTACATGGAAACTCACTACGGGAGAAGAACATTGCAAGTCGTATTTTCTGCTTCTTCCAGCAGAGCGATTTTAAAATTCATTTCACACAAACGCTGTTTTGCTTAAATTTACCTTGGAACGTACTGTTATTTCTGCCGTTTCCTCGTGGCGAGTAAACTCATCTCGAAGTTAAATCGCCTGTTTCTCGAAAATCAAACGTCAAGTGTATCGCAGAAAGACTTCCGTATAACGCGAGTTCCTATAACGCGTCAAAGATATTGCAACTGCTGTTTTCATATAACGCGATTCTTCGTACAACGCGTTAAACACACGCAACATGATAGATTCATTGGAAACTGATCCAAAAATTGAAAACGAATCTTTACTTCCGCCAAAACGATGACGTTGGGGCGTGATTTTGGACGACTCGGACAGTGACTAATGATCAAGATTGTAAAAGTATTTTTCTATTTAAAAAATCTCAAGAAACACAATACGTAAATTTGTATAATTATATCTTTATTAAATTCCAACAAAATAAAAGATTTTTTACATACATTAATAATATCTTCTTTCTAATCAACTTCGTATAAATGTCGTTTATTTTTAAAACACTGTCCTACTTGATAAAACATAGAGCAATCATCTTAAACGTGTTACCTTAAATTATGCGCGTTATAGTAGAAAAATTCCTATACAGCACGATTCCCTAGAACGCGAATTCACGGCAGTCTACCGTATGTACGTAGAAAATGAAATTAAGAAATTTAGAGAAAGCGGGGTCAGTGAGTTTGGCTTCGCGAAATTTCGTACGTTCATTTACTTTGATATTCTACGAATATGAGATACAAAGGCTGATAAAAGAGAAACGGGTTATTGGATAATAAAGGTGTGCGTCATTTTTACAGCCACTGTATTCAAATACTTGCATCCGTATTTCAACGAACGAAAACAATTGCTCTCTTGACTCGTGGCAACCTGATGATTGTCGACAGTTTACACGAATCGCTCAAATGCGACAGCTTCGAGCCGGTTTGTCACGTTGGTCGTCGCGACACGTCCAATAGCGTTCTAACAAGCGTGAAACGAGAACGTTGTTCTTCTTTGAACGTATTTCTGTGTATGCAAGTGTGCGAAGACCGTCGCATTCAACAGCTGGCGTTTCTTTTGTTTTCCAGGCAGACCTGTCCTGCCAGAACACGAAGCAGTCCGTGGGCGCGATTTATACGCGCACGAACTTCGTGACACTGAAATACGTCACCGACTCGTGGGGCACCATCTCGAACGGCTTCCGTCTCGTTATCACCGCCGTCAAGGATCCAAGTGAGTACATTTCTCCATGTGATAATTCCTTCGTTCTTTTGTGTCTCGGGCGCCTGTCTTGCCTCCGCGTTATCTGATACGCGCGCAAAAGTTTTCTTCGCTCGCAGTTTTCGTCGTTTCACGCGTTATCGTGGAAATGGTAGACGCTCGACGACGCGTTAGTTACGTTTTAAACGTCACGGAATTGTTTTATTTAGCAGAGCCAAGTAATGAAAATCACGTCGCTGCTTGGCATTGATTGAGTGACACGAGTCAAAAAATTTCAAATTTGCTTTTATTAATTTAGACGTCCACGTTATTTTTCTATTTCAGTAATTTCAGTCGTTGGGCTTTAAAACAGTTTCGCGTGAGAAGGCGGAGTTGTTACTTTTTCCACTGTCAACCAATGTTTTATGACAACACCGGCTTATCTTCGGTTGTTTCGCGACGCTACGAGCGGAAGTTCGTAGCGCTTTCGCAAGTAGTGTGTCTCGTACTAGGTCAGCCGTACAATGTCGTCGAAATAACTCGCGAAGATTTCTTTGTAAAATTTGGGAAGCCTCTTCCCTAAAATTTAGATTTTTCAAGTTGTGCCATTATCGTTGGCAAACAGCGACGTGTAAAAATTGCACGGACGCAACATTATCAAGGAAACGTAAATGGAGCAAGTTATCGTTTGTCCAAAGTACAAGAAATGTATCGGGATAATAAATTCGAGACATAACAAGAAGTTCTAGGAGGGAAAGTAGTTTATTAAAATAGCATGAGATACTTCTATCTTTTGAATTTCGTAAAACTGTAGGTTCTACATCGAGGAGGAAATGAAAACGAAAAAGATATGAAGTAAATTCTTGAAATTCTTGTTCACGATTGCAGCGTGAATTTAATGGAATTTAGCGATGTAAATGGACCAGGAGGAATCAGAAATAAAATATTGCGTTAATGGATGTTTCCTTCCGTCATTTATAAATAATGGTTTACGTCATTTCACGCCTTATCGCTATAAAATTATCTGTTGAATAAAAATATCAGTTTGAAGCCATGGTGTCCGTTTTGACTATTCAATTTTACCGGTTTATTCCACGCTAAATTCGTATTAAAATCCTATAGGAAGAGAAATGAAATGAGAAATTATGGAACAAACGCTTCATGACGAGTTCTGCTCATTAAAAATTCCTGGGCTCCTTATTAAAGTCTATTTATCTGTAGTTACAAGTATTACGTCTCAATTTTCGTCGTCATTTACAGCGAACAAAAGAAATTACGCAGAGAAGAAATAATAATGTCTTGCGAATTCAAGCCGAACCGAGGGAAAGATGTCTGATTAAAGAACGAAATGAACCACGAAGCTTTCGTTTCGAATGACTTTCTGAAAGGAAATTAAACGACCGTTTCTCTCTTTCTTCACTCCGTGACAGCTTTTTTCGAGTGTGTTCTACTTCAGTTGGTTCGACTTAATGAAGTGCTTAATGCACCGTGATTAAGCGAAAGAGCGAAGTACGAATGAAGAAAGGAGAAACACGTTATAAAATACTCTCCATTCCTTCGATAATAACGGGATATTGTCGACTTCGTTTGCCGTGTCGTTTGCTAAAGAGATGTTCTCGAAAATCGTAATCTATATAATGGCTATTATTAGTAGCGATATGGCGATAATCTTCACGTTTGATTATTAAACTGAACGGGAAATGTAAGAAATGTGGAAAATAGTAAGCAAGATATAAAATACCCTGCGCTTTTTCTCAAAGTTGAAGAATACTTCACGTTACAGTCTCCGAGACGTTTATTGAATTTAATATCGTTACATTACCTGTATCGATTTGTCCACAGTATCTACTCTTGGTCGTAAAATTCAATTTAAAGAAACAGTATTTCGTGTATGAGTTGCATTGTGCGTTGCATTATTATTATTAATGTGCTTCCGCTTTTATGATAATGCACTGGCTCGTCATGGGGCGACTGTAGCTGCTTTTCTCGAAAACAAACGAATTAAAGTGTTGCACCAGCCACTCTGTTCGCCAGATTTAGCGCCGTGCAATTACTCTCCGTCTCCGCGGCTTCAAGTAACAACGAAGGGCAAACGTTATGACAGCATTTAAGACATCAAGAAGATCGTGACGAGTATCCTCAAAGTAAATGCACAAAAAGACAGGCAAGAATTGTTTGACGCGTTAGTTGTTAGTGCGGATGGTTGTATCGCCTCAGGAAGAGAACGTTTTGAACAAAATAAAATATTTCCCGCAAAACGATACCTCTGTTATTTTTAGAAAGTTCGACTATCTTCGGGACAGACCCGTGTACATCGTTAGAGTCTTGCAACGATAAAACAAATCTTTGTCCTACCTGTTTTTCCTTATACATTTTCCATAGACGTATCGCTGGAACGGAAGAGCCAATTACACAAGCAGAGACAAACTTCGGTGAATAAATAAAGCGGCGGACAATTATAATTCAACGGGATGAGAATAAATGAAACAGTAAATTAACGACGCTTCCTATTAACGGTCCTCAAATTACCGGCCACTCGTTATTTCGTGCCGTGGTCTCAATGCTGCCCTCGGTAATTTTAAATTAACAGCAACGCCATGGCGAAAGATAATACCGTCATCCGGCTGTGTAAAATTCCCCCTTTTCCCTTTCTGGCCATCATGGAAAAGCTAAGATCTCCTGAAAATGTCGCGGAAATTCTGATGCCCTGTAGCACCGCGATAAATTAAGATCGCAAGGCTGGAAATCCGCGAATTTTCCTCTATATACGCGCTTGAAAAGTGCCAGCCAAAATGATAGAGAAAAGAAAGCTGCTTGCTACGCTGCGTCTGGCCAACGTGTGTTCTCTTCTATGGATTAGCTGATGTGCGTGCTTTCTCTACTAATCTTCGTGTTCTTGCTCATTTTCGCCGACTGTCGACTTTATAAAGTAATATCAAGTCACACTCGTGACATGGATTAAGGATCAAGTGGTTGAAACGAGTGCAGCTTGTACTTGCATTCGAAATTAAGGTTAACATCGAACTTTCATTCCAAACTGTAGTCATTCCACACTACCGCTTTATTTTCTTAACTTTAACAGAGTTAACCGTATTTCGTGGACAGATTATCGCAGATGTTCAAATAGAAATATTTGAAATGGTTGGACAGGTGGATGAATCGTGTATATAATTTTATTATACTTACTGTTGCCAGATCTCTAAATAAATAATACAAACGTGCGATCTATTGATTTTATAATATTGTTTTCATATTGGTTAATATCGTTCTCAATTTATAATTCGTTATTAATCTATACACGTTGTGTACTGTAATTACAAATGAAGCAAGTGCCTGGATATTTGCGAGGAACGACATTAAGGCTATCAATTTTGTAATGAGTATACAAGCGTATCACAAATTCCATCCATTTCCATTTTCTTTTTCTTTTCGTTCCTTTTGTTTACCGAGAAAAAATCCTGTAACGTTCTCTCGATTCGATAATTTCAATGGCAATTATATAATTCAACGTAGCATTATGTTATATGCAGTTGACAAGCAGCTATAACATGGATTAGTATAACTTATGCAATAAATTGCGTATTTAGTGAAATTAATGGGAACACGCGACATTTAGATGACAGAATATTCAGCGCAAATATTGCACATTATATCGAATAATATTCTGAAAACAGATAATTATTATTTACATATCGCGAGAAATTTCGACGTCCGCTAGCTATACGTTAAACTATTAATAAGTAGCTATAATTGAATAGCGTAGGTAAATGACATTGCATATATTATACAGCTAAGATAAACGAAGTTATTAGTCAGAATATTCGAGTTATGGTATTTTAGAAACTTACCAGTTTTTTCTTTTATAATTATTAGACGCGTAAGGTAAGATTTCTTAAACATTAAACAAATTCTCGAGAAATCTCCGTAAAATTAAACAAAACTTCGTCAAGACGATCTACGTCGTGGAACGAAATTTCTGAAAATACGGTACGAAGGTGGGATACTATTTATTATGCGTAACGCCGCGAAAAATACTGAATTTATACGAGCTATAGCAATATATTACGAATTCAGGATACGCGCTTTAACACATACTCTTTAAAATTCACATGTTGGTTGAATAATTCATTATACGACACAGTGAAAACTCAACGATCGTTATTTAGTTGAAATCGTTCATTGATATAGACCGTGTCAAAGAATAAACGTTTCAGCGAGCGAAACAAATGTTTTAACAGGTGAAGCCGGCAGAGGTGGAATTTAAATATCTCATTAACAACAAGAATTACTCCGAAGTTTACAATACGAAGCGAACATCTATCGTTTGCCAGAACTTCAATATTTCGATTTGACGCGTTATTATCTTTACAATCGGGAGAAGCAACGAAAACTTGCATTTTCAATATTCCCGCATTTCCTGTCCGATAGTAATTAACGTACCATAATTTTATACTTCTGGCTGTGAACTAAATGTGCACAACTGAATTAATGAATACTTTAGAACGTGTAGACAACTGAATGAACGAATACCTTGATTGTTATACTACTAATTAAGGCTCACGGTGTACATAAATAGATAATGTTTCGTCGAAAAGACAATAACTGGTCCGTGTGAAGTATTTAAAAGTCCCATATAGCTATCAAAACGATGTTCACGGATGTAGACAAGCGGCAGATCCATTGTCCGATTCGCGTTTGGCATAACGCGATGCTCTGTACGATGTGCAATTCGAGAAATTCCAAACTGTCCGGAATCACGAAAGCTTCCTGCTCAGACATGACGGGCTGTGTTGCAGCGCGAGCAAGGAATTGTTGCTGATAATATTAGCGCGATTCAACGCGTCGCGTTTTGCGGTTTGTACCGTGTCGGAATTACACGATATTCACGTGATTAATGTTGTTACTATTATTGCAACTCGTTATAAGTTTTTCCACTATTCTCTTAAACGGGAATATACAGCTCTTACTGTACAGGTAGGCGATCTTATCGTATAAAAAAACAAAGGGAAACGTAACATAGTATTTTTGTGTTTATACATTTTTCTTTTCTTCTGTCCTTCGACAGAAAAATATAACAATGGAAAAATAATAATTCAAATCCACTCGGAGCCACATGTGCGACTTTAAAGTTATTCCATCAAAGGCAAGAAAATTTTCTACGTTGTTACATCTTCTTATTTTCCTTTTAAGGAAAATAGGATCATATACGATCGTTAGTCAGTCAAGACACACACACACACACACAGAGAGAGAAAAAAGAGTACGTGAATCATTAAGAGGCAAGATGCATTTTCGGTTCAGCGCTGTTTTAATTGAAAAATCAATCCAGAGCTCAACCGGACTCCGTTAAGCCGGCCGGCATCGATTACCTATTTTTCACGTAAAGCTTTTCATACGATGCCTATAAAACACTGCATTAACGGAGTAATTTGTCGGACGCCAGACGAAAGCCGGGGGTTTTTAGTCTTTCATGATCGAAAGGTTCCGAGCGCGTATCCCCTTCGAAATTCGGTTCGAAAGGTTGAAGTCGCTCACGGAATTCCGCGGGTGTCGTGAAATTATTAACAAGCATCGTCGTTGAAATTACGGCGTGTCGTTAATTTTATTCCATTTTGCATGCAAATGAGCCATAGCGAGAGGAATATCGGTGGACTTCGTTCACTATTCGTCCACGAGTTTAGCTCGTCTCGAAGCTTGGTTGGCTGAAGCTTTAGAAAGCTCTTGTTGTTGCTCCCTTCGACTCGATCCGCGTATCCATCTTTTTCCATATGTATATTCGTTTTTAGAATGATTAATGTCGAGAATGGAAACCGTAGATAGTTTATATCGGAATCAAAGATGAAAGCAGTGGACGCGAGTTGGCCGGACATCAGCAAAATTGATACGAGGAGATATTTGATGAAAAGATACAAAGACGACCAGCTAGAGTTGAAATGAAAATGCTGCGAGGAAAAAATAGTTTCACGCGTTTGTGTAGGGCGTAGACGATGAATAATATTGTAGATAAGTAAGATAATATTTTACGATGTTTACGGTTGATTGCATATCGTTAAATATTTGTTAATTTACAAATTTGACAATTTCGAGGATTGTTGTAAAATACGAATAAAGATATTAAATAAATAAAAATTTAAATATATATAATATAAATATTTAAGACAGATACTACTACCATTACAATGGCATAGTGCCCACATTTAATGTTAAAATGACGTGTTAATTCGTCTTTTTTGCGGACCCACAAACACGCTAATATCAACTTGCGTAACCTATGCGTAACGTATGTTCCCTTGCGAATTATTTGTATTTTTCATCGAGCGAAGGGTTTTGTTTTTGTTCTGTACATTCGATATTGTTCTAGAACGAAACTAACACACGAAACTAACTTCTGTCCGTGATTTTATTCGTATTACCAATATACGGAACAATTTTTGAGCAGATGAATTTTTATGAATGAGATACCTACATATTTTTTATACCAACAACTAGGTTATTCTCAGTTGTAAAAATAGGAAGAGAAAAATCATAAAGAGATTCGATTTCAGAAGAAACACAGTGTAAACAGTAACCATCGTTATTTCATCTGTATGAAACGTGGGAGCGTATGATGCAAGCTCAGATATCAGGCTATTTCTCAGTTTCTACGAAATGGAACGAGATGAAACGTAGCCTATTTTCTTGTCTAACTCCAAACTCTGTTCCATAGATTTCACGTGATGCGAGTACAAACAGACAAACAAACGGTCGGACAAAAATTCCAAAACTTAGTTTCCTCGACTCCATAGCTCATAAGATGTTTCTCGATAACAATCTTCTCTCTCTTTTTATATTCAACGTACAGACACAGACCTTCTACCGCTTTATCACATACATTTTTCCATCGTATACATCTAACAAATTCTATCTGCGAACAAATCAATCTCGATAACGAACAACCAGCTGCGTTTTAAAAGAAACATTTCTCAAACACCTCATTATGGTCTCCCCCGGGTGCCATAACTCATCTAAAACGACGCGCTCTCACGATCGAATTTAAAGTTACCAGGTACAAACCTTCTTAACTATGTCCGCACCAACTTTTCCTCGTGCCATCGGAACGCGTTAAACGGATCATGAAGCCATCGACGCTGTACTTTCGAAATTGTTAAGATGGATCGCAGCCAGTTTAGACGGTCTCGTCCTATTATTCAAAAGCGGGCCCGGCGCCGAGCGCCATGCATTTTCGTAACAGATGATCGCGCGGATAAGCGTCGAAACGGCGCCATTAAAACGCCACCATCAATCAGAAAACTAGCGTGTCGAGAAGGTGGCCGTGCCGCTGCCAACGACTTGGCTCGATAAGATGCGGCGACATGTTCGATAAGTTGCCTCTATCCGCGCCGAAGACAAACGACGAATCTTAATCCTCGCGCCCTGCCGCGACTTCGATCGACGAGGACGATTCAACGCGTGCCGACGCGTTTCGCTTCCGCTCCTCTGTTTCTCTTGCGCTTCCTCTCTCTGTCCTCGATCGGTTCTTTGCACTTCTCCTCTTTTCTTCACGGCGGATTCAATTCTTGGACACACTTTCAATCTTCGCCGCTTCTATCGGCAAGTCGCGTATCGATTTCGTCGCCTTGCTTTCAATATTACCCGCTCGTGACATTCTTGCATTCGCTTTTACCTGTTCTTCACGGGTACACAGTTACCGGGTCAAAATAGAATTATTTGTCGAACTTTTGCTGCATGAATTTTCGTGTATTTCTATACGGAGCAGCGCTTGTTAAACCTTTCTCATTCGCGACTCGAGTTACGTACACAAAAAGGTACATAAAATGGATGTACATCGAAAGATTGATCGATAATAGATGAAAGAAGTTAAATTTCAAACGATTCTCCGCTGTATTTATGATTTGATTAGTCGTTATCACTTGTTGGGCAAACCTAAGGTATATCGATAAGAGAAATATGCTTCTTTATCTTTGCGCAAAGAATTAAATCGTAAATGATGAAGAACGTTGTTTTGTAATATTTAGATACGTAATATAAAATGTTATAAGCGTGTTTATGGTCATTTTAGAAATTGCTGCAAGTTCTGTCCCAGTTGCTAGCAAAATCCCGTTGAAACGATCTTTTAAGAAGCTGGTGTTTTACACCGATTTTGATGAGTAACTCGGTGAATTTTCTATGATCTTTTAATGACAGATGATTGACATTCTTTGTTTCATTGGTGCGCGGCAGTTGCAAAGATTTTCACGACCCCATAATTATGAAAACACTGATACAGAATGTAGGAGGTGCATGTTCGGAAAATTAACGCTCAATAACGCTGCATCCTTTCGGTCATTTTCAACTGAAGAAATTTCTCAAATTAGAAATCTGAAAGAATGTTGATCCGAAGAACGTCGATGGTGAAATATGAAAAATCGTTCGATGCAGTGGCAGAAATCTAATAAAATATTTGATTTTTCTTGAAATTGTCCTTTATGCAGTTTTTGATACTAATAAGAATCTTAGCGGATTTTAGTTAAAATGAGCTCGAAATTGAAATATCGTTGAGATGGCAAATGATAAAGATGGGAGATAAATTATTTAGTAGAATATTAAAATATGTCAAAGTGAACATTATTTTTTGCTCGAAAATATCACGAAGTAGAATGGATCCAGAAACAACAATACGATAGCCAGGCTTTACAAACATTGAGTGTACGGAAAGACAAAGATCAATAGTCACAAACCAATTAATCTCTCGACCTCCTCTGACTGATTCTTTTATTTCGCTGTCAATCAATCTCTGTGGTGTTATTCCGTGGTTATTGAATCAATCTTTTCTTTTGTCAAACAAATAAATATACGAATTTCCTTCATTTGAAAAAATAGAATTAAGAAAGTAGTACTCGAATAATCAAGTTTATCAATAAAAATTATATTCCTATTATTGATCTAGTTCATCGTATTGTTTGTATAAAATGATACGATACGAGCAAATAAATTAGAAACATTTTTCCATCGTATCTTAACCAAATGCTTATACAGTATCAAAATCGTTTTCGTACAAATAAAAATTTCAAGTTCTGGTCTTTCTATATATTTAATACTATGATATGCTGATAAATATGCTACCATAGTGACTGATATTATTAGCAGGGAATTTTATAAGTCACAAGTTGTTGCAAGTTACTAATTATTATCACTACTCATAAATTTGTCTTGTATTACAGCAACAAGGGACAGTTTGTTAACAAAATACATGAAGTTCAATGAGCAAAGTTTTCAAAGCTAGAAGTAAGCCGATTGTCCTACTTCATTGTGCTCTTATTTGACAGAACCTTGTAATTGAAAATTTATTACTTTTCAATTTATTACTACCATCACACCCAGTTCTATTTTTATATGATTTTGATTTAATACCGCTCTAAAAAAAACACACACACAATTCATTTTTCCTTTTATACGATTTAATTCGATCTAACGTAGTTCAAATAGCGCTTCTCGAAAAATGTCCATTTGAATTCAACACTGTACATTCGAAACTTTTTTCGGTATATTTTTTTTTCTCGGTTTACACTCTGATTTTAGTTTATGTTTCTCTTGGAATTCAATCACCGGCTGGCGGCGATTTTTTACCATTTTATTTTCCACTTTATTGGAAAAATCATATAACCTACTGCATCCGCTATAAAATGACAACATTGAGTCCCAGTAAATTACCTGAAAATTCCCAATTTTCCTTTCGATACATACATCAGCTTTGATTTCTTATTTCGTGCTTGGAGTTACTGTCGATCGAGCAAAATTGAAATCCCTAACGTGCATCTAAATATAATTGTCTTAAAGTTCACGTAATAAAAAAGTGTGTTTCGGTTGATAAAAATTGAATAAAGAGGTAAATAAAGATTTTTCTACGATTTGTTCTCCTATTTTTTCGTATGTATTCTATGTTTCTTACACGATTTTCTCGTGAAAAACAGAACCAAAATAGTATTATTAATATGATTATTTTACACGCAAGAGAATCTTAGTGCCATTTAAGCTACGTTACACGTATCCAATGCTTTGCAGAAAATATTTAACTCCAGAATATTAAGACTTTGAATGTTTTATCTGTGATAACAAACAGTATGAGTATGATCTTGATGATTAAAGGCGTTCCAAAGTTTTGAGTATGTGTGTGCTGAAATCGAATCACTTTGAGGCAAAAATCTACGAAGTAACGAAGAGAGATTGCTTGCTCTGTTCAATTATTCTCTCTCGCGCTTTACTTTCTCCCGGGAATATTATAGATTCGTGCAAATATTTGAAATTAAATTTCTGGTGAATTGAATTGTTTGATCAGAAAATATGAACTGATAAGTGAAGAACCAACATACACACGGACCAGAGTATCGTAATCACATTATAGAATTTTCTGATAAAAGTGCAAAAGGAAATGAAATCAAGTACATGCTTGCCTTCTTACTGAATAATGCATTAATAACAATAATAACAAAGCGATATAATGGTTTCTTTTTATGAAATTATTCTCGATTACACGTGTTCGATAAATTTAGCCAAATTTCATTTCTAATTGACCACTTCAAAAACATTTTTCCTTTTTTTCCGATAATTCATAATTTGAATTATACTTTTTATATCAGTTTCACGTACATTTTTCATTTATATAAGGAACAGTTGTTGAAAAGGAATAAGCGATATTTTTCTCCGAGTTTCGCGATAAAACTTTGAAGAGACATTGAATATTCTATGGGATTAAGCTCATAGTTAAGAAGCTTAGCGTTTTCATTGCTGTTATTACTCTGTCGCCAGTTATTTCGTTTTTAAAATTTTATCTTCTTGCGAAAGCTCTCTGGTCTTCAATGAATATTGTCATATTCACGATATTTTTTCGAAAGATATTTCGTTTCGTCCGACTTTAATCTTACCAACGTTTCATTTCTGTTTATGAATATGTTTCCTTTTCAATGAATCTTCACATGCATGATAATAAATTTCAAATATTTTTCCCTCCATAATATCAAGCATTGCATAGTTGTGATTAAATAAATAATTATCCGATATGAAATAAACTTTTCAGTGCGGTAATTCTGCAATCTATTAATAATACAGTAACAAATTAACTTTATGTAAGTTATATAGGAGCTTCAGAATATAGAAAGTTTTCTAGAAAGTTTTCTATAGGAAGTTTATAGAAAATAGAAAAATAGTGAAGAAGTAATATTAATAATAGTTATTCGTAAATATTTTTCGGCTAAGAAGCACAACATATTATTTAAGAAATATTTAAAGGGAAGCAAAAGCTCATTAAAGAGTTAAATCCTCAGGCTCCTCAAAATTCTCTTAAGCGGTGAAACGTCCAATTAATTATCTCATAGAAGATTCGTTAAATGAATTGTTAATGAACTGTTAAATCCAGCCTGAAGCCATTAACAGCTCTACATTTTCTCTCTCGTATTCGTCTTACTTTTACAATTTCTTACGTTAAAACAGATAACCGTTCTACTGTATTTCTTTTCGTATCGTTGAAAAAGAATAATGTACATTCATCTCGTAAAAAGAACCTTACGATCACAAGAAACAAATAATTTTCTTACCAATTCGATTTATATTATTACAAATTTTGTAATAGATCTTTTTGCAAATAATTGTTCTAATCTTTTTCTTATCTCTGGTACGAGTCAGTTGTTCGAAGGAACACGTTGCTATAATTAACTACAGTTAATAATCTACAAATATGCATTGCGACAGACTACTAATTCTATCGTGATCTTTAATTTTATTAATCATAATTCGCACGGTTCTTACGTTGTTATTCCTGATGGAATAAAAGTAAGAAAATTTAATGAAATTTCCCAAATACTTTATGAGGCAGAACATGAAAGATATATGCAGAATTTTTATGGCTGAAGTGGTAGGTAGTTTACATCGATATACACGAAATGTCGACGGAACCATAAAATTGTCGCGATAGCTTTAAAGCTCTTGGAGATTACTTGTTCCATGCTCTCCGTATTTTCAACGTTATCTTGCGGTCTATGTATATGTCATAATCTATGATTTATTAAATACGTTCTGTTAATATGCTGCAAGAAAATTCACAGTGGCATATGAAATTATTACGGAACCTTTTACGACCTCCCTGGCCACATTTTACGAACGGTTCCTGCCTTACGATCTTCTTTAAATTAACGCATTAAGGGATAATGAAGAAGGTTCAAAAACTAACGTGTATTCCGATACAAACAAACAGCATAAACCTGATGTTTCTTGGATTTTTCGATACCTCCGTATCGATGATCTTTAATAAAAATTGGAGATGCAATCAACTCGCCGATGAATAAAGAAGTAAAAGGTACGAACAACCCTATAAAATACGTCCACCCTTGGGTGGAAATAGAGAATAGAAGCTAGTCGAGGTATCCGATCGTGGTATCAGACTTGGATACGATGCGAGTTATCGATGAATGAAATTCTTAGCGCTTCCCGGAGACTATCGGAGAAAGCAATTCCCGACGATCTCTTGAGGATACGTCGGCTATACTTCATCCGCTGTTTTATACCGCATAAACTACAAGCAGCCGCGTTGGATCGTCGAATTCTTTCGAGATCCATTAAAGGATACGTGGATCCTTATATCTCGTTCCGGCATCAAATTACGGATTAGTCTCTTCGAGTATCTTTGAATGCTTCGTTGACATCATGTGCTTCTTTTTTTATCAGAGGAACAGAAGTAGAAAAGATTGTGAGGGGGGGCGGAAGAAGACACAAGACGTTTCGTTGTAATTTCGATAGAGTAGATAATGAGAAGAGCGATCCAAAGGATTCGAAGAGGAGCCTCTCGCGTATAGCGTGGCCTGCTTCGACTTAATTGACTCAAACCCCTGGAGGATTATCTATGAGTTTCGCCTTCCTAGCCTTAATCCTTTGGTTAGAGCCAATTCGCTTGGTCTCCTGTACACATCGCCAACAGGATAGGCACAGACTGGCTAATCTCGAAGGGATGTTGCGGAAGACGCGTGAGGAATTAATGATGTTGATGGATGGTGGAGGATTAAGCGGTGAAATGTACAAGAATCGATGCGAATGGAGCTAGTCTTAGGCTCTTGCACAGTTTACGTGCAAAGTTTATGTATCATATTCTATACAAATTTGCATAAAGTAGAGCCATCGTTAAACATTCTATTATTTCAATCTATCAGTTATCGAAGAACATAATGCCTGCTGTATGTCTGTTATAACGTGTTGTTATATGTATTTGAGTAAATGAGACAGCAAATGAAAAATGATTAGCGTGTATCATACTCCCATGTCAAAGATTTAGATAGCAATATCAAGAAATATGGCTTTCTTAGATATTAATTAGATATTAACAACAATCGTAACGAATAAAATGAATTTTGGTTATTATACCTGTGAATGGTAGTATAGGTCATCCGAAAAATTTCTTTCGTTTTATGAGGAAATAATAGACGCACAACGTTTCTTGTTTTATATTATTTTGTCGAAATACCTACGATCTATTTTGTTCTGTTGAGATAAACACCGCGACATTTCACACACTTGGTTTCACGTTTGTAAGAAAGTGTCTTTCTTTCACGTCACGAAAGAAAGACACTTTTCGGACAACATAATATTATCTGACCTACGATAATGGAAAGCTCGTGGAAATCAGGTACATTGGCTCGATGACTCGACAAGAATAATTGAAGACAAATCTCTGAATATTTCAGAAATTACACGTCAAATTTTGTCGATACCTCGGCAGCTTATTGAGATATTCGATCCGCGGCAACGAAGGCCATTTTCTTGAGAATGCACGTTGTTCGTTGTCGCCTTATTATTTATCTAACGGTGTTGCGCTTCACGGTGTCTATACAAATTGCGAGATCAGCAATTCAATTACGAAAATCGTGGAAGATAAACCCCCTGCGCGAATACCGGTTCCGATCTCTTTGAAATCGATATCGCTAATGCAATATTAATCTGACCTGGCGCTATACCGGCCGAATACGGATCCGTTGGGAAATAATTACAATGGAATCCGCTGGTTAACAGAAAAGGGACGTCAGGACGGTCGCCGGTATAACGGCGGTAATTAATTTTATACTTGCCCGTTATCTGTCTATTGTGGCCTGTAATGGGACTGCCGACAAACGGCGTAATGTGTGCGCTTCAGCTGACACACGGTCGATTAATTGGACTTTACATACCACCGGGTTTACCTGCGTATACGGAAACGTCTTGAATTCCACAAAGCGCTTCGCGTGTTTGACTCTGCATCCCTTGTAACGCAAGCGTAGGTAGTCGTGCACTATGAAGTAGAAATGCTTCATTTCATGCCATAATTCGCTGAAACGTTTCTTTTCATTGCATCGAGTCTTTGTTTTATGATAGATTTATTATACAGGCTAGCCCATACATTATCGATATATTCTATAGGTTCAATGGATAAGAAACAAATTTTGTACGAAGATATGTCATTGGAATCATCGTTAATAGTTGTAACAGCAAACGACGATATATTAAAATGTGCAGACGTAATAACGAACGCGTATGAATAGACGAAGGATATTTACGCGTAATATTAATCAGAAGGTATGATAATTTTAACCAGTAATAAACGAGAACTTCAAAGAGTAATAAATCAAATTTTTTTGCTGATCTTACGTTGATAGGATTGGTGAAACGAAGCCGTGGCTGCAGTCGTAGAAGTACTATGATACCTTTTGATTACTAGCTCCTCATCTATTCATACTTTGCTCGTTGCCGCTCGTTTCGTAGATTTTTCTTTCTTCTAACTCTGAAACGATGCTTCCAATGATGTATATATTTATATGACATTTTGTTTCTTATCTTAACTTATAGAATATACTGGCAACGTATGAGCGGAGAAACTTCATAATCGATATTTAATTAAAGCAGCATATATTCATATTTAAAAATTTCTTTTTCCTAAAGAAGATATCAGATTCTATAGGTATCAAATACTACGTTCAATACTTTTATATATTCAATACCTTTCTGCAGCACCGTGGAAATGAACCAAGTATAAAAGAATATCTGGAAGTCTTATTTTCCAATATTGCTAAGAACGCAGAATGGGGTCGGATAAAATTTGCTTTGCGTTGTATGAAAAGATATTGCCCTTTATCTTCAGCCTAATCGCAGACAAAGATTTCGAAAATAGCGTTTATAAAATGTAACGAATCCTATGTGCCTTCTAATCCAATCTCTTCATTTCCAACTTGCCTTTCTTCATTACCAATAAACGATAGAATACGCTACGTTTCATATTCCACTCGTTTCATACTCTCCACTCACGATATCGCGATAAATACAAAAGTCCGCACGATCGAGTATGAGTTTCGTTCTTCGAACATAGAAACGTCGCAAATGATGCGAAAGGCCAGCAGTTTTCGAAAGAAACGACAAGCCATTTTCGATATCGATACGAAAGATGCTCGATATTCGCGATCGTAAAAAGGAAGGGCGTGATTCTGTCGTCTCGGGCGAATCGGAATTATCGTGCTTTGGTTTAAAGGACGATTCCGGGCATAAACGAATCACGGTTCATTCATGAAAACCAGTCGCGTGCTTATGCATCGCGTGAATTTGAAAAACTGGACAGAGCATCGGGAATATTCGAAAGGTACTTGTACGACACGATAGCGTGTTCGAGCGTCGTTTCGATAAACTTTTGACGTAGGCGCTCTCGCGAGAAAAGGGAACAGCCCATCCATTTTAACGTCGAGTCATGGCGAAAGACGACACGATACAAAATCCTGTCGATGCGATGACAAGCTGCATCAAAGCTCGGTTCCGTTCCCCTCTGTAGTAAATTGGACTTCTCTGTCGAGCTTTTCTCCTTTGACTTTCGTCAACCGAATGAACGCGGCCAAGTCATTTTACGTCTAACAACGAACGACACTGTTGCTTTCTTCGCTTGATTTTAAACAATTCGATTTACTTCTTCTATCAAGCCGTAGACGTGTCTGGGACTTTTGTTTCGCTAACGCGTCACGATATTTCCAAAGGAAGGAGAATGTTTTATCGCGATAAATTAAAAATATTTGTCACGAAATTATTTATACTTATACGTGTATCAATACAATTATTATTAATGGATTTCTAAAAGGAATTAAAAGCATCAAAACATTTAGCTGGCAAAAATATCGAGATAGAATTACATCGTGAATTACGAAATCTTCCATTTAATTTTCCCAACGCCAAGAAGATAATAGGACAGTATTGATGCTTACGAAGAGGGGAGATTTTCAAGATATTAATATAATACAGTGGAATCTCGATTATCCGACGTGATGTGCACCGAACTTGCCTCGGGTAATCGAATACTCCGATAATATGGAGCGGTGCATGGCTGTTAATAATAATTCCTGCAATAAAATTGTACAAATCATTTCGATAATATAATATTGTACGTGTATCTAAGTTTAATTAACTATTTAATTGATCGAAAGTTTGATTACCCTTTATACAAAACTTTGGAAAAAGATTATGGTAAAGATATGGCAAAGTTCAAAGCACCTCGGAACAATACGAAACTTTGACTAAAGGGGACTCGCATAATCAAGATTGCTCTGTATTTAACCCATTATTTTTATGATTTTACGTAGATATGTAACTTTCGTAACATTGTGTTTGTCCGCGTTGTTTTATTTTCTCGCGTCAATTCTAATCTAATCGCGTCAATTCGTATCTTCCCATTTTTTCTTTTTTTTTATCTGGATGAATTTTACAACCAATTCTCATTGATAATTATAAGTAAATTTTCCTGGCGTGGTACTATGTCGTGTTTAATAAGTATTTATCGTATGTTTGATTCGAGATATCTTCCCATTGAACTGAATTTAAATTACGCGTAAATACGTATATTCAGGAAACAGAGTAAAACCTTCGGAGAAAAGGCGTATCAAAATTAAATCATTTTTAGGAATAGAGAACAGGAAGAACGTGAACAGTTCTCGGTAAACTGCCGCAGTGTAATTTAACATGCGCGACAGGGGGTTCGCTGGAAAAACGACACGAGCATTGCACACACACGTGCTGATTCAGGGTTAAGCAGAAAGCCGGTGGAACAAGGCACGGTGATTCGATTACCACGTCGTCGATCCGAAACGCGCTTTTGCACGCAACGTTTGTCTTAAATCGCCTGGCGACGCGATGCACCCTCATTCGATAAGCGGGCACAACCCTTCCATCATGGCCGCAGAGTCACCCCACGTCAACTAGCGTAGCTAATGGCCGAACGAGGGAAAGAAACGAGTGTTTCGAGCATGTTTGCGATATTTTCCGTGAAAAATGTCGGACAGAAATGTAAACGCCTGATTCTTACCGTAAATTAGATATACCTTTTCATTTTTAAATCGTTAAAGAACGCGAATGCTAGTCGCTTCAGGATTGTAAATAACAGGGGAAAATATTGGATAGTATTAGTATTATGCTGTTATATAATACACGAGATTAATAAAGCTTTTACGTGTAATATTAGCGTAACGGTAGTACGTGAAATATAAATATAAACATGAAAGATAGAAACGTTTATATTTGTATTATTAACGCGTTGACGTCGGGCATTTCATTTAAATTACAATATTCGCCGCACCGAGTTATTTTGTCACTTAGACGTGTCAGGATTCACAACGAAACAGATAGCGAACGAAGTGCTAAAAACAAGATATTGCGTTTTCTATCGACTAGAATATTTCATACAGCGATATATCTCGTTTCTCGACGTCGTCGCATTAACGGATATAAATAATAAATTATTAGATATCAAACTTTCACGATAGCAACCGCGTCACGAGTCATTTTTCTACACTAACGTTTTATAAATATTGTAACCTCCCGGAGCACACCTGAAACTATGATTAAATTTTCAGGCAAACTTAGAACTGAAAATAGATCAGCCGTAGTTAAAGGAAAGGAAAGTGATTTCTCTATTTCTCTGTCGCATTGCACGCGTTGCACCCTTTGCACGCGAGTGCGCGCTGTTCAACGATTCACGGTCCCGTGCACGTGCTTTGCAAGGCGATGATGGGCCAACCTAGACGCGGAATTAGGCTGAAGAGCGGAGGGATGATTTCCATAGGGATGCCTCCCATACGTATCCATCAAGCCGGCACTCTGGCACAACCTTTGTGCCCGGGTTTCAGAGTTCTCGGTGGTCGTGCACGGTTTCCGGCGCAGCCTGTACGCGTCAGAATTCCGCCACCGTTGCTCCGTTACGAGCAACTAATGTGTTTATGCATTTGCCCAACGCTTCGGTAGCACGGAGCAGCGACGTGTACGCGCGCAAGCCTCGACACGCGTCTCTGCGTCTCGCGATTCGTGTAAACGTCAGGATTCTAATGTATCGTTGATGAATTGCCCCGGTCAACCATGCGCCTCGCAAAATCAGGAAAAGAGACGATGTATCTTACTTCCGGTGGATGCTTCGACACGATTGTCCATTCGTTGGTTATTTCGCTTTTCTTCCTCCTTTTCTCTTTTATCTCGTATTATGAATTTATTTGATAAAAGAGTTAACTGTAACACGGAAACAGAACACAAAGAATATAACGTATGCCAGTGAATAAAAAGTAGGAGCGTACGTATGAACATAACGATGGCTTTCGTTAGAATAACTCGATGGTGAAACAAAGAAACAAAAGATGAATTCATCTCATCCTCGATGGCAAAGCACCATGCATACGGCGAAACCCATCGTTGAATAACGATACTGTTAGAATTCGTCTATTGTTTTGCATGATTTTGGTTGAGAAATAGCCGTCATAAATGGTTAAAATTTTATTGATTACCTGGTAGCCATTGTCGATAACACAGATCGCTTTTCGTTATAAATAAGCATTATCGGCAATGAAAAGATTTTTTGGCTATTGATAACCGGTATTGATGGAGATTTTTCTTGGTTACCATTATCGACGACGGCAGTTGCTTTTGATTAGCGATAACATTCGTTATTCGATCAGTCCGATTGAAACTTGCTCAACACTGCTGATCAGTATCGGTTTGCACATCCTTTATGAATGTGCACTGTGCACGAATCATGCAGGAGCGACGAACATGACGCGAGCATTAACGTTCATAGTGTTCATTGTTAGTCGGTTTTGCAATTCGTGAACACGGTGGGCCACGCTCCGGCTGGTACTCACCTCGAAAATGGATTTTATGTGCCGAAACGTGGCATGTTGCGTCGTTTGAAAGTTAACAGCCGTATCTCTGACACGATTGTTCCGACTATTTTTATTTGTTCACGCTGGATGCACATATTCTTTATGTTTCTTTCCATTAGCGTTGTTATTGTTATTAAAACAAATTTAAAAACGCCAAATGTCTGTTGAAAAAGGTAAATTAAATTTCTCAAACAGGCCTTGCTTTTTAATAATAAATAAAATCCAATTACGATTGTTTGTTTCATTTGGAAAAACATTTATTTGGAAATAAACGTGAAAAAGGTTGTGTCGAATTGATCGTATCGCAGTTTACGTGTAGATCGATTAAATAGATAGAGGAAAATTATCTTTGAATAATTACTTTGTACTCAATGATTTTCATTGATTTTATCTAAATGTATCCACGAAATTATTACAAACCTGTTTGCGATCATCGATTCCTTATCGTATCGTCCCGTTCTACTTATAAAAATTGCGAAACACGTCAGATAAGATTTCACCGGATTCTAGAACTTGAAAATTCAATTTTCTTCGAACGTCCAAGAAACTGGATTCCGCAAACACTTTTCTAGTTGCTAGTTTTAAGCTTATGAAGAAACCATTCTCTTCAAACGAATATTATTCAGATTGATCCTTCGCGAAAATAAGTTTTCAAGGAGCGAAAAATTGAATTTTCTCCGGACTTTTCGAGTAACTAGATTCTACGAACATATTTCTATTCGCAAATGGAAAGATTTTGATGTTTATGAGAAAACTGTTGCTTGAAATGAACGGCTGTGTGTGCGCGTGTGTCTGTGTGTTCCCAGTACGAAATTCTACTCGGAAGTTATAAATGGCGGTCGATGAACGAAAGAGAGGGTTTTCGGTGAAAAGAACAGTGAGCAAAGAGCATGGAGGAACGAGGGCATAGTTGGAATACCTCGGAAAATGCGAATTGTTGAATTCGCACAACAACAAGCTACGTTTGTTGGTGTTCTCAAATAATTCGAAGAATGCGCGGAATCCACAATGCCAGGCATTCCTAGCTAACGCGACGAAGATCAGTCTTTTTATGGAGGCATAAAAGATTTATAGAAACTGAATCTCGTAAATTTACGTGCCCCTTCGAATCACTATTCAACCTGCAATAATTATATTGTTTGCGCTTTATGATTATTTATAATAATATCTTATACGAATAAATATTTTTTTCTATCAGAATGAATAAGTACGTTGGTGGTATACTTGTTTAGTATATTACAAGAATTTCAAATAATACTTGTATTCAACGAGCTTTAAAGCCATCTTCTAACTAATTTGTTAATAAATGAATTGTTCTTGCAAGGGAAGTTGAGCAACCCGAAAATTCAAAAAGCTGCGAAGCATCAGTGTGCAAGTATGCGAACCTATTTTTCGTTGGTGTCGTGATGTGAAATAGGATTAATTATACAATATATTAGCGTTTTTTTTTTTAAGGAATTATTCAGGGATACTTTGATAGTGTTTGTCGTTAAATGGAGAACAAACAATGAGATATCGCGCTTTAAGAAAAACTGAATTTTCATTCCAACTTGGATTATTTCATTATTCGCGAAGCAGGGATTTAGGAACACGCGGAAGAAAATAACGCGTCTATATGGGGTACGAAGTTTTGTTTTAGTTTCACCGGAGTTCAGATGGATTTGGGCAGCATAAACGTGAAGTGTTGTACTACTAGGATATGCGTGACATGATGAGAGTATCGCGCGGAAATGAAGAGCCAGTTTAGTCGAGTTAGTTAGCATTCAGTTGCGTAGGAGTCGCGCAGTTGGAAAATCTGACAGTTAATTAAGTGCTAAATATAAAATTAGTTGTTTTAAACTTCAACAAAGTGAAACTCAACTGCAGGTATTCATTGTTAATGCTGTTTAAAGTACAGTTATGAAGCTGGCAGTTAAATTGCAGTTAAATAGTTTAGCAGGAATCATCCAGTTTATCTGTTATCTACACCGTTCTAATTTTCTAACTTAAAATGTTAGAATCTTCATTTTCTTAGTTTTCCGGATGGAAACGAAAGATCGGTTTGCCAAAATTTACGGTTTAATTGTTGGTCGATTTATTACAAGGAAAAAATATAACGCAATGTAATTTTTTCCTAAGACCCAAATCGAGTAGATTATTTCCTTAACACCATTATTTACGTTGTTATCGTGATTCGTTTGACGGTTCGTTATATCCATTCACACGCAAGCTGTTCCCTGATAACCACGAATATAGGCCAGAAAGCGATGGTTGCACGTATACGTAGGAAGAAAGTTTCTAGTCGAGGCGATGAACAGATCTTGCCCGGCCTGTGGTAACCCTTGATTTCGCGTTTAATTCTACTCGAATTCTACTCGAATTCGTGGACCAGAAAGGGAGGAAGAGCCATAGCTGCGACGGGAGCGTATCTCGGATCTCGTCGAGGAAACGCGGCTGCGTTCTTTCATTATGGCGCGTTGTTCTTTTGTCGGGGACAATCGGAGCCAGACGAGGGATTCTGACGGCTCGTTGTCGGGGAAACTTGCGACTACGAATCGGTGAAGCGAGAAATTGGGACACGCTGCAGGACGCGGAATGGACTCGCAGATTACGCGCCGCGCACCGAGAACGAAACTCCAGTTCGTTCGCTTTCTCAACGTGATTTTTCATTTTTAAAAATCAGCAACGTTAGAAATACAGATTTACGTTACATTTACAGGCGGATTATATTTTCCTTGGTCGTACCGAGTACTAAAAGAAGAGGATTTACAATTTCAAAAGTTTAGGGTATTTGGAAAGCGGATGTATCACTATTTCTAATGGAATATAATATCGTAATTTTCTACTGCTTCGTAGAGTTACTTAATAAGCTTAACTTATTTGTAACAAATAACACGTAACAAATAACGTGGTTGAATCACGCGAGATGTTGCATTATACTAATGAACGAAGGAATAGAAATTGTTCAACCAATGTATATTCTGAAATCCGGTCGCACCGACTTAGTTACCAGCCTGAGCGGCAGAGCGACATAGTTGCCAACCTGAGCGGTGCAGGACTTATTTGCCAACCTGAGAGGCAGAGCGATATAGTCGCCAACCTGAGCGATAGAGCGACTTAGTCGCCAACCAGAGCGGCAGAACGACATAGTTACCAACCTGAGCGGCAGAGCGACATAGTTGTCAACCTGAGCGGTGCAGGATTTATTCGCCAATCCAAAGAATTCCATATTTTCATGAACTTTACCAAATGGATGATAAATATGTTGCAAAATGACTAAAGAGCAACCGGTCAGGTCAAACCGATCGGTCGACATCGCGTACCTCGAATGAATTAACGCTCAAGGTGGAGGAGGTTTAATAGATCGAGTGTAGAGTAATCCAGCGTTGTATTTGCAGTTGTTGTATAAACGTAAAGTGTGATGTTAGGAACACGGCGGTAGTAAGATTTTGTTGGGAGCGAAATATTTATAAATATATTCTGAAATCAATATCGAATTTTTCACAATGATCTTCCAGCATTAGGTATATTGTGTTCCATTGAATTCTTTACGTTATCTTTAAATTATTTATTATCATTACGCTCTCGTCCATGTTGTATATATACAACGTTTGATGTTAGGAGCAAAAGTCCCAACGATTGACACGAAACTACGTATCAAGTATACTCCTACGAACATACCGGTGTACAACTAAATAAACCTTACAATCAACTACATCACATGTCATTAAACAAAACGAAACATCGACTTCCACAGATTGCAATAAAAAGAAAAAAGAAAACTATCTGCGTGAAAACAGCGCGAATGAAATCAGAGCAACGATGTCAAAATTTCATTTGTTGGTCGAAACATCGATTGGAATATGGATCGTTAAATAGCAACGAGGAATTGAAATCATAGCAGCCTTTAAAATGACTGTGTTTTACAACGATGTCGATGACGCTTTCAATCCGTCGGACAAATACACGTCGATTATACGGTGTTTCTCTATAAGCGTGACTAGAAACGGGAACATCGATCCGCGTGTAATATTCACACGTTATAATATCAACGAAATCACGTACCTACATTTAGGCGAACAATATTTCGTCGTTATGAGCTCCATTGATCCATTAGCCGTTTCAGTTTACCACGACGCGCAAATAGGAAAATAATGACTTGTATACTGTGTACAAGTATATAGTGTGTTAAAATGTCGTACAATTGCTTTATTTAATGCCATAAAAGTAACACTGTCAACTGTTTGCATTCGAAATCACAAATTGACGAAAGTAACCGGTTGTAATTTCTCAACTGGATGCACCACGGATACTGTTTCGTATTTAAAGTAAAAGCAAATTAATTTTGAGCAAGTATTCTCGAAGTATAGAAAATTATGCTCGGGTTAATCAAATGGATTCTTCGATACTTTTAAATGTCCAGAAAAATGACAATACATTACAACGTAGAATTACCTGTAATTAGACTGCGGATTTTTATGTATTTATGGGAAATGTACATAATGTGCAAAAATACATATAATGTCCGAAATACAGTGCTTTCTACGTTACTTGGCAGGTAAAACTATTTTCCACTGAGATTCTACCTTTTTTTAATTATATGCTGAAAAACATGAATTTACATACAAATTTGTGGTCTACCTATGACATTATAGGATTTAAAAAAAAAAGAAGCATATTTCGATTGTACATAACAAACAGTAAATTTTGTTATAATAAATGACTACGTTAGAATGAAATGTCGAAAGATTTATATACCTATTCTACTCGTCCAAAATAAAGAATATATCCCACGCTCTGACGTTTGAACGCGTATTTTCAAACTTTTTTTCGTATCAGACGTAAGATATTTTTCGAAAATGAATGAAACAACTAAAAACGACAGTATCACATTTGTTTTAACTTTAACGCGTCCAGCTGTCGTGAATACGAGACCAAACCAGGAATAACGTCTCCTGGGGACATAATTTTAAACCGTCAGGCAGAAATTTTCTGCCCTTCCATAGGGCAATATTTTATAATCTGCAGTAGGACGAATCTGATCATCGATACGTCGAAAACATTCGCTGCCATTTCGTTTACAGCGAAAATACGACCATAAAGTAAAGATAGAGTGTAAAAGAATTCGAAACTTTGAATTTTTATGTTATCTTCTTTATATTGGATATTTAAAAGTTGCAGAAATTAAATGCTGTGATATTAAAATGCGAAATCTTTGCTATTTATCATATACCGGTGTTTCTCCGAATTTTACGAAAGAATTTCAAACTTTTTCAATTCTGATTTTCTGAGATGCTTCTAGAAAAGGAATACCCTGGAAGTTTCCATTTTTTCAGAGGGAAATAATCGCGGTCGCAGAATTTGTATCTTTCATTATCTTTTTCTTTTATTACGAATTATTGTTTTTATGTGAAACGGAGGCAAGAAAGTGGTTGTGCAAAAATAACTTTTAAGAGCAAATGCAAATTGAGTTACTCTTCGGAAGTAAAATATTCAGTAGATAAAGTTACGTGAATTATTCGTAATAGGACTCGAAATTCCTAACTGCTCTGTACAGTGTTGAAATTACATGATATACCATTATGCAGGCGACTCGTACGTTTCACATTGTTTCATAATCCGGAGAATATAATTGGACGTGAGAAGTAGCGTGCAGAGGTCACTTCTCCATTTAGGAACGGTATGATGTGCGATTAATTAATTCAATTAGCCTAAGCCGCGACACAAGCGTCAAGATAGAGGTCCGTCGCCGAAGATATACCAAAATGGCTTTACAAATTTCTTATACGTTTCCTGGTATTAGATATTGTTGAGTAAATTTTTATTCAGGTAGTTATTTAAATGGAGAGTGACTTGTTATTTGAGGGTGTAAATAAAAAACATCAGAAATAAGTTATTCGTTATTTGAACAAGGCTGAATATATTATTTAAAATAACGAAATTAATTATTATTCATAGACACAATTTTATTTTGTGCTCATTATTCCTTATTTACCGATCGTCGAGCATATTTATTTTAACATTTCAATCAGAGAGATTACTGCAGATTGCAATTTGTAATTTTCACTTTCGGGCAACTCGTTCGAAAAGCGAATAGATTTTAAAGCAAGTGTGAACTGCGATCTGTGTATTGAATAATTACGATATTAATTTCACAAATTTTTTATTATACAGAATAAAACAGATAATGCAAAACATGAAGCTATTTATTTATATACTACCTATTTTCCAATTAAATTCATAGAAAAAATAAAATTTCATTTGCGAGTAAGAAATAAGAAATAAATTATATTTGGCATTGTGCAAATGGTTTTCATTTAAATAAGAAATTTAATTCTCTATTAAAATATTATTTGTTATTTAATAGATAAATACAATTTTGCCCAATACTAACGTTACCTTGTTATTACTTCATTTCTGAAACAAAATTTCTGAAATGGAAGATTAATTGAACGATATTTTTTAGCTGATAATTTATTAAAAAACCGTACTTTTTTCACTATCATTTCACATTTACACTCACACGTAATATCGTATAGAAATAATAAGTAAGCAGTATAAAATTAATTATTAAAATTTTGTTAACATATATTCCACAGGAGATATAATACAAAAAGATTACAATTTTATATTAATTAACGCTTAATTAATTATTATTGCGGTATCGATATTTTAGATAGTCTCCGCTGCTCGTTAATATATTTTGATGTTAGTCGACCAAGAGGTTTAACCACAATACAAGTAGATAATAACCAATGGGACTGTAATTAAATCCAGTAATCGGATTTGTAGACGATATATCAATAAATGCAGAATGGCCGTAGTAAGTCACTACACGATTGTTAATAGTAGAATGCTTGAATCGTTTTACGAGCTATATAGTTTATGAAATGCGAAATGTAATATACATGTACATCGAATACCATATTGTTCTTACAAATTTTATTATATATCTGTACGTTATCTCAATATTTATTTCTATTATCCCTTTTCACTTTATTCAAGATGCAAATGCTATACGTATAAACACGAATGTTAATGTGATTTATAAGGATTTGTTATTGCTTCGCATTTCATTTTGTATTTAAGTACATCTTAGTGGTAAGACATATTCTATACCGCATCTCAATAACAATTTTTATAACAATTTTCCCAATTGAACATAATACATCCTATCAACGTGTAAATTAATATAAATGAACATCATCGCGAAGCTTTAAAATTAATTGTCTGAAGTCGCGTAATTTTTTTTCTATTTTTTCTTTAAATAAACAGAGTATTCAATTTTCACAGAGAATTTCTAGCAATTATGATGTTTTATTTCAGTTTATAATAGTATCTTCGTTTGAACTAGAATTCTTTGTTAGTTGAGTCTGTCGCGTAGATCCAATGTATTTTAATGTCTTCTTAATTTTCGAAGATGATCTGATTTGTTAAGTAGCTGGGAGTTTAGAGGATTTTTACTGAAATTTCTTTTTTGATTGTTGTTATTTCTAAATCCCTATGCGTGCTTTCGTTCATTACATATCAGCAGACATCACCTGTTGTGCTATTTTTGGGTAATTTAAGACTCTAAAAATCTATAGGATGCATATAATATACAAAATTGCATACAATATCGAAAGTAGTGCTCTTACTATGACATTTAACCCCTTAACCTACAAGTACGGGCATAGCCCGTAGTACGATGATCAGGCCAAACGTAAATATTACGGGCATAGTACGGGTCATCGTACTACACAAGTCGTGCGAATAGCTCGAAAGCTGCGCGAGCTTGTCTATGTTTTCGGCTAAAAAGTCTGGAACGTAAATCGTAGATTAAGGGGTTAATAGACGAAACAAATTTCTATTTAGATTTCATTCCTCCAATTATGACGGTGAAAATATAAAATTGCACAAACCTCTGCAGCGTATAATAAATAAGCCTTAGTGTCTCAGACTAAAATCGTCGAAGGGTCTCTCAACGTCAGAGATGCTGACTCTGTCCCACAGTCGAATCCTACAAGTCCATGCACTTTTTAATATGACAGTATACGTGTAAGGCAAACTAAGACTTATACGTTTACCTACGAACCAATAGAACCGCTGTATTCTTCCTTTCAATCGCACGAAATCAAAAGAGAAATCACAATCATCTACTACAAAAGCGAAAGAGAAAAGATAAAAGGATGAGAAAGAGGAATGCTATAGCCTACAACTCACTCTCTACCCAAAACAAGACATCAATCCCCAATTTCATATGCCTTTGCCGACACACGTTCGACGGCTGGATGAAACGACCCGAAATTCCCTCACGATCCAGCCACTGCGTGCATCGTCGTTAATTAACCATCGAAACGATCTACGAGGCTCGCTAATCCCGCGAAAGAAAATGACGCCCCGATCGGTCGTTTATGTAGGGAGATCATGAGATTCTCGTTTCGCGGAGGGGAAAACAGGAAATGAATAAAACATAGGATATTAGTCGACGATCAATTCGTTGGTAGATTATACCGTTCCCAGCCATTTCCACGGCGTAATGGCGTCGCAACGACGCGAAGCTATTGGAATGTTGGCGTTGTAAGAGCGGCATTCGCGGTGGCCCGTTAGCAGGCATTAGTATCGCGGCATCGGATGCTAATCGATGAAAACAACGCGAACGACAGGGGAGGTTAGCCGTGGCAGCGGTGGAAACGACGCTGTTTAACTTTCCCGATTGCCTAATAATTTAACGCTGGGCAACGGGCGAATGCGATGCAATTTGCTCGACACACTGAATGAAATTAACAGTAGTCGCAGTTGAGCAAATCGGCTCGCGTACGAACGTTCCGTTCCGTAATGACGCGGACTTGGCTGCGATTGTGTTATACGCGAGTGTATGCGTGTGTGTGTATTGTTCGCGCAACGAACAGTCGATTCGATGCGGCTAGCGTTAACAATCGAATCCCACGATCGATTAACGCTTTTCATCGCGAAGAAGCTCGCGTAAACGTATCGTTCGCCGATTGAATGGAACATCGTTGCTCTCTTTGGGCCGTGAAGGTGCACGTTAAAATGATTTTCAGTGAAAGTGATAGATATTGCATTGTATGACTTTCAAATCATTTTTCTGTGAATGGTTTCAGATTGTTTGCAAGTTTTTGAAAGCTTCCCTTGAGCGTTTTTTTATTGGAGCGAGTCAAACGTATCTCCATTTGTTGCCAATCAAATTTGTTGCAAATACCTTTCTGGTAAACTGAAAACAAATTCCAAATAATTCAAATACCGTAGGGCCTGATTTGTGGACCACCCTGTATACCTATTTTACGTGCAACACGTTCCAATCGAGTTGAAAGTTAGGCGCGTTCAACGATATACAAGATCATACTTCTAACAAACATCTAATTTAACTTATAGTTTCTAAGAGATACGCGTAATGCATCTGCTGAACAATTGATAATATTCTAACGTTATCTATCGTACAATTTATTTATTATAAATTCACGCTATTTTTTGACAGGAAATACGTAGGACAGAGGAAAGCAGATAATATAACGAGTATTTAGTAATATTTGTTAAGATCGCGGTGTGTACCAAAGCTATAGTTATTGCTGACGATATTCCATGAGAGTGATAAGGCTTTGATCCCGTCATGGAAACTACGATATTGACATTGAAGATGAATCGCCGTATTTTCGCCCTATTCTCAACGTTACGGTGATACCGTCTTTTCAGCTTTAGCTCGGATGCACTTTATATTTCGACTTTCCTTTATGCTCGGATCAGAGCAGACGCGTCGTATGTCACCCTGCTTTGTCCTTAAACTGGCAGCCCCTTCAGGATAATACGAGCAAAATTGAATGAACGAAATTAAAATGTAGTTTATCTTGGAGAATATGCAAGTATTTTTCCTGTCTATGTAATTACATAAGTATACTTTGAGGGAGGTTTTATTTATCATAACCGATCCCCTTGATCTTCAAAGAAATTTTAAAAAATTGAAACGTACGAGGAACGTATAAAAATTTTTAACAGGTAGCCTAAGTGGAATTTAGTGAAAAGTAAATTTTCTATCATGTTCATATTAGGAATGGTAGACAAATTTTAATATGCTCTGCTAGAAAGAAAGTGTACTTGGTTATCTTTTCTTTTCCATATGAAGACGTAGGATACTTTAATACGAATTTTAACGTCGTTGAAATCATAAATTCACGAGTAAGATCAATCTAAAATTACGTACCTACTTTTTGAAATAATTTTTCATTCAATGCGTAATATACACTTCGTCGTTCCATGGATTTTATGCATGACGTAATAAATAATAATATTTATACTGTATAGTAAGTCATCTTATTGTATTTATAAATATACGAATTATCTTTGTATATAACAAACATTAAATATTAAAAATTCTAAATCTATTCATCTTGAACGGAAACGTGTTACATATTCGCTTACGAATTTGATGAGATGGTCCAGTCGTTAATTGTAATTCTGAAACAAGCTGGTTAATGTTTAAGAGATGGATACAGCAATTCACGATCACCTAACGTAAAATCAGAGTCTACGATCTATCTAATTTATTTACACAATTTATGAGGTTCGAAACTTAAACCCTGCTAGACTTTTAAGTGGGGTAGTTCCGGAGTCCATAATACCCCATAGAAAGTCAACGAGCCCCAAGCGAATCCTCGTTGGTCGAATCGCAATCGCAGTGAAATATATATAGTCTTGCTGAAAACTCCATTCACGTTCCAAGTTTGAGAGTTCTATTTGATGGGAAATATATTTCAGATTTTTGTCAATTTCCGTTTAGATCGATAGATATGTTTACATAGGATATTGACTAATCGTACATTTTAATAATAATTTAGTTTCCTTTCGATTTGATTTATTTTCTTCTACTTGCCTCTTTCTTTTAACAAAGAAACTGTTATGTTCTTTGATTTATTCTCTTTTACTTGATTTCGATTAAAATCTGGAAATGTATGTAAAAATTTGTAAGACGTTTATTGAAGCGGTGCTTAAGTCAAGATCTCATTAAATATCGAGGTTTATTAATCTAATTGATAAATAACTTTGAATAATCTTGCGTAGTGTCTGCTTGTGATAAATATCTCGTAATTTCTATACGTATTAGGTCGTCCAAAAAGTGTCTTTCTTTTACAGACACGTCTTCTACAACGATACGTCTTTATACAAACATGACACCTAATCTGTCGAACGTTGTGATCTTTATTTTTATAGAACAAAATGGATCATACGTAATTCGATAAAATAATATTGAACGTAAAATATTGTGCATCCATTATTTTCTTATAAAACGAAAGAAACTTTTCGGACGACCTACTATTATTAGATTCGTTTTGAACGACCTATCGTGTCGTATGGCATACAAAGAACAGCAATATATTAAGAAAAATTGTCTACTTCTACTTAAATACTTTCGTGTCAGACGCTGCAGGTATAATTGAGATACTCAAAGAGAAATATCATTTGGGGAGAAGCTTGGATGTTAAAAATCTCGTGAAAGAAGAAAGTTGAAAGAAGACGTGCATAACGAACCTCATTTTACATTCGCTTTATTCTGATGTTCGAGGACTACTAATGCGACATCGTACATCTGAGTAATTTTCATACAGTCTGTACTTTTAATGCAGAAAGTGGCTGTACTTCATCATCGGTTAAATAGTATTTCATAAAGGTACAGGAGAAATTGGTTGAAAATGAAATACGAAAGAACATTCTCCTACTCGAATTGGACATATTTTCGACTCATTTACGATTCTATAATTCGAATTAGCTGAGAAACATCGTCATGATAATGGAAGTCTAATTAATAATCGAACGAACGAACGCAAATATTCGCGTTTTTTCCCAAAGTGCTTTCAGCATGTCGCGTTGCGTCGCATCGCGTCGCACAAAGCCATTATCGAGCAAAGCGTTGTAAAAACTTCGATAGAGTCGGCTGGATCGATTGCTCGCACGAACGACGAATAATTGACGCGCCAAGTTAAACAGAGGGAGGTTTAGAAACGCCGAAAGTACGATTGCTGGCACGCGAGCATTTGTTTCATGTTCGTGACGAAAGTATTTAATTAGCCTTCAATGGAAACTAATGCAATCTTCGCGAATAAATGCGATAAAAATTCGAACGTAAAGTTGTTCCATCAAAAACTTTTCGTTCTTGAAATTTAAATAGCATTGTCATACAAGCAAGAAATATTCGGTTATTTCGATACGAGTTCATGACTCGTGTAATCTTGCTATAAGAAGAGAAAATTGCAGGAGAAATTAATCCCACGTCGAACTGATCTTTTCTTCTTTCACTTCTAGGATGCGAATCATACCGTTTTTGCTTTTGAAGTTTAAACCTTTGAAATTTAGTTTAATGGAAGAAAATTGAAGATAACCTTCAATTACGAATTAATGTGACAATCTAATGAAATTACGAACAATTTCAGAAAAGCACCCGTCAATTATCAAGGACTCGTCAAATTAGTATTTTCGTAAGTGCAACAACGGATACAAGTTGCGTACAATAATTATCAGAGAAATTGGATAGTTAAACTATAGAATTGGCTAGATAATTGGTAAAAAAAAAAAAAAAGAAATATCGTTATAACCGATGAAACGTGCACTAGAAATTTTCTTGAAAAATTGTCAGTTGATAGAGATGAAGCGAAATTGACTAGGTTAACTGGCTTTTAACTTTCGAATATTTCTCTCACACCGTGCATCGACGAAACAGTATTTACAAATTTATTTGATCACGTTCCTCAGTGTGACATTTAAACTGTTCTTCCGAACGACATCGAGCGATCGAGTTTTATCGGAGAAGTAAATTTGAAAACATTACGCATAGTATAAGATGTATAAGAAACATATAAATCGTCGGAATAATTACGAAAATTCGGTTCTCATTCGCCATACTTATTCCATGTTACAAACATCTCTGAACTCTAGAATTTGACAAATGAAAGTTTTAGGAAACGAACGACTAACGTAGTTTGCAGCTTTAATAATCATTCGCTGAGAATTGCTCTTCGCGACAAATAAATTCGTTCCGTCGAAGGGTATATCGCGGAAGATTTGTAGACGAACGTTCGTCCCTTTTTAATCACGATGAAACACGCCGCGCTCTGCCATCTTCTTCTTCTTCTACTTCTTCTTCTTCTTCTTCTTCTTCTTTGCCCCCGCTCCTTCTTCTTATCCTATGAAACGATTCGAATCTGACCGAACGGAAGAGCGAAAGAGCAAGATAAAAGCGAAAAGAATTTCAACTATTAAATTATAGAAAATTACGCTTCCCTGGACGTCGCGATGTCGGACCCTGCTTTTTCTTCCAGTCGTTTCTCTCGCGCCAATCCTTTAACCCTCCGTTTCTCCTTTTATTACCTTTGATTCTGAACCAACTCCACCCCTTTCCGCAGGGGGTTATAATTGCGAACGGGGACCAAAGCGATCGTTACCCCCTTCCTATCCCCCCTCCAGCCCTCCATTCCTTCGACGACCGCTTTGTTATGATCGGTCCAAGTTATAGTTCCCTTCGTCGGCGCGTTTCTCGATCGGGAATAACTGACCACCGCGTATTTTTCGTTTTATCTTCACCTGCCGACGCTCGTCGGAGGCTAAATTTATTTTCTTGTTGCTTCCATTCGATCGTGATTTTAACTGGTACCATTAAGTGGCAGTTATCGTGCTGCTCTGATTTATACTTGGAAATTAGTTTTTCTTTTTTGTTTTTTTTTTTTTCAAATATAGCTATTAGCTTCTTAATGAATTCTTAATGAAGGTACAGGATTCGTTTCTTTGGCAAAGTGAATTTAATTCGTCGAAGGGTTCAGATTGGGACCACTGATTGCAACTGGATACTTTTAAAGTTAGATATACTTGGATGAAAGTTAACTGGTCACTCTAGACACTGTTGTTCGGCGTTGAGTGATAGCAGGAAGAGATTAGTTATTTTTGTTATAATAAAACGAAGCTAATTTCCAGTCGCTGCTCCTTCTCCAATCTTCTCTGTTTTGTCACGATGTCATGCACAATACACACAAAGAAGTCTCGTTTAGCCGTGGTTACGTATTCTCTGGATGTGCATCTTTTTCGAAAGTTTAATATGAAGAGGAGAAAAGTGCAAGTAATGAGATATTGCTGAGACAGTTGATCAAACCTTCGGTCGATTAAGTATTAGGTTGTCCGAAAAGTTTCTTTCGTTTTATAAGGAAATAATACACGCACAATATTTTTGTTTTATATTAGTTTATTGAATTATGCACCAACATAATAATAGATTAATAATAACATAATAATACCTAATATAACATATAATATAACCCTAATATAACCCAACATAATAATACCTAATTCAATGAAATAATATAAGACAGAAATTGTTGTTCATCTATCACCTTATGAAACGAAAGAAACTTTTCGGACAACCTAATAGTTGATGAGACGTAAATACGTGTGCGATGTTACATTATCAAAATGTTCCTTATAATTTTGACATTGAACATTGAACTTCCATCAATCCTTCCGTTTTATCCGAGTTTTCGATCATTGTAACGCTGTACCTCTAATTGTATCATTACGATATTATATTACAATTATTATGCTACGAAAAGATGAAGTAACAGAAAAATAATGATAGAATTCATAAATCAGAGTAAACATGATTTACTGATTCCTTCTGGATCATGCGCGTGCTTCTTCGACAATTCGACATTTTTTCAACTGGTTAGAATTTTCATTTTGTAATCTCGTTCTCTCTGAAATCCAAATTTTCATAATAACGAAATGTAGTGTAGCAGCAATCGATCAACAGTATCATCGGGCTGCTTGTTAAAACAACCCAGTCATCGGTGATTGGGATATCAAAGCAATTATTCAAATCGCGCGTTAATATCAACGTTGGCCCCTAATATTCTCGTTAATATTAACGCGTCGAACTAATTATAGCAGGCCACGTCGTGGCGATCAATTCATTTTCCCTAATCGCGTTAGATCAGCAGAAACATTATACGAAATGAGTCGGAACCAGGCGCAAGACAGACGTTGAATATCAAAATGCAAGTTCGTGTAATTAGTCGATCCGCGGCGTGCTCCCGCTTTGCGTTTCACTCGAATTCGTTCTTTATTGTTCAATCGCGTGTGTCGCTCGACTAATGATTCGTTGCAATTCGGCTAATTAGTTCGAATTTCCTGTCAACGTGGATAGAACGGTTATAATTTACGCGTAATCGCATCGTATACTTCGATAGATGACGAAGCAACTTTTCTAAACTGTCTCTTTCTGATCGTTACACTGCGGCCCCTTACGCATTTTTATAGTTTTATGAACGTAAATAAAGAAAGAGAATCTAAATGTCCTTTAGTCATGAAACTTCAATTTCCAAGCAAATCTCTCATTTTGCGTACAATTTATCCGCGAAATATCAAACGTACACGGTGGATAAGAAAAATGTGGCAAAAATTATACAATAAATGTTAAAGCCAACACGAAAGTCTTCGATAAAAATTTATCTACAGTGATTCCCATTAATATTCCGATATTTCGAGAATTTTCAACGTGATTCATCTCATTCTTCCTTTGTTAGCAAAAGTACGTATATTAAATAAATAGAACATATGTTGTATGTTTAATTCTTAAGTATACTTCTCTATACTCAACAACGATATTTGTTTCAATTTATTAAAAATACAGTCAGCTAGTTAGCTATTATAAACAAACGCGTACAACAATAGCGTGTGCCACATGACAATGTCCGGATATTAATAGGAATCGCTGTATTTACATCAGAATTTCACCGCAACGCTCGTTTATTTCTATCCGAAACTTTTTCAATTTTCATTTTCTCGTCAACGATGTTTTCAACGATGAATATTTTCTTCATTCCCAGAGCACACCTGCAAGGACTTCCGATGCACCCAGAACGAATTCTGCATCGAGACGGACCTCCTTTGTGACGGCGTGAATCATTGCGGCGATGGCTCCGATGAGGCTACCTCCACCCTCTGTGCCAGTAAGTTCTAATTACCAGCGATTCATTCTAGAGACCCTCCCCAGCCCAGCGGCAGACTGCGGCCCTTTCATATTTCAAATGAAATACGCCACCGGCAAATTGATTTGTAATCGAACCGCGATCGGGCGCGGCGACGAGGAAACGCCGAATTCTTCCCCGAAATGTTCAAATTAAATTTTCACCGCTATCTTTCTTAAGACTGTAACGATCGCTGACCCCACAATGGCATCTTGTGATTTTCAACGATTATTCGCGTTTTGTAAATTCTTCGCAGAATTATTGGCTCCTGGTGCAAGTCGCTCAAGTTACGAAAGTTGCCTATCGTTACAATGTTATTCGGATTCGTAAACTCGAATTTTCCATACGCATAATATTAGGTTTTCTTTTTACTTTCAAATCTAAGAAATCTAAGAACGTGGCAGTGTAGTTTTCCGGCAGAAGCTTGTACAGAGTGTATATGGCTATTGCGAAAATTATTCGTAGAATCATAATATTTTCAAGCTCTACTAATATTTATAACAGGACAAATATATTTGTTTTGTCGTAGACAAGTTTAATGATCACGAACTTGCATGTTGGATGGAACTACGAATAAGATGATATCACGTTGAAGGTTTTCTTAATTGTAATTGATTTTTGGTCTGAACGGTCGTCGTAATAATATCCACAATAAATTGATAATTTGTTGTGGTTCCGTACAAGAGGAATTTCAAAGAAAAACAAAATATAGGAAAACGATAAAACAGCGAATAGTCCAGGTCAGCGTTTGCCTTTTTACGGCAAGCATTTTAATCAATTTCTGTTCTCGTCAATCGACGGCATTTCATTCCTTTTGTGTGGCAAATCTATTTTAACATGAACCCTATCGATTATGGTTCACGTTTCAGACGATTGATTGAAACAGCCTCGTGTTAATCCTACAGTCGAGTGGAAGTTTATTCGAAAGTATTAAAGGAATTTAATACGCAAGTTAATTATTTTATGTTGATTAAGTATTATAACAGCAAGTGTTGTATATTGTACAATTCGTATTATCTTCAGAGGAAAATTCGATGTTCGATTATTATTATTAGCTTGAACTTTCGACTTGATTTTTTATTTGCCGAAAAAGATCGATTCTTCTTTGACACATTCAATCTTTTTCTTATTCGTTATATTGCAAAAATTCCATCTATTCGAATATTTCGTTACAGAGAGTAAAACGTCAGTGTGGTTTTACGTGAAATTTCTTTTTTTTTTTTTAACGTTTTCGCGATGGTAATAGCATGTCGCCCGATCCCTAATGATAAAAAGTATACAGGACACGCTATCGATCTCTCAATTCAACGAAACTGCGTGTACTTTTCGTTGTCAGAGGGCGGTTTCTCTGCCGCCTGTTCTCTTGAACACATTGTACAACGCCCAAGGGAATTAATTCTCTTCCGTTGTCAGTTGACTTGGCACCTGGCAGCAAGATGAACTGCCATTGCTGTTTAATCGGGAAAAGGGAACATCTCCGCGCGTAAATGGCTATTTTGGTGGTGAACTCGATGTTTGAAAATTAGAAGAATGAGAAATTTAAATATTCGTCTGTAGATACGTTACAAACTATACAGTACACAGTTTCGTATTTTGTCAATTGTTCGCTAAGATACCTGAGCTTACGGATTTTTATTGTAATAATAGTAAATAACAATGAGGAAGATGGAAGATTTTGTCAAGTTAAAAATTGTATTACGTTCTTCGAAATTGCTATAAAGCAATTTGATATGATATATATAGATTATTATTCAAAATTTTCTTTTTAATATCATCTTACAGAGCAGCAATTGAATGGAAGACGAAGTTACACTAAGGAGAAAATATATCGTAATCAATTGTACGAAATAAATTGTGTTTTTATTCAATTAGGTGAATACTACGTACTTTTTGCAGAAATTACGTACTTTAACATAATCTATTATGTTACTGATTACTTTTCACATATTTTCATTTTTCTATAAATAGCTTAGATATATATGCTTATAGATCATTTAGAATTATTATATGGATCATAGAGAATTATCACAAAATTAATTGCAATAATATTTCCATTGCTGATCTTATGAAATAAAAACAATACAGTGATCTATCTTTAATTTACCATTGTATACAGAGTGTCCTAAAATCTTGGGGATAAACTTTAGGAGCGTGTGCTCATCAAAACAAGCAAAAAAGTCTTGACAAACATGGCTCGAAGAACCATTTGTTTCGGATTTACGTTTCCTGCTTCAAGTCTCTAAGACAATATTTAAACACAAGGTTTCCCTGAATGTGGATTGGACGTGCTTGGCCTGTGACATGGCAGCCTCGTCCACCCGATTTAAATCCCTTGTACTTCTATCTGTGGACATTTAAAAACCTGGCGTATAACAACCCAGTTGCTTTGTCAAATTAGTCGATACAATGCATCGAAAACTGCTGTCAACAAGTAAAAGAAATTCCAGGCATTTTATTATTTTTTATTATATTATTATTGATACCGTTGAAATATGTGTTACGTTCTTAAAAAACGTATCCAAGTGTGCGTGTTTAAATACGTGCGTGTATCAAAAAATAAACAAACATTCATTTCAACATTTTTCGAAATTCAACCCTCATGAAACCAAATAAGAAGCATGTTTCATTTTTTCTCAAACGACAACCGTATCTTTGCATCCACTAAAATTTCACACTCGAGATTCGGCATATAAATTTCTCATTAAAAATAAATGAACACGTGTTTGGGCGTTTTTCGAAATTCAACTTCTGAACGATGCTCAAACAGAGGACAATAAACATAAATTCGAACACAGCGCGGGCGAAGCCACGGACGGTCGGCTAGTTAGAAACAAATCTGTCAGTGGATTATGTTGTGCAGTTTCGTAGTAAACAACACCGGTTTCTCTTTTCTGTATTTCAGACTCCGAGGCATCGACGATCCTGGGCATGCAGACGATCTGGTTCGTGGTCGCGCTCGTTTTTCTGATCCTGAGCGTGGCAGGCCTGGTCACAGTGGCGGTCCTCTGCTTCTGCAGGCAACGCGCCGCAACCCCGAGGCATCCCCATAACGCGCACAACGCCCAGACTCATCCTCCAGTCAGCTTCCCATGTGAGTCACAAAAAGCACACTCGTTCGCGTCTCTACGCGGCCCATTCTCCTTCTTGTGTCGTTGCTTGGTCGTTGCTTGGTCGTTGCTCGATGTGCATTCGCCCTTCCGTTCGACCATCAGGCAGTCCGCTGGATTATTCACCCTTTCCCCTTTCATTCTCAGTTTTTCGTCCCTTCGACAATGAAATTCTCTGCGTTTCACGAGTCGTGCGGGAAAGTCGTCGAGAAGAGAGGTTGGGCAAGCTCCAAAACGATTTTCTCGATCCTCTAAACTACAAGAGAATTGAAAACGCAGGTGGCGGAGGCCAGGCTTTCGGGTATTTGCCTTTTTCGAGGTTTTTCGTTCCAGTTCGTTTGCGTTTGTTAGAAAAGCAAGAAAATCGCGAGTTGCTGGTGGGTAAATCGAGATGCCTTTTATCTAAGGAATTGCAGATCGCGCGGAGAAAATTGAGTAAGGTGAACTCCGCGAAAATGTAGATAAATAATACGAGATTTGATATAATTATGAGCAAATTGATTTTTAAAGGGAACGGGTAGCGAATGTGCAACTTAAAAGGATAAATTGTTTTGAGTTGGTTTTCTTCTCGTTGAAATTAAACTACGTGGTTACTTTATCATTTAGCAAACGGTTGTGTTTGTTTTGTTCCCGCTGAGTAACCATTTTTATACCTTTCATGTTGTTGCTACTGTTTTGAAGGATCTGTAAAGAATCAGATTTGATAAATTGCCTGGTAGTTGGGAGTCGTGTGAAAGAAAAGCCATATATTACTCCTCGACAAAAGTATCACGACATTTCTTAACCATCTATTACGCTATACTTACAGCTTGCAAATTGCATACTAATGTCTCTATGTTTTTTAAACGTAATTTTATTTCCTTTCCATTGTGCCATTACTGTGCTCGTACTTTGTTAGTCCAGCATCCTAGCTCCGCTCGATTCACGTAAGTACCATTGTTAATTCTCAAATTTTAGATCAAAGTAGGAAACTGTAATAACCGCGAGAAGAAATCTTTTCTCCTAAGTCGAGAAAATTTTGTTTATGGATGTGCAAATTTTTCAGAGGAAATCTGCTGAATTTGGACTTTCACAGACTTTTTGATATTTGCAAAAGTTCACCGATTCTTCTTTCACCAAATTTCCCCCCGGAAGAAAAATCAAGGAATTAGAATTTTATTAATTTTATTAGATATAAATCAAGGAATTTTATTTCATTGCGACGTACCATTCTAGTTTTATTTTTTTATTATAATTGGAAGTAAGAGGAGGAATGGAACCACGTTCTGGGGTATTAATTTAATCTCTGACCGGTTGAGCGAGATTACGTTTAATTAGCTTCTAAGACATGCCTTGAGACGGGTCGAGCCAATAAATGAAGGATGCACGGTCGCGTTTGTAGCTCGTAAACTGTGTATAAGTCGACACGGTGAACGTGATACAGAAATAGCATGCACAGTTTTAATGGTGCATCCCGTATTAATTCATCAAAGGGGCGACTAATTAGTTTGGCGCAAGATTAATTTATCAGGCACGAGGAGCTAAACTCGATGAAAGGTCACGCATGAAAGCTGTTCGTAATTCACGTGGAATATTTAATTTTTTCGATGAAAGGACTAAATTGAAAGGATCAAGGGAACCTATTATACATTTTGTTTCGGTAATTTATCTTGGGTGCGATTCCAAAATTAAATTACCTTCGAATCTAAAGTTATTATTAATTTACGATATATTTGACATTGAGTGAATGAAAAATATACTTTAACATTGATAATAAATAATAATATTTAATATTAAGGAATATGGAGACTGTCGATCATTTTTGCATATATATTTTAATCTTCTGTTATTTATTCGATCAAGTTTCATTAATCGAATTTCTTTCACAGTATCGTCGAGGAAACGAGAGTGTACAAATAATAATGGAGACAAAATGAAAAGCGATACTTCAAAATTGCTTTCCATAAATCAAATATTCATCGAAGAATACACACAATGCTTGTCGTCATTAACGAGCAAAATGAAATATTTGTCTCTATGTTTTTTCTTATTTCTATGCCTGTCACCGCGCTATAGTTTCAATTTTACGTATATGAATTTTATCTACGGTATTCTCTGACTTGGAAAACGGCGTTTGAGATCTCAAAATCACCATCACGAATGATAAGAAACTAAATCTCTTCGAAACGTCAAACATAAATCGAGCGATGTATTTCTAATTGAAACGTCGAATCGTCTTAAACTGGTCTAATTACATCAAGGAAGTTAATCAATTTGCGCTTCTGAGAATTACATGGTCCCTTAGATCCCGTATAAGTTTGGTTGGTAGTTTCAGTTACATTTCCTTGTCTCTCCTAATTGTTTATTACCCGACTCCGCTTCTGCAGTCGTAGTATGCTTTAGAATTTAGTGCAACGGAGTTGGTAATGCAGTGCAGAAATTGGTGCACCTGAGGCTACACTACACAGCATTTAATAATAGGTTTCCTTGAGTTGAGAATACAGAACCGTCGTACGTATTAGATTAGGTTCTCGCGTTGTGTTTCATTGTTACTTCGAGAAAGTGCTTCATTTTCTCTGATAGGAACATCGCGATGGATTATTTTTTAGTTAACGTCGACTAAACTATTTTCCACATTCGTCTACACTTGCGTGCAATTTGCTGTTTAAGACAAACACCTGACGTATGATTTATATTTCTTTATTCTACGGAAATATTATATTCGAAAGATACGAATTTGCAGTTTAAAACAAATAAAACAAATGTATATCTCAGAAGGAAAATGTAATTGTACAGGAACTTTCTTCTCTCAGCAATTTTCGCTAGGATTTCCATTCTCGTATTTGAATTTCGTTTCAGAAAATTACGAATCGCATCGACGTTCTTCGAAATCATGATAAGTCACATTTAATTTAAATATTACGTTCGATAACCAAACGATAAATTAGTCGACGATCCACGAGAAAGCAATTGAAGCGAAGCGAGAGTTAAAGTCATCTCGGTGAGGAATAAATCTTTTCTTGACTTTGTAAAAGCGGTAATTTAAGAGGTTGCAGAGCTTCAGTTTTTCATTTACTTTGACTACGAATTCGCCAGAACATGTATTTCATTTGGTAACACAGACGAACGAGAAACCGCCGCTGCTTTCTTGAAAATTTATCCTTACGGTTGCGTGCAAATACAAAGCAAACGAACGTCTGAGCGATAAATATGTTTGCAACCGATCATAAATTTGAACATTCACTCTCCGCGCTTTCTACCTTGTATTTTGATTATCTGCTTACTTTTTTCTTCCTCTGTTTCTTTCGCCCTCTTGTAATCTCTGTATTAACCTCGCGAGTTTCTTGGCAAAATTTATTATTTCTCGTATCCTTCGAACGGAAATTACAGCAGTGGGAAAAGCAACGTGTGCCGTGTAATATATTACGGGGACATATTTTATGGGTTCGTGTAAAATGGCCGGCGATACGTGTCTAATAGATTCCCGACGCGACAAAGCGTTCTTTATTTCGCCACTGGTGAAATACCAGGCGACTGACAAATAATAGCAGTGGAATCACGTGAAATTGATGCTACGCGGCTGTATTATTTGGAAGGTGACCGCGTGACGCGCAATAAGAGGAAAATATTAGTAGCCGAGGGATAATAAAAGAATAAGTTGCAAACAACTATTAGGTTGTCCGAAAAGTTTCTTTCGTTTTATAAGGAAATAACAGACACGCGATGTTTTTTCTTTTATATTAGTTTATTGAATTATGCACGAGCGTAATAATAGAAATAGAACGGAATAGATCAACCTAATTCAATAAGATAATATAAAACAGAAGTTGTTGCTCGTCTATTATCACCTTATAAAACGAAAGAAATTGTTACACATATAAAGAACAATTCTGCGATAATTCTGTGTTTTGTACACTTTGTGTCTGGTAAAAAACGTTTTAGTTAGAGAAAGCGTAACTAGGGAAAGGAAAATGTATTAATTTATTGCCGTCGTTATTGTCGCACGATTTAAGTCAACTTGCTGTAAAGACAACAGATGGTAGAATAAAACATGAAACGCACGGCATTCTAAATTGTGTGTTGTTGTAATACGATGAAAGTGGAAATTTTTGCCAGGACAATTGGAAAGAAAGGAATCTGTCCCTGCACGCAATACCCAACAGTAATCGTTTTAAACGATCTAGCAGCTAGGTGAGCAAATTTATTAAAGTCAGGTATTTATGTAGGTTGATTGTTGTAACTTTATTTTCTCTACGTTTTTACGATTGCAGTAAGTAGTAGAAATATATAGCAGCGAAATAGTAAAGTATGAATGAAAGAAATAAGATAAGAAAGTAGTAATAGCATAAACTCGTAACATATTGCGAGCATGAAGTTTTACAAAAATTACGAAAGTATCAAGCTGATTCATCACATCGAGCATCAATCAAAGGGGTAATTAAAGTCTCATTGTTCTACGTCTTACTGCGGTAGTTCTGACAACTTGCTGTACTTTGATATAATTCGGATACTTTTCAAAGATAACAAAATGTTTGAAAGAAAATGTTCGAAACAGGTCAATCTTATAGATGTCGATTTGATTTTTGAAAACTTATTTATTATTTCTGCATTCTCTTTTCTTAACTGAAATATACCCGATGTGCTTTTATAATTGTGCTTTTATAAACTCGAAATGAATATCTATCAAAAAGCGTAGAAAACAAAGGAAAAAGATAATCAGCTCGACAGTTAAATTAATGGAATTTTGTAAAAAGTATTATGGTAATATGACTGTTTAATTCAATGGGAATATTGAATGCCAATATTCTATAATTTGGTGCATCGATTATCACAATTCTATTAATACAGTATCGATATTGTTTTCATTGATACTGATTATAACGGACATGATTGTACCTAATCTTATCATGACATTGGAAACATATTACGCATAGCTATCGTAATCACATTTGATTGCCTATTGCTGTATTTATATGCATTAAACCATTGTTAAGCGAACAGAGACTGCCTGATGGATTATAAATATTTCTGCATCCGCTAAGCTTTCGCTAATTTTATTCCCACTGCGCTCAAAATGTCATTATTGACGATATTGAATGACTAACGATATATTGTGTATCGCTAATTACCTTTACGCTTCGAATATCAGCAAAATATTGAATGGTTTCTAACAAATACGATATAACTTTAAGAAGAATTTTGGATACTTTGAATACTATTTTTAATGACGTAAAGTTATTTTCATAATAATGGATGTTCAAGTTATTAAAATATTTAATTTTCAAATCACCTAGTACGATTTTGAATATTTTATTCATATAAAATTTATATATTTAATGTATTTTATGAAAATATTATTAGTGTCACATAAGTAAATTAAGAATTATAATTAGAATTTAATATTGCTCGATATAAATTATCCCTAAAAGTCGTATTTTTGCTTCTTGGAAGCTAATCGCACTTTGTAAAGTATTTAATGTTGTCCGTTATTAAACTTATGATTCGAGAATTTAACTCTAAAGTCTTTAAACACATTTTGAGCATGAAATCTTCAAAACGCACTACCCTTCATAGACTTTTAATAATCTCCGAAATTATAAGTTACGATTCATGAGTTTTGCTTCAAGAACGTACCATCGTTCTTAGACTCGTCGATCGTTGCTTATATTTCCACATATTATTACCTATAGTACGTATATTTATATTAAACGTGCTGTGTTTTGTGAATTCGCAATAACCTGTCATAAATATTTTTCTCTGCTTCGTTGTTTTATTACAGCACAATGTATAACGTGTTAACGTTATACCTACACGGGTACAGTATGAAATATCGATATTTATACACAATTTATATACAAAAGGTACGAAGCGGAAGAAAAGAAATTTGCGTGATCACAAAAACTTACAGTCGAATTGATAAAGTAAAACAAAAAAATAAACGATCTTCCATCTACATAATCGAGATTAAATACATAAATATTGTATTCATTATTTTAGAAGACAGACCAATAAAATACAGTTCAAAATACATGGTTACGCTTGATAGACGTAAATACATGTACGCGTCAATAGCGTTATTTTCTCATGAAATTCCGCAATATGCGATTGAAACCATAGAAACGATACCATCGGCGAGCCACCATCGACCGTATGCTTGCAATTTTACAAAAAATTACACCGCCTTATAAATCTCATTGTCGCCCACTCTTTCTCTTTCTCTTTCTTCTTCTCTCCTTTTTTTTTTTTTTTTTTTTTTATTACAATCGGAATCGATTGAAATTGCAAATGGCGAGTGTCGGTGTTTCACGGAGTAAATAATCGGCGGTTATTACGGCGAACCTGCGGCATGCATCATTTCGTAAACGGCGCGACATAACGGCCGAACTGGCCAGTGCATTTTAAGTTCGTGGCAATTAATAACGCATTGTCGTGTATTGTAATGCATATTGCACGGAGTTAAGCGTAACGTATGATCGACCGCAAATTCATTTTTCACTGTGATATGCGATCGCTCGGATACGTACACACGTGGAGGTGGGAATATCGTGACGGTAAATATTAACCGGTTATATGTATCGAGCGAGCAATCGGCATTAATTCGAAGATCGGTGCCTGTTGGCAAAGAGTTACAACGAAGTCGTGTGTATCGCGACGTTTGCGATTCCATCGCGCCCGATCTATCGCTAGATGCGATTGCAGGTTTCCATTAGAAGTTTCCGCAGTTAATTGCATAAATTTGAACTTGTTTAAATCCTTGAACGGCGAGTCTGATTCAATATATTACAAGTGTGTAAACGATGGCAATAACGTTGTATATAAAATATACAACAAGGTAGTCTGAATTGAATCGTACGTGAAGATTTCGAGGGACACTTTGAGGCTTCTTTGCAAGAAATGTTACAGCAGAATGAGATTTTTCGTATTTTATTATTCAGTCGTAGAACTAAAATACGTAGAATTCAACGAGATATTAGGTTGTCCGGAAAGTTTCTTTCGTTTCATAAGGTGATGATAGATGAACAACAATTTCTGTTCTATATTATTTCATTGAATTAAGTATCATCCATTTCGTTATATTTCTATTATTATGTTCGCGAATAATTCAGTAAACTAATATAAAACAAAAAACATCGTGCGTCTGTTATTTCCTTATAAAACGAAAGAAACTTTTCGGACAACCTAATACATAGAGATGTGTACGTGCATATACACGGTTCTTAATGCAAGACGAGAAGTTGAAATGGAGAATAAGGCAAGTGACGAAAATGAAGGAATCCGCGACATTGGCTTGGAAATAAAGTGGAAAGAAAGGAATATGAAGGTATAACAAATTTAATAATACCTCGGTATTTTCATAAATACTATAGCATACTTTATAAAGAAATAATACTATAGAACTTGCGAACCAAGCACGAAGAACTTTTCCAGAGATAGAAATTACATTTTATACCGCGACGAAGAATTTCGATAAAACTTTGATCCCAAATTAATGACTCAGCTTCGGACGCTTAATTGCCAATAAAACCTGCTTAATCCTCGACGCTTTGATTTTCTTTCACACGCAGCAACCTTGATCAATGGATCGAATGGAGTAGCTTTGTTCGTTTAATGAAAGTTTCAGCTTTACTAACCAGCGCAGGTAACCATTGACCCACACCGCAACGATAGAGCGTGGAGGAACGTGATCAACGAACTCGATCGCCATATTTTCAGTGCTAACCTCGGCTCTTTATTTACCGAGAATGCAGTTATTTGGGTCGGCACCGCGAACTACCGGGTCAGGAAAGCCGTGCAACGAAATTAAAGAACCTGGAGAACGGAATAAAGGGGTGGCCGTGCAGAAGGTTCCCAGAGAAATAAAACGTACGACGACGTTTTCATTAAATGATCGATCGCGATGTATCCGCGCCAGTGCATTCAGTTTGTGATATCGTTAGCCGCGTTGTTCCCAATCCTTTCGAAACGTACTCCTTCCATCTACTCGTCTGCTTCGTCGCCGCGCATTACAATGTTCGTTTGTCGGCGATTTGTCAGAAACACGACGAATAATCGAGGATTCTAAGCAGAACTGAGACATTCTATCAGCAATACGTTGCGATTGTTTTAGCAAATCTCCGCGAGCCTCTGATCAATAGCGCGTATTGTAGAGGACCTGTACAGCGCATACCGAATTTAAATGTGAAAACTTCGGGAACGTGTAGGGAACCGATTAATTAAGAAAAAGAATCCTTTCGAGATTTGCATCGTTTCTATTCCATTTTGAAGAAAATCGCGAGAAAGGAAACAAAAATTTTTCGTTTCTTCGCTCGTTTGTTCCTATTTATTTATTCCTGTTATCATCTGTTTAACGAAGGTGAGGCCGAATCGTAGCTGCAGTGTGTCAAATATCATCAAAGCAACGCGCAACTGCAATTATCGTTAGAAGTAATGATTGCATTGCTGCACAAGCATTTTGAACGGTATCTTCGTTAAATCGATGACAGCAACGATAGATAAGAGTAAAAAAATAAATGGAAAAACGAGAACGTTTTTGTTTCTTCTGTAGCGATTTTGTGCAAAATAGAGCAAAAACGAGTGAATCTCCAAAGAACTTTCTCTTAGTTTATCGGTTCTCTACGCTCTGTCGAAATGTTGACATTTAAATTGGAAACACCCTATATAATCTTTCCAATTTCTTTCATTGATTTACTAGTACAATAATATTGTACATAGTTATGATGATAATTATGAAAGTTTTTATTGTTTATCGATCGTTTACGATATTCATGCACTAGAACCGAAGAAAGTTTAACAACGGAGTAGGATCAAGTTTTACATCTTCTCTTGAAAAAAGTTTAGCAACTCACGATGGAACTTTTGTAGCAAACAAACTTTTCATTCTGCCGCGGAAATATTAAAAGGGGAACGAGGAAGGGGAGGAGTGGAAAATCAACGTTTCGTTTCTTTGTCATTGTTTTAGTTCGGTTGGTTATCGTTCGGTTTGAGTAGAAGAACTTGGAAAATGGCCGGAACTTGTTAAAAGTTTCTTTTGTAAAACAGCGCAAAAAAGTCGGAAATAATAGAAACAGCGAAAAAACTGGGTAAATAAAAGTTCGTAACAACGAGAGAAAGCGGACCAATCGACAATGGATGATTAATTAATTTAGCCTCCATTCTGGACAATGGTGTCTCTATTTAAAAAATAAGCGAAACGTTTAGAGCAACAACTTCGAAAATTATTTATACCACGAATCGAGAGAAATTTATACGTATGCAAATTAAGCATGTGCATACTCTACTCAAGTCTCTAATAAAATTTCTGATAAACGAATTTCACATTTTTCTTATATATTTTCCGATCAAATTTAAGATACTTACATGTACACTATAAAATCTGTACTCGAATACTATACACGATGATAGTTCAACGATTGAAAAAAGAACGCATCGTATATTATTAATTCCATCTCTCTCGAGCAAAACTCAATTTTCTCCATTTTCTACGATTCTAATCAACAAGTTCCATTCGCATATTACTTGCTTCTTCACTCGAGTTCTCTCGCTACGATATCCTCGATACTTGCAATCAAAACCATACACACACACATACACACGCGCGCGCGCGCGCATACACACACTTACCACTCAATATCGCTCCGGTTCAACAAGTTTGATATTCTTCCAACCAAAACACCCACGCTCTTCAACCGCCATCGTTCGTACTGTTTGTTCGTTAAACGTATTCGGGAGAACGAGCGTGTGTATCCCCTCGAAAAAGAACTTCCGTGATTCGTGCGTGCATAGAGCCTGTGTATCATTGAATTTCCTGACGGTCTATCGATCGGACAGGCTGTCGGTCCGGCGAAAGGACCGTGGAAGACCGTGGCGAAAGCGGCGAAGGCGGCACGAAACGAAGGAAACGTTTGTCGGAGATTAAAAGACAGCCGGCCTCGAGCCTTAATTTCCGTCCCGCGAATAATTCAGCCCGACTATAGTCCGCTTCCCCGGTCGGCGAATAGGTGAGACATTATCCGGCGTCGCGAGACGTTAATAAATCTTGCAATGGCCCGTTGCCCGTTATCAACTCGCTGCGCTCCATTAAATCGGAACGTTGCGTTGCAACGAACCTCTTCCCACCAAACCTGGCCCATTGCGAACCCTTCTCCGCGGTTCCTCGTATTTCTCTGTCTTTCGCCGCCGATTCTTCTTCCCTCTTCATCGCGCCGTCGCTTCGATCTGCGCGATCAGCGGCCGGCAAACGCGAGGAAAATGTAAATAACCCTTCGACCGCCTGCCGAAATGAAATGTAAATGGACCGCGCCCATCCAGGCCACGGGATGGGAGCGAATTATTGTACTGGGATATAAGCGCGGAGAAATGGTAAGATGTCTCGTATCGATCATTTTTGACCGATGGTACTCGACGACGTCTTAATCGGCCGTTTTGTATCATTGTGACGGAGGTTTATAGGGAGAGACGGATGGGATGGAATTGTTTGGTTCAAGTTGTTTTCATTGGATAGTCCGATAGATTGAACAGGCCTTTTCAATATATTTTATTCGTTGTATTTGTTTTATCATTCGTAAGATATCGAGAATGAAATTTTAATGGCAGTGGTATCGGCATTTGATAGAAATCGATACTTCGATATCTGCGACTTATCCCTGTTGACTTCATTTTCTGATTAACTAAGTTTGTAGCATGGAGATATATTTACTTGAGATTTGCTATATTATCGATATTTCAATAAGAAACGTACAAATAATGTTACGTATAAAACTAAGGAATAATTTGTAAGTTATTTCTAAAAAAGAAATTATTTTATAATTAATTTCTAGATTGGAGCTAGGTATTGTACCAATATCAATTACGTCTAATTCTAACGTTAATTACATTTTAAAAGGATCGAATCATTCGGGAGCACTGTTCGTTAATTTCATTCGATTGTAGCGTTCTCTTTTGTAGTGTTCAGCCGTACAAGCAAATCGACCCGGTAATGCCTGGGTTACTGGGTCGTGTTCTTGTTTGTTTATCAGCCGTATCTTGGCCGCTCGAAATCTCGTGGATTCGAGCTCAGTAGAATTTACAGAGTCGCTGGCTGCTGTGCCGCTTTCAGGTTAACCTAAATTTTTCGTCGCCGTTGAAAAAGCTTGCTATCGCTACTATCAATGATATTGTTTATGGAAACGGAACTAAGAATTAAGAGCCGAGACAACATCCGCTCCAAGTAGGTTGACCTTAATACTATCTTTTCGCAGGAAGTTATTTCTCGTAGAAATGTAGATTTTTATGTCGATGCATTTTAGGTCTATCAGGCTATATATATGTGAAAATAAACAATAATAAAATAATATAATAAAATACGCGAAACAATGATTTTCATTACGATTAATCGTTACGAATGGCCACAACTTCTTCGGTTACTGATAAACAGTATTATAAAACTAATTTCCTTCATCCGTAATAATAATAATAAATAATCCAAAACAATGTTCATCGTTTATAATGGTTACTCATAACGTGAACACTCAAAAATTAATATTTTTTAATTACATCATATTTTTACCAATCTCTTTAACATCGCTGACTTCTATTTAAATAAAAGGTAGCTTTTGATGATTATCTAAATTAAAATGCTAAAAAGTAACTGCTACTTGTAGTCTATGAACTACAAGGAACTTTTACTTTTCCTCCGAACACAAGAAAATATCAACATCCATCGACAGATCACAGTAAAAACGCTTGAAATTTCTCAAAACCAACATCATAGCAGAAAAGCAAAACGATTATCGAAGATTACGTCGTGAGGCATTAGCCCGCGATTCACAAAGAGGAAACGAACGTTCGAATGAGAATTTCGTAAGTAAAATCACGCGATCGACGGTTAGCCGTGTCTGGACGGATTGCGTGCAAATTATCGGCTGATAATCGCGTCGCATTATGCCTTATTACAAGAGATCGGACACGAGTATGCGACCGCGAGCGCAATTTGTTTGCGGCTGTTTCGCGATAACCGGCTGGCCCAACGAGCTTTCATTTATAACAGGCAACCGGTTGTACGGTGGTCCGTGAGGGTACGTTCGCTGTTTGAGGCCGACCAACCAAACGAAACGACCTCGCGCTTTTTCGCGTTCGCCGTCGACCGACGTTGTTTCCGCTGAACGATCGCCTCTACCGTCACAGCGACGTGCGGTCGCGTCCCACCGTATCGCTGAACCGTGAACGCATTTATTCGCCGGATGACGCGCACTTTCCTACCATTTCGTCCCATTTCGTCGAATCTCGCATTCCACCGCCTCGTTTTACTCGGCAAACGTTTGTAAAACGTCATACGAGGCAAGGTAGATATGCTCGTTTTCTAACGGAGATACGAGGAGGGAAGAAGGAAGGAGGTTGTTGCTTGTGGAGAAATTATTATTGCGCGGGTAATAGAGGGCGAAGAGGAGACGTCGGGCTTCTGGAAGCCGAAAAATAGCGAAACTTAGTATTTAGTAGAATAGTGGAATTAGGATAAATAGAGAATTTGATCGCTCAGCGGTATTGTTCGATATAAATTAAATGTAGCTGTATTTGCTAAAGTTAGAAGTTAGATCATAACCAAATACGGCTTTTCTGAGTTTCATACTATCGCAGTTTGAAAAGATTTAAATAGGGAAACTTAATAGAAAAAGATAGCAAATTATAAAAAATAGACGAGAAAATAATATATCTCGTTATATCGTGAAATGTAATAAGAAAAGATGTCACTGATCGATTGCCAAAAGGTAATTGTTTATTTTTGTCTAAATCTAGCATACGAAAAATGGATCGTGTAATAAGCTCGTTCGTGTCTTTTTAAAGGCGCACCTGAGATCGTCGTGTAACGTTTATTTAATCAACGATGTACGTGTTATTTCGTGCCATTTAAGTAATTTATTATCATTAAGCAATTTATCCACTCTGGCCCTTGAAAGTTTTTAAAGAAAATAATTATGCAAATAATTGTTTTCTTCGTACAATATTATATTGTTTTTATCGGTTTATAATTTGTAATTCTTAAATCTTAGGGAAGTTGACTTTTTGTTTGCCACTCAATTTGATTAACAGTTCGCAACAGATTTGGGACATAGCCAGTGGCGAAATTCTGTGTTTGTTCGTGAAATAGCGTTATTGGTGGACGCATGAGAGCGAAATCCAATTCGTATTTAATTTTATCGCCATACCCAATAACGTGTTATTTGATTACCCTTCGTGTTTAACACGAACTGCTTGCTCGTGCCTGATCACCACATCTGATTCCACTTCGTAGTCATGTAATTCATATAATTTGATCATGTAATTCGATTTGCTCATGAAACCTATAAACTAGCCAAAAAAGCTACACAGAATTTGGACAAGTTTCACCTAAAAACAAAAGAATATTTATGTAAATATACGTAGTTGCAGTATTTCTAGACTTATGTTAGGCATTATATTCGAAAATATTGACATGTAAAATATTGACAATAAATTCATGATATTACTATGCATACAGGTATATTTACATAAATTCAAACAAAATGTTACGAAAAATATGATCTTACTTAATTTTATTTATTTGAACCTGAGAAATAATACGTAACTGTATTTTATTGAAATATTCGTCACTCTGTCAATTAAACAGTTGTTACATTCTAGGCACATTTTGTGACACCATTTTCATTTTAACAGAATAACTTTTGCAAAGTTCTATTTCGTACACTTTGCTTTTGAAATTTCCTAATGTAGAATTATAAGCAATTAATATGCATTGCACGTAATTTCCAGCAAAGTTGCGAAATCTGATTAGATAGCTTTCGAGCTACACAGAGTGCGGCCGAATATCATGTACATGTTACGAACAAAAATAAGAAGAAAATATAGAATACAGTTTTCTCGTATGATGCTTCGTTCTCCAAAATTTTCAGTTTGGTAATTTTATCAAATATACTTGAGATAATTCTGGACTGAACGACTGATGAGTGAATAATCGACAGGACGTTATTCTACGTGTGAAAATAAGTCGAAAGTGTAGAATAAAATTTTTCCTGGAAGATGATTTCTTTAAGAAAAAGAAACTCGAAAATTTACCAAACAGACGAACCTTTTTCACATTTTTTTCTTATTCTTGCATCTAGGATAATCTTCTATTGATCGTTTACTCATCTTCAGTCGGTTGTTAGGCAAGTTTAAGTGTGCTTGACAAATTTTCAAACTTGATTTTCTAGAAAACGAAGCGTCATATGAAAAAGTGATGTTCTACATTTCTTTTCCTTATTTTCCATAAGGAATCACCCGTTTGTACATATTATTCGATCGCAGCCTGTATATATGTACGAGCCGGTGAATATAAAACAAGTCATAAAACGTAAAAGTGATGAGAATCAATGGAAAACGTTCGTGATATCGTTACTGGCCTTCTTTTAATTTTAACCGACTCAGCATCTGAGATATAAAATCGAATAAATACAATAAAAAGTTATGAAAAAGCATCCAAGGATGGTAGTAATTTTTGTAACCGAAAGAATGTCAGTAAGCGCAGGCAAATGATTCCCAAGGCGCAAAATGTCAACATGCGACCGTCAATCCAGGCCAAAAGTAAATTCAGCCCCTGAAAGTTTCTCCATGAACGAAACTCCCTTGCGATGACTAGCAACCACGTTGCCATTGCCTACCGTTGCCACAGCAGCAATCCGCATGGTTGGAAAAATGCGAGGAAGCTGGCTAATAGGCCGGAGGAAGTCGGAAGAAACTGGGAATGAAAGAAGCGTTGCTTGACAAGCAATGCCGGACACTGAGCTCTGGCCTCGTTCCAGCAGAGCATCGACCGTTTGCAAGCCTGTTTCTTCGTTCGTTCGAACTGTGTAGACAGGCCAGAGATCTCTTTGTTTTCTTCCTCATTTTAATTTTAAAAACTTCCTTTCTATTACCTTAAGATCTGCCTCCCTTCTTTCCTACTTCTGTCAAGGGATTTGTTGATAAAGCTTCGTTTAACCTTTAAGAAATAACGAGTGCCGGTGATCTTTGGTAAATTAGAGGATTTTCAGCCATTAATTACGTATTCACAATCAACTCTTATTACGTTCTTCTCTTTAGGGAAGAATTATCTTCTTCAACAAAGAAATTTTTTTTTTTTTTTTTTGCTATAGAAGTCGTCCTAATTAATAATTAATAATAATAGGTAATAGGTGAACCAAATTTATTAACTGGTTTATTTGTCTCATAAAAACGTAGGAACACGAATCAGCGTTCGAGATACGTACGATGGTCGAAGGATTAATTTTTAAAGCTAATATATACTGAAAATTAAACAGCATAATTTTTCTAGAGGGGAAAAGGATTGGTTCGATGAGCTTAAAAAGACGAAGCGCTCGGAAAGATTAAACACTGATTCGCGACAGTTTTTGTATCGTAACAAATCGTCAAATTAAAAAGCTGCCCGACTATCGACGTTTAATTGGAAAAGTAACGCGATATAGATTAATTCGAACACCCCTTTATCTATGGTGATATTGTCGAAAATAACGAGGTGGTGGAGTCTGGTCGGTTAATTGGCAATTTAATGTTTTATTTACTTATAACGATGGAGCCTGGCAATGGAGAAATTTTCAACCGAAATTCGTTGATCCTGGTACACTAGTTAGACGTGTTACGTCGGGACGATTTGCACAGAGAGAATTGCGAAATAGAATTCCGGGGTATTCTGGGGAAATCTGCAATTTCCTATTTGTGATGTTTGGCGGAGAGAACGAGATTATGCTTTCCTTTCCTGTTATGAATTTTGAAACAGCTAAAACGGGTGAGAACGGGTAATGTTACATCGATCTTCGTGCGATATTTTTCACGATATTCGACTTTCAGCCGAATGAAGACATAGAAAGGAATACTTATAATATAACGAAAAGCATAATTCTGTTCAGGGAACGTAATAATATTTATTGAAAGGATAATTTTATTTATTTAAAACGTAGAGAATGTTCGAGTAAATAAAATTCAGTTTTATTAACTGAAACAAAAAAATTAATAGGATACATAAATAAAATGTATATTACGCGAAACTACGTATCCTATAATAATAAAAGATCAGAAATATTAGAAATACCATTTAGTATAATAAACAAAGAAAAAGAAAATAGCATAAAATAAAATTTCATATTTAAAGGGAAGAAAGTGAAAATTTCAGATTGCATTGTATTCGTTTCGATGGAATTGGTACTTTTTAAAATGCGGTAACAAGGGTATTTTTCCAGTGTTCAGTACCTCTCTCCGCATATTTTTAACAAGCTATGTAATTCTTTTTGCGCCGTTTCGGTATTGGGCAAAGCATTATCCCCTCTGTTTCCATGTTATATAAGCGGTTTCTTCTGGAAAATTCAAACAACCGATAGAAACTGTATTTATTATTCCTCCTTTGAACGGACTTAAATCGCAGAAACTGTTACGTATATTTCAGCTATATAATGCACATACACATTTACGAACGACGATCGTATTTTATTATAAAATACATTTCTGAGTTTTCGAAAAATTTCTACTATCTCAATATCATTGGTTGCATTGACGACGACAATTTTTTTATCAGTTTAGAATTCGTCTTAATCTAACTGATAATTCAGAAATTAAAGAATCCAATGATAAGGACTTATCGTCTTTGCGAACACTTCTGCATGGTGTAACGATTGTCATCGTGGACCATTGTAACGATCATAACGTACATATTAGTTTTTAAAAATCAATTTAATCGCGACAAAATATTCAATCATACGCGAATACATGATACTATTCTAGTAGCACTAGAAGGCATAAGGTCATCGCAAAATCTACAATTTTTCTAGAATTTTGTAATTAAATTACATTTTATAAGAAACGATCAAGCATTCGTATACTTTCGAACTATAGTGTATGCGTGTCTCGTAAAAGGAAAATTCCTCTTTTTTTGACGAACTTGTAAGAAACTTATTGAAGTAACTACTTCAAGAAAAACTCTACATCTTTATGTATGTACATCCGTGATCTGCAGACTGCTATTACGCAGAAATATTCTAAATAAGGTGCGGTATATATTATTGTACATTATGTTTTGGTTTGCAAGGTCTAGAAATAAAGGAACTAATAAACAGATTTCTATTTATGTTCCCTGTAGCCTCTAGTTACAGCTATAAGCTTAACTTTTTTTGGTAATATCCTTTTGCTATAAATAACACTATAACACAATAACACAAAGAGAGTAAAGATCTGAATCAGCATAAACTTATACATCATACTTATACTTATACCTTTAATTACTTCAATATACTTTTCTATTACAAATTCATTCATTCGTTCTTCAATCAGTCAACCTCAAGCTCAACAAAACTAATTACAATAATCACACTTATCTAAGATTTTGACAAATTCTCTACAACCAATCTTTCGCTTCTTTTCCCCTATTAAAATTCCCACGACGTCACATTAAGATCACCGAGACACGGTTTATCACGTACAATTATCCCTTATTATACATCTACATCACGCCATTAGTAAACCCGTTTATTTTCATTTTTATTGCATCTTGATGGATCGAGTAGGGTTGGAAAGCGGACCGTCGTTACATCGGCTTGTTTATCACAAAAATTATCCCTCCATCGTTTCCCTCTTGGCATTTCGTGATTTCAACCCTTCATTTTTGTCCAAGCAAGCATTTTCTGGCTGTGTTTTCAGTACTTCAAATTTTGGCATATAGAGTCAGCGGTTACCTTGGCCAGCAATTGGTAAATGACGATAATTGAGCACACAACGCGTAATTGGAACAGACAAAGCCATTTCTCGAAACGAACGTAAAAGTGTTTTTGGCAATTGACATTCAACGTACGTTCTACACTCTACGGGAAAGTACGTATCTACGAGCCGCATACTAAGCGAGAATTTCACCTTCTAGCGGCGGAAACGCGCGTCCACTTTCACGGCCACATCCGAAACTAATATTCCAGGCATCATTTTTATCGTCATACGTCACTTTCGGCTGTTTCATATTCTAACAATTGTTTGATTTGTAATTAATTATTATTTATAAATCGCTTTTATATAATATTGTATGTTATAACGATTGTGATCTGTAAATAATTAATCTGATCTCTCGAACGAAAAATTCCATCAGAATGGAAAATGTGTTCTTTTTTCTTAACGAGATACTTTCAGCTGTTTTATATTCTAACAACTGTTTGATTTATAATTAATTATTATTTATAAATCGCTTTTATAATATTGTATGTTATAACGATTGTGATCTGTAAATAATTAATCTGATCTTTCGAACCAAAAATTCCATCAGAAGGTAACACGTGTTCTCTTTTTTTAACGAGACACTTTCAGCTGTTTTATATTCTAACAACTGTTTGATTTATAATTAATTATTATTTATAAATCGCTTTTATAATATTGTATGTTATAACGATTGTGATCTGTAAATAATTAATCTGATCTTTCGAACCAAAAATTCCATCAGAATGTAAAATGTGTTCTTTTTTTTTTAACGAGACACTTTCAGCTGTTTTATATTCTAACAACTGTTTGATTTGTAATTAATTATTATTTATAAATCGCTTTTATATAATATTGTATGTTATAACGATTGTGATCTGTAAATAATTAATCTGATCTCGAACGAAAAATTCCATCAGAAGGTAAAATGTGTTCTTTTTTCTTAACGAGACACTTTCAGCTGTTTTATATTCTAACAACTGTTTGATTTATAATTAATTATTATTTATAAATCGCTTTTATAATATTGTATGTTATAACGATTGTGATCTGTAAATAATTAATCTGATCTTTCGAACCAAAAATTCCGTCAGAAGGTAACACGTGTTCTCTTTTTTTAACGAGACACTTTCAGCTGTTTTATATTCTAACAACTGTTTGATTTGTAATTAATTATTATTTATAAATCGCTTTTATATAATATTGTATGTTATAACGATTGTGATCTGTAAATAATTAATCTGATCTCTCGATGCAAAAATTCCATCAGAATGTAAAATGTGTTCTTTTTTTTTAACGAGAATATAAAAACAAAAAGCTAAAATTTTTAAATATCCGGAAACTTAAAATATTTCTTTTGATATTTCAAATGAAACATGAATTGTCGTTGGATATAATGTTCGAGTAACTGACTAAGAAGAACAATTTAACGCGACATACCATGCCAATTAGAGTAATTATAAGTTGATGTATGTATTTGTCGTGTATGTACTAGGAACGAGAGAACATGGTAGGTTCACGTGACGAACTTCAATGACACTGAAGATTGCCTTCAATGGCGCGCAAACTTCCTCTTATGTATTGTGAACAATAATTAACTAGATTTTGTTATCAAGTAGATATGAACGTGAATCCAAAATTGTTTCCTTTCACTGAAAACAATTGCTGCAATCCTTTTTGCCTAATTGCTAACAATTATTTCTTTGGTATACACTTCTGAATTTATTACAAAAAATTATTGAAGTAAGAAAGATAATTAAGAAAAAACAAGATAAATGAACAACAAATTATAAGATTACACGCAGTCACGATAATAGATAACATGCAATAAAAAATAGGACTACACCTAAATTAGACTAAACAATTTTCTAATCATTCATACAATAAATAAATTCATAAAAAATTACTTCTGATGAAAATCGAAGAAAGTTCGACGAACGATCGTCGAAAGCGTTGTCTGACTCATCGATTCACGGTTTCCATAACAACACTACGTTATCTACGAAATCACACGCGAGTGTCATCATCGATTTCCGTCGGCTGCGCTCCGCTTTCAGTCGCGCGCCTGCGCCAGTCATATCGACAGACTCGCGATTTGTTCACGTCGAATCTTCCGGCGTTGTTCCTACACCGTTACAGATTCCACCTCGTAGACAATAGTCCCATTGAACACTGGGGCGTCGTTCCCCGTTATCGTTCTTTCCGCTGATCAATTTCGCGAATCGGCAGTCAGTGACGCTTCCAAAAATCGCGAACACTAGCGTAGAGTAATATCGTCGACAGCGTGCTTCAATTCGTCATCGGCTCGACCTTTGTCGAGGCAGTTGCGATCGAGCGGTGGCGGCGCGTCTATCGATCGTCACGTGCATACGTCGTCACAGCCAGTTAATTAGACGAGTCGAGTCTGGCATGCCCCTCTTTAAGGATTCAGAGCTCGTGCGGCCACTGGTACGTGCTGATCGAGCGGAAAGTTTCCCTTGCGACTGGCTGACGCACGAGCCGCTTGCTAGTTTCGTCTCGGCAGTCGAGTGAAACCGGCCCTAACGGCCGTCAGTCTTCAGTCTTGCCGGTGGAGGGCCGCTGGTCCAGCCAACAGACTCAACATGGAACACTTAACAACGTGGAAAATGTTTTACGTTTGTGTATTGGCCATCTCTCTGATGGTTCGTCCGTCCACTGGCGCGCAAATGCAGCCGCTCGTCGTCAGCAACTCGTTGGACGAAGGTGTCGCCAAGGACTACTTTATAGGACCGTGTCTGGTGAACACGAATCAAACTTGCCCTGATAAAGAGGTGACGTTCTTCTTATACACGCAAAGAAATCCCGATGTGGGTCAGCAGATCATGGTCGACGAGAAGCGCTCGAATTTGAAACGAATCCATTTCGAACCTTCGAACCCTACCAAGATCCTGATACACGGTTATGATTCTGACATGGCACTGTCTTACCTAGTGGACGTGCGAAACGAATATCTGAAAACCTATGATTACAATGTGATAGCCATGGATTGGCATCGCCTAGCTACGGCACCGTGCTATCCCATCGTTGTGCAAAACGTGCCACACGTGGGCGACTGTTTGGCCCAGCTGGTGCAGAGACTGAGGGACGTGGGTGCGGACGATATCCACGTGATCGGCTTCAGCTTGGGTGCACACGTGCCCGCGTTCGCGGCTAGAGCTCTCAGACCGTACAAGATATCAAGAATAACGGGTTTAGATCCTGCCATGCCGTTGTTTGTCACCGTGGAGAATGACTACAAATTAGACCCGTCGGACGCGGTCTTCGTCGATGTCTTTCATACGAACGCGTTCATTCAGGGCAAGGTGGAGATGAGCGGCCACGTAGATTTCTATATGAACGGTGGGATCAACCAGCCGGGTTGTTGGGACAATTGGAAGCCTTTCGAGTGTGATCATCACAGATCCGTGATGTATTTCGCCGAGTCCATCAATTCGGATGTGGGTTTCTGGGGCTGGAAATGCGGAGGTTTTTCTTTTTATCTGCTTGGCCTGTGTCCTCCCAGGTACCCGGCCGTTTTGGCTGGCGACAAGGTGGATAAGAAGAGCAGAGGCTTTCATCTGGTGAGAACAAACGGGCACAAACCGTACGCCATGGGAAATTTCAGCGTGAACCGGTTAGATATGTACACGTAAGGTCGACGAAGTGCCGAGCGTTAATGTCGCGAGATACAACTCGTGCGATAAATCGAAGAATGTACGACGTGAGACTTTCGGATGCGATTCTGCTCTCTGATTGCGGAGCATAAAGAGGACACGTACGTGAGACGAAGCGATTGCTGCTGGAAGCGGGCACCAACGATGTATCCCTCCGGCAAATTGTCACGGTGAGCGTGAGAGTTGACTGAAAAACGTGCTCCGTGTCAAGGTCAGGGTATCTCGAGCACCTGGTGCTCCGCTAATCGATACTGTGTTCGGCGTAGAGAAAGAAATGGGGCTAACCGGCTATAAGCCCGTTTGCTAGTTGATTCGTATCGATGACGCGCGCGAAACGGATAAACAAACTATCGGCTCGGAAGTTTTGATAAAACGAAATCTTCTCTGGGAAGGTTAGACTTGGACATTTCGAAGCATTTCTCGGACAAATTTTTGTGTGAAGCACATTAATATCAAGCATCTTTTTACTTTCGCCAAAGTGATCAGAATCGTGGATTTGAACTTTATATATCGTGGTTAGAAGATATCGGTTCGTTGCATCGGTTTGACAAATAAAAATCAGTGGTTTGATAGGAATTGTGAACATCGTTGTAAGCTTTTTACGTAACAATGTGCATCGAATGGAACTTTACGAGATATTATCCAACTTATATCTAAATCTTACGTGTAACACGCGCAAAAGTTACAGCTACATTAGTGAGATTTATCGAAGAAACTTGATTTCGAAAATATATATATATATATGTACAAAATATATATTGAATATATGCAAATATAAAAGAATTTAATTTCAGCGAAAACATATGAAACTTACATATGTAAAGGATTATAAATAAACTGAATTTGATTAATATCGTTTGAAATATTGATAAACGAGTTGCACGTAATCTGTTATTTATTGATAGAGGCGTGGTTATTTAGCGAGATTTTGTATCTATATTTATGGATTGTCGTCGAAATAATGATACAAAAATATTGTTTTGTATAAAATAAGAGAGGCTATTTATTCCTTATATCATTTACTTTGGATTCTCATATTTCAGTCATCTACTGTATTTATCGTACCGAACATTCTTCATTTTCATCCCGTATTATTAATTGCTATCAATTTACTAAAATATTTAAGGCGATTAATAATATACGATTTAACTTTTATATCGTAATACGAATATTTATTTATATATTGCATTTAACTTAGATCGTAAAATTACGTTATCATCGGAGATATTATTTTTGATACCAGAAAATTCCAAGGTGAAGATTACGTCCGATAGTAATGATATGGCTGTTGCTATAGAAAAATACGTATCTATTAAATGTAACTCGCATCAAGCATAAAAATTATTTATTTGTTTATCTATTTACTTAATTTTCCTATGATCCTCTAAACTTTTTCAACGTAGTTCCACTGTCACCTTTATGAACAATTTTTCAAATTCTGTGAACAAAGCACCTTGGATATAAAATTGAAGTATGGAAATACACGTGTTAATGAAAATTTGTTTATAATTGTTTAGAATTTTTGAAAACAGACAAATATGTATGAGTGGAAAACAATTACGGGCTTTAGTAATATTTAAAGCATTTGTGAATGTAATAATACCTTAAGTGTATTGTAAATATATCATATTGTTTGCAATGCCTTTCTATAGTTCTGAATAATATTATAGGAAAAATATAGGTGTAGATTGCATGATTTTATACATTTCAGTACTTTTATATTAACACGTAAAATTATAATTATTATTCTTCTAGAATATTTCAAATTGATTTCTCAATAAAAAAAGGCAAATGATAAGAGATTACAAAATTAAAAAGTTAATCGTATCAATAACCTGTTTTCATCTTTTCTACGGTAAAGAATCTATCTAGATATAATTATATATCTGTGATCAGTTTAATAATTAAATATCTATTTGATTGGGGAATTAGAGCAACATAGATTGCAATCTAATTAATTAGTGGTATTCTATATCGATTGCGATTCCTCATATTGATATTACATTAATTCGAAAGTTCTCAAAAGGAATAGAAATACACCTAAAATGAAAAGATATTACCAAAGCTACTCGATAATTTATATAAATAATATTCGTAATAACATTTAACATGTAATATCTATTTAAATTATGCCTAGCATAATATTATATTAATTTCATCGAAAATAAATGATGAATCAGTATTCAAAAAAAAAAATTAAAAATTCATTAGAATCAATGCATTTTCAGTAAAGATTCTTCGCTAATGAAATATAAAATCATCGATCCATATCTAAAAAATAATGCAGTGTTCTTGAATTAATAAATTCCTGTATTATAAACATATTTTCTTACCTTCGAAAACTGTCTGAATATTCAAAAACACACTAATCGATAAATGATAAAAAAGTACTGCAAAATAAAATTTCTATATTAGGAATATTCCAATTGTGACAATGCTTTAGTGAAGTCCAATTCCCACGATGTACAATTCATTAATAACAAATGACAATTGTTATCTTAGTCGTGTGACAAATTCAGACACGTTCTACTCGGTCATTTATTTCCTATCTACGTAACGTTGTACCGGGTGTCCCTTTGTTTTTTCTGCAAAACGGTTCAAAAATATTTTCCTAATAATAAGAATTTTAAAAATGTCATATAAAACAAAAATTGATAAATGCGTTATTAACCAGTTAACTGGATCACTCCTTAACCAGAAACTTTTACTAACATTTGCTAATTATAAAAATGTATTAATTAATCAGGACACAAGAAAGTCAACTCCACTTATATTAACTATAATATAATTTATCATTAACACGAATGAATTGGCACGTAAAAGGATAGGGAATCTCCAAATGTAGTATTGTTTTTAAAAAAAATAATCCACATATTTAACTCGGCTTCCCTCTTTAAATAGTTAAACAATTATTAACAATTCACGAATTGTTGATCATTTTTCCTGCAATGTTTTATAATGTGGCGAATATCGAACGTTCATACGATTCTAAAAATAATTTATTACTTGAACGAAGTCCGGTGCGAAGACCTTACAAGATCTAAAGGACCAGAAGCCGTACTGTATGATCCTGTTAGTTTCTTTAAAGCCGACTTTAAGACAAAACGGTTCGTCATGCTCTATAAGTCGCAGGTGAAACGTTTCAAGAGTCAAAGGCTGTGCGAGAGAGGCTTCGATTAATTTTGTCGCTTACAAAGCGGGATCAGATTTCCTGAGCAACGGCGACTGTATTATGTTTATTAATGTCATCTTATATAAGTCAACGATAAATATAATTTTCACTATCTTAGCTTTGATAAGTTTTATATCGCGTGTTCAACAGCAAATTTATTATTACGATTCAATTAATGAAATTTGCTATTGCATATTAAAATAATTTTAATGGATGAATAACTTCCAATTTAATCATACTATTTGCAAACGTAGTAATAGTAACAATAGCGATAATTAACATACGCGTAATCTTACAGTAGATTACAAGAATTAATATATTTACCAAGTAAAGAATTAGTATATTTGCCAAGGTTTTCGGATCGATTTTAAAATATAAGCATATCATAAAAGCAAAATCAAATTTTATAGTAATAAACGAAAAGTGTATGGTGTCGAGTTCCAATTATGACTTTCCCTTAAATAATCTAATTGAAAACTTAACAAGTTTTTTCTCTAAAGTAACACAAGCCATTTCATTTGTACAGTGTTAGAACATTCAAATTGAATCATCACCAATTCGAATATTAAACAAACGGAAAGCACGTTTTGGAAGTTGGATTGTATCCAAACAATTCGTTAGTAACTAACGAGGCTCTCGTTAGCCGGTACGTGATGGCAAAGACTATAAGAACCGGCTCGAAAAAAAAAAGAGAAAGAATTCAGGACACCGACTAATTCATTAAAAAATCCGATTGTTACAAATTGAAATTACATAACATAGTTTAAGCAACAGGTAAAGGATTTTCATTTATTCTAAAACGAAAATAATTTAAAACTAGAAACTCTTTTCTAAGGAAAATAATCCTAATTAACTTTGAGTAATATTTCAGCAACTAAAATTATAAAGTTTACAAACAAAAATTGCATAAAGTATACAAATTCTAATTATATCTTAAATTAACATTGTAATCTTCTACTTCCCAAATTTTTAACTTTCATTGGTAACTTCTCAAAAAATTTTGTTCCATACGTAAACTGTATACAGTTCGGGTAAAAATGGGATTATTCGATTAATTGTAGCTTGATAATAATAGTTGTTTAAGGATAAATTATTATGTAACCTACTTATTAAATGAGCTCAAGAATTAGATCCTGTATCTCTGGTCTATTTACAGTTATTTTTTCAAATTTTATCGTTATTTTCTACAATCGTGACACGTATCTGTATCACGTGTCACACATCTATCTAGAAAATCTAGGTTATTTTCTCTTTTCAATATATCTTTAAATGGAGCAAGATCCATCTACATATTGAAATCTCTCTGAATATTTTCTCCTGTAAAATACGCGATCGTTTCACTGAAAACTTACAGTATAACATTTTATATCACAATGACGACGCACTCTGTAGTTTAAATTTACGTGGAAGATATCAGAGTAGCATTGAAACTAAGAACAACTCGATGCAAGAATAGATTATGTAATCAAAAAGTTCGCGCGCGCACGTAAATAGCTGGTAAAAACGTCAGTTTGTACGTAGAAGGTATTGTAATGTATTCAAATGCATGCAAATGCTGGCTTTGCTTGGAACGTGAATATCACTAAAAGTAGGTATAACAACATAATTACTTAAAGAGTACACACATCGTGATGAAAAGAACTCGTATTAGGTGAAATTTCAGATACTTAAACGTAGTTATTCGCCAAAACGGAGTGTAATCTATGCATTTGGATCTTGCTATTCATCGGAAAAGGTAAATTGTTCATTCGATCTTTAGGTAGTCGATCGGTTCAGGTTTTTTTTATGAGAAATACAATTTTTCAACAGAAACAAAATTATTAAATCGACATACAACGTGGGTTTTTGTGGATTATCAAGGAAAGTTTTAAAATTTCAGTTGACATTTGTGAGACACCCTGTTTAATTCAGTTACATATAAAATACATAAAAATGAATAAAATAAAATAATACGACAAACGTTCCAATATTTAGTCCCGAGGAATGTGCACATTTTGTATCATTAATGCAACGTTTTTGAATTTGTTTATTTTTTCTACTAACGATCTTGCGACTAGAAATAAGCATGCTTCTGGTTCATTTAAATGAATGAGAAATTATTAGGTCTGGGAAAATGATACAACGTTGTGCGTTGTGTACCGCAGCGTAAGCTGCGAATTAAATTTTTTAAAAGAACCACGATACGTTCGCAGGTTCGTTTTTGGTATATCTGAAAATATTTGAAACGTTCTTATCAATGTGGCCAAACTATTAGGTTTATGTGTGCAAGGTTATTTGTTTATTTCCTTTCCTGCTTATTTCCTTGTTAATTTCTATGAACATATAATTCATTTTTATCAGACCACGATAGATAAAATATCGATAGTGACATATCAAACAAAAAGAAAGAAAGAAGAAACAAAACTAAAATTGGAAGTTCGTTTCCTCTTTCTTTGCAATAAAATTATTATAAATTGAGGATTATAAATTGAGAATCGTAAAATTTGACAGAGACACGAAAAATCTCGGTATTCAGTGGGATGTACCGCAATCTTCGGCAAATTATGACAGATTTATGAGACGCATAGTTGTCCGATATCCACTAAGATACTCGAAATTCCTAAAATTTTCTTCGATCGATAAACTCGCCCAAGGTATTCGACGAATAACGTTCTTGGATTAAAAGTTGGGTGAATTATTTATATTGTAAGAGGTATATATATATATATCTTTCTCTCTTATCTGCGATTTAAAACTTCGTTCGAATGCGCGCGCGATACAAAGACTTAAGAAGCTTAAGAACTTTCTGAAATATGGTTTTCAAGATATAACACAGATTGATAGAAGGTGTTTCTCCAGGATGAAAAGATGGCTCCTTTAAAGAACAGAAAGTTTTTCAATTTCGAGCAATGAAATACCGGATAATCATATTAATTATGCAAACATTACAAGTTTATATCAAAGCTGGCACGTCGCGTCGTAAAACGAGTCTCATTCTATCGTTTATTATCCTTTCGTTATCAAAGATAGTTTGATAAACTATGCCATTAACAGACATAGTTAGAATAATAAAGAAATGCAAATTTAATAAAGAAAGCAATTTATTACCAAATGCCACACATTCCTTTCTTTCAATAAGAAAATATATTTAAAAAATTTCAACTGCTGCGATTTAGTAAAATACAACAGCTTTTGGTAGATTATATCGATTTACCAGCTATTCTACTAATCACTGAAACGTTCTAATTTTTTAACTTACTAATGTATTTTATCTCACATCATGAAATCAACAAATTATTTAAATGCGATAGCTTTGAAAAATTTGTCAGATAACAATAACATGTTCAAGAACTAAAGCTGTTAGATATATAGTTTACGTTTAAACATCTTCTCGACTTTCATCTTCTTCTGGTATTGCCATTGACCTCTGACACGTTATAAATGGAGGCACCTCGCATTTACATTTCATGTCAATCGTCCACATGTCGGCCGGTTCCAGTTCAAATTCTTCACCTATGAGCTTCGTATCATTATAAAATCGGCACGTTCTAGTATCTGTAAAAACCAATATAATAAAATTAACATCATTGACTGCATTCACATAACAACTTCGCGGTAAAATAAGCGAGACGAGTATCAAATGCCAAGGAACTGTCAACGAGCTGCGTGTAATTCTTTGATTTCTGCTGACAGCATTAAATAGTCGTACTAAATGATCACCTCATGCCTGTGCTATGAAATTCTACATCATATCTATCCGATATGAAAACTGAATGATAAACAGATTGGTCAAGTTAAAATTTCTATGGTGATGATGAAATACGGAATCGATGAATCCTACTTGAATGTCGTTTCGAGAAATGCAGGTAGGGAGACATTAGAAATGACGTTGCAGGTTGAAGCACATTCTCAAAGCCACCTTACCTCCCGCAGAAACCGACATAACGTTGTTAAATTCCTCAATATCGACGTTCTTTATGTTCGCTGCAAAAAAAAAAAAAAAAATTAAATCTGTAAAATAGATCTCTCTTACGAGGAAGTTTTCGAAATGAATAATTACTTGAAAAAGATAACTGTTGAAAGTTATAGTACTTGGCCTCTTAATAACTGTAACAAGTACTATTCGTTGGAAAAATTTGGTATCGGCTAGGAAAATGACGTCGAAGTCTATCCAAAAGCAGCTTTGAAATTTGGGTATAAATGATATTTTTTTTGTAATTATTTATACATTTTGGCTTTCTTCTAAGTACATATAAATGAAATAATTTTTGTTCACCATATGTGATTTTATGTATCTTATGTATCTCTGGAAAATCTTACTTAATAGAAATCTTAATTAATAGAATGCTTCTCACTGTTTCAAATATCAATTCATAACATACTTTCTCAATCTGCGTAATAATTATAAAGCGTTATTTTTTAATTATACTTCGGGATATTTGTACGACATACCCAAACGCAATTTCAGCATCTGGTAGGATGAAAAAATAAAAAGATGTTTCACGTCCACCATCGTAATTGAAACCCGAGCATTATGCCAATTCTAGTTATTATATTTGTTTACATCTATCTTGAGAACTCCGGAAAGTAAACAAAAATTACGAAAGGATATCATTCATAACCATTTTCGACATCAAATTTTCCCAGTGAATGCCACTCAGTTCTGTTATTAGGCGGTAGCTAATATTGTAACTTCCAAAATTAATTTCTTTTACAACTAATTAGTCGTCTTGGAAACATTTTATAGAAAATTAATACTTCTGATGCAGAGAACACGGAAGGATTAAACAGGCGTTTCCATTTGTGAACTTACGGCCCGTATATACAGGTTGATAGCAATGATATCTTGGTATCGTAAGAAACAGAGGTAACCACTTGTCATGAACTTGGGCAGCAGCACCCGTGAACAGAGCAGAACACGGATCACGGTTCAATTGCTGACAGAAAGGCTCGATATTCTCGCCTAAAAGAACATTTGATTATGTTTCATTTTTTTTAGTGATAAATTAGATACCAATGACTTCGTTGCACACATTTCAGCTTTTCTTTCATATTATACCTGCGTATCCCTCCATGCAAATACACAACAACTTTGGATTAGCGTTTGGATAGAAGTACTCCCCGGCCTTATAAACTTTACCGTCAACGTTGCAAGTTGTATTATCTGTATCTTCCATAACTAGAAAACACAATCAGAAGCAGAGATCTTTACATTCCGTCTTTTCAATGATATTCATAAGAATATGAATTTGCATAAGTATCCGCAGTGCAACTATTCTACTGCTGCAGCGGTTCGCTACCTTTTGTTTATCATTGAGCAATAAGAGTCAACTCAAAATCTCAATCCGTAACGTGCCAAATGCATATGTATATTTAAAACACTTGTCAATTGCACATTAACAACTATCAAATTCATAGAGAAGAGTTTTATTACGAATAAATGCACATGCCAAATACTTTTTATTCGAATAAGACAGCAATAATTTGCATGTGTGAGAACTTCATGGCCACGAGATGAGAACCGCTGTCCTACTGTATTATTCAAAGAAAATAGGATTCGCTTTTAAACTACGACCAGAATAAAATGGATTATAAATTATGTTAATAATTTATACTTATATAATACTTAATACTTCTGAAGATATTTGATCTTTCTTATTATAATATGAATTTATTGTATTTAGTTTACTCACCGCAAAATCCTTCGCAACAAAGACCATGCGTTTTTCTGTACAAACAACCCTGTTCCTCTGTACTATTACAATCGTTTAATCTCTCGCATTGGAAAAAGGCACTGCTCACGCAATAAAAATATTCTTTTAGTTAATCTTACTTAGTTCCAATCATACGTGTTTATGGATTTTCAAATGATAATATATTCATAAATGACTTTTGTCATAGTTTGAATGCTCTCATGACTTGCGATATGTAACCATTAGAAGGACTTATACGTATACAGATCCCAACAGAATATATTTATAGTGTGAATAATGTTGTGGATTTTCCGAATAACCCAATACAAAGATCGAGCTATTGTATCTGACAAACAGGATTATGAAGGATCAGATTCGATTCAAACTTATTTAATGTACATTGAACTTGAACCAATCACTAATCGTTAGGATCATCAAAGCTAATGTACTTACGTATCTCTGAACATCGTACATGTGCAATTCCAGTCGCAAGGATTGCTGTCCTCGGGTCTCAGCATCTCCCCGACATTGTATTCGTTGCCATTCACATAGCATTTATCCCGTGACAAATTGTTCAGATGACTGCAATTGTATGCTTCCGCGCAACAGTCATTGGGATTCGCGTAGATAGGAGTACAGCCAATCCCCTTGTAATATCTCACGATCAGTTCACCGGGACAATTCACTTCATTGCAGTTCTCTTTATCAATGAAACATGAATAAAGTGAACGAAATAATTAGAAGAAATTCACTGATTTGCGCAGTGAAATAGGCAGAATAAAAGTTGTTATGCGTCTTTCAAACAGTAATACATATAAACTATACTACTTAGCATAAGAATTTAATAGCTTCTTACATTTTTTATAATGCAATTAGATCGATGAAAATTTGTCGTTTTACTCGAAAGATATACACAAATACGCAAAATCGTATCATCTATGTAAACGTGTTATGTGAAACTTTTCGCACAGTGCGCTATATGTAAGTTTCAATTCACATTTCAAGTATTTACACGAACCTCCTTTATATTCTTATCGGACGATGTAAAGTAACGATTTATATAACACGATAACAAAGCGTAAAACTATCTTGCGCAGAAATCACACAAGTCCGTCATTTTTCAAACAATATTCCTGTGCGCAAGAATTATTTATCGTTCTATATACCATACAAGAACCAAGATACACTATTGCTGGCCAACGTAAGGATCAAACCATTGTAATAACTATCTATACGAAGTATATCACTAAGATACATTTCGTAAATAAATTTCTTACCTTCTCCTGTCACTTGAACAGCTACTAGGAACATCAGAAGAACGCATTTTCCAATGATTGAACGCGAATTATTACCGAGCCCGGCCATCTTCGGATCGTGAACTCTACACGCGTATTCTCCTGGCACCATCACCGCCCGCCTTTTATATGCAGCTTCGACGTGAATAAATAGCTGAAATAGCTCGTACTATGGAAGGGAGTGGATATTACCTAAGTCAGCATTCTTCTTAATGAGCTGAAGAACTTGTTATTACTGTTAATCAACTGAATTACGTCACAAAATATTAGATAAATGAAAATAAAATGTTTATCATCGAGAAAGTAATGCAGACTGACACAGAAATAATCACAGTCAGAGTAGGATAGTGGTAGTAATTATGCATGTAGAGCGTTGCTCACCTCACGGATGTCAAGTATTTTCGAGTGTATTGTTAATATCGGAGTCCAAAGTAAATATGCCGATCACACGCTTCAACTTGTTACGCATTTGGTTGTTCTTCGTTAACATTCATACACATTACGTATATTATCACAACACTGATGAAGAGATATATTAAAAATTCTCCAACGAATGACCTGAAGTAATGTATTGATAAATTTTTACCAAATTTTAAGAAGTGGTCGAAAAGTAGTATTATATTCTTGTGTATCAACAACGGAGGTAACTAGCACGCGCCTTCTACGTTACCAGACCAAGTCAACATAGTTGTTCCAAGTTCCCTACGTTGTCTATATTCATCGTCCGATTGGCGTATCGCCACATTTTGTGTTCTCTGTGATGGAATTACCATCGTTAAATGCGTCGTTGGTAAAGTACGTTAAGCCCGTGTCTAATAAACAAGGAAGAAAATTGGAGAGAACCAATCGAATTTCGCTCTATATCTGGATTTTTACCGAAAAAAGTATTAATTTCATTGATGATACGAATTTGATTGGCAAGATTATACGAAAAGATTCGCTATAAAATTTTACATCAAACATCTATCTAATATGAAAATTGTATGATAAGCAGATTGATCTGTAAACAGATTCTTCAGTAAACAAATTGCGCAACATAGACCATGCGTTCTTTCGTATAGATTCTTCTACAGTAGATTTTTTCTTATGGGTATATTTTCAAACCATTCTTTACGACAAAACAGCAGACTTTACGGAAGAGCTTCGAGATAAAATAATACGTGCATGTAGTAAAGTAGATCCACCACGTTTATTTGTTTCTACACATCAAAATCTTTTTATTTACTGAAAGGCGCGAGAAGTGTCGTGTTATTTAAACACTTATTATAAACACAAATACGATGGATACGAGATCCAATGTACAATTCCATGTAAAAATGTTGAAGTGACTCTTTGATAATTTCTACTATTACGATTTGTTGACAACGCTAACGTTATGGTAAACATCTGACTTAATGCCATATTACATCAAATGTCGTTGGTATTCGCGTAAATAGAAACTCTGACAATCCGACGATTTATATCACAATCAGTGGATCGGGACATTTTGTTTCATCGCAGTCCTCTTTGGGAACTAAACGTGTCCGAAGTGGACGATACAACTAGGAGAAAAAAAAAGGTGAAACAAAGAGAATAAAAATCCTTGTATATCTGTTAAACAATAGCGTATATAAAAGATACTTAGAAGAAGGACCTCATGGCTCCCTATATTTTATAGAGCGCTGCGAGTAAATTGATGAAAATTACTTGTTTAGGTAAAAAAATACCACGCTACCATTTCAAAGTCATTTGAAATTTCCGTCACGTTGCAAATACTTGTAAAATCTTGTTATAAATGGAAACACATGTGTACGCGAAACTTATCGCACAGTGTAATATATAAACGATTTTAATTATCATTTTCCAATTCATCAAACAACGCCTTATCAATTATCAAATATTTACACGAACCTCGTGTCTATTTTCATAAAACGATGTATTAAAATAACATGGTAATCAAGTATGTACAATCATGTGTATAAATTCGTTATTTGTGCATATTCCGTATACGCAATTATAATCATAAACAGTCTGTTCACTTTATTTGGAAATGTTTGAATATCTCGGAAGGAGCAATTGACGGGGTTAAAAATATCTTATTATCTTATGACAAGCAGAAATTTCGTAGTAAAATCCGTTTGCAGCGAATTCCATTTTCGTAATTCGTATCGGTGAGAATTACTTTCAGGATCGATATATCGTTCTTTCATATAATATTTTGACACGAATTCTTTATAACTGTACGCGTGCATGGCAGAAATGGAAAACAAGAAAAGTATGAAACTAAAATTATCGTATTATATTATATTACTTAATGTATGGAAAGAATATGCTCAGAATACCTAGCTACCTCGCTGCTGCACGACTTAAGGGTTACGTCATTAAGGTAATCAATGGTCCCAAGTATATCAAGGAGATACTTTTCCTAAATAAACTTCTTACTTCGCGAATTATTTTTGAGCCCAGCCATCGTTAGATCATGTACTCTGCACACGTATTCTCTTATCGCGATCGTCTTTTGTATGGAGCTTTGACAGTGGATGAAAATCACGAATAGATGGAACCGTGGAACAGAGATATTACCTAGACCAGTATTTTTTTTATGAGCTGAAAGACTGTTTAGTCTAGTTATTCAACTAAAATGTGTTATAGAATATTATGTTAAATGAATGTTTATCTGTGGATAAAATGTTTATAAGTGAAGGAAATAACGCACGCTTGTATAGAAATGTTTAATCGCCATCAGGCTGGGATTGTGTTGATAATTATAGAGAGTATGGCCCACCACAGGGATTTCTACGATTTTGGAGTCTCTTTTTGAGGTAATGGATTTATTTCGTGCGTTGTTTTTCTTTAACGACATTAATACAGATTAGATACCATTAATGAATTAAAAAATCTTGAATGAATGAGGATCAAGCATCTATATCGGTAATTTATTAACAAAAAAAAAAAAAAATGTCAGCTACTACGATTTGGTAAAATATAGCAACTTTTGGTAGATTATATCGATTTACCAGCTATTCTACTAATCACTGAAACGTTCTAATTTTTTAACTTACTAATGTATTTTATTTCACATCATGAAATCAACAAATTATTTAAACGCGATAGCTTTCAAAAATTTGTCAGATAACGATAACATGTTCAAGAACTGAAGCAGTTAGATAGATAGTTTACGTGTAAAAATTCTCTTGACTTTTATCTTCTTCTGGTGATGCTATTGGCTTGTAGCACGTCACATATGGAGGCACCTCGCAAACGCATTTCGTGCCAATAGACCAAACCTCGACTGGTTGTTCAGGGCTCAATTCCTCGCCTATGTGCAGCGTCAGATTACCGTGCTGGCATATTACGTTTCCTGTAAGATCAATATGGTGGAATTGGTATCGTTAACTGTCTTGTTAGTAAAGTAAAATAGGCGAGTATCTAAATGATTAAGGAAGGATACTGAATAGGGCAAATTGTGTTTTCTTCTTTTCCTGGATTTTCACCGACGATAGTATTAAATGTTCGTACTGAACGATCACCTGATTATTTTACGATGATGACTTTATTGACGAGATTACGCGAAAAGATTAGCTACGAAATCCTATATTGTACTTGCTACACATTGAAGCTGAATGGTAGATAGATCAGTGAAATTAAAGTTTCTATAATGATAAGCTAGAGAATTAGTGAATCTTATTGTGTAGTATTATTTTGAGAATTTCGAATAAGGAAGCATGAAAGATAATGTTACACGTTGAAGCACATTATTTTCAACGTCACGTACCTTCTACAGGGACTGATATATTGTTGTCATGTTTAGAAATAACGCTGTCGTTTGGACTTGCTGCAAAAACAAAATTAATTCTAGAAATACATTTCTCATAGGGAAAATTAATGTTTCTTTCAGAAAATAACGATTTAACTCTGCCGTGGTACTTGAATTTTTGCATCTTAATTTAGGTTTCGTGTGAATCGATAAAAAGACTTCATTTCACACCAATTTGATTTAAAACGTCCTCTAACGATAGAGGGATGCGACTTGGTCAAAAATATGCTTATTAAGGAGACTTTTAAATAATGCTTTAAAAAATGTTAATTTACTTTAGCCTAAGATTTATGAAATTTTCTAACATTAAAAAGACATGATCCGGTAAAAAATAATCGATCAAAACGTAGAAGGCTTAAAAATACGTGACCATTATTGTGAACTTACGATATCTGTAAAAGGTTACAGGACAAAAATAATTAAACTGGATAAACAGAGGTATCAACTTGTCATGAACTTGGGCAGCAGCTACCGTGAATAGAGCAGAGCACGGATCACGGTTCAATTGCTGACAGAAAGGCTCGATATTCTCGCCTAAAAGAACATTTAATTATGTTTCATTTTTTTTTAGTGATAAATTAGATACCAATGACTTCGTTGCACACATTTCAGCTTTTCTTTCATATTATACCTGCGTATCCCTCCATGCAAATACACAACAACTTTGGATTAGCGTTTGGATAGAAGTACTCCCCGGCCTTATAAACTTTACCGTCAACGTTACAAGTTGTATTATCTGTTTCTTCCATATCTAGAAAACGCAATCAAAACCAGAGATCTTTACATTTCATCTTTTCAGTGATATTCATAAGAATATGAATTTGCATAAGTATCCGCAGTGCAACTATTCTACTGCTGCAGCGGTTCGCTACCTTTTGTTTATCATTGAGCAATAAGAGTCAACTCAAAATCTCAATCCGTAACGTACCAAATGCATATGTATATTTAAAACACTTGTCAATTGCACATTAACAACTATCAAATTCATAGAGAAGAGTTTTATTACGAATAAATGCACATGCCAAATACTTTTTATTCGAATAAGACAGCAATAATTTGCATGTGTGAGAACTTCATGGCCACGAGATGAGAACCGCTGTCCTACTGTATTATTCAAAGAAAATAGGATTCGCTTTTAAACTACGACCAGAATAAAATGGATTATAAATTATGTTAATAATTTATACTTATATAATACTTAATACTTCTGAAGATATTTGATCTTTCTTATTATAATATGAATTTATTGTATTTAGTTTACTCACCGCAAAATCCTTCGCAACAAAGACCATGCGTTTTTCTGTACAAACAACCCTGTTCCTCTGTACTATTACAATCGTTTAATTTCTCGCATTGGAAAAAGGCACTGTTCACACAATAAAAGTATTCTTTTAGTTAATCTTACTTAGTACCACTAATGCGTGTTCATGAAATTTCAAATGATTCCTACAGGACATATAATATATTCATTTGTCATAGTTCGAATGTTCTCATGATTTGCGGTATGTAATCATTAAAAGTAGTAATACCTATACAGATCCCAACAGAATATATTGATATTGCGAATGACGTTGTGAATTGTCCGAATCATTCGATACAAAAGTTGAACTACTATGTCCTATCAGCAAGGCTGTATGAAGGATTAGATTTGATTTGGATCTGTCTACACGTATTGAACTTGCACCCAATAGTAATTGTTACGATCGTCAATTTGATGTACTTACGTATTTTCGTACTGTGTACACGTACAATTCCAGTCGCAAGGATTGCTGTCCTCGGGTCTCAGCATCTCCCCGACACTGTATTCGTGGCCATTCACATAGCATTTATCCCGTGACAAATTGTCCAGGTGACTACAATCGTATGCTTCCGCGCAACAGTCGTTAGGATTCGCGTAAATAGGAGTACAGCCAATCCCCTTGTAATATCTCACGATCAATTGACCAGGACAATTTGCTTCATTGCAATCCTCTTTATTAACGAACCATGACCAGAGTAAGCGAAATAATTACCAGGAATTCATTGATTCGCGCAGTTGAAAAATGTAGGAGCAAACAAAATAAAAATCCTTATATATATATATATGTCTTTTAAACAATAATATACAAGTAAAATACTAAGAATACAAATTTACTAGTTTTCTATGTTGTATAGAGTGGTAAAATTAAAATAAAAAATAAAATTAGATTAAATTAATAGAAATCTTTGTCACTTCGAAAAGCGTAAAATCTTACTGTAAATGTATACATATATATATGTACACACATGTTAGTTTTATGACACAATGCGATAGAATGGAACTTCGTTTATGTGAACTTTATTCATGTAATAGAAATTTTAGTAGCGCCTGATTAATTGAATTTTATCTGAGCTCCTATTATGTGAATTGCCGTAAATGAAAATTTGCTTATTCGAACGTCTAACAATAAGATGAAAGACAAGGAAAGAAAATTTACTACGTTCCTTATTTTTGTTTTCCTCTTCTTATATACTGCAGTTTTAATTAAAATCTGCATCGGATGATGTATAAAAAAATGTGTAGTTTCAATTAAAAGAACGAAGATCACCTTGAAATCTAAGATACGTCCACCGAGATAAAATTTGTACCTATCAAAAGATAACGCCCTTGAAACGAAGTAAATTCTACTTGAAATATTTTGTCGAATAATGAATAGTTTACGAGATAATTGCGTGGGTAGATTTAAACGAGGCACTCTGCATTTAAGAGTAAATGTTTCGTAGAATCCTCATGTATGAACATGAACTGCTGCTATTAATTGAACGAAAAATCGTAGGTGGTGAGGACGTACTTCTTCGACAAGTTCATATATCTACTGTATCGAAGTTATTTTAATTTACGCATGCATTTTGACCGACATCTCTGAACGACATGTTATCAGTTATCGAGTATTTATGCGAACCTCTTGTATATTTTCATCGAATGATGTAAGATAACATGATAATCAAGTGCAAACGATCATGTGCTAAAGTCTCGTAAATTCGTTATTTCTACGTATTATGCGTACACGATTATAACGAAGTACAAGTGAGTTTGTTTTATTTACAAATATGTGAATCTCTTGGAAACTACCAGTGAAATGACCAACATCTTTCGCTACATAATGACAACATAAATCGTAGTTAAATTTGATTGCAATGAAATTCCCAACAGTAGCAATTAATTTCAAAATCGATCTACTAAATCGATTTACCACAAAATAGAAAACTACCAGTTTCGGAGAAATATGAAATTAAAATTATCGTCCTATATTTCGTGTCTGGAAGGAACTCGCTCAAAGTGTCCCGTTGCTAGGCAATATAAGGCTTAAATCATTATGACAATCAATGGTACGAAGTGTATCAGATTATTTTTTGTAAATAAACTTCTTACCTTGTCCCGTCACTTGAATAATTATTAGGAACATCAGAAGAATGCATTTTCCAATGATTGAACTTGAATTATTATCGAATCCAGCCATCGTCAGATCGTGAACTCTGGACGCGTATTCTCCCGTCACCACCGCCTTCCGTCTTTTATATGTAGCTTTGACCGTGAATGTATACCAGAAATAGCTCGAACTATGGAAGGGAGTGGGTATTACCGCGGTTGACGTTCTTTTCTATAAACTTAAGAACTAGTTGTTATAGTTAATCCACTGAAATGCGTTACTGAATATTAGATAAACAAAAATCAAATGTTTATCAGTGAAAGTAGCAAGGCAGCCTTACACAGAAATTTCTAATCACAATCGTCTAAGAATTGTGTTGGTAAATACATGTATAGAATATGGAGCGTCTCATGAATTTCAATGATTTTGGAGCCTGTTTTCGAGGTCGACGTCCAAAATAATTGCGTCGATCGCACGCTTGAACTTGTTACGTACGTTGTTGTTCTTTGGCGACATTAATACACATTACATTATCACGCTACCAATAGCGGAATGCATTAAACATTCTTGAATAATTGATCTCAAGTATTTATATTGGTAATTTATTACCAAACACCGTACACTCATTTTGGAGGGAAGGGATTTTTTAAAATGTCAGCTTCCTTGATTTATTCAAATACACAAGCCTTTGATAAAATATGTCGATTTATGAATCATTCCAATAAACCATCGGAACGTTCTAATTTCATCATAACATCTGCACGTTATTCAGATGCGATTCATTACAGAGTATTGGACGAATGACAGTAAAAAATAATTCAGCGATTAAAATAATAATACATACATACATACGTAGATGCATATATACATATATATTTATTTTTCGTTTGGAAATTCTATAGATCACTAACAAAATGAAACACTTGCTCTTTAACTTTCTTACACGTCACAACTGGAGGCACTTCGCACACGCATGTTACGAGGGGATGATTAACCATGTGATTAGATGGTTGGTCCAGGCTCAATTCGTCGCCTATGTGCATCATAACATTACCATGCTGGCACATTCTGCTTTCTGTGACAGTAATATGATAGAATTACTATCGTTAACTATCTTGTTTATCGGAGGTTTTACGATAGAAAGTTAGCTGTTCAACTGTTTTAATTATTAAACGTTTTCTATTTCAATCGTTAGCTGTCAGATTATCAAATTATAATTGCACATAGAAGAGTATTTTTATTGAGATGTATTTTTGTATTTCCTGTCTGCGAAACTAATTAATTTAAATAAATAAAAAATTTGTCCTTTCATTTATTACGTTTCAGTTCAAATATTTCTATTTCGATAAGCCCAAAAACATCTTCGATCATATCTCGTACAGAATTCGAAGTAAATTTAACATATTCTGATCAGTATTCAAAACCTCTGGAATTGTTATGTTACGAGTTAAAACACATTATTCTCAACGTCACGTACCTTTCTCAGAAACGAACGAAGTGCTGTCGTGTTTACGAATAATGGCGTCGCTTGATTCCGCTACGAAAACAGAGTTAATACTATGAAGTACATTTCTTTTAAAGGAAATTAATACTTCCTCAGGAATATAACGATTTAACTCTGGCGCGATATTTGAATTTTTCTATCTGAATCTCAGGTCTCGTGTCAATCGAGACTTGAAGAAAATTGGATAAAAATGAATTTCGAAAAAGATTGTTAATCTTATCAACTGATTTTAATCAAACATTCACCTTGTTATCCTCAGACTTGTGAAATCTTCTATCTCTAGGAAAACATAATTCGATAAAAAAATCCAAAAACCGTAGAAGGGTTAAACACGTGTTTCTTATTGTGAACTTACGATATCTGTAAAAAGGTATTGGACAAATAAAATTCGCACGCGTAAACCAAATAGGTGTATATTTGTCATGAACTTTGTCAGCATCGTCAGCGAACATAGGAGAGCAAGGATCATGCTTCATTTCTTGACAGAAGGGCTCGATATTTTCACCTAAAACAGAACATAAATGAATTCGATTTCTGAATTATACAACAAATACCAATTACATTATCATAGACATTTTAGTTTCTCGTTCATATTATACCTGTGTATCCATCCAAGCAGACGCACATCAGTTTCGGATTAGAGTTTGGATTGAAGAACTGCCCGGCCCGATATACTTTGCCGTCAACATTACAAATCGCATCTGATTTTCCAATATCTATCATAAAAAATACAGTCAACGCTACATAACTCTGTAGCTTCCATCTTTTCAATTACATTCATGATAATATAAATTTGCATAAATATTTGTAGTCTGACATGTTGTACTATTAAATTATCCAAAGGGAACAGGGTTTGCTTCTAACATTAAACAATAATCTGTGGAAAACGAATCGTACTTTTCAGATAATATAAAATATCCAATACTCTCAAAATTGTTTAATCTCCCTCGTCACAATCCTAATTTATTGAATTTTATTTACTCACCGCAAAATGGATCATCACAACAAAGACCATGGACCCTTCTGTACAAACAACTTTCTTCTTCCGCACGATCGCAAGTTTTTCTTTTTGCACATGCGAAATTGGCACTGTTCACACAATAAAAATGTCCTTTTTGTTAATTTTGCTTGCTTCAAGCAACGCGCGTTGATAAAGAGAATGATTCGTATAAGGCACATAGCATATTCATAAAGGACTTTTGTAAAAGTTTGAATTCTTTCACGCGCTACTACGTGTAATTTATACATAGTACTATATAGTCGTCAAATACTAATACATAGAAAGATTCCAACAGAATATACCGTTATCGATATCGTGAAAAACATTACGGGTTTTGTCAATCACCCAGTACAAAGATTGAAATACCATATCTTGTGAGAACGACTATGCCAAGTTAGATGCGATTCGGATTTATCGCTACATATTAAACTTTAATCCATCACTAATTGCTACGATCGTCGAAGCTGAAATGTAAGTATTTACTCATTGTTGGAGTGTGTACACGTGCAATTCCTGTCGCAAGGATTGCTATCCTCAGGTCTCAACGTCTCTCCGACACTGTATTCGTGGCCATTCACATAGCATTTATCCCGTGACCAATCGTCCAGGTGACTGCAATCGTACGCTTCCGCGCAATTGTCGTTGGGATTCACGTAAATAGGAGTGCAACCAAGCGCCTTGTAATATCTCAGAGGACCGGGACACTTTATCTCGCCGCAGTTCTCTTCGGAAACTAAACTTCGCCAAGATGAACGATACGATTACGAGAAACTCGCCGATTCACTATTGTAAAAACTAGTGAAATGAGCGGAGTAAAAATCCCAACATACCATTCCAAGCAATAATAAATACAAAAGAATTGCATATTTAATACAAATTTCATCTTTTGCGCTGTATAAATCGATCCGATGAAATTAATGGAAATTTCTTATTTAAATTAGTGAAACCTGTCGACCACCGTTGCTTTAAAAGACTTTTAATTCCCTGTTGCGTGGAACAGGTATCTCGTTGCTTGTAAGGGTTAATGATAACCAAGTTAATGATAACTACTTAAGCTATAATTGAGATCAATAGTTTAAGCGTATTACCAAGCAACTCTTTGCAGGTGCTATGTAACCCTCTGTGAAGAGCGTTTAGGGCTTAATAAATGTACTTAATAAAAGAGTCTTTGAAGATAAACCTCTTACCTTGTGCTGTTACTTGAACGACGATTAAGAACATCAGAAGAACACATGTTTGAATGATCGAATACCGTTTATTACCGAGCCCTGCCATCGTCAAATCGTGAACTTTGCACAAAGTCTAATGCGATCGTCTCTCGTCTTTTATATGTAGTTCTGATCGTGAATGTATAGCAGGGATAGCTGGAACTCTGGAAGGGAGTGGGGTTACCTAGGTCAGCGTTCTTCTCAATGGACTTAAGAACTAATCATTGTGGTTTATCAACTGAAATACGTCGTTGAATATTCGAAATGAAAATAAAATTGTTTATCAATGAAAAGTGTCAGGCAGACTTGTACAAAAATTATTAATCGCTATCAGGTTAAGATTGTATTGGTAATTACGTAGGATGCGGTGGAAATCGCGAATTTCAATGAGTTTGAAAACTGTTGTTAAGGTCGATCCCCTAAATAATTGTGTCGACCCTTGTTCTTCGGCAATATCAATACACTTTACGTTATCATAATACTAACGAAGGGATGCACTAACAATTTTTCAATGAATGATCTCAAGCATCTGTGTATATCGATCATTTATTACCAAATATGATACACATATAAAATTTCAATTTATTGAAATACGAAAGCCGCAGGTAGAGTGTACCGGTTTATGAACCATTTTGCATCGCAGCATTCTAATTTTCTAACTTGCCAATATGTTTTATTGTACGTTATGAAATCAACAAGTTATCCAAATGCAGTCCTTCGTAGAATATTAGGCAAGTAACAGTAATAGGGTTCAATGATGATGATAGTAATTGTTAGTTTTGAAATTCTATAGGTCATCAACAATTTGATAGACCTGAAATTTCCATCACAAATGAGGGCATACGCATTTTACGCCAGCATAAAGATCCAGTTGCAATTTGTCGTCTGTGTGCATCGTCAGATTACAATGTCGAAACATTCACTTTGTTCTCTGTAAACCCAGTATCATAGAATTACTTTCGTTAACTAGTTTATTTGTCGCAGTTTTTAGGATTGTAAGTTAGTTTCAATCGGTAACTGTGGGATTATCAAATTAGAATTATACATAGATGAGTATTTGTTGATATGTATTTTTAGTATGTGAAGCTAATTGATTGATGGTTTGTACTTGGCCAGAAATCAAATGATATTAAGTTAATCGACATTTCCATTTGAAAAAAAAGCTGTTCTGCTCTCTCAATTCAAAGTGTAAAAAATGACCTCACTATACTTGTAAAATATACATAAACTACAAATAAATAATATGTGTGGTAAGAAATAAAATAACATTTCTGCGCGTGAAGTGTCTCTTCATGCAATCACTCGGAAATTCTAAACAAATCACCAGAACCGTGACGAAGACTATGTTAGCGATGATTACTAGCAATTGTCTTCGATACAATCCCTGTGTATCTTTTTATGCTCAAATTGGTTTACGTATTATGCTTTAATCCCTGTACGATCTAAATCAATTCCATAACATTTTGTTTATCTAATTTGTAAAACTTTTAGGTTTAACACGTTCCTCCCTGTCTCTTCAATTTTTATTATTTTCCGTATACCTCTTGTGCCACGTGTAGGACGAAAATGTGCATACCCACATCGAAAATAATAATTTTCTCACGGAAATATTTAAACAAACATTGAAGCTATTTCTGAATGCACGGTGTACCACAAAACACATTTTGATACTTCGTTAGTAGTCCACCAAGGCACAGTTATCACGATTATATCCATTTGAGATGAAACCAATCTGAAAATGTACATAGGGTTAGGTTTCATTATAAAACAATTCATATTTTCTTTTATATTATACCTGTGTATCCATCCAGGCAAAAATACAAGTTTCAGATTAGATCCGGAATACTGTCCGGCAACATAAACTTGTCGTCGATGCTACAAACCGCACGTGGTTCTATCTCTAGAAACACAATGAAAACCAGAAAACTTTCTAAGTTCGTCTTTTCAATTACATTCGTAAAAGTATTAGGTTGTCCGAAAAGTTTCTGTCGTTTTATAAGGAAATAATACACGCATAATGTTTTCTGTTTGATATTAGTTTATTCAGTTATGCACGAACATAATAATAGAAATATAACGAAATGGATCATACCTAATTCAATAAAATAATAACACAGAAATTGTTGTTCATCTATCACCTTATGAAAGGAAAGAAACTTTCCGGACAACCTAATATAAATTCGCATAAATATTCGTAACCTAACAATCATGTAGTATCCTGGACCTGTGAACCAAAAAGTGAAAGCCTAAGTGCCGACAGGCCCATCAATGTGTCGTCAGTCTTTCAATGGAATAGTTGCGCGGGAAAAAGGCCTACGTGGCCCTGGTCACGAACGGTTGCGGAACACGTGCGGCTATGAGAAAAGACAAAGGGATGCTAAGGGAGGAAAACGAATTAACAGTCAGTGTGAGTTGAGAAATCACAGAGTGTGAATTGCGTTGTCGAGAGAGTTTGGCCGCGTGAAAGAGAGCGTTGGAACCGTGATGACGAGAGTTGTAAATTAACTCTTACTTATAACACGTTATTGTATTTAGTTCACGTTAAACAACCGTCGTTTCCTGTTTAATTCATTTTAAATAAACTAATAAATAAAATCCTATAGTCATAGATGCTACTCTTAATCAGGTCTCAACACATTTTCAGTTTCCAACAGAATATATTGATATTGTGAAGAACGTTACAAGTTTTCCGAATCATTCAGTAGAAAAATTGAACTATTCCATCTCACGAGCAAGACTATGAAGGATTAGATTTGACTCGGATCTGTTTGTACGTATCAAACTTCAAGCCATCGCTAATTGTTACGATCGTCAAAGTTGATGTACTTACGTATCTCTGTGCTGTGTACACGTACAATTTCTGTCGCAACGTTTGTTGTTTTCCAGACTTAACATCTCGCCGATGCTATACTCGTTGCCATTCACATAGCATTTATCCCGTGATAAATTGTCCAGGTGACAGCAATCGCATGATTGCGCGCATCTGTCGTTGAGATTCGCTCGGACAGCAGTACAACCGACCGCCTTGTACCATCCCAGAGGAGAAGAACATTTTGTTTCACTGTAGTTCTCTGTCGAAACGGAACATGGCTAAAATATATCAAACGATTTCGACAAATTCATAATTCGTACAAAGTACTAAGCAGAATAAAAATGCCGATGTAGTACCATTGAAACAAAGATACATAAATATAAAAATATTTAGAATTAAAATGTAATTTTCTATGCTTTCCAAAGGATGCAATAAAATGGATAAAAATTGTTTTTTGTAAATCGAAATTGCTAAAAATACTCGTTTAAATAAAAGATATTTTTATTTAAAAGACCATCGGCGTTAAGAGATTTTGGATTTCTTCTTGCGTCAAAAATACGTACAACTTTATGATCAATACTGTAGTTTCACCGCAAATGAGCTCTGTTGCGAGAAGTAATTCTCATTTCCTTGCATACGTGTTATCTTGAAGGTTACAAAGTCTCTGTTATCTTGTGAAAACGGGACTCGTTATGAAATCCGCGTGCAATGTATTTAATATTCGTAATTAATGTCAGTGAGAGTCAACTGCGATATTATTAGACTATATCCTACTTTTATATCATTTCCTCGCATGACTTGTTTATAATAGTGACTGATGGATTAGAAAAATGGAACAGGAATAGTTTTGCCACGGTATGAAACCGAAATTGTTGTTCTATGAAAGAGTACCCTCGATGTACCCAGATATGACGTTGACAGGCAGCGTAAGGGTTGAGTTATGATGATAAGCAGTAGTTCAAGCGTATCATCAAGTAAGTCTTTGTAAATAAACTTCTTACCTTCTCCTGTCACTTGAACAGCTACTAAGAACACCAGAAGAACACGTTTTCCAATGATTGAATTATTACCGAGTTCGGTCATCGTCAAATCGTGTATGAATACTAAGAATATCACGAAGAAAGTGAAGATCAGCATTCTTTTTGATAGCGTTGAGAACTTGTTATTATAATTATCTAATAATAAATACGCTGTAGAATATTAGACGAATGAAAATAATACGTTTATGCGCGAAAAAAGCAAGACAGGCTCGTACAGAAATTTTTAATTACTATCGAACTAGAATTTTATTGCTAATTATGTCGAACGTGGCACATCTCAAATATTTGAAAATATCGTCGTATGGGTTGAAATTTTATTGAATCTTGCATCTTCTACCTATATACAAACTGAAACTTGTGGTGTGGTTTTATAATTATGAGATGCAGTATAGCACCGAATTTATGGCTGTGAAAGCTTCGCCGCTACGCCACGAATACCTTACGTTAGTCAAAGGAATCCTAATTTATTTCTCTTCCAAAATCGTAAGCTGACTAAATTAATTCAGTATATCGTTACTTACGTGACTTTCCAAATGGCAACGACCATCGATTTATTTTCTTAACTACAGGATCGGCTTGTTGCCGACTCGGCAACGACACCTTGCACAAGGTGGTTATTTTCTGGTCGGTCGCGTTTGGAAACGTAATCCGCCAGCAGATAGTTATGAAAATTTAATAGAGTAACGAGGAGCAAGTACAAAGCTGATGATGGATATCGGGCAATCGGATAATGAGCGCTTCGCCGTTAATGAGCTTACTCGTAATTGCGCGTCGGCCCTCTCACCGCTTCAAATAATTGTTATTCGCTGTTCGTACACGCGTGGACAATAACGATAATCGATCGCGAGTTACTGCCTTGGATGGCGATTGTTTCGCTTGAAATTTATTTATCCACCAAAGACGTCCACGGTTAATTAACACACGATGGCCTTGAGGAAAAGCATGTCCGTGAAATTATGGTAATCAGCACGACAAACAGCCGATCTGGCGCCGCTGTCTTATAGTTGTTGCTCTCTCATTGCGAGCCAATCTTGTCTCTCTAAACGTTTATTTATGTCGCGTAAACGATGATTATCGACGATTATGACAAATGGATAGTCTACGGGGCCTTTGGATCGGACCTTCTAATCTACGAAACGTTCGTAAATTAATAAATAAATCAAAGAGTTGCGGCAATAAGAAGGCGACGTTATTTTATGAGCTATGATTGATGATGGATTGCCTCGTATATCTTATGCCTTAAGAAATTTCATATAATATATCCTTGAAGGACAACAACCAAAAGCTGCAAGTAACGTGCTTCTTGCTCGAAAATTTAGCTCGCCGACCGCAAAATGAGCCGCTCTTTACACGGCCTCTTATCATCGAGCCGCTTTCCGCGTCTGTCAGCCATTCACACGGTTTCGAGATACACGTTCTCGGGAGTTGTCGAATTCTAAAGGAAAATTAAACGAACACGTCTGCATGTTTGCAAACTTCAGAGAATGCCGGACTTAGCCGGCGCCTCTCTGCGCTATATGAACGCGTTGTATTTCACGTCTGGTCTCAGACAGTTTATCCCGACTAATAACTTCCGCGAACGCAACTATGCCGGTTTCCTTTCAGCCCTCTGGTTAACTACTAGGTGGCATTTTTAATTTAACGCTACCAGCAGCTGCACAAAGCCGCTTTAAAGCTGGAAATCGCGTGATAACTCTGAGAAGCAGTAGAAATATGCGAAATCCGAGCGGCCCAACTTTCCAGAATCTTGCTTTATTACGCCACTGTTCTCTGATGCGTCAAATAAACATTGCGATAGTATGATGTCAACGATGCACGTTACACGGAAAAGTAAATTACTGTCACTAGTTTCGCAAATTAATGTGCAGAAGCTTACGCGCATCTAACGATTTGCGAACAAATAACTGCGATTTGTCGAACAATTGTAGAGATTGCTAAACTGATATTCGAATTTTTATATTTTATGTTCTATATCTTGTACATTACGTATCGATTCTCTTGTTAATCATTGATGTATTTGCTATTATACTACAAGCTTTTAAAATGTCGCATAAACACGCTCGTTATTCCCCGAGATACTCGGCGTTCCAAATTAAAAGAGAAAAGATTTCAAGGGAATCGTGCTCCAAGTTCACAGCGTGTATCTCTTGTTCACGCGTGTAACGGAGAATTTGAAACAGCCGCGGCGTATCAACGATTTCAGAATCGTATGAAAAATCGTCTGCTTTTTCACGCCGATACACAAATCCGAAAGTTCTGAGCAGATAACTTTGAAATAGGGTACAGCATATTGGAACAAAAAACTTGCAACGCAAATAACCCATGCCAGAACTTTCAAACGTATTTTACGTCAAATCGGTTTTCATTTTCCGAACACGTTTTCTCCGGGTAAGCCAAAAACAAAAAACGGAGAGGGGAAAAAAACAGGAAAAACGGAACGAGAAAAAATGTACTCCGACGAAGAAGCGATGCAATGAAACGCTCGTCGATCATCGACCTTTCGATGGTGTATTCATACGAACCATCCCAGTGAACATTTACAACGGACCGTACCCATCGAAATAAAAATCGAGGGCTGACGGAAACGCGAAAGTAATTAGTTCTCCGTGTCACCGCGCTCGTGCAAATCGATACTCGGTATTTCGAGGACGGCTGCTAAATTTACTCGGTCAATTCGGCTTGAACGCGACCCGGTCGAGTCGCGACTCATTTTCCCCATTTCTACCACCACCTTTTTTCCCTTCTTCGTTCCTGCCGATCACTTGTTTTATTCCTTTCTTTTTTTCTGATAGGGGGAAAGAGGGCGGTGAAATTGATTTGCCGATTTTGCAACCGACTCTAGCGTTTAAAAAATAGTCAGTTTGAAACACGAGAGAACATGCTAGTGAAAAAGCTCGATCCACCGTGCACGCTGGCTTTTAGTATTTTATTTCGGATTTTCATTGGAAAAACACGCTCCCGAAGAGTAGCAGGGTGTTTTTTTGATTTTCGATAAATCAGAAATAAATGCGTGGTTCCTTTATCGTTGCGACAGGTGGAGGAAAGAAATTTTTTTTTTTTTTGGAAAGATCGTAATAATTTTATAAATAGAAAATTACGAAAGTATACAGAAGCGTAGAAAATTGAGAGAAGCTTTTATCGTGTTTCGTATTATTGATGTCACGCAAAATGAACGTTTCCGATAAATGAAGTTTACCTAGTTTAACGACGTTCACGCCAACACGTTGCACGCGTATCCTGACGTGTACTTGGTCTTTTTTAATAGCTTCCTTCCGTTAAACGAGAACATGCACTTAGTTTGTCGATAACATTCCACTTCGGGGTTGGCTTCCCATGTCAATAGCAAGCAATCTCGCGTAGTGTAGTCCGGGATAAATCCAGAATAGTTTCACGCTTATCGAGTTAGGCGGTGTCTTTGTTTTCAAAAGAAAGCTGAGAGTTTGTATGATGGCGATACGATGGAAGTTCGTACACGAATGCGGTACACTAACAGTGATTAGAATTTCAGAACGAAAATATTCTTTTATCGTGAATTTTATAGGAGAAAAAGAAAATCCATTTGAATCGATGGTTTGGCAAAATCGTCCCTCTCTTTTCTCCTTTGTTAATTAATTATTCAGCACCGTGATCAGTCGATTCTCATTTTTCTCTTTCGATCCAGATCACTTTCCCATTTCACGACTAAAAATTCAATAGTTGTTCATACGAACACGGCTAGTCATTCGCGTTATTGCTTCTACTGGAATTTTCAGATTTCCAGGTTGTCTGAAAAAAGATACGAGACGAGATGAGAAATGTTATTTTTTAATCAATCGCTTGATCTTTTTCATTCTATTTTCCCTTCGATGGCTTTTATTCTCACCTTTATGTATATCGAATTTACAAAAATGAAAAAAGACTCATTTCGATTTTATAATACCGATCGCCTGAGTGTTTTTGAAAAGTAACTTACTTTTAAAACAAACACGAGTAAAGATACTGAAATAATATTAAATTCTCTGTTATGACGTGTTTTTTGATGCAACGTAATTTCAAGTTGGAATATTATTCGGATATAATAGGGAACATTGTTAATTGTGCGATAACAATATTAAATTCTCTTCTCTGTATGTTTGCCCAATTATTTAAAACTCCATTATTCTCTGCATATTGTTTCGAGTATCTAAAAACGCTTTTCGTTCTCTCCGCCCTCGACAATTCGATTTCACGAGAATTATGATGTGCAGGTCGTACGTTCAATGCTTTGAATCACGTTTCGCAGGTCGCTGTGCCATCTTGAAACGGCGGTTTGCACGGAGCAGACCGCGCGGCGCCTGCTATAAAAATGGCAGATGCGTTCCGTGCCGACTAAACAAAAGCAATGAACGCCGGAGACATGACAAATACGCGTCTAAAACTTGTATGAACTCGCGCAACTTCGCCAGTCCTCTTCCTCGTCACGTTCAACGCATATATCCGATCGCCAGACGTTTCCTCCACCGTTCGCAAGTCATGGCACGTTAAACGCATTCTTGTCGAAAGGGCTTTGCCTCGAAAAATTATGCTCGGCCCGCTTTCGCTTAGCGATGGAACCAAATTCGACCAGATTCGAATATTTGTATTTGTAAATTCGAATCAGAAAGTTCAGTTTCTTAAGATTCGACTAGTATACGATAGACTTCGTTGCTCGTGGAATTCATAGAAGTCGATAGAATTCGTTGTATTTGTGAAGTATTCCATCGTCAAAAATTGTTTTTTAACCTAGGAACAGGTATTTGCAAAGTTTCGAGAATTTATTTCCGACTACTCCGATACTTGAACGAATCGAACATTTTTACGAAGAGCTATCGAATCACGAGAGTGAGAAACGTATTGTGAATCGTTTCTTCGTCTTCTAAGAAATTTCGGAAAATTACGCAGAATTATAAACGATAAAAGGGATTCCTATAAATTTTATTTATTAAATCAGATTACATTTTTTACGCTTGTAATTATTTGAGAACGATAGCGGTGAAAGATAATTTCAGTCGAACAGAGAGTTTCTGATAACGTGCTCGTCAAGTTTCGAATCTGTTCGATTAGCATTCGATTCTACTTGCGATGTATCTCTTTTTATATCGTGAGATACTTACAGATCGGGTCCGATCGCGTTTAGGTTTCGATCTACTCGAAAATTTCTTTCTCTGCGAATGTGATTGAGCCCATCGTTACTGATATCTTTATTCCTAGATATTTCACGAGAAATGTATGTATTTTCCGCGTAACATAATCATTTCATTAACGAATGTGCTAACAATGTATGTAACATATGCATCTCAAATATGAATTAACATTAAAACAATATGAAAAGACCAGCGAATATTTAAAAAATCAAACTTTGAGCAACATAGAAACCAAAAAAATAACTCGAGATATCACGTTGAACCAATTGGTCAAATACTCTAACTTCATACTTACTCAAACACAAGTTAATATATTTATTAATGTGTTAATATATTTATATAACAAGTTAATATATTTATTAATGTGTTAATTCTATAACAATTTAATATGTACAGGGTGTCGCAGTTTTTTCCCAAAAGGTGTATCACCATATTTCATTTGCAAAATTAAGAAACAAAACTGTTTGTAAACATAGGCTCTTAGATGTTTTATTGTAACAAAAATATGAACTGATAACTCGCTGACATTTTATCGACACAGCGTAAGAACACATTGTCGATTCGATATGATCTCGATTATTATTATTGTGACATCATATCGATCTGATATGTTTACACCAACTGCAATGTTTACTCGCTGAGGTTGTTGCTTTGGTCAGCAAGTACGATAATGGTTATGCGATCTCAGCGATGCATAGTTCAAGGAGGATCAATTTCTTCGATCCTAAGAGCGCCAGTAATCATTAATTCCGAGAATCCGTAACGTGTTTGTCGCAATTGAAGGAGGAAAAAACTACCAAAATTATTAAAAAAATTAGCAATACAATAGATGTTATTTTCGGTAGATGTCAATCCTGCATAATAATCGACAATTTGAAACGGAATTATAACGCGATCCGACGATCTGTTCTTCTTGTATCTCTGTTATAATTTTTCAATAAAACATTCGAGAGTCTACGTTTGTATAACATATTTCTCTTATTTTACCTGATAAAGTATTGCGTAAAAAGACTGGTACACCTTGTACGCTTAATAAGTTTAATAATATAAGAGGATAACGTTAAATATATTAATAACAATACGTGCAATTAATATCTATATTTAACAAATAAATATATCATAATTATAATCAAAGTTACTTATAACGAATTAAATTCTAGAATGCACTTGAAAAGGCAAACTTTACTTTGAAAAAACGAAAAGGAAACAAAAAAAAACACAGGAATATTTAACGTGATAATAGAAAGATAATACAAAATGAGAAAGAAACGCATTTCGAACCGAAATCGGAAGAGATGCAGGTGCTATGGCGGGACTGATGTGTTTTACGGAATTCCAGTGCAACAGATGTACGGATCGAACGGAGCGAGCGCAGGCCTACCGGTGGGCATGACCACGTTGAAGGGCACCACGGGCACGCTGGGAGCGCTGGGGACCTACGGCTCGGCCCTCGGATCGGGGGTAACGGGTGCCACGACCCTGCCGCGGCCGGGAAACTGGCTGCGCCCTGCGGGCCTCAGGCACGGGCACAGCGCGGCCCGGGTCCGCCTCTACTGCCAGGCAAAGTGAGGAGCCACGGTTCCGACAGGTAACTAAATCAAACCGTAAATCAGTAATTACAGTAGAATTATCCGTAACGCGCGAGATATATCGCTGCTTGACACTGATAATGGTACGACTTAAAAAAAGTAAGTTTTGGAGGAGAGGAGACAAAGCGTTGTTCTAAAACTAGGGACAGGTTGATAGCGACATGTGAAAAACTGATGGTATTATGAATATGCTGTTTTGCATGATAAAAATAGGAATATAACGTAGCCATTGTATCGAATAAACGAAGCAAATTTGAGATTTTTGGAGTTGTACCATTATCAATGTCGAACAGCGATGTACAGGCTGATGAAAATATTTGGACAATAATACACAACAAAAATAATAAATGGTATAATAATAAAATAATAAAATAAGAATAATAAATCGTAATAAAATATTTGGGAAATCGTTTTATTTAATATGATAGAACTTTTGTTTTGTGCTGTTGTTTCTTTCTTTAACCCACTGTCACAGCGAGTTGATTGCTTGGATAAACAAAGCGCGAGTCGATGACTGCGGTTGACTCGCAGATCGTAGGACGCGGATACAACGTTTGAAAATCGTATACGCTAAACAAAAATCTATGGATATCCATTCCATCAGTACAGCTTCTTCGTTATCTTCTTTTTTTATTTTTTATCTTTCTTCAGCCTCGCACACATTTTTCCTTCGTTCAAGACGTTCTGTTCCGCGCCGCGCGTCCTACTCTTTTCTGCGATTGCTGCGAACGTTTAGAATTACTTTTCTTCACTGCGTTCATTTAATTCGAGTCGATAATTTAATACGCGAGTATTAAGGCGACTGTTTTCTCCGCGATCTTTCGAAGAAAAGATTCTAATTAAAAGACTGAGAAGTGATACTCTTGGTTTGATTATGAAGAGAACTTTCCAGGGATCAAGGGGAGAAAAGTCCTCCACAGCATTCATAACATCATGGTTACTGATATGATCGCAGCCAAACAAATCACCGAGCCGATTTAATAATTTGAAACTATTTATGATTACATGTACACGTAGCACGTTAAGCGTAAAATCCACCAGCTACTGGCACACACCCTTTGGTTGTATTATAAATATTGACGTTATGTATACGAAATGTATTCTGAAATTTCAGTAGCACTGTTGCGAGACACTGCAGATTTGTGTGCATTTGTAGATGAAATTTCATGGTGTACAGAATATACACGTGATGTGTAAAAATATGTAAATATCCAAAATATAATATTTTCTATGATATTCAGTCAGGTAAAACAATATTCTACGCAGGTTTCATTTTTTCAATTATATTCATAAAAATATGAATTTGTATAAACGTCTGCAGTATAGTAACCATCCTGTTCAGAATAGAAAGTTATCAATGAAATTACTTAATCCTTTTTCTTGCAAGAAAGATATCGCGAAAAATCTCGAGGAAATATGAAAACAATTAAAAGGGGTCGTAACTAATGTCCTGTCACACAAGGTTTATTAAAGAATACAAACATAGTGTACATTAATTTTCAAAGTCGATATAAAAGAATGCATTGAATCTGAAAGTAATGCACTTTGTGCGCGTTTAGATTGAAATTCATACATTTTACAATGGTACCTAAAAACTTCTGCTCAGAACACAGTAACAACATTAAAATTGTTCTAGCTTTCGGAAGCTGCTCGCTTTTTAAATGAATGTTTGCGTTAATGTCAGTCATACTTCACAGTCTCGTGACGTTTAATTAAATTTTAAATTTAACTTCGTTTCGCAGCTTATCACATAAGTATTATGTGATATTGCTTAAGCGATCCATCAATGGTTATGATGCAATACATAATACGAAGAAATTCCTTATAAAACAATATTGACATTTTATTAGCCGATAACAACACCCTAACACTAATATAAGTCTATAAAACATTGATAACGTAATGTTGCAATACCTTAAATAGAAATTTCTCCACATCTATTTGAATTAAATAATTCCTTTTTTTTTTCAATCAAAATTAATTCAGCATCAATTATATTCTTAGCAGAATTTTGTTATATTTTATTACATTATGAAATATACATATATAAATTAATTTAACTTGGAGAAATGTAATTCAATTAATAAAATGTTTTTGTAGCGACATCTCCTCCAGCCAAAAAGACGAATGGTTTGTGTAGGTAAGTCGATCAAATTGTTATTAAAACTACTCTTCGTACTATAAATAACTTCAACGTCTAAACGTACAGAAACCTGAAATAGTGCTGCCTTTTCAACTCTCCGGCCCCTCACGCCAAACCAAAAAGCATATACCGCGAAAAATAAACTCGCAATTTACACCAGCAATAAAAAATTTCCCCCATTGTCCATCCCTGTGGACATCTTGCTCGATTTCATCCTTCCAATACAAGCGGCATCGACGAACAAAGCCAGCGTATAGAAACCACCAGCTATCATAAAACGATAAAAACACGAACCAAACAACTTCGCTCCTCCCTTCCCTATCACAGATCCACTTTGTACAAACGCACTTATTCACCCACTCCGTTCCCAATCTGGCTCGCAAAAAAATAACACCCTTCCCCTCCCTCTCGCGTCTTCCACGAGCACATCCACCCAGCCGCTCGTACAATCTCGATCGGCACGATTACACCGAGCGGAAAGCATGAAACCGCGTTAAAGATTTTTAGAAAACGTAGAGTTCGCTGGCACATTCCCTTGGAAAAAGGCAGCACGAGCTTTAAGAGCCCCCGCGCAATAGCGACAATTCGTCGCGCGCCAGTTTCATTGTCGTTCGCGTAATGCAACGAAACAATTTTATCGCTGTACCTGCGCGCACTTGGCAACAAAACCGCTTACACAGGTCGGTGAGGCCGAATAACACGTACAGGCGGGTATGGGGTGATTTCTTATGAAAAAAGTAAGAGAAAGACATAGAACAAGATCTTTTCATATGGCGCTTTGTTTTCGAGAAGATCGAGCTTGAAAATTTGCCAGGTTTACTCGAACTTGGCTAATCATCGATCCAGTGTGAGTAAACAATAAGCAGGAGGTCGTTCTACACGCGAAAACAAATGAAAAATGTGGGATAAAATTTCCGTTTAAGATTTCGTTCGTAAGAAGATAGAGTCTGACCGTTTTCGGTTAACAATTAGTCTTCTAAACGCGTATGATAAATTTCAAAAGGAACAGAAATTTCAAAGAGACAAAGCATTCTGTGGATAAATTTTAGTCTACATTTTCGATTTATTTCCGCGTAGAATATCGTCCTGTCGACTGTTTGTTATCCGCTAGCGCACGGATAGGCTCAATTTCATAAGACCGGCGACAAAATGAAAACAGACCGCTCGTTATCCAGTTGCCACACCTCGAAAACGAAACAATCGCGCAGCAGTCGCGTCGTCAAATACGCGCACGTACCCGTACAGGCAACGTGTCTCTTTCGCGAGCGACTAGTCGTCGATAGTGTGCGGAGGGCTCTAAAGGCAATTTTCGCAATTGACCGTGTGCGTGTTGATTGTTGTTGGTACGAACAGAGGCAGGCCTGGACCAGAGCCCGCAGGGTGAACCGGTGCGGTGGTGCCCTCACCGCCCCCTCCCCCCGGGGACGTGACGACGCCATGCGTCGCATCGTTCCTATTCACATCGGTCGCGTGTTACCGGCGAACATCTTGGCGTGCCACGCAACTCCCCAACCACCCTTTCACCTCCACCGAACGGATCGGCGAGCTTCCCGCCTCGATCAGCCCCGGATCGGGCCCTACGAAGCCGACCAGCAAGCAGAAATCACGCGGTGCGTGTACGCGGCTGAAAGTCGCTGCTGCAAATCGTCGAACGCTGCACGTAGGTCTGAGCGAACACCGAGTTCATCGATGGAACTCGCGCCTTCCGACCTGTCTCATTCTACGTGTTTCGCCGCGCGTTCTTTGAGTCGCTACCGAGTTGAGTGGAAACTCGCTTGGAGATGGAGACGAACGGGGCGAATGGCATCGGCACGATGCGAGGCGTGGACACGTGATCCGACGGATAATTGGACGAAAATTTCGTTTCAGCGCGAATATACGTTGTACGTGTGCGTGTAGTTATTGGAGAGGGAAGAAAGTATGCTGAGAGTGCAAGTACGTCGAGAGTAAGTATGTTGAGAGTGAGACTAGGAAAGGGGAAAGGAGTCATCGATGCACAGCCAGGGAACAACCGGAGATTCGTTCTCGCGGTACACGTGTGCGTAGTCATTTGTTCTTTTATTTAACCGATCGTTGAGTTTTACGTAATCTAGTCACGTGAATAGCCGGCTGTCTCCTCGGTACCGATTTTATGAAAACGGTACTCTGGATACACGTGCATTCTCTCGTGAGTGGTGGAAATTTTGCGATGGGAGCGACGTATCTGCAATTGCAGCGATTATCGCGATCTAACACGTAAATTCGATGTTTCGTATTAAAAATTGAGACACACCCGTTACGTGCCGGTTAGCTCCGGGGATATGGAAATTTGCAGAAGAGAAATAATTCGTGGGAAAATCGTCATTGCAAAATAGTACGTGTATCATAAGAGAAAATTGAATGCACGCTCGAGGAGATTTTTTTAATTTTTCACGCTCCCAAGCGCAAAGTTTCCGCGCTGCAATCTCCGCGACAAAATCCACTGTCAACGTTTGATCAACGTCGACGCCGGAAAGCGATATGGCCCCTGAACCGCGTTTTCCATCGGCCGCCGTTACTTCGGATTGACGTCAGCCATGTGCACGCGGCAAAGGGTGAATTACATAGGTAATATTGATCGGGCCGAAAGGCAGAGGAAACGTTTCACGGAAAATCGTTACCGTGGGACACGCTGATGTGTGCATGCGGGTGCAGTACGTGTGTTACGTGTCGCGCGTTATGTGTGCGTGGTTAAATTGCGTCGATGCGTGAGTGTCGCGGGGCGAAAAATCGCGAGCACAAGCCGCGGCTGAAATTATCACAACGGGCCTCGGACACGGAGGGGAAAGATTGATAAAAAATTACGTTCTGCACGCTGGCATTTCTCTTCGTGTAAATGAAAAAAGAAAAAGAGAAAAAGTAAGAAAAGATGAAGAAATGGTAAATTGAAAGAAACGAAGAGAATAGAAAGAAACTGTAGCTAGTGGGAAGAAACGTAAATGGGTGGAAATTAATTAGTCAACTGTGGTTTATCGTTTGAGATTCATTATTCGTGCGTGTAGTTTTCATCGTTCTCAGTTTTCCGTCGCAATCGCGTCGTTGATTTCACGACATCTGTCGATCGAACGACATTAGTTCCTACAATGTTTCTTAGCTCGTAGACGAACGATAGGGTAAGAGCCGAGGCACGCTTTACGAAGAATGATTGCGACAAGACTGCTAGCACCTCGCGCGGTGTGAATTGCACAGGAGTTATAGTAAACGATAAAAGCAGATTTACGAGACGCGAAATGATAAACGACGCAGAGAGCGGGAACGTGTGAAGGAACGTGGATTTTTTTTTTTTAACCGAATATTTAAAGAGCTTCTGCATCGAAACATTCGGGTTTGAGAGCTTATATTGCCAGTTGGATATTCTCTATTTTCAAGTTGACAGAAAAATATGACGTAAATCTTTCTCGGCTTTGCTTTTTTTAACATCTTCGCTGTTACAGAAAATGTTCGAAATAGTTTCAATTGATAAAAATGTAGCTCCGCTACGTTCTTCGTTAGGATTCCAAAAATACAGAGATTTGAAAAATAATTTGTGTCGAATAGATCAACTACGCTTCGATTAAATGCTTACTAACGAAAATAACGGATTTGGAAAATTCGCGAGAAAAAATCAAGAACGAAGTATTTCAGAAATTGAAATTGAAATTGCCTTCACTTTCTGACTGAGACGAATGAAACGTACTTCCGAAATCCAACGATATGCGTTCGATATACCGACAAGTTGGAAGACCAATAATTGGAAAATCGATTATCTTGTAATTACACGTGATTTATGTTATAGCGCGTATTATTGGATTAATTGACAGGAAACTGAGGTGACGCGTGTTAAAGATTTATTCGGCATCGGTGTAGCTTCGCTGTACAAAGAGAAATATTAATTCGACGTGCGTGTTTGCTACACGAACTTTGATATTGCTGTTACTTTAGTATGCAGAGTAAATCTCCGTACATTTGAAATGACAATCGCTGTAGCGCATATTTAGCAATGCTATCGCTCAGAGTATACTAAATGACAAGAACAACGACGTTGTTATAAACTTTTCCGATACGTCAGTTATTCGTAAATCGGAATAGACCAACCGTACCATAGAAAAATAATTGAACATTGGACGATCACGACGAGAACCATCCACAAATACCGACTGAATCCCTATTTTATACTACGATAACGATAACAATTTTCTTGAATTGCTTAATTTATTGCACAAATGTAAATTAATCGCACAAAATTTTTATACCAATCGCAACGACTAACGAGTAAGAAAAAGTAACGAGCGTACCCAGAGGCGACATAGAAAAATCATTCTTGTAGTTGAAACAGAAAATAATTTCTATGGTATGATTTCATTCCATCAACTTTTCGAACTATTTTTACACTGTACAAATCAGAACGGGATCCTTTCACTGCCTTTTACGGGGACAATAAATAAAATTCGTCGTAAAGTGTCGAACCAGCATGGGATGCCTTCTCTATCGTTTCGTCGTGTGGCTGTTTTAATTTTACAATCAACGCGACACGGAGCGAGATGCAAGCGTGAGAAATCGTACTCGTATACATGTAACATATTTGTATCTATTAAATAGCCGTTCAGCTTTGTGCCGTCTCCATAGATTACAGATACAAAAAGCATATATAGTTATAGAAGTTATAGTTGCGAGAGAAAGATGGTAGTCGAATGAATGGGAGTGCGAACAATAGAAATATGACGTGTGTACGAAAGAACGAGTATATAAATAATACAAGAGAGTTTTTAAATATCGACATTAGCACGAAATCTATATCACAAGAATTAAAGTAAATCACCGATCAATGGGATTGCCAGCTTATGTTCGACGCGATCGACGACACGTCGATCGATAAGAAACGAATTGTAAGTACTTGAAAGGGTAAGATTCGTCGATGCTATCTGTTAAACTGGAAATTATGAAAAATGACGATCAGGATTATGTGGAATTAATTATTGTCGAATCGTTTTACTTGGATTATTCAAAGATTCTCGGCTATTGTTTCGCGTAAAATAGAAGTTAGCTCGAAAATTAGTTCGAAAAAGCGTTCTTATATCGAATCAAGAACATTCAAAGATAATAAAATAAATACTTGATATTTTTGTATTCAAGTTCGAACATTGCTTGGAACATTGTGTCGTCGATGTGATCTGTCGAGCGGAGAAAAGACTACATAAAATTGAAAGAATTTGAAACGCCACATAATCCTGACGTATAGTATCGACGAAGAAAGAAACGAAGAAAAGTATCCACTTTTTCTCGTAGCCAGACTGATCCTTCCGGCTCTAATCTTAGCTACTTTCTCACTTGTACGCTTAACGAGATGCGCCGATATGGTTCAACAGCACGAGACGATATCGATTTGCAGGAAACAAAAGGGGAAAAAAGTGGCGAAGGACGAAAAGGAAGTGCGTGCGGTCGTAAGAGATGAGAAATTCCAAAGAGCGAGGGAAAAAACAGATTGACGAAGAATGGGGGGAGCGTGGAATAAAGAAATGGGAGAATGAATGTCGGGCAGAAAGATGTGAGTGGATGAATTCGCAGTCCTTTGCGGCTGATGGCCGCGATTAGGCTAAGCGAGTAGGTAAGACGTTCCGATTAGTTGGATTCGGACACACGGAAGCTAGCTAAAACTGCCATGAGGGAAATGATGTAGAGAAATGGACGTAAGTGAATTTTAGTGAAAAATCGACCACTGCCTTGATGCATTTCTCACTTCGCCGAAAATGATACATCTTCGATCGAATTTCCGATCTAAATTGGAATTTCTTTGAAAACGTCATTTGCAAATGTAAATATATTTTGATCTTTTCCATTATATCGTGTTTCGTGCAAACACGATCTAACGAGTTAGAGATTATTTTTCCTTTAATTAATTAAGAAATCTTTATTTCTAAAAAAATTGTAGAAAACCAAACTAAAAGATTGAAATTTATAGCACAATTTTAGGGGGAAACAATTTTCTGCTTTCATTACAGTACTATTTTAAACATAATCGTACGGACAGTAAAAAGAAAATTTTTATATTGATTTTAAAAATATTAATGTTAAATATATATTTATATATAATTCTTATTATGAATACGTTTAATTAGGTTGAATTTAAAAATGTGTCAGGGTAGTGGTTTAGCTTGCATGTATAAAGGGGTAATTTTGAATCTGTGCCCCAAACAAAAGAATGTCTCGAAATCTTTTCTTGATTTCTCTTCTCGAAGAAACGAACTCAATTAACGCGTTAATCACGTTCTTTGTCGTTTTATCGTATATGAAATTTTTAAACCAATTGAAACAGCTCTCTAATTGAGCTTCAATGGTTCGGATGTGTTCGCGTCGTCGAGCTACGCGTGTTTTCGCAAAAATTTCTAAAACGAAAATTCACAGCAAATTTATACTTTTATATTTCGATAACGGTCTCGATGTATCAATGAAATATTCAATTTGTCGTAAATCGTGCTGTCATTTCAAATCTTCCAGCTATCGTTCAAAATTCCTCGAATCGTTACAACTCATTATTATCTCATTATTACTTGGCGATCGTGATCGTCGACATGTTCCGACAACATTATTTCCTCTTTATGCCTGACGATCACGCACCGCCAGGCTTTGCACAATTTAAAAGCAAACAACCGCAAGAACATTTACCACGTGTAATATCGCAGGAAATAAAGGGTTATTAAAGCACCAAAGCTCTATTATCCGTATATTTCAAAGCGATATCATCGGCAACATGAAGGACTAAGGATTATCATAAATATAATTCGACCGCGAATAAGCGACGGGTAAATGCTTCTTTCTACAAAGAAAACACGCGTCAAAGCAATGTATCTTCCTGTAAATTGAAATTCGAAATTGCGTTAGAGGACTTTTTTTAATGCAAATATCGACGAAGATGGTGAATATACTTTCGAATATGTTTCACGAATGCTGTGAATTCAAGTTTTAAAGGTTTTTGTAAAATCCATCCGAATAAACTTTCACATTAGATTAGAACAATTTTCTCGCGTATTCTGCGCTTGCTTTCATTCGCTATGCGATTGCTTTAATTCTCAGTTGAATATATTGAGTCGTCCCATAGGTAACATGGCTTTCTCACAGTTATGTTCGAAACGATGAGAATTGGAATAGAAAGCTGCATGGAAAAAGATAGGGAATTATAAAAAATAAGGGGAAAATTCAACGCTGATCGATTGCCAACATTTTTTATTTCCTAATAAATTTGATTTTTGTTTAATAGTAATACGAGAACCAACGACCGCATTATTTATGGGATGACCCAATGCATCTGTCAGGGTGTCATGTTAGGCGAATGTATATACAGTTATAATGGTACGTGGGACGTTTTTCGTTTTATATTTTTCTATTGCGTTTCAATCATTGTAACAACGTAAGTTAGCATTTCTTGAATTCATTTGGATACAAGCGAAATTTCGTTTTTGAAGAATCCTTTTAACAACTGCCGTAAAAATCAATTTGGCAGAAAGACTACGACATTAAGGAAATTTAAGATTAACAAAATAGATCCAAAGATACTACAAAAATTAATTTTATTTTTTAATAAAATGATTTATACTATTTAATACTATATAATGCTATTAGAGAAAAAAGAAATGAAAAACTTGTTAGATGCGCCAAATGAATAAAATGGGCATTTAATCGCTTAAATTAGCGTGTTATCAGGTTCGTATTCATTCGCCTAACGATACCTGGATAAAATCGTAGAAAAGACTGTACGTCTGAATGAATATTGGATATTAGTGAAATTTCTTAACTATCGAAAGCAAGGGAAACGTTAAAAATCTTTAGAATAAATTGGTTGCTACGAATCTAGGTGATTTGTTGTCGTAACGTAACTTCTCTTAGGATATTCAAGAAGATACGAGGTAACCGTAAAAATGAGCGACGTCGATTTGTAAAATCTGTCGATAGCTCTTAGAGCGAATCATTTGATTGCTTCGAGCGCAATCCTAGTAAAAATGCAACAATACACGCGTTCTTTCAAAACTACAAATCAATGTAGTTGTAGAAAATTATGGCTCTGAACAATGAAATTTCAAAGCAGAGTATACGCGACGCTAATATCGTTCCGTTTAACTAAATAACAATTTTAATTAGATAATATTGGAAAAGATTGAAACGTCACCAAAATGGGGTAATATTAAGAATTCGTGGTGAGAAAACAGTGACAACGTTAGCACATTTGAAATACGCGCTATGAACTTATGGCATGCGGAGAAAATCAGATGAGAACTTATCGATAGGACCAAATGTCACATTGATTCGAACTCGAATCTTTTTATCAATCTTCTTATTCAAACATAGTAAATATTAATTTCCATACTTTAAATTTGTTAGTCGTTGACGTAAAAGGAAGTATGTACAGATTATTTCGATCGATTGGAATCGAGTGGATGGTGTCCGAAGTTAGTCGGCAAAGGTGGTTTCTGTAAATTTCGCTTTGTGAATTGACCAGAAATCCACGTAACTATCGTCGGTAACACAGAAATTTGTAGGCTATATCGTATTCTGTTCTGCATTTATTTAAAAATATTGCATGCTATAAAATCGAGCCCTGTCTTTGAGGAGAATGGAAATACTCGATAACGAAGTCATCGAGACGCTGCACCCGATTATCAATAAATAACGTTTAAATTTGTTTTTTAATACTTAAAATGAACATCTGAAATGCATCAAATAAATTGAAAACGCATTTTGAGAAACGTGATGCATCTAAAATAAGCATTGCGAAAATATTTTCAATGCGATCAATTCTCAAAAAGCTGCACAATACAAAAGTGCTGCGAAACTTTTGATAGATGTAATTGTACCAAAAAAAAGAAATTTTCCTGCATTTCGTAGAACAATGCTTGGTGCAATTAAATATCTCTGTGTTACAATTCTTCGTGTCCCTTTCCGTAGTTTCTCACAGGCGAAAGAACGATCATTAATTAAAAAGAATGTTTCGTCGCTATTTTTGCCGTAAAGAAATATCGTTCGTCGGATTGCCGAATAAATTGGAAAATTGTTGTTCATGAAAGGCATGTGTGCGTGTTTAAACGAATGCTGCTATTAGTGGAGTAAAGGGCGTATTTTCACGAGTTGGGGTAACGTCTAATATTTATTTCTTTAAGAAAAGAATAAGCGGACAATAATAATCCATCGTTTACGGGCGATTATACTTATGCAGAAATCAGCATCATCCACTATTACAAACGTTTCATTCAAAACATCATGATTATTGTAACACGAAAACATTGTCATTAAAAAAATTATCGTATTCATTGATTGTCATATGCACTTTGTTCCAATGATATGCATTTCACAACACAACAAATTAATGCGAATGATTATTTGTTAAGATCGTATGCCCTTTGAAGAGAATTTTACATTTGCGAAAATGAAATGCAATGGCAGACCTGATCAATGTATACCTTCTTAGATGAACGTTTTACGATGTATAATTCCACATTTTTCCGATATTTTCGCCATTTAAATGTAACGGAGAAAAACTATTTCATCGTTGAACGTTTACCCTTTTATCGTAAAAATTGACACAAACAGACTTCCAGCTGTATTCGGAGAAGACAATATGAATCATTTCGACTCTGAAGGAAACTACGGAGTTATATACTTAAAGATAACGTCATTCGTAAACTTATTCTTATCTAGCCTAGCATTGTCATATCTTCACCATGATAAAGCATTGATCATCATCAGCGTCATCCTACGCATAATGCGATATTTTGAACATTTGTATTTGTATGGTTATTCCATGTTCGAAGCTCACCGAACGCAAAATTCGAGATTATAACAGTCCCATGAATGTTTGTTATAAACCAAAGAATTGCTTGTAATTTGTAGGCCGTCTGTCACGTTTTTCGACTAAAGTGTATTTACCATTTAATTGTAACACGAGCAAACACCATATACTGTTAACCGAAAGAATGTTGTTTCTTATATTAGAGCCATTGGGGCTAGGCATTGGGCCAATCTTCGACTCAAGTCAATGTTTCCCAACCTTTGTCGAGACCGAGACTATCTTTCATACTAGAAATGAATTGTACAAACAATGTCTAACCTCACATCTCGTTAGACCTACTACACGAGAAGGAATTTTTAAATACAACAAGAAACTAATATTAAGTTTTGCCATAATTTCAAAATTAGATATTAAGTCTGTTCTTTTCATATACCAAGAATCAGTGTTACGAGTATTAATATAATATTGCGATATAATTGTATTGAAACAAATAAATGTGAAAATTTTCATGATAAAATATTTTATAAGGACAAACAGGTTGGGAATCCGGAGCTTAGGCAAACTACGCGTCGCCTAGTGGTGCCCTCTAAATCTTGACGCCTTCGTTAGTTTCTGTAATCGATTCGATCTGTCATATTCGATGTCTATCGTAACAGCTGTAAAGGCGACAAAATACAATCTCTTCGAGGGCACCAAAACGCCTATCGTCGGTCCAGCTCGTATACTTTAACTGTTTCTCAACTATATACATAGTAATATGTATGTTATTTGTTCGTTGATGGCTGTTCGTACGAAAAAGATACAATATTCGCGTTTACAGTGCAACAACGTGGAGCAATGACCTAATAATAAGTAACGGGAAACAATACAATAATTTTTCATACTGTTTTTACTTTTTACTACTATGATTACGTACGACTGTATAATGTTATTCTTATCATGTATTATACGATATATCGAGCTGCATGCGTATCAGATACGCACATTCTGAGGAACATCTGAGAATACACGCGTACCGACGTACATATTACGCTCTATTACGTACTAAATAGTTTATATCTATAGCCATTGCAAAGGATTCGCTACATTACGACGTAACTATTATGCGTGAGAGATAGGACATTTCGTCTGTGCATATGTATGTACGAGTATATGTGCGTGTGCTGTGTATCCGCCGGTGTAAAGCTGAAGCAAGGGGAAAGGAATGAACGAGTCACACGAAAACGAACAACCAATTTCTCGTGGTAACCTGCGCGCGTATAAGTATTCCAAGCGATTCGCTCGATGAACGTAGAACGACTGAGAGAAGCGATAAAACGCATATTATTTCCCGATTAAACGAGAAACGGCGATAATCATACTCGATACCGATTTCCTTTTCTAACCTGGCCCACGGACCGACTTGGAATCAAAAAAATCATCGATCTTAAATAACAAACGCGAAAGATAAATTTGCCTCGGAGCAGTGTTTCACGTGACGTTTGTTCTATGCAAGATGTAAACGTTGATAATGATCGCGATTTTTGAATGTCTGTTCCGCTGACATGCGATATAAAAGGTCACTTCCGTGCGAAAGGATCTCATAAGACTCGTGTCGCGTCCTACGATAAAACCAAAGGTCGCCACCCTGTATCGCGTAACATGCTTTCAGTGTAAATCGTTTTATAGGTTAGGTTTGAAATCTCCTCTTGGCGTAAAACGAAAAGAGCTCGGACTGACGACTTCTCATTGTTGCAATTTGCGCGGGTTTGCAAGGCTCAAGTTGTACATTATAATTGCACCGAGGAGATTTACGGGTTAAGAGAACATTAACGAATTCAATTGTCTTCTAGAAATCTTCGGTCGTTGATTCAAATCGATTTACATATCTCTCCGAACACTGCGTACATATCAAAACGATATTTATCGAATGTATCGCGTTCGTACAAATTAGAAATAACATCGTAGCGCCGTGAACACGTCGAAATAAAATAACATGGAAATATAGTATATCCCGTGATATACAAGAGACGCAAAACCTTGTAGAACTGCCAAAACCGGCACGCGACAGTCTTTAAAGTATCGAACCTTCCATTTGACATCGTACGGGTTGATGTAACTGCCGAACGAAAGCGCCTACGTATAAACAGGTAAGTCGAACCGAAGAAATATAAAGTGCATAAACGAGGCGCACGATCATCAGATATTGTACGTAGTTTCTAAGTACGTGCGTGTTGCAACGATATCTAAATGCCATATCAATACCTGTCTGCGCGTATCACCGTGTAACAGTAATTAATTGCAGGTCACCGAACTGCGATAAGAGTGATGCGACACTTGCATTTTCATATTATTTTGTCAATCACTGATTACGTATCCCCCAGAGTCGAATCTTCGTCTCTTGGCTCTTTACTCGGCAAAGAATGCAAGAGTTCGTTCGTCGCTTTCTCAAAACGTGTGAATTTTGATGTAACGTCGTTGTAATAAAGACATAATGGAAATTGGGGTGGACGCATCGTATGTTTAACTTTAAATGCGAAGCAATAGATGGCTCCTTGATACGCGTGATTATGGTCGGAATTTTGTCGAGGCGAGTCGATAGCTCATAGCAATTATTGTATAACGATAGTAGTACTATGTGTCAGATCGATCACGCGATCGAGCAGCCAAGGCGATTGAGAGCGAACTGGGAACTTTGAGCCGCTTGGTAATTTCAGTGCTAAAAAACAAAAAAAAAGCAAAAAAAATACAAGAAAGAACACTAATTATATCCATAACTATCCTATATACCTAAAACCAAAAAAAAGATAACCAAAGCATTGTAACCTTCTAGAGGCAAAGAAGAAATAGAGAAGTACCTAATCTTGTATGGTTTAGTTCGACCACTGATTTGTCCGTGTGTGTTCGTTATTGAAATATGTTTCTTTAGTAAAAAAATGCTTAAAAATCTAAATCTGACTATTTACTACTTTCCATATCCTTTATACCTACGTTAATCCTTCGAGGTGTAGGAAGATAACTAACTAAAAAGGCAGATATGAAATGAGTCAACTGAATATGTCAAAGGAATATTTGCTATGGTCACGTGCCCGGAATATACGTCAAAATATACTACGATGATTAATAGATATAAAAGATAGAATATATAAAATAGATATTAAAGAAAACAAATCAATTTCCAATTTTGGGACGAAAAGTATTGAAATACTATATAATTGTTACAGGATATATGTAAAATATATTCTATCTTGGAACAGAAGGTATATTGGAATATCTTAATAGTTTTATATAAAACGGCTTTAATTCTTTATGAATATTACAAAATCGTTTATACTTCCAATATTCAATATCTTCTATGCATAAAATTGATTATCCACCAGACTGTTGATCGTGTTGTCGATCAAAAATTATATCGCTAATATATTAAAGAGAAGGGAAAGTTTAGTAGTATAAATATGCGATTTAATCTGACATATAGCCGCGAAAAGGTAAACGTGTATTGATCGTAGATAATAATGCATAAATTCCACGTCCCTTTCAGAAATCACGAATTATAAGGGCAACGCCTGTAGGCGATTGCCGGTAAGATACCTATACCAGATAAAGCTAAATCTGGTATCTCACAACACTATGGAATTCGATATTTGGCCACTGCGAATATCCTTTAACGCTGTTTTAACGCTATATTTTATGAAATCGATACTTTTGCCAAAGTAGATAAAATCACGAAAATATATCATACTATCCGCATAAATGTTTTTCTTCATTTCAATAATACGTTCGCAAGAATGGAATTAGAAATAATTTATGTCTCTCGCGATATTATCTATCGTAATTTGTAATACTACACTGTTTTGGAGAAGCTAGTATCGATAATACGTTGATAAACAAAATACTATAATAAACTGAACGATTAAAATACGTATAATACGTAATTAACATCGCAAATTAAAATTTACTTTACTAATACATTAATATAAATTAATGTTTTATAATCTTCATAAACCTACTAGAAAAGAACCAAAAAAATTATATTACATTTATAAAGTCGCACAGAGGAAGATAACACGAATATGAATGTTGAAAGTGCGAATGGTCAAAGACGAACGTCGTAACATTTTCACATTTATCGTAAAAATCCAACTTCCGTGAAATTTTTGACTTACTTGGCATAACGAGCAGAGGAAATTCATGGAAATTACGACAAACAATACGTATCAGATAGTCCTTCTATCTGTCAAAACTTAGGGTGGCGTAACCGATAAAAGTGTGGAGGGTGAATGGTGAGGGGTGGGGGTTGGGCAAAGAGTCGTACTCGGTGGTGGCTCGACACTTCGGTTCAGTTCGCTCGCGGCGCTCACACCGTTCGTGTTTCTCGTCGGGCGTCCTGGTTTCCTTTTGGAACGGTTTTATCGTCACGACCGTCACTCGAAAGGGACCTGTTTTCGTACATACGTAGGTGAATATGCGCGTGTAAAACGTAGACAACTACGCAGAGAATAAATACGAAGAATACGACGGAAGTGATACTAACGCAGCGAGGCGTCTTTGTTTACGAGCGACCAGTACAACATCGAAATTGGCGGGAGTGAGATAGAAAGAGAAAGAGAGAGAGAAGAGAGAAAGCGCGCGCGAAAGGACTTTATCCTGCGACGGTGCAACAAGTGAACGTTGACACGTGGAAAAATCGCAAACGAATCTGATATTTCGACGGTCGTTGAAAGTCTCGCGTACGATGTGTCAGTTCGATAAAGGGTGAACGTGGTTGTGTTTCTCGATTTCGATACGTTCGTTTCATTTTCCAACACGCGAATCGATTCCGTTTGAGCGCCCGGTGTGTTTCGATAATCGAATAATCGAATCTATCGATCGACTGTATTCGGTGTGCGTACTTGCGACGTTTCTCTCGCGGTGTGTAATCGCGGTCGGATTTTTTGGTTACGTTTCGCGCGGCAAGCGGCGGGAAAAATGAACGTCGATTCGAACGACTGGAACTCGCGAGTGGCCGACACGCGCGATTCGAAATGATATCCGCGGCGTCGATGGAAACAGAAGACACCAGGATAAAAGTGCGAACCACGAGCGAACCGTGTCCGGTTCACCAACGAATGTCGAGCGTTGTGATCGGCGTGAAATCGTCCCACGATTCGTTCAGTGCCGAAGACTAGTTAAGAATTTTGCTGTTTCCCCTTTGATTTACGAACCGCGTGTGCGTGAATGGTCGCCTTTGTTCGACGATATCGCGAATTGCGAATATTCTCGTGAATCATGGCTGTTCGAATGCTCCGCTCTTCTTTAATGTTACGAAGCCTCTTCTTCCTCTTGTTGCTCCTGTGGAACCTGAATGCCGCGCATGCTACTCGTGGATTTAGACACAACACGAGGCATGGTAAGTCCTTTTGTTTGTTTTTGTTAGTATTTTCTTTCTCTCCTTTTTTACTTTACTGGAACTGGGTAAACAGAGCGCTGGCGACGTAAAGTTTTTTCTCAGGAGACATATGTATACCGTCCAGAATTGTTTATGTGATGGATGGTAAATTTTGGAGCATATTACGTATTATAATTTCTTTCGTATTTAATAATGTTCGAATCGAACATTATTGTCATTATAATTTATATTTTCTATATTTCTTCTTGTTTTTCTTTTTAACTCTCTAATGAGTATTTTACTTATTTATAAAAATAAATATTGTACTTGATCACAGTTTATCATTTTGATTAAAAAATTAGCAATCGATGACTGCACTAAATAGAATAATTTAGGCACATGTGTATATTATTTGGCTATAATAACCCCTTGCACATTTATGTCTAGTTATCTTCCCATTCAATGTCAATAATAGCCTGAAATTGCATTATAAATTGCCACCAAGCATTCATTAAATATCGCAAAGTATTCTGCAATTTCGTCTTACGAATCTTATATCAACATCGTCACGTGCGTTATACATAAGCAATAAAAAGATAATACTTCATTGCCGTTTCTTTTTATTAGTCATATTACTTTCGATAACGATGACATTGTTCCGATTCCCGCATAATGACCGCTTTATTTTTTAATACGATTCATCACCAGTGTCACGAACTTATCCGCGTAACAATGAATGATTACACTTCTTTTCCTCTTATTTCGCGTTAGACATTTTTAGGAATTTTTTACAAACTAAGAAACTGCTTTTAGCGAATTCTTCTCGATCAAACCGCGCGAAATTTAAACTTCACACTGTTTCACTTTGTTTTCACTGAACACGAAGGATGAAAGCAGCGTTGATCCTCTGTGTTGCTCCAAAGTGAAGCAAAGCAAATTCGGCTTTAAACTCTCTCTCTCTCTCTCTCTCTCTCTCTCTCTCTCTCTCTCTCTCTCTCTCTCTGCCTCCCTCTTATGAGTTTATATTGCTCGAACGTAAAGAAATTGAATTCTAAATGCCACAAGTAACATTTTCCTCCTATTCCTAGAAAAGCTATGTCGCTATTTTGGCATCGATAGTGGCACAGCTCGAAAGTATGTGAATTTGAGAGGAAATACTCCGTAAAATTTACGAAGAAATCTTCCTGAGTCTCTACGAAAGCAGTACAGTAAAATACCTTCCATTCGTAGCATCACGAAACGATTGATGAATCAGTATTGTTAAACTAAGGCCAGGTTGATAACGATATAAGTAATAATTTTGCAGTCTGACGCCAAATTGATGGAATTATAAATATACCTACCGTTTTACGTGATAAAGATAGAAACATAATGTAGACCTTCTATCCGATAAAAGCAAATTTGAAACTTCTTTTTAGTCGTGCCACCGTTGTTGCCAGGTAGCGGTGTTATAACAGGCGAAAGAGGTGAACGAACTCATTACTCGATTTAATACATTTTTGACAGATTACGATTTAGACCAGTGACGTGATACAGCGTTATTTGCATAACGTAGATTTGCACAACACGCTAAGCATAATGCACATGAATCGCCGTTTACCCGTAATGTCTCAGATGTTATGTAGACAGGCGAGTGCAACGGCACTCGACGAGATCAAGATAGAAGCTTTTTATTGCCGCGGTACAAAATCATTCCTTCGAAATGTATTTGCGCCCGTTCCTTCCAGCTCAAGCGTGCGCCTCGTTACGCGAATAATTTTTTACAGTTATTGTGACAGTTTTACGGGCTTTTTTCCGAAGCGTGCACGCGTGTAGGCTTTTATTTCATCCTGCTGCAATTTCTGCGTAAATTCCATTTTAAACGTACGTTTTCGTATTTTTCAAATGTCGTAGGCGAAAGGATAGGTAACATCGTAACGATGGACTTTTGTTTGTTTTACATATTGAAATAGGTATGATCTTATGCGTTATAAGCTACATTACGTAATTTTACAATTTCTTTTTTTTTATGTATATATATAGATATATATATATGGATAGGTAGATACAAAAGATTTTAAATAGCTCCATTTGAAGGTATATAGACAATATTTCTACCTCTTCTAATAGGCCGTTTCCTTTTTCATCTCACATTATAGCCATATCCTACGGTAATCAATTCCGTGAAACCTTGAACCTTTAATCTTCTAAACATCCACCGAATGGTTTCTGCGTAATATCCGTAATAACTTCCGCAGCTTCTAACCTCCCGCCTTTAATTGAAGCCTTCAACGTCTCGTCTGTACCAACATCTGCCTTGTTTGAACTAGAGCTCCCCTGTAGCTCCTTTTTAACGGCCCAGTTTTCAAGGTGTACAGGCTTCTCTTAGGTTAAAAGCAGGAGGAGGCAATTAAGGACTCGAATAAGGAAGAAAATTGCACACTGGCAGTTTTATAGAAATTTGTTAGATTCGTAGTCGATGAATTATTAGAAACTCGATTTGGACGAAGAATTTTTAACCATTTCAACCATGTTATATAAGGAAAGAAGCAAACTATCGATTAAATCATTTTGCAGTATCCAATACGAATACCTACATTTTGCATTACAAATCAAGCAAGTTGGTATGCCGATTATTATCATAAATTCTTCAAAGATTGAAAGAACTATGTCAGCAGCGAAGCATGTAGATTGGTATTTTTGTGTAGCATGAAAAATATTTCATGTCCGTGTACACTTTCGTTGGAAAAGTATATCTGATACGAGAAAAGATACTGAGAACGTTAAACATACTTTTCGAAATTACGTCATTGGTCGCCAAGTTTTAACGCCATTTCCATCTCAGTGATGATAATTCCGCAGTTTAATATAAAGTAAAAAATATGTAAAAATCAATCGTCAATTCATAGAAATTCCGAGACTGGCGCGTGTACTTAACTCAAACTCGTTCTAAAAATTTGTGGACGAATGCTCGCGGTGTGGTCTTTTAAAATATGGGTGAGTATTTAGACGAATCACAACGACTGCGACCTCGTAAAACACGCGTCTGCTCCAAGAATATTAAGTGTCAGGACATTCCGTGCCTCCCGCCTCTTTGCTTTATATTTAGCAGCAACTACATCGAATCGGCATAGGGTGGAACGCGAGCGCATCCTTTGCGCGATATCTAACGCGATCGAAGACGAATGTTATCGATTATTTTTCACACCGATGCTCGGTGATACGAGACCGGTAAGATGGACATGTTGGACACCTTGATCGTGAACTTGGACGTACACTGAGTCATGATAAATATTTAGTTACTATATAAAACCTTTTTGTGTATATATTGCGCTGCTTATAACGAAATATGTAAAGAATATGAAAAATATAAAGAATGTAAAATTTGATAATTACTCGAATGACTGTAATGTTTATATTGGTACAATTTGAGACAAATTTGGAAATTCGTATAGAGATTATAATATATTTATTACCAGTAAGAAAAATAGTAATAATAAGCATAAGTATAATGAGTAATAAAGATCGTCTCGGCGAATACACATCGAGGCTGATTAATATAGCGGATAATCGACTGTTTAAATACTTTTGTGAGTGTAGAAATTCTTTCCAAAAATATCGTGTATTAAACATTTGTAAGAAATTTATATCAAACCTTATTGTTTAAATATTATTTTCGATAATCAAAAATTTGAATATTGTAGTATTTTAAATATTCGTTGGAATGCATTAGGAAAGTATTAATTATTGTTACAATTATTAATTGGACACGTATAAAAGCACATAAGAGGTAATTTGAATAGAAATGTTGTAGAATTAAAACTACGTGCGTTGCAATTATCAAGAAACTACCGCAATAAAATTTGCTGTTCTTGGAACTACTTTCTTTTCATCTCTCGAAAAACTTGATCGAAAGTTGCAGTTTTAATAGCTCGGATGCAAACTGGCAATTATCGCGCTACGTCGAAAAGCAATAAATACGAATAACGTTCAATAATTAGCCATTTGACGTTCATAAAGTTTCCTACACAGCGATCCTAATCAACTTCCAATCCTCCTATCGATGAATACGTGGAATACGAACTGAATGCATAATATCGTTACTTTTGTCAGCCTGTATATAGCCCTTTTTGTGCTACAAAAATGATCATATACGTTCATCGGATGTTCATATATACTACAAGAATCCTCTGCTATTTAATATTTCGATCATCCGATTCTAATAATTTCCTCTTATTATTAAAATAATAGACAAAAGTCTAAAAACTACCAAATACGAAATAAAAAAGAAGATAACGTCAAACTTCGAGATATAACAAACGAACTGTTCATCAGCATCACTGCGTTCTCGTAATCATCTTCTTTTCTCATGATTTCCCGAAAAATGTGCTCTAGAGTGGCATTTTTAATGGGTCAGACGCAACCGCGTAACTATCATTGCCTCGTGGAACGATAAATAAGAGTAACACGCGATAATTAACGTTCACGGAGGGTTAGTCAAGCGGGATCGATCGATCGTATACACACAGATAGCGGTTGCTCTGGCAAGCCGCTGCCGCCGCCGCCGCCGCGATCGAATCTTCAAGATATCGAAAGATCGAGCTGGCACTCGTCGGCCCGCCCATGTATCGCTTCCTGTTTCTCTAATCGGGCTGATCGTTTCTCTTTACACCCGATATTAATGTCTATGCAATAGCCGACGTAAAACCGTAACTGCATATCTTCCAAGCTATTATTATCATTACTATTATTACTATTATTATTCACGCGACAGACGATTGCCGAGGTGCAAGCTGTCCAGGAAACCAGATTCTTCTTTATGGTAAGTAAGATGATTGAGAGATATACATAAAATGCGATGAGTTTAATGAAATAATGAAACGAGGTAATTGTTGCTGCGGCTGCGAAACACTAATGTTATTCGATATTCCTGTAATACAAACGTTTAGAAGATTTACGACGTTTTTTTTACGTTTGTAATACAATTTTGCATATTTTATTTTTGGTTAATAGTTTAATGGTTTAATCGAGTTTATTGTATTCGATATATTTGAATCAGTATTTCGGTCGTTAGAATTGTAACAGTATCATAACTTGTAAGTTATCGAGCTGTCCTTATCATTGAGAACAAGACTATTGATTTATAAGCTTTCGTAATTAATTACGCTAGAGCCTGCATTATCTGAGCTAACAGGAACACAAAATTCTACGAATATTAGAATTTTTGGAATAATAGAACAATCACATTTCTGATATGATATTTTATTTGTTCAAATACAGATTGAGCATAATTGATGGTTTCCTTAAATATTTATGCATCCCATATCCTGTTTCCTGCCACGTAATTGTTTCAACATGAGTAATTGTATAGAGTTACGTTCTTTTTGTACTTTGAACTATCGAAGGTCTTCAAATGCCACGAATATTTTGACATAAGAAAACATTTCTTGTCGCTTTCGTTTCCATTTCTGTGCACAATCGTCGTTATTATCGTCCTTTTCGTAATGCAATCATTTCATTAGGGCAGTGTATTTAATGTTTTTCTACCGCTGCCAGCATCTGAGGAATCTACGCGACTTAGATAATTTTTAATATCATTTTTTCTCCTTGTAATGTCTGTGATCGTACCTTTCCCAACACAGTGAATTTTTGCTAGTTCTGTCGCAATTACACGCTTTCGAGTTTTGTAATTTTGTCGTACTTTGTTTCCATAGTTAGAACGCTATTATTATAGTTTCATACTAAATTCTTATAATCGGAGTTCGTTCGATCAAATAAAGGAAATTTTGCGTTATATTTGAACATTGATAAAATATAAAAAAAAGGCATCCATTACTGGCAAGTATTATGTTTGGATATTAGGAAATTCGAATAAGAGAGACCGTACTGTATATAAATATACATTAATAATGTAAAAAGTTATGAACGTATGAGTTTGATCGTGGAAAATTTGGGACTTTCAGTAATTTCTTTTCGATTAAACACTTAATTGCGGTTTAATGTGAACATAGTATCTAATGCACTTATGGATGGATGTGGGTTAATTGCGCGGCGTTGCGTCGTATATCATTGCGGTTTTCGTCGTTTTATTACGCTTGCATTGTATAACGTTGTCATTACGATGCTTATAAGGAAGCTCGTAATTTTCTCCTTTTTGATTCGAAGTCTAATTATCTTCCGTGCGTTACTCAAACATCGTAAAATGATAATTGAAATTTCACGATACGTATTTTGCTTGAATTAATACGACCAGTATGTAAATTACACCTATAATATTAAACTCGCATTTTTATGATACTTTGAAGCCATTTTAACGACATTCTTAATTATTTAATTCGCCGACTTATCAGCAAGAAGAAATAATTTACAGTTAATCGTTTCCTATATTACTCGATTATTACTTTAGAAGTTTGTTTAACATATGATTTCAGTTTACCACAGAAACGATAAAATATATAGTAAATGAAACTCATTTGTCATTTAAACAGTAGCATATATTATTGCTATGTTTCCTAACAAGGTAATTTACTACAATAAGTTTCATAACGAGGTTGTGTACCTTGTAATTGCTAATTTGTACTCTTTGACAAAACTCACATACCGTTACTATAAATCTATCAATGTGTCGACAGTCTGGATGCCTATGAACGATAGTATCATACATATACATATTCAGAAATCCGCGAAATACACTTTCCCTGACATAAATAACGGTTGAAATACAGTGAATGAGGCATACAAGCCATTGGAAGCGTGGCTAACAGAGAATGGATTGGAACGAATTTTAAACTCGAGTGAAATCATTGGTTCGTCTTTAAACGCGCGGTACGATAACAGTTTTACAACAGGATACGGTCTCTCCTCGTCTGAAACGGCGCTGTTTCGCGAACAACCGGGCGTTTACGTCGATTCGCCGGAGCGAACGATTAAATTCGCCCTTTCGCCGAAACTAATTAAATTAATGATCCCTCTGCGAGAACACCGACTGCCCGTTTAGATATCGTGCAATACACTTGGTATATACTTGTCCCGATCGCTAACCGAGACATGGGCTGGAGCCGCGAGTTTTTCGTTTCAACTATGTCCGTACAAACGGCGCTATTCTACTGACTCGTGCTATAAATTCACTCATATCTCCTGATATTGGTTCTCGCGCCCATTCGGCGTTAGTTAATTGTTATTCGTTGCACTGGTTGTTCGATCGCGATGTTTTAATTTCATTTGACGACGAATATGATCTCTGATAGGCGTGCGTCTCCTGAAAAGCTTGGTGGTTTGATAAATACCAAAGTATTGGTAGGATGTGAATAAACGAGCTAATGAGGGGATAAAGATCGGATGGAAGCTTGGTTCAGTGTACACATACTTGTTGCAAAATGTTCTCTTTGCTATCAGGTTGTTTAACTGGTCGTTTGGAAGGGGAAGAAAAATAATTCTGATAGATATGTTCTGCTCGTAGTTGCGATAGTAGCGAAAGAATCTTCGAATACGATATCTAGTACATTGAGAGTACGCAATTTAGAAAGTGTGCGCAAATTCTTCTCTACAAAATTCATTTTGTGGCAAGGTCTATCGTGTGGTACATAAACGTTCGATGAAGAAGCGATCGTGGCTTTCTTGAATATTAACTGTAACAATCATAATGAGATCGTCGTTAGTATGATTTTAAAAAATTTTATAAGGTGCAATTTTAATAAGAGATAATTCTAATGTTCTAGCTATTTGCAACATAATTTTTTGCGAAAGGTTTCTTTCTTGCGATCAAAAGAACATTGCTTCTAGTTAAATCACGAATACTTGGTAAAGAAGAATTTTTCTTAAACATTAACTGTTACAATCGAAGAGTTCGTAATAAAAATGATTCTCGGCTATGTCTATCTATTTCCATTTCTTTTTCTACTTCTCGTCAGTGTCACAGCTATCATACAAAATCTTTAAAAGAGGTTTTACTAAATTCATCTTCGTCTCTATTATTATTTCAACGAAAGATCTACTCCGTAGAACACAATTTATCACTTCAGTCTTCGCTTATTCCTAGTCGGCCCCTTATTTGCGGTCAAACAGCTTCTAGGCAGAAATAAGATAAAATGTTCATAGAAATCTATCTTGGTGATCCTGGTTCGCTAAACGGACGGCTTAGAAGTATATCTCAGAAGATTACCAGCGTCTCGGTTCGCTTGTATTATCGTGTGCGGTTGTGAGAAAAAGGAGCGAGAAATTATGAGCGCCATATCTAACGGTGATTAAAATATTCCGCGTAAAGCACCGGCACTCGCGTATCCAGCGTTTTTGCGGGGTCGCGAGCAGGCAAATCACCGCTGGTCGCTCGAAATAATTTCATTCTCGTCTTGCGTATATCGCTCTCGTTTTGTTCCTGTTTAAATGCCGTCGCGCTGGGCATGCAAAGTAACACTGCCGACGTGTATGTACGTGCCCGGCGTGCTGGAGGGTTCAGGGAGAAACTCTGCCTCGTGCCCTTCCTTGGTGTATTTAAGGGAATGCCAGGCTTGACCGTGACAAGGGCGATCGCCTTGAACTTTGCCCTCTTAGAACCTCGGACATCCCGATCAAATCGAATTCGCCTTCTGTGGGAAGATTCGTCAAAACGTGTTCACTCTTCCGAGATTTATTTGTCGTCGAGCAAGCGTGTACGTATTTGGAATAAAATTGAACACGGTACAGAAACTATCAGATATGCAAAAGATTCTTTCTTTTTTCAATTCTCGTTTATTTATATGTGATACGTGTATGCATTATAGATTAATTAAACGGAATATTTTCCTCCATTTTGTAAAAAAAAAAATTGCACTGGCACATTTTTAGATTTCTCCAATGTTTCGAAAGTGCTGTCCGGTTAAAGAGTGCTGCATCGATCGTCGTGCTGTCTGGAAGAACTTTCCAGCTGAAGTTAAGGACAGTGATTCGAGCCACATACGGTCCAGCGTCGTCGATGTCGCTCATCGCGGTCACTGTTTCCCTTGCGAGATTATTGTCGCCAATCGATCATGAAGTTGGCGTTTCAGATAGATCAATAGACATAAAAAAGCGATATCAATTAAAAATAATTGCACGTGAACGCTTGGAAAAAAGGTTAAGGTAGAAAATAAACACCATTTTCCATGGAAATGAAGGATTTTGCATTTGGCCGACAACGATGTTAACGGTAGAAATATAGTAAAACAAGCGGTGGCACAGTCGTTGCCAATGCTCCAAATGCTAATTTTACCGCTTTCTATACGATCATGGTCTAACGAATAGCAAATAACCCAAACCAATTGAAATGCATACACAATAAGCCACGGCAATAGATTAAGAGTGCCAAATTTTAAAGAACGTATCGTCAAAATCCAGGAAAATGTTACACGTCAACAGGATGACCGAATTTTTTTACTCCTTATTTGCGTGAAAAATGATCCTTACTTTCGGCTCAACGAGTTCAGAAACCACTAAAAAAGTGTGTTTCTAGCCAAGTATTTTACGGTTCAGGTACTATACCAGAGTCAAAGTTTTAATGTAACTTCGATGACGGTGCTGTGTCTTTTTATTGTGTTCGAAACTATAGAAAGCGTGTAGTTTGGAACTTAGTATTTGCACAAACTGCCATATCCTGCAGCAGTGCTGTTTATACAGCAGCAACTTTGCCACTGCTGTACACGCAACTGTTCTTTGATCATTATTTGCACGCGGTTGCCTCTATGGTAGATACGTTATACCTGCAATCTTACGTTCTTTATGCGGAACGAGGAAATATTTGAAAAAATGCTGTGAAGGCATTTCAGTTTGCTCAAACAAATTCTTCCAGCGTGAAATATGATAGCTGAGAATTATTTTTTAGAATGATCATTGCAGGCAGTGTACTTATGATCGTATTCTGTTGAGCGTTTGCAATTGTATGCATCTGGTGGCTATTTAAAGCTACATTTATGAATACAGATTTTTGTTAATTCGAATATTATTGTTCGTGTGATTTCGTATAAATTTAACTTGAAATTAATGAATGGATATTTGATTATCAAAAATATGAAAATGATAAATATTTTATGAATAGAAATTTTATAGGGCTATTTATAATTAATTATCGTTATGAAAGATTTAGAATGATCTTGTAGAAATAGAAATACTATGAATATAGAAGAATTTCATACATTTATAAATATTATGAAATACAACTTTTGGGTTTTTCGTTTAATTCAATTACGAGTTTGTAGCTTCGTTTAAATATTCAAACAGACATCAAATTTTGAAGGGAATGCGGCTGCACGAGATATTTCTAAACAGAAATCCATCGACTGCGCATGTTGGGAATTGTAAACTTACAGAACATGCCACTGTATCCTAAGTATACAATGTACCTACCTACAGGCACCATATTTCAGTTGACAAAGAGTAAACTTTCTTTTTTAAGAAAATTAACTTGAAGAACTGTACGTAGAAGATCACTCTAAATTTTGTAAGTTCGTATCGATAATATAAATAATACGATGATATGAATATATTGATAGTAAAAAATTAAGAAATCCACGCATTTGAAAAAATTACGATTACTTACATAAAAGGTGTATTTGAAATAGAAAACGAAATATTAAGAAATTTTTTATTTTGTCACATTCGAGCATTATCAAAAATATCAAACTGAAAATTTAAATTACATTTTGCGAAAAAATTACATTTTGAAAAACGATTTTTTTTTTTAAGGAATGTTATTGTTACTTTAGGAATACTCGCAGTGAAATAAGAGAGAAATGTTTTATATTCCAGCTCTACCATAAAATTCCCATTTCCGACGTAATTGTTTGATGAAAAGAACCAGTTTCACGGACAAGGTTCGATGAAATTGCTTTTCGATGCAGTCAACTATGGAATCACGTTTATTATGAGCATAGCAAGGGCACGCCCACGCTTATGATAAAATGAATGTTCAACCAAGATCGTATAGTTCCTTGCTCAAACGTGACCCTTTTACCAATTTAAATATTCCTGAATTAAACGCATGCGGGTTTTCGATTCAGTTTGATTATTCGACACGAAAACAATTCACTTCGTTCGATTTAAAGTATTTAATCAGTGAACCCATGCTTATTTAATTCTTCGGAGTATCGTAAGATACATGATCTTAAGCAAATAAGGAAACTCAATTAAAAACGAAATTAAGAAAAATTAAGGGAATGAAAGAATTTAATAGCACCTGCAGTGTGAATTTAGTAAAATATGAGAGCATAGAAGGGTCGGCAACAGTGATTGTCTCGATTATTTCATTTCCTTTTGTTCTTGCTCAGCCGTTATTGTACAGCCAAGAAACGTGATATGCATTCGCAAGAAATGAATGTTCGTACATTTACATTTCTTATTTGAATTGTTGCTTGGTATAATCAGTGAATGTTAAATATAATTTTTTATGGATTTTTTACAGAATCAGTTATCATAAAGTTATAAAGCTTCTGAGGTATGAAATACAAATTTTTAATTACATATTTCTCTTAAGATTCGATAATTTGGATAACTTGGATTTTTATTCTGCTTAAATTGTTATTAAATTCGCTTTGTTTTTGATTTTTGAACAAAGATCTTTTATTATAAATTTATAATCAAACGTCCGTAATAGAAGAAAGGATCGTTTTCGTTAAAATTAACCTTTTCTCCGAATAATTTATTTAAATACTTTTTTACATATATACATACTCGTATAGTAAAATACTTTTATTTATAAGTAATAGTTTACTAAATGAAACTTTTATATTTCGATGAAATATCTCATTCTACTTATTATAATTTTCCGTAATAAATCTTTACCACCATTTTATCGGTTATTTCGTGGCAAAATAATATACGATTCAATTTTAATGTTGTGTGTCTTTTCTCTACGTTCTATACTCCTTTAATCTGTTTCATTAATTAAATTCATTAAGAGTTATTTACGAGGGGTGAAACATTGATTACAAAAGACAATCTATAAAATAAAGGATTAAAAAGAAATATGACATACTTGATCATGTACGAAGCGATAGTTTGAAAAAAACAATAGTTAAAATAAAGAGAATACTACAGTTCTTTCTAGTTCAAAGGTTATCAGTCGCTCTGTTGACTCTTGCACTCGCATTTTATATTATTTGGATATGTAATATCGATTAACATAAATTTTTACTTTTCAATTAATTGTGATAGGCGATTCTGACATTTCGATATAAAGTGCTGTAATTTAAATTTTTCTTTAATTATTTGACATTTTGTGGCGAATATTTTATGTCAATTTTGATAATTTCTAATTTGTGAAAGAAAAATCTTAGATACTATTCTTGTGTAACGAGACTAAACATTTTTCCATTCTTTACAATAATTGCTGAAAATATACAAAAATAACGTTACGTAAAATATAGTGTATTAAGCATTTTAGAGATACCATCATCAAATAAAAATATCTAGAAAAGGGTAAATACAATGCATGGTTAAGGTAATGCGGTAAAAAGAGAAAGTATACTATTATATAATAGTGCGCGATATGCTTAAATAGGATTAGATATGCTTAGGCTCGTCGATTACAGGAGCTGTGCAGCATGCAAAATTCCGTGTTGTATGTTAACATTTTTATGATACGAGGCGGAACATGGATATTTTAATTATATTTACGTGCATGCAGAAGTAGAGGAAAAATTGAAATATCTATTACGTACTTTATATGTAAGTACACGTGAATATTAATAATTTCACACGAAACGAATATTATAAAGAAATCGTACAGTGATATCGGTATCCCATCGTGTTGTTTTGATTAAATATCCCATTCCTGTATTAATCAACCGGTTTTCTTAATTAGCGAGGATTGTAGATGACAGACGATGAAAACTACATCCTTTCTATTCTCGTTATTCATAAATGGAAAAATTGTCGAAGAAGAAAAAAGGTTATCCATATCGAAATATCGAATATATAATGTATTATTCAATAGTTATTAGTCTCAGTGGAACGAATAATTAATTTCAGTAAGCAAAAGGTTGTCTGTAAAAATTTGTGAAAGTTTAACGTTCGTTTAAACAAATATTTGTGTTCCATTGATATATTTATTAACAATGGAGTTATTAAAATTCTTTAGTATTAGAGAAATTAAAATGTTTCTTTAAACAATTTAATCATTCATTTAATATTCTATAATTAACATAATTGTTCTTAAAGATAGACGCGACGTTTACAAATGGAATCTTTTCTAACAATTATTCAGACCTCTTGTGAGAATCAAATTTGAAGCACAGATTTCTCTTCGTTATCAATTACTGTAAGTTTAGCCTGATCTTCATGCTATTTCGTTACGTCCGAGCCTAAATGATTTATGAGATTTGCCACCCTCTGGCACAGTTCATGGCACCATAATCCCTGTTTGCTGTTGTGGCTATAACATCTTCATTTTTCTCGATTCACAATGCACTTGACTAATGGATTTCATCCCGCACTTTCATTGTTCGTTGAAAGATAAGCAATCCTCAAAACGCGCGTGTAATTTTGGTTATTTCTTGACAGACTGTTATTTCAGGAGTATAACAAATGAATCCGGTATAAAAGTAGATAGTTTGCAAATTACAATGCATTTCGAAAAGACAGAAATATAATTTTAAAGAGATATATACCGATAGTTTCGTTTAAACAAATTTAATTATTCACTTTGATACTTCACTGATATTTTTAAACAATGTAAATATCTAATTTCTTACGGAATAAAAGTATTCCTTTTATTGTCAATAATTAATATTAATATTTTAATATTTTTCATTATTCATAACCATTTCCTAATCTCTTCACGTTTCATATTATTCAAATTCATCTGTTCACCTTAATGATACCGTACATGTACCCGTTTTTACGTAAATCATATCTCAACGCTTTAATGTTTCTCCAATTTGTAACACTCTCGAAACGTGTTAAATTTTGTACGCTCATAAGATATTAAACGTAGGTATATCGTAACCGAATCATCACAGACGAGGCACAGAACGAATCAATCGGAATATTCCTCGGTTCGTTTCGCTCGTCGTTTCACGCTGCTCGCCTCGTAAACTTTGTTAAACCGTCTATTTCACGCAGCATCGTTAGCAGCATCGTAGGGCAAGACGAAGAGAGAAAAGATCAGCCCCTAACATCCGGCAAGTTGTCGATCTATTCCCCTAACGCCTTTATTCGTCACACCTCCGCTTTTGTATATGGAACGTCGCGAGACCGGGTATTTTTGTCTCGTCTCTCCTACTAAATCGTGATACCTACGCGTGTGTTCTGTGACCAGGTCTAGCTGCCCGTTTCACATATCCAGAGGCTGTCGTGTCGAGTTTCACCAGACCATTAATCGTTCGGTCTTTCGAACAATATGGATATTTTCGTTTGCGCAGAGCGTAATAACTCGGCATTAGTCTAATTACCATTCTAAATCGATCGGCAAGTCTAGATAGCGTTCATTGTTCTACTCTACGCCATGAAGATTTATTCGCTGGATGACATTCGTTGTACACCTTGCCACCCTGATCGTGGTCGAGATATCATTAAAGTGTCGTTTGTAAACGTCAGATTTATGTTAGATCGAGCTCGAGCGGCCGGATTGCCTTCTTTGAAATTGAGATTAATTTTCATGCTGGCCTTTGTAGACCTTTCAGTCAGGCGATGATTGCATTTTGTCCCTTAAGATTTCCAAGCTAAAAATAACTACAGTCGTTCATAGGATTTTTTGCTCTGTTAAACGCGCTCTAATTGCAGTTGGAATAATTTGAAATGTGAAAAAGAAATATTACGCCATGATAAGTATTATATTATATTTCTTGTGTTGAAATCTTCCTTTCGATACCCTCAAATTCCATCTATACGTATTTAATCTGACTTTGCAATTCATTTCCCTAACTTGCAATTTTTTAGCCACAGACCATCTCGAAGTTCGTTGAAACATTGAAATTCTTCCACGAAATTGTTAATTCCGACAATGTATGAAAATTTCCCCAAGCGAAACATCTAAAGAGTTGCAATTACGACAGTTTATACCAAAACTATCTCTGAAAGTTCCAATCAGTATCTACGTCCTGAGTTGCTACATCAATTTCCTCATCTGGCAATTTTTCCTTGCCAACGCCAATTTCCTCCCACGATCTACCGTGGAAACGTATTGAAAAGCAGGCAATTTCCTCAAGTCCCGCAATAGCTTCCCTAACGCAGAAACACCCAGCGCGTTTGCCAGCATGTGTTCGTGGAAAATTAGAAGCAGTTAGTTTCCCGGTAGGGAGTCCGTGATCGAGACATCTCGAAACGCGGTAGAACCGTGGCTCGCCTGTTATTATTTATGGTTTAAAGTCGGAATAGTAATAGCCGTGATTCATAGCGCTTGAAGCCGACAGCTTCGTCCGGCGACTGTCACCGATTGCAATGTCGCATTAAGCGGGCAAAATCCGGGCCCGTAAGTAGAAGCTATTTATACCGATCCACGATGAGCCCAGTGCCGTATACACTTATTTCTTAGCTACCTTCCTCTTATCTCTGCTTCTCTTCGTTCCGTTGTCGTTGTCTTTTCAAAAGCACGAGTGCTCTCTCCACGCTTCCTCTTTATCTGTCTAGCTTGAAAACGGTTCATGGTGAATCGGATGGGTCCAATAGCAAACATGTAACTCGAGATAGCATTTAAGTGCTTCTGGAAAAGCGTTTTGTAGATTTCTCCCTTTTCTTTTTCTTTATTTTTCTCGTTTTTCGCTAAGAATTCCAATACTTTGAAATTTAGTTTAACAATGTAAATTTTGTTTCCTTACGGCGCATATTTTATTGCAAGTCGAGTGTAATAGGATAACGTATCCTGTTCATTTTTCTGCTTGAATTTCCTTTATGACGCTGCAATACAAGACGATAGTGTCTCAAAGGGTGGACAAAAAGACGACGCTACAACCCGGAAGTGAAACACGTTTCTGACAACTACCTGTGAGTGTCATCAAGGTGTACCATGAGAGTACCGCGCAATTAACACGAGATATGCCTCCAACGTGTATCCTCGTGCCGAGTAGTGTTATATCAGAGTCGCTGGCTTCGTACGTCGTATAAAGTGTTGCGAGCCTCTCTGGTTTTCCAGCGTTCCACTTCTCGATACACCGTTATCAAATGATTCCGCTCAAGTTCAGAGAAAAATTGCTTGGAAATTATTTGAAATTATAGAAAATAAGCACTGCGTGGAAACATTTTTTAATCAGGCTGAAACAAGGATGTCACTGATTGCTTTCAAACAACTGTATCGTTCATTTTATCTTAACTCGTAATTAGCCGTACCAGAGCACGTAATCGTACTAGATGTATTTCTTAATAGAATTTATTGTATTTACGTGCTTATATACCGATCTTTCAACGTATGACAAAGTTTCATTCGATTTATATACCGCGAGACCAAAAATAAAAATTAATAAAGAATAATAAAATCACATATTTTTAAAGATTTACGTTGTTGAACCACATACTAACTAATAAATGTAAAAAGGAATTCGTAGATATAAATTTACGTAGTAGTAGTAGTAGATTTGCGAACAAAAACACACACGCATATAGAAAAATAAATTCATTATACAGAAATGATGCGTAGGAGCAAATTCTAAAACGTTCGTTTTTTTCTCTCCTTGGCTTTGGCTTGCGAGTAAATAGGGCGACCGTTCGTTTGAGATGAAATCACGCTCAGCTTTTTATTTGAATCTACCGGAAGTAGAAGGTGGGCGAGCAATGAAGGGGAATCCTTGCCCGTAAAACTTGTAGAGGCGCGCTTCGTAAATAGGCATCTTACCGAGACAGGAAGTCTTGCCAGATGCTGATCGTCTTTCTCGCACGATGCCATTGCAATCACGTTCATTGCCTGAAGAATACTCTATCGAATTTTAATTTATAAAATGTTAATTTCTCAAAAATTATTATAATAGTTTATAAAAGGTTATTTAATAATTTTACTCAAATAAATTCGCTCATTGCGATTTCTATAAATTACCTTTCTTTGCCATAACAAGAATTAGCTGTTCAGACCATCGCTCTTATTCTATGTGCCTATTCGTAAATCGAGACTCGGTAATAGTAACATCATCGACCGAATATGCAAAACCGCTAACAAATACATCGACCAATTCGCCTTCTTTGATGATCCGAATTCAAAATGCACGAAAGTTGTACTCGTGAACTGAGACAGAAATTTGTCTGTCTTTGTACGACACTATTATGTATTACATATTATACATTTATTGTTGCTCTCGTTTGTGTGAAATTTTATGGAACTTTTATCGTTTTTATCGTTACGAAACGTTTATCTTGCTATGCTTCTAATATTTTATTCTGAAAAAGAGATTTTTACCCGTTGATAAAGTTTATCGTTATAACATAGAAAATATTCAAATTCTACGTTTAATCCGAGCATGAAATTCTCAAATTATAAAGCTTATTAGAAACGAAGTGGTAAAAGAAGGTAGAAAAGTAGCGCTATGAACGAAGCGCAAGGGAAAGCAATAAATTAGCGTATAAGGGAAATCTATCTATCGCTTTATTCTCGAAACGACTATAAATGCACGACGCAGCATCTGATACGAAGTGACGAGTACCTCAATTGTCGGTAATTTCTGTCTGGATTTATGCGAGATGCGTGCGGTCTGCACGCGTTCTCGCGTCCTCGCGCGCATCCTTTTTAGGGATATCGCTCGCGCGATTCTCCAGGAAGATTACCAGCCCTGTTACCTGCGTGTTGCCGATCGTTATCGGGCTTCATCGGAATGCCGCTACGCGTCCGTGGCACAATTTGTACGTTCCGACAAAGCTGGACGGCGTTTTGTTAACGATAAGATCTCCTAACGATAGTAGCTCATCCTTGCTGTCGTTTCTCTTTTATCGTCCTTGGTATATCGACGACAAAATTGTTTAGAATGTAAAATACGGGGTAGATTCTCCTTCGAGGACCTGTACGTGCTTCAGAAGCACGTTGTTTATCCCGGAAGAATTATGGAAATCGGTAGAGAGATTCGGTAGCTCTTTGTAGAATTTTATTAGGTGTTGCATGCAGTTCATAAATATTTTGTAGATTTTCTGAGCGAGGAATATCAATATCGAAAAGAAGGTACTTTAAATTCAAATACATGCAGCTTCTTATGATTAATGTCTTCGTTGCTTTTTCTTTTTGGAAATCATGGTTTTTTAATTTTCTCACAAGTTCTATGTGTGTAAGTAATTATATAATATGTCTGTATGATGTTTATATCATTTGTATGCCAAGTTTACTATTTCTACCCAATTTAAATCTATCTGCCGCCATTCTGCGTCTTTCTATCACGTGTTCCAAAGATTCATCATCCTCACTACGCAACCTACGTTTCCTTTCTGTGTATTCTTCCCCTATATCTACATATCGTAGATTCATTGCCCATTCTAAAATTCGCACTCAGTTTTAACTCACTTTCATGTTTTCTTACGTTTTTTTCTTAAATATTCAGGCGAGTCCTCTCTTTTCGTTATCGTTTCTCCGATTTTCTTTGCATACCTTTGTCCTTCTTAGATATTATATCTACTCCTCTTTCTTGCTGCTTTATATCCCCGCTTCTTTGCCCTAATTCCCTTCAAGCTTCTCCTCGTAATTGTTTCTACACACAACCGTCCTCTTAGCGAACTGGCAAGATTTAAATTTCAGTATTTATTCTTCAATTACACCGATCACCACATTCTCCGCCTAAACGTTATAACGTTTCCATAGAAGACGAGAGATGTTGTGTAGTTTATCAGAAATAATTGAACTCTTGCATAACCGTACTCACAACTTTAAGATCGCATGCTGACATCAAAACCTAATCGTGCACGAAAATCACCAGCATGTCCCTGCTGTAAAGGTAAGCCACAAAGGAAACATTACAACATCATCGTGTCAGCAAACATTCGTAAAACGGCGTATACGTGTAATGTCACGCAGATAGTTTGCTATAAATCTACTTTAACATTCATCAGTCACGATAGACTCGACAGGATATAGACACGTCGCTGAATAGCGAGTAACACGATTCTCCCTTGAAGAAACGTGTAAAATTGATGTTGTTAACGAGGCTTATCGTCTCCTTTTCCACTTATTTAGTGGCAATTCAAACGACATTAACGAATGCTCTCGATATGGTAAATCATCGTACGACGTTGTTAAAAGTCACGTAGCCTTAGCGATTGAATTTCAAAAGGCAAGCTGAAAAATTGAAAGATGTACGAAGATTTCCTTTTAAAATATTCCGAGTAACCGCTATTAATAGCATTTGAACCAGAGAATCACGAACTATCTTTCTTAATGCTAGTACCAACTATTCGTCTTTATCATTATCATATTGTTCTTGCCGTATTAGGAATAGGCTAAAAATAATTAATAAACAATTTTAATGAAGAAACATTTTTTATTAAACTAAGAGAAAAGAGAGAAAAGTTACAAAGATCGATGCTCGATGATTTCGATCATCGATACCAACATGTACGTTACAACTTATTTTCTGAAGATTGAAAGCCAAGGACTTTCGTCCTCCAACTCTTTAAGAAGCATGTACTTACGTATTACTTGCAGGTTTTCCTTATACAGGGAAAACGAAATATTTAAAAAACGCAACTATAGTCCCTTTAGGAAAAGCTGCTTCGAATATAAAACAGTATCTCCAAAGAACAGATATTTTAATATTTGTCGAAGCACAAACAGAATTTCTAGATAATTGGAGTTCTACCAAAGATCACGACCCTAAACGAGTTAAAAAATCGTCGAACGTCAGTAGGGAGGAGCAGCTCTGAAAGTGAAGGCTGTCAGTTCGGAATGTAACACCTTCTCGCGTGACTGGAAGGTATCGAGGTGATGGTACGCGAGCAGCAGAATAAAAATGTCCATTCGGACGTTCGATTGCCCGGTCGTTCAACTTCTTTCATTCCTATTCTTCTTCGTCGCCCTCACTGACGCCCACTCAACCGAAATTGCACCTTGAAGATCACGGGCGCCTACTCGCTCTCCTTTGCCTCCCTTTTGTTTCTTTTTTCTCCCATAGTTTCTTCTTTTGACGTTTCGCTTCCCTGAGGCGCCATTCGCGAGAGAACCGGAAACGTCGGCGAAAGATAACTGGTCCTAATTTTACAGCACACGTAGAAATCATACGGCCTGTTGCTCGTTCAAAGCGCCGTTATTAGTTGCTTGGTGACGACTCTCTTCTTGCTTCATAAATAATGCGATCCACGCGGTACAATTGTTCTTTCACGAAACGTTTGTCTTTCGCGTGCTTGCTGCTAGACGTTGCGCTTCTTAAGCGTTTTTCAGGGCACCTGAGTGTCTGTGATTTGCATGAAAGTACCGGGTTTGAAAGCTGCGTATCCCGAACAAATGGCCACGAGGTTTCTTTCAAAATTCTTTATCAAGTTCAATAACGTTCGAAATTCTTTTCGCGTACCGAATTCTTGATTTATGAAAACACAGAGAACAGAACAGATAGAATGTTCATTTAAAAAATTGATACTATTCAATTAGCGCAGATTAGATCAGTTTTAATGAACTTACCGGTGTTTTAACTTTCTTTAAAGTACATACTTTTAAAATACTTAATGAATGAACAAAATGAATAATTGCGTTGATCTTACAAATTCTTTTTAATTCTCAAGCGTTACGATCAGTTTACTACTTATCCTCGTTCTTTCAACTTTAGTCGTTTCATGACTCCCCTACGAGTCTTCATATAATTCCAGGAATCTGCTGAAAATCCTCCAAACGTATAAATTACAAATGCAAACCAAATGTTAACTCGTTATCACCCCGCATACAAAGCATTTCGTTCAGAAACGCGTAATGCATCTTCCCACGCGATGCCTCGTACTAGCGCATCAATCAACAAATAATTGCACGGGTAATTGTAGCTGTACATGTAACGTCGTATCCTCAGTGCTCGATCAACGTTAGTCGTCCGACTCATTCTCCCCTTTATAGCAATTTCGTCAGTTTATCCTCTTCTTTCTGCAATGCAATTAATAGCGTACACTTATTAGCGCCGGCACGCGCTCTTTACTTCGTATGGTTCGCCGGTCGTGAGTCGGATAAAACATATAGTCGGTTTTTGTATTGGGTCAGAAACGCATCGAGGGCTACGATAACTAAAGTCGAGGCTAAGGCCAAGGCTCTTTAAGGCAACGTGTTCCTCTCTTCCACATGCCAACTACGGTCAGAGAACCGAAGATATTGCCTTCTTTTCTTCCCCCGACTGGATCGTCGACGATGCGAAAACAAAAAGCGGTCGATCTTCCTTTTGCCGCTTCGGGAAACGACAGGCAATTATTAATTAACACTGGCCTCGGAACCGGTAAACCTACACCAAGTGGATACTAATTTATGGCTATTTAATTTTTCAGCGTTTCCTTGCTCGGTTTAATGAAATTGTTTCGAAGGATTGATGACGAACGCCTGGTTTGTTGATGACGGCGCGCGAAAACCTTGTCGTGGCGATGTGCCTCGCGTTTCGATGAATTATAAGTTTGGATTATAATACACGGAGGTTTGTGTAACTGATCGAGTGGCCGGAAAGATTAAGGGAATGAGAAGGTTTGTTTGTTCGCTGCTGGGGCCTTTTGAACTGGTAACTCCAGTGTCGATGATCTATTTAAAGGCGCGTAGTTCGTGCTTAAACAAGCGGAGATGAAACGAAATTCGACTGCAATTAGTCTCTACCGTTGCTCGATGAATTTTATTAGTTTTGCACGAAACGATTTAGTTGGGAAGAAAAGAAAGGTAATTGATATGTGTTGAAAATCGAATTTAAAATACTGCAATTTATAATTGAGTAGGCTCGTTTAAATATTATTTTTGATAATTGAATTATCAAGAGGGGAAATAAGATTGTTTTATTATACTTTGAGCGGTGTCATTAAGAAACTACCGAGAAAATAAAAGCTTTGGTTAATAGAAATCACAGAGAAAACGGTAGTTTCATAATTACACAAGCATTGGCACAACTTATTTGCTTTTTTCCTCAAATATCTTACGATCTGATTAATATTTGCTGCTTCTGGAAATGAACTATTTGTTTCAAGTTGAAAAGTACAAATTTCTCTCCTCGAAGAGTTATCAGACTTTATTTAATTTCATAAACTTGAAACCGGATGTTCACCGGTGTAAAAATTCCAGCAATCCATAAAGATACGATGTTTTTTTTATGAAAATAGTTGTTCGTAATTTCCTGGTAGCGGTGTTAATTAATAGAGTCTGCCGTGTCAGCGAATGTAAATAAGATCGAAGTGATCGCTACGATAAGATCTCGCTATACAGGCTAGTTACAACTTTGCTTACGTTGCTCCTATTGCAAGCGTAAAAGGATCGACATGTGTTTAATGCAGTATTAAAGCATTGTGAACGTTTGTAAAGCGCGTCCAATTTGCTCGTGCAAAAGAAATAAGAACTTAATGACGAATATAGATATCAATGGATACGAAGCATATGAACTAAAATATAATTTTTATGTAGAGTTAAAAATTTAGCTTCTTAGTTATATTAAAGAAATTAACTTATTTTTTTAGTATAGTTACTTTCTTAAATTACTGATTTTAATACAAACGAGAAATTTTTACATATAGGAAGATGATTTAAATTTCTTACCCTTTCGATAGTAGAATTTATTATAAAATATAGTGTTAAGAAATTATTTCTATCTTTAATTATAATTTCTATTTTCAAGAAAATTCATTAAAATTCGTTTAATGCGTGACATAACATGGAATGCAAAGGAATACGTAAATGAACGTGAAACAGCAGAAAGTACCTACTTAAATCTCAATATGTGTCTGATTTTTATCCATAATATCCGATTGCTGGTAATGTGAAAAATTCATGTTTGGAATATTTTACGATTGATGCAAAGTGGTTGAGAACTTGTAAATCTGGTTTAAGCGAGTACTTTCGCGCAAAAATGATGCAGAAGTTCGATGAGCGGCAATCATATCGCATTCCTGGCCGATACTTTACACAGCAAATTTGAAACGTTGGAAAACATTCGAACGAGGTTAATAACTGTCGTGAAATGAATTTTTTACGTAACTCGTGTCTTTCATAAAAACGACGAGATACATAAAATCAGAAAACTATAAGACAACTGCGGCAAAGTCGTTGAGTAAGTTTTTAAGCGCGCGAGAACCTTTTATCTGCTCTTTCCACGTTCTCAGGAACTTTAATAAGTTGTTACGTTCCAGCTGTAACTAGTTTTAATCGCTTTATTTACAAGTTTATCGAGATTCAATGTTAGGTGTACGGAGTATCAATTCTGCAACAGCTCTGGTAGCATTTCAGCATAAAATCTTAGATATACAATTATGAGGATAATTTTGTCACTTACGAACGCATATACATATGTAAATATGCGAAACTAAATATAATAGCAGACATTACAAATATGTTATAATGTAACTAAGTACAATATTAAAAGTAAAATATATCAATAGAATGCAATACAGATACTTTGAGGAATATAATATTCTACACTGTTCGAGGATTATTCTTATTCTATTCGTAACGTTACATTGAGAATAGAAATTGAATCGTGCAATATGTTTTTTTTTACTTGTTTTTTACAACTCATAAAAATTGTTGCAATTCCCACGTAGTCCGGATTTCACATAGGATGAAGGTAAGAAATAAAATGTAAAAATAAGTAAGGAATCGTAGTAAGTTTTAGAAAGAAAGTACATAAAGGATAACGTAAATGCTACGCCTAGTTCCAATATCTCCTGTACGTTATTCAGCTAGAAAGATAACGCAAGAAAGCCACGCAGTATTTTCACCGAAATACTACTTTTCAAAATACGTATTGCTTTCACATGGTAGCTGTCAGGTTGAGACATATTTCTATCTACGGGAAATTTGAAACTCCTCTTGCAACTTTGACGTACAAATGGCCCATAAATACGATAAGCTGGCTTTTTGCCGTGAATTATGTCCCCGAGATAAGCGTTCTGACGATACGTTCATCGTTTCGATGTTTCCAATACGGAATTTGTGAAACTAGGAATACATATACCTGAAACCCAAGATTTTCTCCACAAATGTACTTTATTTTTCTTTGCGATATCGTAATCTATATCGGAAAAGAAAAAAGAGTTAAATATTTATCTTTCGCTTTACTTTGATTAATTTAACTTAATGTATTTAAAATTTGTCAGACAGTGGTAGATTAAAATCAGAACTTAAGCAATGAAATTTCTGGATTAGACACATGAAAGTATAATTAAAATTTCATAGAAATTGTATTTATTAGTTTGATATAACTTTGTCGTTAAATATCTCTTTTTCTAATTTCGAAAATTTTCAAAAATTCAAGCAAGAACCTGTATATAATTTCAATAAGATTCTAAATGAAAGGCTTCAAAATTAATTCAAAGATCGGCAATCGTTATTTATTATTCCAATAGAATCATTAGCAGAAATTTTCTTTCAAGTTCGTAAGATCATTTAATTAGTTATCAATCAGAAAATAATTTATTACAGCACCGCAGCGCGTTAATATCGCGGTCGCTTTTCAATTCTCGCGGCTCGACAAGAGGTTCGCGTGCAAAAGCCGTGCAAGTTAAGGCAGTCGACACTTGAAATATTAATGTACCCGCTGCATAATTAATTACCCGTTCGACTTGGTGAACTGTGGCTGGTTTTGTAAAAATAATAATACCGGCGAAAAATTATTGCCCATGTTGGGCATAAATATTATCTGTCAGGATAATTCTTTGATTCGTCCAAAGGGAAACTGTGCGCAGTGGTGTCGATGAGGTAATTAAGAGTGAACAAACTGCTACTAAGCACGCAATTAAGAGCATTAATTGACGTTGGGGCACTCGTCAAAGAGAAAAACTTCTTTTTCCTCCGCTAAATTGAGCAGTGTACAATAATCTTTCTTCTACCATAGAATATATTAAATTACAATCGAATTATAATTTATACAACGCAATATAAATTTTGATATTGTTCTTTGCTTCTAGAAAATGATAATATCAAAGTTATTGTCAGAATCTTTTAAAAATAAAAATAAGCAGAAGCTTCATTCTAATCGAATCTCTCTCGAATCTTTGAATTTTAATTCCAATCTTGTTAGAATTAGCGAAACGATTCACGTTTTAAGAAAAAACAAAAAACGAAGACAGATGAAATGTCTAATTTTTTCGTAGGCGGTCGCTTTCTCGCGGAAGGATACCATAATTGAAAATGTTTATTCGCGGTGATGGTCAATTACGTTACATTGTGTACACGCGACTGCAGCCTATCCGGAAACTGGCTGCAAAATCGCGGAACGACGAGGTTTAAACTGGCGATTTACAACGTGTCTCCTGCGGCATTGAATGTTACATTGTAGTGAAGGCGTCAGCGGTTTGATAAGTGTGTGACGGTTGAAAAGAAATCACGATTCACGGCAGAGGATCGAATCCTTTGTCGGGTCCATGATTAAAGTGCTGGTTCGATGAAAGCGATGTTCCACCCTGATCGAACCTGTCACGCCGTGACGCCATTTATCGAAGACACGACTTTAAAGAAACTATCAGGAGGCTACTTCCTTCTACCGAGGCAAAGAATAATGCATTATGTTATCGATAGCTTCACAGAAAATAAGTGCATATAACGTGGAGTTGGAGAGAAGATGTAGCTTAAGGAATGCGGGTCTGATTGGTTATTTCTTACAGATCCGACACAATCATAAAGATAAGCACACGTGTTGGCTGAAAGTGTCGCATATTACAAATAAAACAATGTAGCAATATGTGACAGTGAACTATATAAAACAGTACATCTGTTGCTCCTGTGTCATCCTGCTAGTCATCTTTCTGATTCCGCAGTATATTAATCTTATGGTATTGTCGTTATACACTTAACAGAGGTTGTTCTACTCTGTAAAACATGTCTTTTTAAGTTGTTTATTCGAAAAAAGACAACTTGATTAGTAATTCTAGAATTATTTATGGTTATTTATAATAGATACTATTTATACTTATTTCCCTTTGGTAATAAATTTTGACGCAGACCTTTCCAATAACATTGTAGAAAGATTCGAAAAATCAGCTATTGATCTTATGTAGTTGTGTCTGAAGTTTCCAATCCGTTAAGATGCACGTGCAATGTCGAGCAATGCGTGAGGTCTGGTTCAGGTTATATAATCGGAGTGAAATGATACACCGAATCGAGATCTGTATCCGCCGATCAATCTGTCTGCCGTACCATCTGAAATATTAACGTGTCACGGGCATACGAATTGAATTAAAACAGTTGTCGAAGGAATCGACAGAGTGATCAATAATGGGTCGATGTATGAACGATCGCGTCACTACAGCTTGAATGAAGTGGCACATACCGATCCAGTACTTGGATGGGAAGATCTGTTGGGAACAATGATCGATTGTACAGTTAAGAGTTGGGATAGTCGAAGAATTCTTCGACATTTTTTGTAATAATAATTTTTTAATACTTATCTAAATATTTTTTTCAATTGTTGTTTAAATTATTTAGAAAAATAGTATCTTCTCCAGTGCAGTAAAATTAATTCATTTCGGTTAGTTTTATCCCTTTCTATCATCATGTCTATCATCATATCATGTCTATCAAATACCCAATTAATTAGTATGAGATTTCTAGAGAGTCCAATCCTAATTAGAAGTGTGAACATCTCGTTAAAACTTCCATGTATCTCATTAAAACTCCCATAGGCTCTCAAGAGGTCACTACCCTTATCACTGTACGAACCAATCTTCTCATAGAAAAATGTACGAGTGTTTGATTTATCAGCCTGGGAAACACTCGACAAGGGGAAAAAAGACAGGTCCCCATTTCTCATATCGCGCCTGATTATAAAAATTTCACACACACACACGGGCGCAGAAACCTGTAAAAAATACAAGCATACGGTGATTGTCACACGGTGCACGTAGTCGATTACCCGTGGAATGCAATTACCGCGGATGAACTTTTGTTTTGCGAACTTTTTCTCTTGTTCCTAAGTTATGTCGTACGTTCAGCTTTTGTCTATGATATTCTGCTGTTAGCGGTGTAAGAAATTTAGAATATTTCAAAGGACTTGAAGAATTTCATTAACATGGAATTTTATAGAATTTCGTTAATAAAAAATTCCGTAGAATTTCAGAAATTCTTTGTGGGAACCTAATGATATTCATGTCGCTATTGTTGGAAACTTTTATTTTCATATTTCAATTAATAGAGTGTGAACGTTTATATAGAAATTATATAAAATGTATCGTCATAGTAGGAAATAATTGCGAGTAGTTTGTTTCATAGTTTTATAGTCGCCATTACTTTTATTATCAGTCCGCTGCAAATGTAATTTATACGTGGTCGTAATCCTCTTTGCAGTTTATTGCGATTGGGCGTGGAGACACGTGGATACGTCTGCGTTGCGGTATTTAAACTGAGCTATAGATTTCATACGATCTTTCGTCTGCCATAAAGAAAAAAGAAACAGAGTCCTCGAAATTCTACGGTGCTCAGCTTGAAAATGTATTAGTGACTGCAATTAACATGTATTCTGTAAATCTACAAATATTTAAATAGTATTTACATGCTTAATTTCCTATAGTTACATTAGTTAGCGTTGGTAATTAGTAGATAACCAGTTAATTATTTATTACCGAATCAATACACTTTTGTATAATTCTACAGTCGGCACAGAAGATCTATTTCTTTTACAAAATTTGGAGATTTTTTACATTGCTTTTTTATTAGTTAGAAGCGATTGCATATTTTCGGATATTTCCAAGTTGCCTCTTGTATCTTTGAATCTGGTGTAGTAGCAAGGTAGATATGCGATGATGTTGGTGTTGCAATATTCACATTATTCAGCAATGTGTTTTTCCACAAGCTGCGAATGTACAACATGGAGTGACCTATCCTGAATCTAGTTACTTGCAGTTCTTTTCTTGTGAAAGCTACTATTGGCCTTACTTTGTATGTGTTTCTCTTGAATTTACGTAAAAAAATGTTGTGGTTTCGCCAGTTATCCCATTCTTCGCTCATTATTTTTACGAGGCGTTTATCTTTGTTACCAGTTAGCTACGAACAATATAGTTAAATTCATTAAAACTTGATTTCATCCCAGCGGACTAAAGTACTCCGAAATCGTTGATTTTCTCAACAAACCTATTGTTATGAGATTCCTCTCAACTTTCAACCAAAGAATCACCCTAACCGATCGTGTAACTAGCAATGACTCCAACGAACCGTTCGCAGGAGCCACAGATTCGTCCTTCTCGACGGATAGAAAGCAATCTTTGTCGACGTTGGCCAGCATCGATGGTTCCATCGGTTCTCGTTCTTATAGCGGCCGTGGATCCCCGAACGGCTGCTAAGAACGGCGCGACCATTAATATTGCGCCTCGTTAATCTTGCGGAGAGCGAGGCTGATTAATCGAAAGAACGGTTCGCCGACTGGCCGGCATTAATTATCCTTCACGGACAGCTTTTCATTTTCGGCCCGATATTCGCCGCGGGACGCCACTTATACGACTTCCCGGCTACGATAATCGATTTCTCGCGGCACAGGGACGCACCTGTAACTCTCGGCCGGCCGCGTAAATCAGCGCCGCGGCGTCAGAACCCGTATATAAATAACCGTAATCGCGGCAGCAACCTTTGACGACAATATTGATGGCGATGATCATCCACTCGCGGCTGGTAAAAGTTGCGTGATATTTTAATGATTTAATTAGGTGAAATTCCGAGCTGCGTGCGGAGAAATGCGGGTGTCGTTTATGAAAGAGACGTGTTACAAGTTGCTCGAGAATGAGAGGATAAAGTCGTGGATTGTTGCTCGAGGCAACACAGGTTTTCGAGTATTCATTGGTGTTTTATAATTGCAAAAATTGGCAGAGTATTTTAATGTGCTTCTGGCAATTATGATAATTATTTCACACGTTTGATACGTATAATAGAAAATTTGACGAATAGTTACACAGAAAATGTAATTGCTGTGTAATATTTATCTTCACGGAAATAAAATCTTTAATGTCGACCAAGAAGTAACTAACGATTCTAAAATAAAGCTAGTAATTTTTAAATCAAACTTTTCCCCTTATACTACTTGCAGAATAATCTTAAGAAAATAAAACGTGCAACTTTCTCTCATAAAGAAAACGCGTTTTTAAAAGTAACTTACGCGCCATTTTCATGGCAAGTGCAAGATGCTATTACCTTAAATCGCCATCGTAATGACGTACCACGTAACATCGATATCAAACGAAATCTGCGAAGCTGGATAAGCGACATATGCGTACACTTACCCCGACAAATTACCTTTAATAAACACGGGGATACATTAACGCGACACCGCGTACAAAAGCGTTTGAAGCTGCCCGATGACAGTGTGCAGCTCCCAGCAGTTTGAATGCAGGAAATTGTCTTTGTCAGTCTCGAGTGGTCGCGACCGCTTCTTTTCAGTGTCAATAGAGTGCCTGTAAAAACGAGCCAGTCGCGGCCAGGATCTCACAGCCAATACTTAAGAATCAGCGAGAAAAACTTTGTCAATCAAACTGTTTGCCAAGGTGAAATTTGTCACCGTTAGCAAAAATCATTGAAACAAGTGTACCAATTTTTTATCGCAGTATATATAGAATTCAAACAATTTATGTAACTTTCATATAATTTTGTGAATTTTGCATTTACACCGTTACATATCTTTTTTAAGGCAAAAAGAAAGGTGCTACGATCGATAGGTGTTCGATACTCCGAAAGCTGTTCCATAATTTCTATGGGTTTTGTTATCAAACAGTTGTCACTGCTGAATGAAAATTGAATCCCTCAAAAATGAGCCTAAAGATTTTATTTCTTTCACGAACAATTTTCAACAATCCGTAAACGCATCAAAATGATACGATAGTCGAAAAGTTATTTTCAGCGACATTCGCGTTCAATCTTTCGAGATCGGTTACATAGATATTCGATAGTAGGATGTCTTCGTTGGGGGCAAGTCCGCGGTTCAGGCGTTCGAGATAGTTGGTATGTCGCTGGCGGCGGCGCCATTGTCTGATAATTAACATAGCAGACAGCTGTGGGTAGGCATTCGCGAGATTTTGCATCCGTGCGGATCGACTACGCGCGCGAACTACGCCTCGTTTGGAATTTACGAACGCGTGACAGTCGCGTCGCGGAATCGCGTTTACGAGATTGCGTTTTCATTCACGCCGCTCATTCACGGGGCGAACACGCCTGCACGAACTGGAACGTCACTTTAACTGCTGAATGAAACGTTTCGCAATAGGCGGTAGACCCAGCTCGACATCGCAATAACGTACGGCGAATTATTTATGTATTTTGGCTCGAACAACCGGAGGCGGTACGTAGGTTCCACCGAGAAAGAGAATAGATCGTTGTTAATGGTATTTTTTAATAGCTGCGTTTTGCTCTACGTCTATTTGAGGCAAGGAAATACGGAGCTTGGAACGATAAATGATGTTACGCGTAGCTGACACGTGGTATTGAAGATGTGAAAATTAAATGATGGATGATATTTCCGCGAGTAGGATGGATGCCAAACTAGCAATCAGATTCGATAATTAGAGGTGGGTTCAGAGATTGTCTTGCAGAGATTGGTCGTATTGTTTTATGCCGTTTAAAAGGGACGTTAATTTGAAAGTTCTCAAGATTAATACCTATTTCATAGCTGTATGAATTACAATGACGATTACCACCTGTGTGCGAGAAGAATCCGTTTCAAACATCGACTGTCGGATCTGTGACTTACGATACAGCTGATCGTGAATAGCTAAATAGATAAATCCAATGAAGAAGTATTCGCGTTTAAACACTTTCTCCAACCTTGCTAACAGGAAGAAAGTCCCGAAACTGATCTCCATTAGTATCAACAGGTACTTTCAAGAACTCAACATTCTTCTTCCTAATGAAGAGGAACGCAAACCATTCTCCATTCCTCCATGGACTCAGAAACTCATTCTGAAGCTATTTGTGAAACCGCAATAATGTACGAAATCGCAAATAATAGCTTTATTGTGGGCTTTAGTGTTAATCTTAAAGTAAACTCATAAATAAAAGAAAAAAGAAATAACTATCAGAATCGAACAAGTAGTTAAAAATGTTATATAGAAGTCTCTAAAATCAAAGGAACTTGCTATAACGTATATGCAGAATGTACACGAGCATTTTAGATGTACAACATGCTAGAAATAGGTTTATGGTTCTATTCACTACTTCTTTTGCCGCGTAAGCGCCGATTGATTCGGTTATGTATGTATTATACGTCGCGATATTATCGCGAGCCGACGAAACGGGTTCACGTGCTGACTTACGCACATCCCCGGCCGTACTTTCGTGACTTTCATTCATATAAATGCATGGGAGCGGCGATAGCTAAAAGCGAGTGGGTTTTACAGTAGCTAGAGAGGATGACGTGTGGCATAGCGAAACAATAAAGTATCGCTCTGTCTCGGCTCACTGTGCATATCCTTATGCGGCAGCATGTTATTCCAGAGACGATAGTGTTTTATTACCTGTGATTTATTGCAATATTTACCAACGATTACGATTGCAACATTGTCTTTCATATCGTTCTTCTTTCTTTCGTTGACCGGCTCTATCATCGAATAATACAACTCTCTCTATTGATTTATTCGTTCATTGATCCGCGATCCGGTTGAAGAGAAGTTACGAAATGTTTATGTTTCCTTTGCGCACTTGATTGTATTCTAACTTCAATCAATACAATTTTTAAACTCGTCCAAAAAATACCTACTCTCTCATAAGTTAGTTAGGTACTTTAATCTTAAAGAGGTGTCAATGAGAAACAAATAATAATTTGTTACACTGATATATTTACGTATAAGTGATAATAACAATAACAATAATAACAATAAGGTTTGGAAATATAATGCGGCACGAGACACTTCAATATGCCACTATTCTGTCCACCTGCTCATTCACGATTCTCTTCTTACAAGAGACTATCGAGTACCAAAAAGTGTCGATAAATTGTTTTACAAGAGTTTGTAAGAGAACGAAATTTCTCCTTCCTCTACCTGGCAAGAAGACAGTTCCATATTGCAAAGTTTTCCCTTATCGCGACAGCCAAAAGAAGAGAGCGAAAGAGCGGAAACGCGATAACATCCATACATTCATCATTCCTGGTAACCGGGACTAGACCGTCGTCCCAACGCACATGACGTGATAACGGTCGTAGCCCCTGGCTCTAGGTACGATAAGTTAATATACAAACAGCGAGTCCCTCAGCATCCTCGTTTCCTGATCCACATCTCTAAGCTAACTTATTAGAACGACCCAGGGTTCAGATCCTAAGGTTTGGTCGGTGCGAGAGATTACGTCAGAGATGCAGGAGCTTCGAACGTGTGTCGGTCAGTGGCTCGAGATCTTATTTTTCTTTCGATTCTTCATGGTTCCCCTTCCGTGGAGGAGACCGAACGGTAGAACACGAATGAAACAAGCCACAGGCACCGGGACCATTAGTCATAAGGACCACCGTGCGAGACCATTCGTGGCCCATCGTCATATGGGCCAAACCTCTGCAGGATATTTCGTAAACGCGTTATCGTAAACACGAAAATCTGGCTTCCCCCTTGATAGACCCTTCGAAGATGACCCATCTCTCGAGCTTTCCCCTTTTTTTGTTCAAGAGGATTGTCCGAAAACGAGAGGTTGGTGAGATTTGGGAAGATTCCTTTTCGCTTTCGGCTTTGCTCGTTTAGCGGGCCATAAATCGCGCGACAGAGTCGTGTGACAGGCGGAGTATTCTTGAAAAATAGTGAAGCGTCCTCTTGATATTTTTAACCGTTCCGCGACCTTCGCCGTCCGATAGTATCCTCTTTTCTTTGTTGAACTTTCTCATATCTGGAGAATTAGGTACACGTATATTGGAAATAGTTATACAGAGTACTGGAATCTTTAGATTTTGTTTAAACAATTATGTTTAATAAAGGTTAGATACATTTTTAAAGAAACGATAGAATGGGAAATTACGATTGCATAGAAAAGATGCATTTTATGTTATTAACTTTTTATTATGCACTTTCTTCTTTGCTACTGGGATATGATTTCCCGAATGTCAACCTCGCTCGATTTCAAGCGTAATACAGCCGTAGCACATACAACTACCCCTGGGATTTTTCTTCGTCTTGTTGGCTATACGCGATCGGTTTGATCGTGAATAGAACAATTTAGCATAGGACAATGAGCTCGTAACCAGCTAAACGAACCGTAAACGTGAGTCATAGTATCCTCGATCTCCTACTCTACGCCCGTGCGCCGGTATATTTTAGTGCCATTAGTATTTTTGATGATTCAGTTCACCGTGTTCCGCGGTAATTCATGGTACAGGGAACGCGAGGTTTGATGTCATCAGGTTGCTGTTTTCGATGAAAATAGGCTAATTTTCTGGTCCACATAAATTTACAGTCTCTCGTGGCATAATTTAGTGGCATCGTTTTTCGACTACATGTGTTACTTCATCTTCGCTTTTTCCGTTAAATGATGCGTGAAATTTTACGTTTAATATATTACGATCTTTTTCACCTTCACCATTAAAAATAATTGAGTTATAAAGAAATTGTTCCGAAGCCAGAAAATACGATAAAGTATACAAGATTTAGTTATGTTTCTTATTGATGTTCTCTATTATTTAATGAAGTGTATATTAATGTTACTTGATAGTATGTAAGTTCCTAGTTTGTAGCAACCTGTTGAACAAGTTCAATCGCTGCTTAATCTACTCATCATACGACCCACAACGTTGCAGACATATACAGAGTGTCCACGAATAACACAGTTCTTTCATAGTTGTAAAGAAATTAAAAATATAATTAAGTATACATTAAAGTTATATATGTAAAATATGAAAACCAAATGCATGTAGTAATAGAAAAATAATCTATACGATAGACGTGGGTCGAATACAATATTTTACATTATAATTCATCAAAAAATCGTAAAAGAATCATAAAACGTGCAAAAGTTATTTGCAATATATTGTTTGATTAAATCAGTAAAATTTGGAATCAATCAGTGTTTCATGAACGCCATGTACCTTGTAAAAGATTGTTCAGCCGGTTTCAAACGCACTGTAAAACTTGTTTTCACACTGCGTCCACATTAGTTTCTATTATGAATTATGTTCACGTCGAACAAATCCGATTATAGCTTTCGTATACGTAACTGCGTAATGAATCAGAGAAAATCCAATATACTTGGCAGTTTATGATACTTGCTACGGTTATATGGGATATGATATTATCTACATCTTATTCTCACCATTTTTCACCTTAATAAGCATAATCTTCGTTATATTATAAAAATCTCCGCTCGTAAATTCCGTTTTCCATTATCAAATTGGTGGAGAGTAACCCGATGTCGGATAAATGCAGTTTCACCGTACGAAGAACTAAAATCTTACTCGTCTCTAACGATTCGTTGAACCTACCCTTGAACAGAATCTCCCATGATCCATTTCTTCACCAAGTGTTTCGGCCATCCATCGGCATCTTCCTCTCCGCGTCTTCCGGACTCGCATGCAAATCACGCGGTCTGGCCAATGGATGCTCGTCTCCTTCTGTTTCCTTCGTGTTGGTCGCCGTAGTTGCGTAGGTTTGCTCACGAACGTGGACACGTGCGCCGCCGGAAAGATGGAACAGGGTTATTTCTGTCGTCATCAGTCACTCGTGGCGGGCTTAAGTCCCTGGCGCACGGGCTCACCAGGAGAAAGGGAGTAAAACAGGCCTGTTCACCGGCAAGACACAACACAATGCCGCTACCACGGATTTGTTTCTTTTCCTGAGCTTTTGTACACGCGCACGGTCCGCTCGCAAGTCGTTCGTGTAGAAGCGAGTCTCAATTCGACAAAGCTATTAGGTTTAGCGGAAAATTCCGTCTAATTTAGGCCAGAGCCACGCGAGATTTGAGACGCCGTCCGTTGCGTGACGTCCGTTGTAGAAATATGTATATTGTCGACGCACGTTCTTAGCGTGTGGGCTGAGCTCCAATATACAACAATATATTTCTATAACGGACGTCACGTAACAAACAGCGTTCCGATCGTGTTCAATGTCCCGGTCTTAAGACAAAAGTAGAATAGAAAATACGTTTCTTATTGTATTATTACGGCGCATTGCTACGTATCAAATATTATAAGATATTCTATAGAAATAATTTTCTGTAAAAATATCAGAACACCAATAATTCAATCAAAGCGAAATCTCTCGTTCCCTTCATACGAACGTTGCGATTGACATATACAAATATCTCATACATACAAATGAAAAATCATATCGATAACGGCTCCTTCGCATCCTCTAGAAATTTAGGAAATTTTTTAACAGAAAAATAAGATTCGATCAAAAATGACACACTTGATTCGATAGGGATAAATATCGAAAATTACAAATATCGAATATTCCAGTACGCTCCAGTACGAATATCGCATTAGTACGGCAAAGTCATCGTAACTCTACCCTGTTACAATTTATCGGTGTAGTCGAAAGCAAAAAGATTCATTCAATGAGCGTGATTAATACCGGACGTTCGATAAATGACGCGTCGGAAGCGAGCACGAGATTTCGATAACGGTTGCGAATCAAGCAACATACGCCTAACTACCGCTGAGATCGTGAGCGAGATCATCGTTGTCTCGGAGGCATTCATCGATTATCGTGAATCGCGGTTGCGTTCTCCAGCTACGATTTCATCCCGATAGGCCTGTTTCTTTGTGGTAACGACGGCGGTTGAGAATTCTATGGGAGAAGGGAGAAACTGACCTGACTGTTCTTTTCAGATAAGATCGAACGAAAGCGGGAAGCGTCGAACGTAGGCGTGACTCCCGTTGACACGGGAAAAGAGGCAACGGGACCAGGAAATCGAGCGTAGCTCCGATCGAAATCGTTGATTCGCGTGGTCGTTCTCGGTGAATCAGCACTACGCTTGCTTGTTAGTGAGAAAATGCGTCCGCGAAGCAACGATTAGGAAATTTTATTCATCGAGATACGTGACATTTGCTCGAGAAGAGCGCAGCTAGAAGGGAGGATATTGCTGAAGTGGTTTTAACACACACTCTCTTTTTTCATTGCACGTAGTCTGTTTTAAAAGTAGTGGAACTTTAAAGTATTAGATTAAGATTTAATTTCGGTATAATTTAGGTCATTGAAGAAGTAGATGTTAAAAGAAATTGTAAGCTACGTTGTAATCACGTATTGCTTAACAGCCTGCATTAATGAGAAAATGAAATCTAAATAACAATCAAAATTTCTTTAAGTCGCTAAATGCTATAAAGAGTATGCTGGCACTTTGCTTTGGATATCTCTCTTTCTGTGTGTATAAGTTTTAAAATCGCATCAACTGCGTCTGTGTAGTTATCGGCGACGATAATGTGAGCAGAAAGAGATTTACTCGTTAGATTTTGCTAAATAACGCGACGTCTTTCAGAGAGGAGAAAACGTTTCAGACTTAATTTCTATCGCAGAGACTTTCACATGTAGTTCCTTTGATCTGCTATTTGTTGGGAGAGTAATTAAAAAGCAATGGCAATTTAAAAGGACGTATTTATCGGTAATTTAACAATTGTAGATGTCGCGGGTTAGTTTTGGATGTCTCATATGAAGACTGTAAGGAAAAAACATAATAAGTTTTTCTTGATTTTCTGATACTTTTGTCTATGAAGAGAAAGTATCTTAGTATGAAATTGAAATAGAAACATTCAAATTCTCCATAAACACATGAATATCTAATAATTACATATCCGTGACATCCTTTCGCAAAGATACGAATCTTCGGTATTGTTACGCCGCGCAACACATCTGCATTCCATCCCGCGCGGCGCGACAGCCAACGGTCTACGTGCCGTCCTTCGAACCCTCCACAGGCCTAAGGACCCACCATAAAGTCGAAATTCTAACTGCATTGTTCGCACACATGGTTTAAGTCAATCTGTTTGCCAGAAAGAACTTTCTAATTCCAGAAGTGTTTTCAGCTGGTTTTTTAGAAGGGTCCTTGGGTTTATTACGTACTCTTAAGAATTGCGGAGAAAGCAGGTAGTGGCCTAACGAAAAAAGCGGAGATCTCCCTAACGGAAAATCCGAGTTTCCCCATAAACAATGTCGCATAGGACCCAAGTTAGTGGGAGGCTTCTTCCTCCTATCTTCCTTCCCAACATTGGTCATAACCAATCAGCATCGCGGATCATTGCCCTCACTTTCCTAACTGAAAATGTAAGCAACGAATCCGCGTTCTTCGTTCAAAGGGCACACCCATACCAAGCTTTCCTCCGCATTCACATTAGAATAAAACTTTAGAGTTTGATCGTCTCTCACGGTGCCGAGAGTTCCTGCATTTCCTACAACTCTCACCGTTCCTGTATCTTTCTGAGTTCCTTCATTATTCCTCAAGGTGCCTACACGGTCTAGAGTCTTCTAAGGCTCTCACTTATCCAGAACTCCGACAGTTCCTATAACTCTCAAGGGCCTAGAGCGCCTAAAGCTCTCCTTCTCTCATCCACGACTAACCCTTCTCTCGTTATCTGTATCTTAAACAACGGCGTTACTACTTGTGTGATTGTATAAAGTGTTGGAAATATACATTATTATAACTCGGACTCCCAGTGTTATACCGCATTAACCACCCCGATTATCCTAACCGAAATACGGGGATCGAACTATTCGTGGTGTCGATTATTCTAATCGTAACGGGAATTTACGACTCCCGTTGACGCGTATTCTAACGACCGCGTCTCCCCGCGATAGCTCGATAAACATGGTCCTTCGAGCCGGATACTGTGTCAAGTGAAAAGTGCACGCCAGTGACACCCACTCTCATACAGTGCCACGTGAGTCCAACAGCGGCGGTAAGCGTTACCACCCCAGCGAGGTCAGTAACGTTAAGGGTCGGCACATTTGAAGAGGTATAATTCGGTGGTTGAAACGCAACCACACAGCCTCCTGCCACAAAGTGGACAATCGCCAACAGAAGTAAGTTCAAACGATTTCATCATCAATTACATAAAAAATAATGGCAACCGGAAACGAACTTGCCGCCTTGCGTCGACGCCGGAGCTACTATATCGCCCAGTTTACACGCCTCGAAAAAAAACTCGACGACATTGAACAATCAGGCTGTCCGGAAGAGATCGACTTGCTTCAAATTAAAGAACGTCTAGAAACCGTCGAGAAGGAACTCCGTGCATTACAACACCAGATCGTAACTTTAGACGAGGGAGAGATCGCGCGCGGCAGTGAGCTAGCGGAAGAATACGAAAGACTGCAAATCCGAGTAGCCAAACAACTAATCAATACACGACGAAGTATACCGTCACAATCGACAAGCGGCGAATCAGCCGTCGGCCGCGAGTCCGCGTCGGTTAAACTCCCGGAAGAACAAACGCGCGGTCTCGAGATCAGAGAACAGTATAACGATATATGCGATCGGCTAAGACGTAACCAACGTACAGCACGACAACCCCGGTCATCGAGACCGGCACACAATGGATCAGCCACTGGTATCAAACTGCCGCGAAATGCTTTGAATCAATCAATCACTCAAGATCCTCTGGACCGAAAGGAGCTGATTCTCTTCCAAGACGACAACGGTCGTACTCCTCCGACGGAAGGCACCGCCTCAACTCCAGCGCCGATCCCGTCGCATACCACGCGGAGCTCACCGCGTGATACTCACAACATGTCAACTGTCCGCGATCTGACGACCACGTTCGCAGCGTCAGCATCGCAATCATCTGATTCGACGTTACACAACGTCTTGAATCAATCAATCACTCAAGATCCTCTGGACCAAAAGGAGCTGATTCTCTTCCAAGACGACAACGGTCGTACTCCTCCGACGGAAGGCACCGCCTCAACTCCAGCGCCGATCCCGTCGCATACCACGCGGAGCTCACCGCGTGATACTCACAACATGTCAACTGTCCGCGATCTGACGACCACGTTCGCAGCGTCAGCATCGCAATCATCTGATTCGACGTTACACAACGTCTTGAATCAATCAATCACTCAAGATCCTCTGGACCGAAAGGAGCTGAATCTCTTCCAAGACGACAACGGTCATACTCCTCCGACGGAAGGCACCGCCTCAACTCCAGCGCCGATCCCGTCGCATACCACGCGGAGCTCACCGCGTGACATTCGCACCATATCAACTACCCGCGATCTGACAACCACGTTCGCAGCGTCAGCATCGCAATCATCTGATTCGACGTTACACAACGTCTTGAATCAATCAATCGCTCGAGACCCTCTGGACCGGAAGGGACCGACTCTCATCCAAGACGACAACGGTCGTATTCCGCCAACGGAAACCATCGCATCCACTCAAACGGCGATTCCGTCGCATACCACGCTGAGCTTACCGCGTGACACTTATAATGTGTCACCCACACGCGATCTGACGACAACCACGTTCCCATCGTCAGCATCGCAACCATCTGATTCAACTACACAAAATGTCTCGAATCTGCCGGATGCTCCAGATCTGCAAGACCGGAAGGAACTGAATCACGTCCAGGACAAAAACGTTTATACTCCGCCAACGGAGAACATCACCTTACATGTTACACCGGACATGGACATCATATCGGAGAGTCTTTCTCCACAACCTAACGTGACGAATTCTCCATCGCCATGGCCGCGAGGAGCCACGCCTGCGAGTAACTCAAATCGGGATAATCTCCACGTTATTACCACCATGACTAATCAGTTAATTGTCAGTAGTTTTCAGAACGCGCCAGCTGATGTCAACACTTGTCCACTAAGCCCACAGAGTACTACGTGGGACAAATCTCTGATTCTGTCTCTTGCGGATTGTTGGACCACGCCGGTACAACTACCAGCCATCAGCGAGAAGGCGCGATCCGGATGGGTCTACGGGGGGAGCCTCGTCCCTCAATCAACCATGACCTCCTCCACGCTTCCTCAGCCGAAACAGCAACGAGGATGTCCAAATGACATGCAATACTTTCACGAATCTGATGTTGCAGAGATACCATACAAGAAAGGCGAAATCTGCTCCAGGTCTTACTACGATACAAGCCACGACATGTGGGACAAGATAGCACAATTGGGGCAAATCATCGGGGGGAGCTCAGTCCCCCAATCAAACACACAACTCTGCGGCGTGTTCGAATCTATACCATGCATCACCGGAGTTTCATTCAACGACACCTTCTGGGGCAAACTATTCAAGGACACCTCATGGGCCGAGGTGTTCCACGACACTGCATGGGCCGAACTGTTTCACGATACATCCTGGATCGTGAACTTCAACGGCCCCTTAACGCAACGGCGAACCAGACACCAGGACAGACGGGTGTCCCCTACGCAACGGCTTTTCGGTCGTATCATCGAGTTCACCCTGGCGACGACGGCCTCGTCAGGACAACTACGAACATCGAAGAAGCCGGATGAAAAACGCCTCTCCATGCAGATATTATCTACCGTTGGGAAATCGGCGAGATGTATAACGACATCTCCAGGGCTGAGGTGTTCTACGATACTTCATAAGCTGAGCTCTTCACGACATTTCTGGATCCGTAAACTTCAGTGGCAACTTTCTTGGCAATGCCAAGAACCACGGCGGTCCAGACTACAAGGCAGTCAACGGTCCTTCGACGCAGCGGCGAAGCAGTCTCCAGGACAGACAAATATCCTCAGCGCAGCGGCCTTTCGGCCGTATCATCAAATCCCTCCTGGCGACCACTACATTCTCTGGACGGCCACAGTTCACAGGACAGCAACAATCAACAAGGAGGCGGATGGAAAATTTAATTCATTTTATCTCGACAGATTTTTGATCGGTGCCCTCTCAACGGGGGGAGGATGTTACGCCGCGCAACACATCTGCATTCCATCCCGCGCGGCGCGACAGCCAACGGTCTACGTGCCGTCCTTCGAACCCTCCACAGGCCTAAGGACCCACCATAAAGTCGAAATTCTAACTGCATTGTTCGCACACATGGTTTAAGTCAATCTGTTTGCCAGAAAGAACTTTCTAATTCCAGAAGTGTTTTCAGCTGGTTTTTTAGAAGGGTCCTTGGGTTTATTACGTACTCTTAAGAATTGCGGAGAAAGCAGGTAGTGGCCTAACGAAAAAAGCGGAGATCTCCCTAACGGAAAATCCGAGTTTCCCCATAAACAATGTCGCATAGGACCCAAGTTAGTGGGAGGCTTCTTCCTCCTATCTTCCTTCCCAACATTGGTCATAACCAATCAGCATCGCGGATCATTGCCCTCACTTTCCTAACTGAAAATGTAAGCAACGAATCCGCGTTCTTCGTTCAAAGGGCACACCCATACCAAGCTTTCCTCCGCATTCACATTAGAATAAAACTTTAGAGTTTGATCGTCTCTCACGGTGCCGAGAGTTCCTGCATTTCCTACAACTCTCACCGTTCCTGTATCTTTCTGAGTTCCTTCATTATTCCTCAAGGTGCCTACACGGTCTAGAGTCTTCTAAGGCTCTCACTTATCCAGAACTCCGACAGTTCCTATAACTCTCAAGGGCCTAGAGCGCCTAAAGCTCTCCTTCTCTCATCCACGACTAACCCTTCTCTCGTTATCTGTATCTTAAACAACGGCGTTACTACTTGTGTGATTGTATAAAGTGTTGGAAATATACATTATTATAACTCGGACTCCCAGTGTTATACCGCATTAACCACCCCGATTATCCTAACCGAAATACGGGGATCGAACTATTCGTGGTGTCGATTATTCTAATCGTAACGGGAATTTACGACTCCCGTTGACGCGTATTCTAACGACCGCGTCTCCCCGCGATAGCTCGATAAACAGGTATTTTTCATTTTCTACATCGCACGTACCTTCCGTAATTCGCGAATTACAAAAGATGCGTGAAGCTTTCGCGCGCGATTCGTATATTCTCCAGCGGGTAACACGTGAAACGGCACATTTGCATTTCAAAGCGACTCGTTTCACTCTCCGATTCCTTCTCGTCGTTCGATCGGGTCGATACACGGCGCGCGCACTGCGCGCTGCATAATTTACACTCGGCAGAATCATTAACCAGCAATCGCAAAAATTCGCTCTCTCTCATCTGATATCATAGAATAGTCGCTGCTAAGTCGAGAAAGCAATAACTTCACTCGTGGGTGTTGGCTTTAAATTAAACGGCTGTCGCTGTTTGAAGATCGATCGCGTCGGACAATTTCTCTGCACAAAGAGAATCTCAGCTATAGTGTATATAAAAGTTACAATAAGAGGCAATAAATTAATACTATTCGTAAGTGAAAATGTAGATTCTAGATTAAATTTCTTCAGACATAATAAAGCATCTTTCTATTCCTTTCTGTATGAAAAACGAGTTTGTTGTCAAGTGTTGAACTACAATATGCGACAATATTGGTTATAAACGTAAAAAAAGAAATATAATAAATTACTTAGCATAGTTTCTAAGGTCCAATAATACTCTAAATATCAAAGAATACAAAGCTAGAAATAAGATTGCGTGATTCGGATAGCATCCTATCATAGCATGATAAAACGTAGTTTATTTGCAAACGGACCCTGAAATAAAATGAATGCAAAATATTTAAAATTCAGAATTCTTTAAAAATTATTTATTTGAACCTAGCACAAGATAAACTGTCCTTGTGCTATTCTTAAAATGAAAGCGACCCTTTCTTTCAATTTGTTATTTTTTATCTTTATTTCAAATAAAATTTACTCGCAAGCCTATCCAATACAAACGAAAAACATGTCGAAGTGAAAAGTAGAATAAAATAAAATAAGTTAAAGCGTCACGTATATACTTACGCATAAGCCATTCGAAGAACACCGAGGGACACCCAAGATGTGTATAATGATAACCAGGGTATCATACAACGTTCTACGATTGTCAATTAGAAACGTAGAAACTGAAACAAAACCAAGAGACCTGACAGTTCTGACAGAATTTTAGGATCCTTATCCTCTCGGGTTTTATCTAGACGTTCGTACGTGTACGCTTTGATGCCTAATCGTCTTTATGATATATACTTCTTTCGTCGATTGCGCCATGGGTCCCACGTAGAATAGCTTTCGTTTCGTCTTTGGTCGTTCAAGGCGACGATCGCTCGTCACGTTGCTTTGACACGGTACAAGCTCGCGTGTCGATTATTATTTACGCGCGTTTAACCTGTTCAGGCGTCCAGGATAGTCAGGAACCTGTTCACCGATGCACGTTGTCACTCGGGACGCTGCATCTCTCCGCGGTAACTTGTTCGCTCGTGTGCAACTGGTTCCGTGCTGTGAGCTCTGTCATAACCTGTCACTATATACCTACATCATCCACTATACCACATATCCTAAGGAAATTACGAGATAGATGGTCCGCTTGTATCCTCGATATCGAGGAATTTCTTCAAATGTCATTCGTGTAGCAAGTTTCTCTTCCTCTGCGTGAAATTTCACGTTTAATGCTACAGGTGATTGGAAGCTGCATTCATCGTGAGGAATATGCTTAGGATCGATTAATTAATGATTGTCGATAATGTTGCGAAGAATTTGTTAGTGACAGGGTAATCATGGCATGGCATACGAGTAAAATTTATCGTATAAGTTAGCACCGTACAAGTAATATAAATTACAAATGCAACTTGCATACGTTGAGCAAATCTTCAAAATAATTTATCTCAAATAACAAACGCAAAAATTTCTTGTTCCCAACATTTACCTTATTTCTTTCACGAAGAATTTAACTACGTGTTCCCTCAATCGTAGTAATTGTGCTGATAATAATAGATCGCTTAGTACACTGCATTTTGCCTGCTGACTTTAAATTTCAAGTTTATCATATGTTTATCAGTTCGAGATTTCGCAATTTATTTTATTTTATTTATTATTTAATTTCTAGGACAATCCGCGCTGTATGGAATAAATAAGAGCCTAAAAAATAGCGGCCTTTTCCCATCGACATTCAATGTGGCCGCAAAGGCGGACATCTTCGTCAACGCAACTTGCGGTGAAGAAGGGCCAGAAACATTTTGCAAACCTTCCGAATCGTCGAGATGCGCGGTTTGCGATGCCAGGAGTCCGGATCCAGGCAAGAAACATAATATTAGCAACATACTGGACTCGAGTCCCGGAAAGTGGTGGCAGAGTCCAACCCTTGCCAGAGGAGAACACTACGAATACGTGACGATAGTTTTGGATCTTAAACAGGTAAGATGGCTTTAAGATGATAAACAGTGATTTTTGTTCTATAGTTTCGTAAGGCATTTTTATGAATTTTCTATGTTCAAACCGATCGCCATTGAAGTTTTTAATTCAAAGTAATCTTCGTGGCGAATTGGTCATCAGTTTCTAGAAATCTGAACATTAGTTCTTTGTTTATTAACATTACAATATCCGTTTGTTTGTATCTTTGAAAAATTTTGTTATCATCCTTTATTTTGTCTTTGAAACGTTTGAAAGATAGTTTATTGTCATAGCATGTTCAGGTGTGGACAGGAGGCATAAAAGCAATGGATAAGGTTCGTACGAACATGCGTTCTATTTGACGTTGCCTCAAATTTATAGCCACTTTGTATTCCGATAATCTGCAACTGCTTACCTTCGTAGAAGTTGTTCGACATGTCCTCGCTCCGTATTATACGACACACACATGCAATTTTTGAAAAATCGCGAAATTCTTTGATACGACGACTGCAAACTTGCATACAGACCGATCATTTCGAGCACCTTTTACACAGGTAAGCAGTCGCGGATTACCGAAGCTCAAGAACGGCTGTAACTGTGGAACAAGGTTAGGACACGTGTTCCTATGAACCTTTTTCATTGTTTGCGTGCTTGCTGTTCACTCCTAACGTGGGTCCCACGTGTTACAGTACAACTTGTATATCAAAACGTGTCTGGATGTGATTACGTAACAATCTTTTCTCTTTTAATTGAAATTTAATATTCATACAAGTTGCGATTTAAAGTTCGGTACACGATTGCAGCAGCAGCGAAATTGAGATTTAAATCGCGTTGACAAAAAAAGAAAAAGCGGCCATCGAAACAGTTCCTTCAGTTACCTACAACGTGTAAATCGTCTGGTCAACTTCTATATAGCCTTCTGTTAAAGCGCGCCGCAGGATTAAAATACCCCTCTCAATCTCATCACAACCACCAACGCGTAAACCTAACTCCGTAGCAACGTTGCTTGTTTCAAAGGTAGGAAAGGAAAGACAATGGCGGGCTACCCCAGCCGCCGCGTGATCCCGTGAGAAAAGCGCGTTTCATTATTCAAACAAGCCTGTATTCCAAACGATTTATTCCCCTCGCGTCGCCTCTTCGGCTTTCGGCGAGCAAAACTCAAGCGGCCGCCTTACATTACGCCGCCATTAAGGGGTCGTGTAGTGGGCGCTGAAGAGAGGTTCCTTGTCCCTTCCGAAAAATCGTAAAGTCGCTTTTTCCCTGTTCGTTAGGCTCGTTTCTCGGATTGTGCCCGATCCTCTACGAATTTATGTTCTCTACGAACCGCGTGGCGGCGGCGGCTCGGCTGAAAAGAGAGCTCTGGGGAAAGGAGGTTGGAGAAGAACGTCAACTCTGGGAAAAAGAGAAGGTGGAGGCGACGCCGATTACGCGAAGCAGAGCAAACGGAGATAGACAGATAGGATGGCTAGATAGAGAAGGGCAATGGTTACTTTCTGGTCCCTTTCTTGGAATTTCGCATGCAGCGAGCAACGGCTATACCTGGGGAGCGGGTCCCGCAGCAAATTGCGAACGGCGCTGGCGAAAAACGCTTTAACAAGCAACGCGGCCCTTCTTAGATTCCCTTGGTAATAAGGACGCGACGCAATCGAGAAAGTGGGAGGGTCGGATATTCTGGGGCAAACAACTTTTCCGTTAACTACAGTCGGTCAGAAAAGTCTACGTATATTTCTTAAATGGAAAATACTATGGTAGAAATCGTTGGCTCTACGAACTTCTTTGGTAAATTACAGTATACATATCGTTAAACCGTAACACGATTTATTCACATTCGTTTTTATTGAGGGAGAGGAAGTACAAAAATGCGACATGTGTCGTTACAAAAATTACATACACCTGTTATATTTGCATAAAATCATAAAAATAGTAGGCTTAATATTATACTAATATCTTATGGATCTTCTGTAAGAAAGAATAGCCTGCTGTCTCCTTGTCATTGATAGAATTAAAAGTCACGTAATTGGTGGAATTTTATGTCTGTGGAATTTTAATTCTTCAAATTCCTTTTAGAAATATAAATATTCTATTTTATCGTAAACAGGGGAGCAGGTTAACCCCTTTTTCATACATAAGCGAAATGTCGCAAGGTACAAAATTAATACCAATATGATAATTATCTAAATACCTAATCCGTTTCGGAGAACTTTCTCTACGTTTGATATAAAAGAAGATATAGAGTCGCGGAAGAAGTTTATGCTTCCAGTGAATTGGTTTGTTAAATTTGACAATCTGGTGATAACATCGGTACGTTCGTAACGAGAAGTGCACAGCTGAGTGTGAACGTATGAGAATGCCTGACCTTTCTAACAGGCACATTGATATTAATTCTCTCGAGAATTCTCTCGAGAAGTTGCAATGTTCAGTAAACACGTAATATCCGAATGGTTTATACGACCAAGTTTATACGCATAATATGCTAATATGAATAATATTCTCTCCTAATAATTTCTCAGCTTTTCTGAAATTTTCGCGAGTGTTCCAATGCTTACGAGCGGGGGTGTAGCCGTAGCTGCTACTTGTTTTTACTTTTCCCTTTTCGATTAGGCTGCGCGATCGCGTATGCATACAATACGTATATACATCGAGCAATTTATTCTTGTTGCTGGTGTTGTCGGTATTGGGAGTCACAAATGATGCTCGTTAGAGGTGAAACCGTTCGCGACCGACATAATCGCCACCGCTGTTTTAACGCGATATTAATCACAGTAATCAGCCCAGCCTTGGTCAACGTATAATCATCCCAGAGGCTCGGGCGTGCTAGAGAACTTCTTAAAAATGTAATCTGCAACGCCTCATCTCGTTCTCGGATCCTCCATCTTCTAAAATATTTCGAAATAGCCACGTGTAGGAATTTGGATCGTGAACACATTGATTTTCGTTCATATGTTCCTTGATTTATGTCGTAAAGGTATTGGATTACAAACGGTCCGGCAGGGACGCTGGGATTAATACATTTGAATTGTAAATTAGCTTCTTAACCAAGCAAATGAGACTTCTTGTAGGTCAATCTTTTTCATCAGATCTAATTTCTGCGATAAAAAAGATTGAATTTCGTGCGTTCAACGATGAATTAATTTAATCTAGATCGTGGGTCGGATTGTTGTTTCTAAAATCTTGATAATAAAATAATGAAAATGTTGCGACAAAGTGATTGCTCGCTTAGCCTTTGGCCACGTAGCAAGTCACACAGCGAACTAGGTAAAATGTTATAAACAATTTTCTTCGAAATTACTGCTGAAAGAAACTATGGATTTCTTCTGTTTTAGATTAAATAGCATAAGGAAACTAGCTATTATAGATGTAATAAATTTTACGATGGAATTTCCAAGGGAACAAAACTCCGCCTAATTTTTCTTTTAAATGATCAGTCGCCGTTACGTATATAATTTACTACACAACTTCTCGACTTTTACTTATAATATAATTTATTCTAACTTATTAACTCTCCAACTATTAACTTTCGTTATTCATTAATTATTTATTTCTTTATAAAATGTCTGCACGAACAGACAGTCGTCTCAACACACACTTAATCATAGCAAAGTTTCCTAACTTAATTATTCAAGCATAAAATGCAAATATTGAAATGCAGTAGCGAAAAGGGATCGTTTAATAATTATAATGATCATCGTTCAGAGTATTACGACCATCTAGTCAAATTAACGAGTACCTAATTATCGCACAGCAGCCCTATCTGAGAAACAACTATTACGTTAATATCAAAATAAAAATTGAACAACATTGAGATGGAGTAACGTACGCGTTAAGATATGTAGACGAAATCTTGGCGTGTAATTAGAGGATGGTTCGGAGTATTCGTCTCTAATTGGATACTGATTGCAAAGCTAATCCTTCCTGGGCAAGATATCTTTGACGAATAATCGTGGAATGTCGTATCGGCTGTAGGTGATTTCTCTGTAATAATTAATTAAAAGGCTTCGTTAACGAATGTCTTTAATACGATGTTTGCGGAGATCGAGCTGTTATTAATAGTCACAGAGAATGTGCTGAGAAAAATATATCGATGATTGATGAAGCATTTGCAAGCATCTAGCTCTTCAGCGATGCATTAATTAAATTTTTTATCTGGAAATTACGGTGAGAAATGGATGGTAGATAGTTTATGAGAAGGATGAAAAGAATAATTGCGTTAGACAGCAGAGGATAAGTGTTTTAGATTTTCTTATGTATTCTATTTATCATGTTACTGTAAATGAAATTTATTTCAGTCAAATATTTCCATCATAGGTACGGTTTCTTTAAGGGGGGTCTTAGATATTGATTTATTTTATTAAATTTATATAATTTCTACCATCCTATTGATACGTGTCTCTTTTATCCGAAGAAGAAAATAGTTAAATTTTTCTCATATTATTGTATTAAATATTAAGAAGGTCAAAATTATTAATCCAACGAATTCGTAACGAGTCGTCAATTACCCGAATATTTCAACCTGAACTGCGATCATGTAACTACAATTACATCTTTCACAAATTACATCTTCCACAAGGGTACAGATATTAAATATTAAAAGGTACGCCACGGAAAGGGTGAGTTACCATACATCATCGAACCGTCGAACTTTCGAGCTCGCCTCTAGACCCTGCCAGGCTCTCTATAAAATGACCATGTACACCGAGGTTCGTCGTGATATTTTTAAATTACGGTCCACGTGTATCAGGAGTGATTATGCTAATCGGTGGATAAGCAGGCTGCGGCGGTCATATTTATGATCCTCGTTAACGTTCATTGCGCTTATTAATTTTACGAGCGGTTGTCGTTTGTTCACGATTGTTTTCTTTCGTCTGGTAACCAGCCAACATCCCGAATCAACGTTGTATCATTGTACTTCGCGAACGTTGCGATTATTACCTGTAACGATTGGCAATCATGATATCGAGCTATAGATATTTTTATCGATCCAATTAAACTTTCATTAGCATAACGCCGTAATTAACGAAACCGAAGGGGATAGGGAAGCTTACGAAACTCTGTTTGTCGAAATGTTGAAATTAAGACATTCCCTACTGGGCTATAAGAAATTTCGTTTCAATTTCCCACGAGAAAAATAGAAGAAGCTTCGTTCGATTTCATCGAAGATGCTTCTGTACAGCAATTACAATGACAAACTTTATACGTCTGGTCTGCTGTTACAACATGTTTTTCTAGTTATTTTAACTGTTCAGTATTTAGTGAAATGTGATCAGCTCTTTGCTCGAGCAGTGTTCTATTATTATATTAATACATCTCATGTCGATTTCAATGATCTTGGAAAATGTCGTCAGGGTCAGCATTCCGAGTAAGTTCACTTATTAAGCATATAATCGCCGCTCGATTTTAATTCTGGAAATATTCATAGGAATATTTTGGATAATTTTCAGTTTGTAAATTAGAAGATAATAAAGCAACGGGCTTGTACTTGGATGAATGTTTCGAAAAGTACCATACTAATAAATTAGAATGACATAGTTTCAAAAATATTTTTATCTTCATCGCCTCTTCAAAGCGTGACAGCTTGGAGAACGCATATAGATCTTGGGCGAATGGAGAGGAAAAGAGTTTATTTTGTAAAACCAGCGGAAGGACATTTGAACATGAAACATTTGGAACGTTTGAGAGGAATGTACGAAGAAATTGATGGAACAAGCCTGGCCGTGGAAAGAATACTAGCGCGAGAAGGAAAAGCGGAAGCAGTCGAGTGGCTAAAAAAGATAGAAAGGAAAAAAGACAAGGAGGCGGAGGAAATATGATGAAAGTGGGCTGTGCAAAGTGTGAAATACAAGTAGCAACCAACGAAATATAGTTTAAGGTAGTTTTAAGGAACAAAGGCGCTTTATAGCAAACCAAAGACAGTCTTGCGATACAAAAAGCGATTGGATCGCCAAAGAAATAATTACATAGGACAAGTTCGACAACAAGTAGGATAAAGATAACGTATGCATTGTCATCTATGTAATCAAGTTCAATCTCTGCGCTAATAAGTTGAAATTGAACAAATTATAATACATACAACTTCATCACCATTTTATTATTTCAACAGCTTTTGCAAGAAATTTACTCACAGCCTAGCGTCATATACATACGTGTAATGTAAAGACGTTTGCAACATTAGGTGAAATTATTTTTAATTCTTCCTTAAATGGCGGTAGCGAACTTGTTAAATACATGCCGGTGGTCGTAATAAAATAGATTTTACTCGCACATATTTTTTTCTCAATTACAAACTCCTTCCCCAGATTCCTGCAATTAGTATCACCCTCGGGATTCACGTTAACCGATGCGACACCGTTTTCCTTCGTGAATGCAGCGACAAACGACGCTTAATATATTCGCGGAGTTGCGGGAGCCTGACATTCCGTGCATTTCTTTCGAGTCGCTGGCTCATTTTAAATTTAACTTCTGTTTGCGCTACTGATTGGCATGACAGCACACCGAGAGATCAGAGCCCGACCCGGCCGCCCACGCGGACACGCTCGGCAAAATAAATTAATTTGTTCCTACCTAAAATGGTCCTGTTGATGGACTACCTATTATCTCGTCGTGGATGGCCCGGTTGGTGGAACATGTTGCACAATTACTAGACGGATACAAATGATCGTCGAAAGATCGAGAAAGAAAGGAGCGTCAGTTATTTCGGTGACAGAAAAATATGTTTCTTACCAAGAATTCAATACTGCATACTATATCCAAACATTTGTTTAATCTTTACAAGATGAAATTTATATTACAAGATGCCTGCACTAAGTTTATCGTTTAATTTATTATTATATTTAGCGTATTACATTTATTTCATTGTTGTAGTATAATTGTAATTTTCATTGTAATTATATTTAACCAGTTGCTCGATACTGGAGAATTTGAGAAGTGGCAAATCTTATGTTTGAATTTACCAACAAGTGATATCGTTCGTTTCTTCTTAGAAACACAACAACATCAATAATTTGTACATTTATATAGCTGCACGTTTTTTAAATTATATACTTCGATTCGTGGCGCATTGAATGCCAGAATTTTATCGAGTTTGGGAATCATAATGTGTAAGGTTAGGTATCTTTTTACAGCTTATGTGAAAGTATGAAAAATTGATGAAACTTTCTTTGTTATACAACTGGGTAGCGCGTTTCACCTGTATAGATGATATTAAAGAAATTGTAAGAAATATGTATGTAGAAAGTGCGCGTTTGGTAGAATGATTTTACAATAAAACACGATGAGTAATTGTCTTAAGAGTAACTGTCGAGAAATGAGAAAGTATTTATATCGTATTTTGAAAAAAATGCGACGAGCGTTATGGACATAGTGAAACTGGCCATGTGATCATTTCAAACTTTCAATTCAGGATATGATGTTAGAGGTTACAAAATGCTAAACGTTACAATGGTTGAAAAATATGCTGGAGAGAATAAAAGATACCAATTATAAATGTCCTTGTAACACTGTGTATCTAATTCAATGTGTAATTATTAATTCATTAATTTTGTAACTCTAAAATTACAACAATTAAATAACGATAACTATCTTTTCTTATAATTTGACACTTCATATCACCATACTAATATTGATAAACAGAAAAGTTAATTATTTTCTCCCGACAATCTTACCAATATAATCCCTAAATTCACTTCGAGGAACATCTTTCTTCCCATTAAAACCGACTCACGCTGACCCATAAAACGCTCCGAACATCTTTGAGACACTCATCCAGTATAATCTCAACTTATTGCTTTGGCCTTTTATGCGACGTAGTAACAGCCACGCCAAGTAGTTCAAATGCCCACAAACGCGGCCGAAGTACCAGCAAAGTGTCATTTGGAGGAAAAGTAGGACATCAGGAAGCGAGTATGTGGAATCGATTTTATGGTGTAACGAAGGATCAGAGGCTGGAACGGAGACGTCGTAACCCTTCGGGGCGTAGGGTCGAGTCGAAAGTGAAAAGAGGCAGCGAGTGGCACTCGACTCAGGTCGGCAGGACGCCATCGAAATCTTTCATTGTTCACGGATTAACGAGTCGTGTCAGGCTCCCTCCGATGCTTCGTGTTCAAGGTCCTCGAACCTGGCCGCCCGTCTTCGAACCACTGAATGAATCATCTCTTCTGGCCAGAGAGAAGAATGGAGAAAGACGAAGAAGTCGCGTAAATAATACCCCGTAGGGCAAGGAAGATCGGTTCTCGAGCGGGTCAGATTTGTTCGTTTTTCGACTGGATGATGCGGCCTGTAACACAAGCGAGGTACCCTTCTTTATCAGAGTTACGCGATCTCGTGCGAATCGTGTCTACCACAGTGTGATACTTGGAACCCAGTTTTGGAACTCGGGCAGCTGGTCCTACTTTATCTTCGCCATTATGAATTTTTAGTGGTATCGACTAGAGATTCGAAATAACAGTTATTTTAAACACATTTTTGGTAAAGGGTCATTGACTAAAAATAAATTTTTATTTCGATGAAAGCCAGTTATCAATAAATCGCGAAGAAATTTCTCAAACAGAAAAGAATGAAATGATTCAAAAATTTTAATTTTTAATTGTACTGATTAGGAATAACCATCGTGACTGATTGCAATTTTTTTCGACTGCCAGTAACCATTATCAGATGAGAGTAATTTATTTTTGGTTACTAATAAATATTGTCAATGGGCCGAATTTTAGTTTGGTTACCGATAACCATTATCGATGGCGAAAAATTCTTTTGGTTACCGCTAATCGATATTGGCGACAAAAATTTTTTGTAATTACGTTCGACAATCGTACAATTTTATTAAATACATTACATTAAGATATCGCATTAAGACTTGTACATTTTATTGAGTAAAAAAGACGGTATTAAAATATATAAAACAAAGAATAGGATAAACTGTTGGTACGATATTTTTATTAAGCCTTATATTAATATTGTACTTCAGTATCGTCTGTTCTATTCTTTGTTTCGTATATTTTCATACCGTTTTATCGCTTAATAAAATATATAAGTTTTATAATTAATTCTTCTATGTTGTCAATGAATACGTACTAATCATCAGTAATGTTAATAACAATTGACAATATCCGAATATAAACAGAAAAAATTGTTGCCACTGATAATGGTCATCGGTAACGAAAATCAGATTCTGGCCTTCGATAATTATAATGCTTACTAATAACCATAAAGAATTCCGGTCGTTTATATTGGTTACTGGTAATCAAAATTAAATTCCCGTCATCGATAACGGTTATTTGTACCAAAAATAAAATTCCCTTCATCGATAATGATTGCCGGTAACCAAACAAATTTTAGTCATTTATAATGGTTATTCGTAACCAAAACCTTTTAATTCAAGATATTATCTCTTATGCCGTAGCTTTAAACATTATTTATGTTTCATCAGTCGACTCGTCTGATATTAACCTAAATTAAATACAATCATGAACGTTCACCATGGCACATCCTTTGTAAAAAAAAAAAAGAAATTATTAAAGTTAAATAAGAGGAACTAAGAATTTTATTATAAAAAAAGTCAACAAATAAATATACATGGGATAAATAGACAAAACACTATATCATAGCGTTTAAAGTCACTTTTATATCATGAACTGGTTCAAAAGAAAATCGCCAATTCCGCCCGCTATCGTTAATATTTAAGATCAGAGTAAAATTGTAGCGAGATCTTAATTTTTCAATCGCGATTCTCTTCGCGTCACGCGTTTCAAATAAATCATCTTCCCCGTGTCCGTATAAAAGTTCCGAGCTTACGGTGAATTAAAAAAGTAACGAGTGCATTTTTTCCCCGGGTCCGGCACGGATGATCATTAATAACAAGAAAGTACCTCCACCCGGGACAGAAAGCTTGCGCGATCAAAGTGTGTCAGGCGATCAGTCAGAAGGGACTTTTTACTGCACGAAACGGTTTAAGAGGCCGCACGGCGGTTCTTTGATTTTGGCCGGCGTGCGCGGACACCATGGCACGTTACGAATTTACCTCGTAATTCAATTCCCACGGCCACTGGCGATAATTACAGACCGCGGTGCTGAACCTTCGCGTACCACCGTGCCGTGTGGCCATCTTTTTGCTCTTTCAACTGACTACAGGTGATTCTGCTCCGTGTTCTCCACGACCAACCGCTCCTTTTCTTCCTGCTTTCTTTCGGTCGGGTCTCATATTCTTCTCTTTTCTTTTCTTAGCCTCTTTTTCTTCTTTCTTTTATGTGCTCACTTTGGTACTTCTTACCTGCTTTTACAGCGTTGCCCTCATTCACGCCTTTACCTACAGTCTCGTTCTCTTGCTTCTTTTTTCTTCTTCGTTTATCTTCTTTACTACTTACAATTAGCTTCTTCTCGTTCCACTCCTCGTTACTTCTCTCTCTCTCTCCCCGGGTTTTTTTCATAAATTTGTAAGTTTTTGTTTCTTGAAATAATCCAGAATGTTAACCATTTTATTCTCTTTAATCTTTCTGTCATCGTTTTCTTGTTTATCGCCAGTTTTTTACTAGTTTTGTTTATTACCAAAACCGGTAAAAATTCGCTAACCGTGATGTTTTATAATCTCAAAATATCATTCCGCTAGTCGGCCGATCTCGCTTGACATCGACATTTAACATCTCATTATACTTGATAAAGTAAGAAATTTGAACTTTATTTAATTCCACTCGTCAATTTGAGATACAATTTGCCCTAATAACTTTATTCCATAATCTCGTCGTTTCTTCTTCGCTACATTACTTTCCACGCACATTTCTCTGTTATCATTTCTTATTTCTTTCTTCTCTGTTCCTCTCACTCCGTTTCTTACTTTCTTACTCCTTTCTTCAATTTATTTCCCCTCTCAGCCTCTCTCTACCCCCTGCACAAATTTTATCTCTCATCCAATCTCCCGTTACTTTTTATTTCATTTCTTGTCCTCCCATTCGTTCCCCATTTTCTGCCGCAGCTTCTGTCATTGTACCTCTTGCACACCGTTCTTCTCTTCCTGGTCTCTCCCAATCCCCGGCTATTGGCGGTGCACGCGGCAGAACAGCGTGAATTATTATCTCGAGCCGCAGTCGAACTGAGGTAGAACTCGTTATTAAGATATTTCGGAGCCCGTGATATTATCCGCGGCCCCTTGTCGATCCTTTGCCGACCAGAAGAGGAAATGACCCACCGTTCGATTGTAGCAATATGCTGGTAAAGAAAACGAAGAACGCGGAAGTTCAGTGATCATCAAGTACTTGTCGATTACTGCAGGCTCCGTTATTTCATGTGTTATTCCTCCTCTCTCTCTCTCTCTCTCTCTCTCTCCATCTCTCTGTTTGCTTTATTTATTTTTTCATAGCCCTTCCCCTCCGGGTTAAAACGCTCATCTAGTTACATTTCTTGTTGGTTTAAACTTATGATCTACTTTTCCGCCCACCAAGCTTAATATCTTTCGTACTTAACATCCTTCTTCCTCTATTTTGAAATACTTATTTTGCTCCTTTATAATGAAAGATTTGTTCGTTTATGGAAAGAAAGTTCTGATAGATCGTACTTTCTTTCTTTGATGTGAAATCTCGATTTATCTATCATACGTACATAGAGTGTCTCCTGTTTTTCCACAAAACGACGTTGATATACTGTGTGCATAAAGGCGAAGAGAAAATGTCACGTGAACAACTAACTTGATCTTAAGAAAGCTCGGACAGCTTTAAACAGCGCCGCGTACAATTAGCGCTGTGTGCGAGATTCACAAAAATTTGTCAGGTGTCCGGAAAAGTTCAAAGCGGACGCGCTACGTTTGCCGGCCACCATAACAGCTGTCCAATTAGCGCGTTCGAGGCCGCCATAAATTCCTGTTCGATGAGCGGCGTTCTTTCCCGTAATAACCCATGGGGGAAGGGCTGTTTCCTGGGAAGTAACTCGCCACCCACTTTGGACCACCGTTTTCGTCGGTGAAACTTCTTACAAGCGCGAACAGAGAGGCGGAAACTATGAAAAAATTAACCGGTATCAAGAGATGGTAACGACTTCGTGACCGGCTGCAGAGTTTGAAAATGTGAGAAAATCGAGAGCGCGAGCTGGTTGGCGATAAATCAATAGAATCTTCTGGTTCACCAGCCGAAAGACTGCTTCGGGGAAGACATACCTATCGACCGTAATAAAAGAAACTTTTCTTGACTGGATATATTGCATCTCTAAATATGTATAATTCGAGGCTACACTGATTTATAATGGGCATTAGGATCGTTTATGTGGATGAACTCGCGCGTGAATATGCGCACGTTGCCTTGATATTTGCGCAGGATCGTGACCAGTTTCCACTTGTCCAGGTGAAAACGGTTCGACGCTGATGAATCGACCGGAACTAATCCTTCAGCTTTGATGACGGACCGGTAAACGCGATGCTTGCCGGTTGAGCATCTTGCAGGTTCAACTAGAAGTTAACCAAAGAAAGTGCAATGACAGTACGTACAATGAAATGAACATTCACGAAGTTTCGACAGTTCAGTTATACGAGCAAATGGATTTACGAAGAACGGAAAACCGCAAACACGGGTTCTCTTATCGCACATCTACCGTTCATTCACGATAAGGGTTAAAAGGAGCTTTGCGAAGTTGGCATCGCCAAGTGCAAAGTAAAAAACGAACAGTATTCGTTTATCCACATTTGTCCAATGAAAATGTTCGTTTGTACATCCTTCAAAATAAGATGATGACCATCTGAAAAGAAATTTGTCATCGGCACCTCCGTGAACATTTTTCATTGATTTGGTAGTTGGATGTGACTATTCCACGATTTGCCCACATTTGTCCTGATCCAAATTTTCGTTTGTCCATTTTTCAAGAAAACAGTTACAATTTCCATCGTACGTTCATCTGTTTAAAACGTTGACTGCCATAGACGTCGATGATCCGCGTTACTAAACTTTCACGAGCGATTAAAATCAGATAAATTCGATGGATTAAAAAATCTTCAAGGATGTTAATGATGTAGATGACATTGTCAGAAGAAAATAAGCGAATACAGAGCATAATATCTTGGAAAAAGTAAATGTTGGTACGTGTAGTATATTCGAATCTATTGCGGCTCCCAGGACGGAATATATAAAATTCGCGTGGCAGTCAACGTGTTAACTTGATCTATACCTGCTACGTCGCGCATGTACACACGATCAAGCGACTTCACGGCAATTAAGCTCATACCGCACCACGCGGCTTCTGGTTATTTTTAAACTGGTTTCCACGATGCACACGACACAGGCAACGTAAACGGTTCTGTTGCATTAAATAATTGCATTGGAACGGGAGAATGAGAGGGTGCAGCCACGACGTCACGAGGCGATTATTTCACCTGACGTTCGACCTGTTCGCGCCGTTTCCTTCGTCTTTTAATCGCTCGAAGGCAAGCGAGCCGAAGCGCTTTCGTGCTCCGTCGAACGTGTTATGCAGTTTTCCAACGATACTATCTTGTAATCCATATAGGAACACGCGGTGAATTGCATTTGAGATTGGTTTCTTCAATATGGTATGGTGACCTCGCGTGACCAATCAAATATAAAAATCATTCAAAAAAACCAATTCTTTTTCAACATGGCATCGTTGTGAGCGCGACAGCACGTTAGCTGGTACTGAGTCGAGCATTACACTTATGTACCCCTAATTTAGTTCAGTTAGGAAATCGATTTCCAATAAACACAATTTAAATATCGCAGCTGCTTCGAAGCTTATTTTTGTAAATTTTTCAATTCGTATTTGGTCCTCTTATACTAGAAATAAAAATTTTCTATTAGAAAAGTAAATCTGGAGATACTGATGAATTTAAGAATTATGATTCGTCATAAAAATAGATTTAGTAAAAATCAGCGAATAGAAGCAAGGAAAACGCTTAAACTCCGAAATGGTCGTATTCGATATAGCACGTGTGCGCAGCATCGAAAAATCGGCGGAAATATTCCTTGCAGGTATTCTTCAAAAATTATGCAGCACATTTTCTATCAAGCTTGACATAGCGCGCTTCTTGCAATGTCAACTATAATTTTGTCAATTTTCAGCATATTTTGATAAAACTTATACAGAATATTCTTCATGATATCCTGTGTATATACAATTAACTAAATAAAATCAATATAAATGGTAAGCGTCTTCAACCTCGTGCCTCATGGAGCTACATGTTTGCTTTTAAATCCTCTCATTACTACCAAGATTTGATATATCTCCAAAACGTAAACCAAAAAGACGAAGAAGGAAATATCACGAAGTACACATTAGCATCGCGAATCAACATGTTGTTAATGTATATCGAGGCAGCCGAGATATTATTCGTTTTCGCTGTAATCGAAGGCGCGAGGGTTTGCAGCATGGATGCACGATAAAGCAACGCTAGAGAGAAACGGCTAACAAAGAATAAATGCAGTACATAGCGGGCCGTTTATGGACGAGGCCTTGTGTCGCGCCGCAGGTATACTGGAGCAGGTATTTACCCGCGCAGGTTGTACACGGTACCTGCATACTTTCGGCTCCTCCGGCACCGAGCCGATCGTTCGTACAAGTATTCACGGCGTGGTTCCTCGAGCCAGGCAACGGTACGAAAAAAAGAGGTGAACGCTTGAAGATCCACAGGAGTGGAACATCCTTTTCGCTCGAAATGCTGATTCTGGTGCGAAGATCGATTGAATCTCTTGGTGGGAGCGTAATCGAGGAACCTCTAAATTTTTTTGCCGAGAGAGAGAGATTCAGGGTACAATGAGTATCTTGCTATGGCACAAATATAAATGTATGAATATATCGTACAATATAAAGTAAACGCCAGTTTACATATTCTAATATTGTCCCACGATGTCATCACGTTTTTGGAGTTCAAGATCAGCCGAAGACGTGTTCAAATGTATTTTTTCGTTCGCTGCAAGACGCAATAGAGAAAGACATACGTTTCCCGGGTAAAAATACCGGCAGCGTGTTTGTTGAATATTAAGAAGTACTATGATAAAGTTGTTAGAATTTCATTATTTCACGTGAATTCTGAAACATGAATACTTCGTAGCCTTTAACATTCGACAAACTTCACTCGTCGAAATTTAAAAGACCAGAATTCCAATTATAAAACTCCTAAATAAGGAACGAAAGGAAATTATATATGATACGAGAACATTTTAGGAGGCAAGCAATTAACAGTTATAAGTAACGAAACATCGTCGGTAAATTGACGATTTCATCGGCCGTGGTCCTGGCAACGGCTGACGAGGAAGCGTGCCCGTGTTCCAGTCGCAAAATTCTCGTGAAAGCGAATCGAGTCGTAAAATCGACTGCCCAGGACCACCCAAAGCCCGAGATAATACGTTTCTTTGGACTTTCTCGGGTGATGAAGGCGATTTCGCTGGTAACGAACAGCCGCGGCCCGTGAAACGGCTGAAAAGGCCTTGCACCCCCTTTATGCCGTGCACAATACATACAATAAATTAGACAGCGTCACGATTGATAATTAACCGGCAACGTAAACGACCCTTTAAAGTTCTTGCGCCCGGCTTGGCTCGTATATTCTGTAACAAGCATGATTTTTGGCATTGTTTGTTAACTCGAATGGCCCGCAGAAAGCCGAGTAATTAAGAGATCGTTTAAATGATTTTCTCGTTTGCTACAAGTATTCGACTCTTTGAAGAGGATCAACGTGATACAATGGGCAGAGTTGTTAAATACGTTTAACTACATACGAGCATAACGAGCTAAAAGTGTGCAGGATATATGAAAGGGTTGCGATGTGTGTAAAACATGAAATTGGAAAGTATGATTTATGGAAGAGTTTATGAGAGTTGTCTTGGGTGTAGAGACTGTAGGGAACTAGGTTGAGTCCATCATATTTTTTTCATTGTATTGCACACAAATTCACCACGAAAATATAATTATTAACATATGTTTACAAAAATATCTTTTAATTTCCTACAAATTAACAAAGACTGTCGTGATCTTATCAATAATACTTTGACGAGTCGTATATTTAATTTTAAACGAATAATTTATATGTCATATATATTATATAACATATATATATATATTTGCTGATTCTACAAAAGGGGAGTCAATATTGTTTTTTATCATTAATTTATCATTTGTGTATTTCATTCATTTATTTTATTCATTTATGCGTTGATTTTAAGATTTCATTAACAGTATAGTCATTCGTGTATCGTTAATAGAGATCGACTAAAATATTTACACGTATGTAGATTACATTATGAACAAATTATAGAAGAAGAAACAACATTCCGTCACAAACGAGAGAATGAAAAGGATGTAGAACTGAATGGCGAACAGTTTTCCGGATACTGTTGCGTAACGCACTACACTGTTCGTTCCTGTTCACGCGCTCAGAGGAGCACTGCAAAAGATTAATGATCCTAAGTGGGACCCGCCGTTTGGTCTCCTATTCGACGGAAGTTTATATCGGATCGAGACGCGGGCACTTCCTCGTGTCCAGGCTAATTTCGCTACTCATATACGTAGCTGCAAATGCACACATACTCGCTAAGATTTCTAGTTAACGTTGAGAATCGTGCGCGCGTTTGCGGTTCACGCGAATTACTTTTGGCAATGGTGCCATCGCAAAACCAGGTCCAAACCAAGATCACGTTGGCAAGAGACCAGGACGTGGAATTTCCGTGGCAGACCGCGCGGAGTCCGCTCGTCGATTTTACGTCCGCGGATTTCATCGTAAACGCGGATCAACGCGTTATGGAGAAGCCAAAAGGTCTCGACAATTCGCTACTTGGAAATCTCTGACAAACTTCAAGGATGATAAATTGTTTTATCCATTTTCTGATGGAGTTATCGATCTTCAATTGACAGATCGTGATCTTGAGGAAGGTTGCAAAGATTCTTTCGCAGGTAACGAGTCCAGGAATCTTTAATTAGAAATGGAAATGGTTCATCGCACTTTATGTACGATTTACTTGTTACACACCTTATTTTGATGGGAATCGCGGGCTACCACCTTTCGATTCACTGGACGCATGTACGTGCGCGTAAAACAACCAGACTTAGAGCGATATCGTGTTACCAATATAGAAGGTGGACGTATTAATTGCAGATGGATTTAAGGTAACACGAGACGACATAATCCGATTATGAGGCTCATGTCGGCTAGACGTCAGTTTCGACGGCGAGGATTTCTGGTTGAATATAAGGTTACGAGATCTTGCGGTTTGCTACATCGTCGATGTTCTTCCTTTTTCCTTTCGTATTGTGATCGAAGTTTTTCCACCTTTATTCGATGGATTACGAAAACGCTTGAATACACCGATTCGAAATGTTGTTTTAACGCTAGTAATTGAAATATTCCTTATAATTTTATATTTATATAATAATTAAATATTCTTAAATAAGATCTTATATCCCATTTTAAAATTACGCTTAATTTAAAATTTCTCTCAAATTCGAATTCGTTTCTTGTCGCAAAAAGACTGTCTTGAAAGAGTAAAATATCCAAGAATACTGTCGGACTTACACTATAAAATGGAGCCATTATTCGGATTACACAAGTCAGAAATCGTATCAATATGGAATCCAGATAATCAAAAATAACGTCGAACTTGGATTGAAATAAGAATTACGTTTCATCTTGAATGTAGTTTCCAACGATGTACCGCCACTCGTGATAAACGTTCTTCAGGCTCCGTTCCGCGTGCTTGTACCACACGGAACAAGAAGAAGAAGACGAAGAAGAAGGCAAGGGGCGAGAGTTGGCAGAAGAGCTAGAAAGGTTGTATCGTAAACAGATCTCGCGTCACGTTGTTATCCGCGATAGCATCTCGAGAAGCGACACCTCCGCGAAACGTGGCTTTATACGCGTGTCCGCTCAACTCCACGCGAACGTTTCACGCGTGTCGCCGACAATAAGCGTCGTACGATCGTTTACCAGCGCTACCTACTATTTGTATCGCGTTGTATCCAGCTGGTCGTCCGAAGGGTTTGTGCGAGATTGTAATCATTTTTGTTAAGGCTAGCAACCGAAGAACAAGACTGGAGAAGGAAAAAGGAGTAAATGGAATTTTCCTTTTAAATAGGTATATACATTTGTGATAACATGGTGATTTTTCTCTTCGAAACAGTGCAAAGTAATTATTAGCGATTAGCATTGATGTTTAGCATGTGATAATCTGGTATGAAATTATGTTTCTCTGTTACATGAAATAAAACTTGTTTCGGTTTTTGTGGACAGTTTAATTCATAGTTTGAAGTCGTATGAAACGTATAATTTAGAGTTTATCCTTTTTAATGCGTTCACAGCGTGTCCTCTTTGAATTAAGAATCTTCTTGAATCAATAATTGAAATGAATATAAGATGCTTTTATTTCTTGTATTTCGATGAATAAATTATATATTACATTGTGAGAAAAATAAAAATATTAAGTGATGTTTGTAGGAGATGAATGAAAATTGAGTTTGTATCTTATTAAATATTGGGTTACTAAAGTATGAAAATTAATTGGAACGTAAAGTTACATTAATTTCACTCATTCTATTTAAATATCTTATTTACATGTTCAATATAAAAAATCATTACGAACAACAGTTGTGCAAACTTTCAATATTAATACACAGTTCTCGTATAGATAGCCAAACATTAAAGCAAAACGTTATCTAAATTAGAAATACGAAATTCTATTAACACGTTCTCTTGTCACTTAGATAATGTCACTTTTTCTGAAACATTTATCAGCATTCCATATTTAGCGTATCTTAAATCGTAATATGTAACCATTATATATACTTAGCTATGCCTAATACGTTTCAAGATAACGCAAATCTATTTGCATATATACGTAATTGGCTATCAATTGGAATAATATGTTTGTTTCTATCTCTTACTTCGTATTATCTTCTAATAACTTTGAGCATTGAAGAAAGAACGTAGTATGCGTAATGCGAAAGATGTAAAACATAATTTCTCATTGTTAACTTTTTGTGAAAGAGATTAAAAGGAAATCCTGATATTTTACCACCCTTCAATAAAGAAACCCAGGCGAAGTATATATCCACATTAATATATTAGCATATACCTATTTTGCTTTAAAATTTGCATAAGCGATTGATCGTCGTTTCAAGAAAAATATCTATACCTCGATACATATATCGTAGAAAATTAAAGAATAAAAATTGAATTTCCACAAAATTTTTCGAAACAGTATTTTGATACGTACCAGTCAATCCAACACAAACTATTATTCCAGCTACCTAAAAATCCATCAGTCACTTTCCTTACTTTCAATTTAACATCTACGATAATTCACATTTTTCAATAACATTAGCTAATTCCACGAAGAAACATTCTTCCTAATGTTCAAAATTGTATGATCCACATCGAACCAAAAATCTGCAGATTTCAGTCGGAAATATTCGAAAGTGGAAAGAAGCGGGTCGTGGTAAGCGTGTATCCTTCCCAGTGTTTCTTACGAACGATGGTGTCGGGCATCCCTTTATGGGCGCGTCGCAAGACCGTAAGACCCCCGTTGAAGCGAGGCTAAGGGGCATCACTAATAAATTGGCATTGTGCGCTATCTTGCAAGGTCCGTAAATGGGGTGCAGCGAGGTGCAGCGGCAAGAAAGTTTACCGGACAGACGGTTCCTGGAGCCGGTAAGGCTTGAAGTGCTCCTCTTTGCGTGGCCGAGACTCGTTCCTCAGGGTCGGGGTTTCATCGAAGAAAGGGCGACGCTTGTCGTTATTAGAATTCTTGGACGCTTTGGTTTTCAAGGAATCGGCCGTGGTTTCTTCTCGTCGAAAATGCCTTCCTAGACTCTTAGTATAGTAATAGTAATGCACATTTCAAATTGGAATGTATAGCGTTGCGCAAAAGCCTTGCACCAAATTGTTTTGTTATGGTAAATGAATTTATTTTTAGATATTTTTAAGTATTTTTGCTACGTTTCTTTCACATATAACAGTACTACTTATACATCTGTACTGCTGTCTACTACAAAATAATAACATTCGCTCTTTCTCTTAGCGTGTCCCTAGACGATCAATAATGTTGTTAATATTTCAAAGTTCTCGACGAAAATTCAATTTGTTAATAAATATTGGAAATATTGCATTGACAGTATTGATACTTTTAATTGGGAATCTTGAAATATAGAAAATATATGTATTGATAGTCTAAAGGCACATGTATATTCTTCTTAAAAATTTCCCTTCAGTGTCAAGTGTGCGAAGTAAATTACAAAATCATGTACACTTGTTTTCTCTCTTTCATTGAACAATTTGAATCTTCTCTTTCCCACAAAATTTTTATTGAAGATTATAATACACGTACACAGGAAAATACGATGATCTTTGCTCGATAATAATCGTGCAATATACAAATATGAAATGTATTTTCTGTTATTACTAAAATCTTTGCACAGCTTTCTTTACAAAATCTGTAGACAACAAAGGACTTTTCCTTCTCGAGGGGGAGTTCTAAATAAGAAAAACAACAGGAAGTACAAACGAAAGTGTGAAAATTGCTTGATTGTACTTTGGAAATATAAATACAAATTACAGATTCAGGATAGCTCACGCAAATCTCTTGGCTGAAAATTGCCAGTGCATTATCGGCGTAAGACTTTTTGCTCCTTTCGGCTTACCCTTTGCGCGAGCGTGTTCACGCGGTCAGAAAATAGCGATTGCTTATGTATTCAGAATATCTGCCCTACACCGAGAATAGAGTGTGCAATTTACTTTAGCGTTATATCATCCAGCGCGTGAAAACAAAAGTACAGGGGCGTAGAAAACGAATGAATGGTCGGAATGATGCGGCAGTTCATCTCGCTTTGTAAGTTACCGATGAAATTGCCAACGACGAGGAACGTTTCAAGCATAGACGCGTATGCAGTTTTCCGTCAAAGAGCCAACCGCCGAAGATAATAATATTTGTGATGTGTAATTTACGATGTGGAATATTAGGTCGTTACAGACGAGATAGTTGAATTTTTCATAACGCTTTCAATATATCCAGCTTTATTGAAAATAATATTAATCAAAGCGTAATCCATCAATTTCAATACATTTTGATCATCGTAAAACGTATTACGATTAAAGTGATCATTCGAACGTTGTCGATAATTTTTCGATTTATTTTTTGATCTTCACGTTCTCTCGCTTAGCATATCAGCATCATATTATTTATTTTGTTAATTAAACACGAAGCGTTTTCGATCGCGTTATTTCTTTAAAAACTTGTATTGCTATCAAAAATGGAAGGAAATTATTAAAGAAAGAATGAAAATTCGAAGTAATAATATTTGTATTAAACGGTTAAAAATATTCAACGTGCCAAGTAAAACAGGAGAAGAAGAAAATCGATCAGGATTCGATACAATTACGATTGAACATTGTAACAGATATAATTTTACTTGAAGCTTTCAGCCAAAGGTTTTTAATATTGTATGACGCTAAGTAGAGAAATTTTATTAGTAGGTTCGTTTATCAGATTAACGAATAAAATTTATAGTTTCGCACGATCATTCTATAAGATTTATCGCGATTGTAAAAATATCGTCGTGAGCTTTAAGAATATTCAACGCGATGGATTTGAACAAGGTGCTAAGAAAGTTCCTCGGTTCCGCCACCTATAATTAGTGTATTTAGATATTGGCATGATTTACGCGGCCAGTCGCGGACAATTTGAGAGCTCACAGTCTGCGAATTCGGAAGTGGAGGCACTTTGTCAACCAAAAAGAACACAGTTGACTTTTAGATGTGTTTTAGATTTATATTTATCGTGCTGAAATGAGGATAATAAAAATGGCACTTACGGTTTGAATGGTACGAACCCTTTACGGCTGTGTCATTGGCCAGAAAATATTTATACGAATGAAATTAGACGATTGATAGCACTCGTGATTGCGATTATGGAGTGATTCGAGCATAGGGTGCAAACATTACCCACTGCAACGCGAAATGACGATCATAAACTGCATCATAAAGCGGATGGAAATGTTGAATCGTGACAACATTTATTGTCTACACAGAGTTTAAGTATACGCTCATTATATATGATAGTTTAAGCTTAACGAAATTAATACAAATTTTGAGTATATAACTCGAATAACAATTTCGTTTTGTGGTAGCCGAAAATTGTTCTTGTATCGACTTAATTTTGAAATTTAATTTGTTAGCTTGTTGTCCTTCGTATTGATTTTGTTATAAGAAAAAAGCATATTTGAAAAATATCATTTCACCTGAAAAATAAGTTTGTGTAACTTTTAAAATTTGCTCGCAATAAATGTGATGAGAAATCCGCTCCTCAACCAAATCACAACTACGAACGGATTCCACTAAAAAGAAGCACTTTGTAGGAGAGAAAAATTATATAACAACGTAATACAATACCTCCTTGACACAGAATGATCAAAATTACAGGATGTTTCGAATCTTCTTTTTAAATTGCTTTTTACAGAAAGAGAGAAATTTTTTAAATAGGAAATGAAAATTTGACGTATCTTTTCTCAAATTCTCCGTATTTACTACATATTTACAAACATTGTTTCACAAAAATTGACAAACCAGAATATACAATGAATGACAAACGATTTTTTCTAATCCTCTTTCGATTTTTGGGAAATTATTGCTTACGTTTGTGTTACATATAGACCAACGATATCATCGAATAATACGATCAAAGTCAAGCAATGATTATTTCCATTTCTGTCCACTGCATGCCGCTCTGTACGACGTGGTTAATTGTAAACAGTTCCGCGGATCTAATTAGCTACCATATGGTGTCTCTCTGACGACTGCTTGACTAATTCTCAGGGTAATCTTCGTGTCGTAAATTGTTCCGAGAAGATGCGACCTCCGAGTCAAAATGCAATTTGTGTATCATTTGAGGTCGTAATTGGACTGCGGTTAATTTTGTACGCGAACATTGCATTTACACACAAATGCTTTTAAAACGTTTGGATGCGTATGTTGCGAAAAATTATGGCGCCAGAAAAATTTTTTCAAGAGTCGTTGAGATTCATGGCACGATAGACAAGATTCTCCTATTCCTCGAAATTGAATATTTTGTAATTTTTTTTATAAGAGGTATCGTTTGTAATTAAATAGAAATATCTGTTTGCGAAAAGTATCAGTCCATACAGAGTTTGAGTTAATGAAATTTTCTATATGACAAGGAAATCTCTAATTTTGATCATTTTATCAAATTTCTAAAGAGTTAAAAATTTCCTAAATTGGCTTGTCTTCGTCTAAGATATTGTAAGTAGCAATAAATAAGATAGTTTGTATATAGCGATATTAAACTATTATCCATATTGAATATTTATGTTTTATACGTAAACGTAAAATTTGCACCTGCTAAATTTCGTATAGAAATTCATTCAAAATAACTTCATAAAATACCAGTTACAAGCAAATTTAAGAAACATATCCTATAAAATACAATTGTAAGCAGCATTCGCGATGCTCCATGTCCGACCGAAACATAATCTCGATCGCAACGGTGAGCCGTAGCTTGAGACTTCCCAGTACACCTGTATAACCGTACAATTGACGATAAAATCTCTTCCATTACAACGCAATCTGGCTCGATCTACACGCGTTCTTAGCGAAGGATCGAGTCTGATCGCCGACTCACGGCCCGACGCCGATCCGGTCATTATTGACTTTCTTCATCTCCTGAGCTTCCACTATAAAGCCATTTCTGTCATTCGATGCTAATACCGGCCGTATCCTTACAAGGCTGCGTCGATGTGTTCGAGCTCGAACGAAGGCGACTAGTCGTCGACCCGATCGTGGGAGCCTTCCCTTGGACGTGGTGCCCGTTTCTTCGGACCACGAGAATTCCGCTCTTCCTCTGGCAGCCTGACAAAAAAATCGTGTTTCTCGGATGCTTGAAGCGAGATCGAGCGTGACTTTTGCGGTCGTAGTCACTTTTAATTTTCTTCGAACCGATCACAACCACTTTTTTCCTCCTTTGGTCGAACCCTCTCCACGCGTTTGACCCTAAGTTTTACGAGGGATTCCGGAAATGTCAAACTTTTTAAAAAGAATTTTTGTTCTAGATCAGGTAATGTTTGATACGTTCGTTATTGATACAAGTTCTATCAGATACGCTAAATGAACATCTAATTCTCGTATAGGATTTATTTTCTGGTTACAAAGCTATGTAAGTATCGCGTATGCGCTTTAAAGATGACACAACTTAAGCGAGTTCCTCGGGAGAAGCGAGAAGCGATTTGAAAGATCATAAGAAAGATACATGCATTAAACGTATGATGTTGGCGAAAGTTGTGGATTCTGGGAAACAACGATGAAATAAAAATGATATTTCATTTTTAAGATTCATGTCCGATAAACGTTTCAACGTTGTTACGTGCATATTGCGAAGCTATCAACTTCAAAGAAATTTAGAAAATCTTTAAAAGGTTGTCCAGTTTAAATTCCCATAAACATAAGCATGTACCTTTTCTAACATTATTTTTGTTACATCTTTGTTCAAAGTTAATTCAAAGATTAATAAGTTTCAGGTTTATTTTAGGCTACTTCTTTATTAAAACACAAACAATAATTGTACTAGTCCTATGTAATTTATGTATTTTTTGTGAATATAATACAACCTATTACACTCCTCTCCCCTTTTTTTTTTTTATCAATTTTTACTGCAAAAATTCTGGAGAAGGGTAGAAGATAATAAAGAATAATTTTATATACTGGCGTGTTCGACGCAATCTGAGCGAAGTGCTTCTATGAAGCTGTGAGTGCAACATAATCGAAGTCTTCATGGTAGTGCGCTGCGGAAAGGTCGCGTTGGATAGGGTGCGTTAAGCATACAGCCCTTGACGTGTTTTCTTGCAGGGTCATCCAATCGAGCTTACTACTATTTACACTGAGGCAAACCCATCGAAGATAAACGTGCTGGCCCTTGAACCGAGAAGACCGGTTCGAAGCACTTTTTTCACACGATCCGTTGAAAATTAAAGTGCTTACTTGATAACTTCATGAAGTCCTCCATTATCGATTCTCGACAAATTCTCTGCATTCTTCTGTAAGAATACATCACGATGTATTTACCGTTTTTATTATTTGCACGGCTGATAAAAATATTCCGCTGTGCAAAGAGAGGTTCTTTCTTTCCTCAATTTTTATACTTTGCCATGTCCGACAAATTTATTTCGTTAGATATCTCGATGAAAGTTTTCTGGTATTTTACGATCGTACTCTCTTTTTAACGCAAATGCCATTCAATTGAATTACAATAAGGAGCGCGAAATATTTCGAGCAATGTTGGTTATTTTGACGAACAGCAAAATGGTTGAGCAACAACGACTCTCATCCGTAAAACACCAAGCGTCGTTCCATTCGAACCGAAACGACAGCGTAGAAATCATGTTTGTTTTCACCGCGTTCACCGACGTCCGTCGACATCCGAGATGGCGAAGAAAATCCAATATATACCCCGGTTGCTTGTATAGAAAGCGTCAACCTTGAACTCCGAATACACTGTCGGCTTCTACACGACCTACCCCATGACGAGGCACGCGATGCTGATAGCAGAGTCGAAGAAGCAGACGAACACGTGCAGCCAGTGTAAATATTTAGCCTTCGGAACGTTTGCACGCTGTGCTGTGTGTGTCGTACTTTTCCTCTTCTTCGCTTCTGCTTCGTCTTCTTCGTAAGTTCGTTGCGAGATTTCGGGACGCGCACGTTGCGTCCGTAAATACCGACAGCGCGGCTGGATCGCTTCGTAAATGGATTTAAAAACGATTTCGTAGCGTGGCAGACTTTTGATCGATGCATCTCGTTGTTATTAAATCGTGTTAGCCCTTTCGATGATTAGTAATCAATTATAACTTATTATATACAGATAGGTAGAAACATTAATCTATATTCAAATAAACACACATGTCTCAACAGTAAATCTCATGGTCATCTAACTCCGATGTAGAAAGCTTCGCCAATTCTACGCCTGCTTTACATCTCCACAAACTTTTCGATATTTTAAAAATTATGTCTGCAAGAGATCGGTCGAGGTATTGACAGTCTTTAATACCATTGAAGGAATGTGATTGATCGATTCATTGAAAAAGTTGCATCTACATTGTCAGATCGTACTTTACGATCAACAGGTTTCAATGTAAAACGTTCCAGTCCTGAAATCTCTAATTCTCATAGAAATCTTCTAATGTTTTTAAAAACTGAAACTAAAGGAAGAAACGAAGGTCTGATTTAAAACAGGCTGCCTCGGCTTCAATATTAACGAGCAGATTTCCATGATTCGACTAGTTGGAAGGATCTGCTACATGCACAGACCGAGCAAGAGAATCGGATAATTGAAGTCCGCTTCCTCGGGATTCGGATCGAGCGTCCCGGACGAAGTCCTTAGAAGGAAGCGGACCCCGCCGGTATCGCGGACATGCGATCTGTCTTTATGGTCCGAAAGTGGGCGTCGGTCTGGCCTCACAATGCCAGCGTAACGACGACACAACGAGGACAACGACAACGACAAAGACGGACCCGACGAGAGAATGAGGGACTCCTGTCTTGTTAACCCGACGAAACAGGGCGACGCGTGTCTGCTCGGCGACACAACGTCCACCGTCGAGACGCGATAGCCCTCGTGAGTTACTGTTCCATTCGACAAATTATTAAAAGAATGAGAAATGTTGGGTGGCTGCGAGTTTTTGTCTTTATGGAAAGAATATTGTAATTCTTCGTACTGTTTATTACTCGTTAGTTCACGTTATAATTTCCATTATCATTTGCAACTTTTTTCCATCTTAATGGCAGCCTGTGTATTTCTTTGTGGTAAAAGGACTCGTCCTTGAAAGCGAAACACTCATCCAGTGGCTGTTTAATATCTCCATCTTCGTAAAACGTTTTTTCCATTTAACTACTTAACGACCATACACGTGTTAACAGGCTTTCAAATTTCTATCTACCTTCCTTCATCTCCTGTTAACACGCTCCTACTTTATCGGTTGAATTTATGCAAAACTAAGAATACTCGCGTGCCAATTCCAACGAGGAGCCACACTGGGCAGATTTTATTCCGCTAATCACTATCAAAGGAAATCTTTGCAGACAAAGTGCGTTCGCGAAAGACTGATAAAAATGATCCGTAAAGAATCGAGGCATCGTTGTAAAGATTGCAGCGCACTCTTATGCATTGTACCATGTTTCTGTTTGTACCACACCATGAGTGATACATAAAGATTAATTGTGAAAATCTAAGTATACAATGTGCTTTATAAAGACATTTCTCCTTGCAAAGAACATCGAATATTCGTCTCACAATTTCTCATCCTATCGCTTTGCGTACGAACGAGTTAATAGTATTGCAGAATTTTGTAATTTTCAGAGGGGCAATTTCGTCTAAAATATCCTTTTTTCTGTTTTAAACATGATGCGTTATTGGGTATGTTGATCAGTTACTAAATCTATCAATTCTTGCAAAATATTTCGGTCCTTAAGAAATTAAAAAATATTGTATAAGAGGTTGTCAATAATTACATATCTCGTTTGAAATAATTAAACTCAGTTCTTATATCGGATAGTAATCGAATGAATTAAACTTGGTGCTCTACATCTTGAATGTGACTGCAAGAATACAGTGGTTCAGAAGTATAAGATTAGAATGGTTAGGATGTACGAAGAGAAAGTGCAGATATTCAAATTGCTACTGTCATAACTAGTAATAATAGTTTTAATTCTAACTCAATAAAACATGTCGCTTTTTTTGCAAACATTGCTGCAGGAAACACTATTTTCTAACAAAATAACAAGATTCGTATATCCTGTGGTGTAACGCGAACGACGATCGCGAATTGTTATTTGTTAGCACCGCGGGAAACGTGGCACAGCCGGAAACGTGGCACAGCCAGATGGATCGTGAGTAATTCAGCCACGTGGATTATTCCACACGATTCCTGCGTGCTTGAAATTAATTATCCAGTAGAAAATTCACCAGACTCCGCAGGGATTCTGGCAAACTGCAGGGTATCTATGGTTCTCTGTCCTCTAACTCCCTTTCCGCCGTTACACACTGAAATGAAATGGCTCGGCATATCGTAGGCATTCTGTGTACCATTGGCGATTCTCTCTGAAAGACGAAACACCACGTTAAACGATTAAAATATTTTGCATTTTGATGCAATCTTTTTATATCCTCGCGTATCCTAGAAAGTATCGAAGTTTAGAAATATCTTATTTATCGGTGTAACTTAAAATATTCTGAGCTTAAAATATTTATGGCAATCTTGCTGCATTAGTAATTGTTAGAAACTATAGTGCTATATATTATATAAATATACTTTATTGGCAATAAATGAATATAATATCTAATGTCATAAATTCTATCTGTCCAGGTGTATCAAATAGAGTACGTAATTGTGAAGGCAGCAAATTCACCAAGGCCGGCCGCATGGATTTTGGAGAAGTCTATCGATGGTGAAAATTTCCAACCGTGGCAGTATTACGCACCAAGCGATGAAGAATGTTGGACGCGGTATTCTGTGCCGCCTGTTACCGGAAAACCTATTTACATCGGAGACGACGATGTGATATGTACCAGCGTCTTTTCCAGGCAGACTCCTATGGAAAACGGAGAGGTAAGGACGCTACTATCTTTATTCGTACTTTTGGCTATGTACCGTGAACAAATCTTAGACCACCCAGCAAATAAATATTTTTCCTTTACAAATGAATATAAAGATACTCGATGAAAATTGTTAAAAATTGATTAATTTGAAACAATACTTTAGATGAGTTTCTTTTATGCTCTCGATAATAAATTTATTTTTATTTACGTACGTTGATTACTTTAACAATATCGAAAATATTTCTCTTTTTATTTCTGCAATTTTAATAATAATTTGTACACAGTAATGTCTATTAATGTTTGATTAATTTAAATTATCTCTCGCTGTATATCTACTCTACTCTACTATCAGAAACCTCGATTAGGAAAAAAACAATCAGATAAAAAATAGATTAAATTTCACGATCGTCGATCGTTTCGTCGAGAAACAAAGGTGTGTAATTATTTACGCGCGAAATCGGCTGTTATTTCTGTGTTAACGCGGTAGCTGTCCAGAGCCAGATCATTAATTATCGTTCGTCCCATGCAATCGCTGGTGTAATTACATGATTGGATGATTAGTCGGCTGACGCTTTGACGAGCAATACGAGTGCTTGCTTGGCTGCTTGGTGGAAGGAAACATTTCTTCCAAGGCATTTCCGCTGAACTCGCGGACTTTTTCTCCCTCAGTATCGTCTCGATCGAATTATACACTCGACCTTAAGTTATAAAGTAATTTCAGCGCGATTGAAACGGTCTGGTAGAAATGGAACGTTTACCAGGTGAAATTGGTCGATCGTTGCTCGTTACAGGTGACACTTCGTTACTTTCCCGATGAGACTGGCTCGTAGAATGCGACTGTTTTTGCTGATTAGTGTTGGAATTGTAAATACTTTCTGGAATCTTGCACGATAATTTGCCAAATAGTAATATTTACGATCTAGCATTTGACAAGTTGTAAACTGTAAACTTCTGTTATTTAATTGTCTCCCCGTTTTGCTCAAATAGGATCGCTGGTTCGTAATTTGTAATAATATTAACGAATTGACATTTGACAAGTTATAAATTGTAAACATTCGTTACATAATGGTTTTACTATCTTGCATCAAATAGTTTTTAATTTGTACAATTCACTCATAGAACTTTGTGTCTTTTATCAGAAACGATTAAATTTGTTACTGTTGTACGAAAGAATTTATCGACACTTGTAATTCGTAACTTGAGACATGTAAAACTTTAATAATATTTTACTATTATTCGTTCAAGCGTGGAAGAGAAACCTTATAGTTATGTTACTGTAGGGGTGTGTTGTCAAAACGACAAAGTTTCTTTGAAACTACAATAGCGTTAACATTGCAGCGTCAAATTTGTCCATTAGGTTAACGTCATATGTGCATATATATGCACTATCGTGTGCATTCTGTCCAATGTGCTTTCAAATTTCCTATAAATGTATAAAAATTCACCGATTATTCATCGGCCAAAAATTGTCCCCTTCCGTGTACGCAGCAGTTCAATTTCATTGTCGGAAAACTTATCACGGATGTGAAAATGCGAGAAGCATCTATCTGTAGGGGAATTAGCAAAGTTCTCGGAAGAGCAAACGGATAATTAGAGCTTACAGCCGTGCACGAGGCGGTGCGCACGAGATCGGTTTTGTGCAAACTGGAAGGTGGTTGAGAAAAGGAAGAGGACAGCGAGATCGATGGTGGAAAGAGAGGGAAAGGGAGAACGAATCGATGATACAAAAACGGCGATCCCTACATTCCGGCCATGTATGGTGTATGCTTGCCTTATATGGGGCTATCACGTACGCACCTCCTATGGGGGGTTGCCAGTTTTACGCTTCTGTACGCGGCTACGGATCGACCAGGAAAAAAATCGCAAAGCGACGAACAGCGAATCGGCCGAACGGTGTACGTCATGGGAGAAACAGCTGTCACAATTTCGAGGGAGTCATTGTTCAATTTAAGAAAAGGCGGACAATATTGGATGGATCTTAGTTGACTTTCGAAGAGAATCGTTGGTTGATTTTTTATCTACAGTGGCTGTGAAAAGTATTTGTACGAGCATTGTATTTATCGCAGCTAGGACGCGGATTTTATACACAATTCGTGTTACGGAGAATATAATTAAAGAAGCAGAAGCTCGGTGGAAAATTGTTCAATTATCGGTTATCATAGAAATCTATACTTTGGAAATTTTATATATCGTACATCCTGTGCGATCTTGTACTTTCAAATTTCCTACAAATACAGCGTAATTGCGATAATAATACAGTAATGGAAGAATTTCTACGATTCTTATACTCTGTAAAAAAATTGTTTTCGATCTTCTTCGCTTGATTTGCTTCAAAAAATAAATGGCAAAGGTACAGAGATTGTTGAAAAGCTTCGATCAGATCATTGAAAAATATAGAAAGGTAACAATTCGAACACTGAAGTACATCGACTTGCCACTCAACGTGCTGATTAGGTCCACGTATATTAAACTTGGTATTATTTAACAGTACTTTCATACGACTGTAGAAATATCGTACTACGAAAATGAAACGTAGAATTCGATAAAATAGATCACTTCATTGGAAAACAAGGCTACGTGCGAACACTTTCTGTAGTCACTCTGTATTAGTTGATTTCCGTGAAATGATCGTTTGTAGAATAATCGTTCGAGGAATCTGGGAGTTCCAGGGGAACTTTACGTGAATCTTTTCGATAAACGAAAGATTTGTGAATCGAATTTACTATTATAGAAAGCTTTGAGTGGAGAATTAACTATAAATAAAAAATTGCAAATTAAATTAAATGTATTTTTTTGTTTTTGTGATAAAGCGATATGAAGGATTCTTACATGAAATATTAAGTACTAAATCATGTAACCAGGTGAAAAAATGTTCGAAAAAAATTAGATATAGGAAAGTGTAGGCGCGTCTATTCTGGAACCAATGTAATTGTTCCATATTAGGAGCCGCGGAATGCCATTTATGGAACTCGTTTTCTACTTAACGCGCGGCACCATTCACAAATGATTTACTCCTTCGATTTCAGCGTTCTCTTGGATTTAGTGCTGTAATCAAACGTTTGTATTTCTTATTATCGATTGCCGATGTCGTTTCTGCAGGTAGTTTACGTCGATCCGTTCGTAATACGGGAACAAATTGGATATCTTTCTTGTTTCTACAGAACATTTTTGTAGAAAATTTTATGGATCTGCATCTGATCTAGATTTTATAGATCGGACATTATCGTAATTTTCTTTGCGTCACTTTGCGTCTTCCTCGTGTTCGTACACAACGTAAAACATAATCAGGATTATTCATCTTAGATTTTAATGGAACTTGCGAATACTAAAAGTTTCGTATGATTTATGAAACAAAGTTATATCACCAAGTCGAAATATAAAACAAGGAAGTACTTGAATTTGAAATTAATTGAAATAATTTTACGTGCAACTCCCGTTATTTGATAAAAATAACTACTAAGCAGAGCATACAGTTGCTTGTAATATAATTAAATATCAAAGATATTAAACTACTCTTTCGACGAAATATTAACCACTTGATCTATTTGCCAACGAGTTGAAAGATCTCTACAAATTTTACTAAACTAAAAATTTTCGATAAACCATAATGTACCTAAATTAAGGAATAATTTTGCTCTGTATATATTCAATCAACGATATCCCCTTTTAGATCCATACTCATCTGGTGAACGGTAGACCTGGTGCCCTAAATCACAGCACGACCCTTCAGGAATTCACGCAGGCCAGATACGTACGGCTTCGGCTTCAGGGTCTTCGACGCAGTGGAGAGACGATCGCAGACAAACGACGCGCATTTTACTCGATTAAAGAAATCAACATTGGCGGAAGATGCGTGTGTTCCGGCCACGCGGCAAGATGTCGTTACAGCGTCCAACACGGGGTAAGTGCGAGAATATTTTATAACGAAAGAATAAAATCACAGAATAAAAATAGTAGAATAATGTTAATGTATCATGGGAATAGTCTAGTTTACAATGTCACGTTTGATCTTTATGGTGATTTTTGTGGGAGATGGAAGACTTTGACTTGTTCTTGATCGAGGATAAGTCAGGTGTTGATAATATGTGTTACGATTTTTGTAACTGTGAATTCTGATTTATCAACATGTATATGTATTTAACTTGTCAACGGATGTATTGGCCATACCTCGAAAGTAACGACATTACGCTATATTAAGGATATCGATTTGGAACAGATACGAATTTTATGCTTTACAAGTTATCCCGGTACAAGTTACGAGCTCCATAATTCACACGTTGACTCGTGCTAAATTAAAAGTCGTAAAATTTACACATTGACTCCCGACGGATTACAAGTTTTGCAATTAACACATTTGCCTCGAACCTGTTGTAAGGTTTCCCATCGAGAAACAACCGGATCTTCTTCCACCAATGCTAAGAGTCTTTTATTCGACGCATCTTGATGGATATTTCACGAAGATTTTAATTCGAAAGTTACGTTAAATTAAAATTTAATAAAACCTGAAATATTAGTTATTAAATTGCATCTCTTCCTCTCTCTCTCTCTCTCTCTTTCTTCCTATTTATTAAATTTATTATCTAATACGTCATTTTCACTCGGTAATTAGTATAGAAAATTAGATAGAAGTAGGAACCAACAGATAGGACTAGTAATGGAAACAGCTATCGCATATTATAATAAAATTATAATCTATCGAGAAAAGGAAGAAAGTTTAGAAAGCAACCAACCACGAGGTTTTATTTTCTTCTAGACAGTCCTTTCTAAAGTTAGATATCGCGAATATCCACGATTGGAAGGGGCGGCTACCGAGGTGCAGGAAATAAATCTGTCGGAAATGCCATAAACTTGTCAGACCTTTGTCTACCGCCGCTGCTAATGGCAGGATCGCCTTCGTTTCGAGTCGGTTGCCTGTTAGAAACCGTCGGTCCTCTGCGGGGGACTACTGTACGTTAAGTTTCTTGCACGATCGCGCGGGAGTCGCTCCAAATTTCCCAGCGTCGTTAACTTTTTTCACGTTCTTTGCCACTAATGAGAGCTAGAGGTTGCGGAAGCTGCCGTGGAAACAACACGAGACTGAATCTGCAGGATAGAACAGCATTTAAAGATTTATGTTTGTCGTAGAATGTCTTCACATGCTTCCTTTCCAACGTTATTTTTCCTTCCCTTATATATATCGTATTCAATTGGTAATATCGATGAAACTTCGTGTGTCCTTTCATTTTTCTCCTGATCGAAGATGTTTCAGACACGGATTTATTATTTAACGTTTCGTACAGCACGCGAGATGCAACTGTCGTTAGATTTGAGACGTTTCTATTAGGTGGATGCACAAGTTTGAGTCCTTCTTTTTGCAATTTTCTTGTATTTATACATAAGTACACGTGTGCTTTACAAACTAATGTTCGAAATATTTCCCCTCATTTCGTATGACTTTCTCGAGCTTCGTCGCGAAAAAGTGACATTTCGTTCATCTGCAACATTTCGAAAGTGCTGTCCGACTAAAGAGCGCTGCATCGATCTGAATAAACGGTAATCTGTCGGTGTCAAATCCGAAGAATACGCCGCGTGCGCAAGAACTTTTCACCTCGCGCCGTTTCTTTGCGAGATTATTGTCACCAACCGATCATGAAGTCGACGTTTCAGATAGATCAATACCGACCGAAAAATTGCAGAACAAGACAGAAGATTATATCAATTAAAAGTAATTATACACGAACGCTTGGAAAAGGACTAAAACTTTTGCGTACATCTGATGTCATAAAGTTGAATTATAAATGTAAAATTACTATTATTTTGAGATGATAGCAGTAATCATTTAATTGTAAAACAAGAAGACGTGCATCGCATGTTATTAACGTTAATATTATAGTTAGTAAGCCAAAAAATAATACATCGACCACGATATTACAAACAATGTTGTGTTGGTTAAAAATCTTTGTTGATTATATCAAGCATAAAATGAAAATAAATATTTCATCGTCTATTTAAGCAGTTCGATTAGAACAGTCACGATAAATACGTTCAAATTTTCTTTCTTATCCAACAGACTAGCGAAAGTGAAAAAGAGGTGGCGGAGAAAAGTCAATTCTCCTCCCTGCGTTTCATAATTTCTTCATAACGGCGATTGCATAAGAAAGTGATAATTGTCTGTGCAAGATTAATTATTCTCCTAAAGAAAGACACGTTCCCAGGATGGTAAAATGATGCAGACCGTGCAATAGGAATCCTGCATACTATTAATGTCCACGAATGGGCACATTGGCGAAGTCGAGCTTTAACAGTCGTGATCTTTCAACGTGCTGAAAGAGGGGACCGGGACCTGTTGTTAATTGTTGCGAAACATTTCTTCGCAGTGCATTAATCAGCCTCGCGGGTGTCACGCAGTTTCGCCTTTGAGAAGTAATAAAATTAGAAAGAAATGATCGGTCGGTGTCTGGGTCCGTGTCAAAGGGTCTGCTGTTATTCTCACGTTCCATTATTCTTGTATTTCTGTAGCTGAGTGTTGTATGCATGGGTGGTCGATGCTCGATGTTGAACTCGACTCGTTATCGAGTCACTCGAGCGAGTTCTAACTGGGTTTTAGTTCAAGGATCGTGCTGGGAATTATGGCGGATGTTTTATGGATGTGTTTTCTGCTTTAGGGAAAAGAAGGCGAAGGAAAGGTGTACATATTTTCACGATGGTTCTTGCGGTCGATTTTTCTATCTTAATGATGATAGATATCAATTTTTCGTTAACCATGTTTCCTTATTTATAACTGACGTTTCTTTCCAATCTAAAAAATTACAGAACGCAAATGTCTTGCTTCAATTTCATAATTATTCCTTTTATCGTAGTATGTGTTCAATACTAAACGATGATATCGGTTGTAAATGAGAAAATGGTGTGGAAGGAATCAAACGACTCAGTTAATAATTTTACGGTAAGCTCATCTAGTGTTGATTTAATCGTCTAGACAGGGTAATAGGGATAGTTTCTAGATATTAATAATTAATTAATATCTGGTGCTAGGTATAAGTATCGTCATCGTTTAAATTGATTACAAACTCGGTAAACACGTGTTCGATTACTGTGTTATCAGTACCATTTACATTTCCATATTTCATTTCCTCTGTCATTAGTATCGTTGCACTTTTTACGTGCAGTAGCTGTCTGATTCGCGGTAATACATCAAAAGGGTTAATGATCGACGGAACATGACGGTAACTTCTTTCGAACATCGAATAACAAGGGCCATGAATCGTCTAAGAAATTCAGGTGGCGATATCAGGTTTTTACCGCAAACACCATTCGCTCGACAACGAATTCGACTCGATTAGAATGAACTTTTGGCAATGCTCACCAGGATAAATTGAATTAGTTTTTGGGCGGGTCCGGCGCAGCACGCGGACGACGATTGGCACGTAGACCGAATAGCGATCGCATTGCTGAATACGAAGCCATCGGTCGAGCATTCGAAATATTTTCCAGTTACGTCTCAATCAAATTGTCATCTTCGATCATATAACGTTGATATTCGCCAGCCTCATTTTCTCACGTGTTTATGCCCCGGTTTCTTAGTCATGCAGTATTGGTGAACGAGAAATCATAAATTATCACAGCTGCGGTTGCAACATTTTTATTTATCCTTTAATTGAACCATGATTATATCGTGGAAATTCGCAGCTTCGTTTTCTCTCAGATTTTGTGTGTCGTAAATTCTCATAGAAGTAATCACCGATGGAAATGTTTTTTAAATTTCAAATTATTCAAATCTTGCCTTTCTTATTGTTAACATAACTTTTCCTGTCGTGGTAATGTTCATATGGTTTTAATATTCAGTTTTTAAGCTTCTTAAGCAAAGAAACATCTTTTTCCAATAGAGATAATTGCGTAGAGATTTGTTTTGTTTGACCGTTGCTTTTCTCGTTTTTTGAACAGTATTTATATTAAACAATTATTGTGCTGGCCACAAACATCACGCTCGATTCTTCTACACAGCTTGCTCTGACGCTAATTAAGTCCTCGGTACATCGATCTCAGTAAATCACTAGATAATATGCTTCATTGTAGCAGTCATTAACCGTTTCCCGCGGTGCGTCTATTCTCATGAATGACAATGGTCATTAATGAAAACACAATGAAGTCTGTGATGCGTCGTAAAAAATGTAAATTACGATTTGCTGCTCGCATCTGGTGCTCAGAATATCTCCGGCTTGCCATATAAACACGTCTCGTAAAGTCTTATCGTTTATAGGTTTGTAATTCTGCTCGTAGAGTACGATCGCTGTTCACAGTGGATCTTTAATAATTTATTAAGATCACGTGCTGGATGAAGACGCGCGGTTAATGGAAAAGTCCGATAAATTACCTTATTCGTAATTCATATGGATCGATTACCCAGATTTTTCTAATCTACCACGTAACCTTGGATTACTCTAATTTGCAATTAGAAGCAAGAAACGCTGCTATCTTTTCTTCAACTTTCAGCGAATACATAATATTTAACTTAGGCGTCAAGAACTTTATCGATATAATTATTTTCTCGCGACAAAAACAAATATTTTCCTATTTCTTGATCAATTGCCGGTAGAACAATGGAATAAGGAATTAATATTACATTTTCTCTCTGCGGTAATATTAAAAAGAGAAATCGATAAATTAACCCAACGCGGGTGGTTTTGTCACTTAAAACTAAGCGTCGTATATATTGAATCACGTTTTCCGGACTAAAATGTATAATATTATGTAAATTAAATGTAACAATATTATTTACTACCATGATAATAGCTTTTCTAACTGAATGTATAGTAGTAGAAATTGTGTATATTGCGCGTACGATAGTGAACGATCAAACCAACAGTTTAGCAATCCTCCTTCAGCAGGAGGATCCTTTCAGCATTTTCATTGAACTGAATTTGTAATTTCTGCTTAAACAAGCCTCAAATAACCTTATTATTATTATTATTATTAGACAGTCAGATTTACTGAGTGTCTCGAGATAGATGAACATTATTAGAAAAATCTATGCTTAACAAATGAGAATTTTATTATGAAAAATGTTTTTCGTATTTTTAATTATTTTTAACGTTAAACACGTAAAAACACATATTTTTATTCGAAAATGTTTCCGGTGTTAACATTGAGAGAGTCTTTATTTTGTAATAAAAAATATAACGTTTCCCTATTAGAAGTATCTTTTATTCAAAGTCCAAGAAACTACGATTCTCTGAAATTTTTAACAAGCTTCTACTATCTGGTTGAACAATACACCTGGGAAACGACCTACGTGCGCGAAAACTCACGGGTCTTCGTCTCACAAATTACGCTAGTTGGAATAAGAACCGCGAGCCAGTCGAAACCGCGTGCGAATTAATGTTTTCGATAACGCGTCCGGTTATCTTAACGGTCCTATAAATTCTCGAACGTCACATCTTTGTGATTGCGTGGCTGTACTATGTCTCCTACCCGAGCGCAATACCGGATATCTGTATCGCCAGTCATAAAGAAGCATCCTCGTTGCAGCGACCGTGTCGCGATTTATAAAGCACGCTTGTACGCCGTGCGATATCCATTACGCCTTCCGCGTTAATTGATTCGACGATCGTGGAAAAATGGCTAGAAAGCGGAAATGCGATATCGTTCACCCACTTCACTTTTTCGGTTTCAAGGAATTAGCAGCGAGATATTCGTTTCTTGGAAACGTAACAACAGAGAAGCATAGTTATTCATTAAGGATCGCCTTTTCTTTCTCCTTCAGATATCGTCAAGCGGCGTGAATTCGTTGTTCGTCGTAGACAAACTTGAAATTTATTATTTTCCAGTATTAAATAATTAATATCAACGCCGGCGTTACGAGCGAAACACGAGTCGAATATTTTTGTAATCATACTACACAACCTTCTACATTCTTTGCATCCATTTCCATATCGTCTAATATATCTACCGAAAGAAACATCAAAATCTACTAACATTGAAGCGATGGTCTGCTTGAAGATCGTATTAGTCGTAAACGCGTAGAAAAATCGGATACCTAGACGTTTAACCAGTAATACTAAACCGAGAAGATTAACAAGTTTCCATTAAGAGGTGGTATTGTTTCTCAGCATCAAGAATGCGAATGCGAGCGCCACACGTGCGGCGAAAGATGCGAAAAATGCTGTCCCATGTACAATCAGATTCCGTGGAAACCTGGCACAGCTGCGAAGGGCTTTCACTGTGAGAAATGCAACTGCAATGGACATGCAACCTCGTGCAGATATGATCAGGATGTGGCCGACAGAAGAATGTCTATGGACATTCGTGGGAAATTTCGCGGCGGTGGTGTCTGCATTAATTGCACAGTAAGCCCGAATTTCACGAGAGAAATATCGTCGAATGAAATTGCCGATACATCGTCAATTTGTTTTGCGAATGCGACTGTCGATGACGAAAGGAATGCTGCACGAATCTTTTTGTTTATATATGTGTCTTACGTAGAAAGCGACCAGCATACGTATAAACAGCATTGTCTGATCCTATGAATGTAAATTACGCTTTTATTCGTTGTGCGATACGTTGTGCTTTTGTTGTGGGAATTTGTTTCTTTGCGATTAGTATGTAGTATAGTTGTGTGTATATATATATGTGTGTGTGTGTTACGAAAAAGGAATTTGGGACTCTGTAAATGCTTTAATCAGAGCTGCTTCTATCTTCGATCTTTGTTTCAAAATCGGCATATCTATACTGTGCTTCTTATCAAACTTTATGAATATCGTTCCTAATATTTTTCCTATTATTATTCCTATATTATTCCTAATATTTAAATTTCGAAGCAACTAAACATAGAACACTTTGCGATGGGTATAGAGTTTCCAACACCTGTGCTAACGTTCCGTGTAAAATGATTTGTTTCAGGAACATACGGCTGGCATCAATTGTGAGAAGTGTCAGGTTAATTATTACAGGCCGAACGGGGTTGCCCCTGATGATCCTGAACCTTGCGTGCCGTGCGACTGCAACGTGCACGGTAGCACGGGTTACTGCACCCCGGATGACTCCTACGTTCATATAGGAAAGGTAGGCACGTGTTCGTACGAAGATTTACTCGTTTTATCTACAGGAAATTCATTTGCAATTTGAACCTGGCAAATACTCGATGAATTTTTAGGTGTTACATTGTCCACGATAAAATTCCACATCAGATCATTCATAGAGAAATCAAAATGAAGAAAATTACGAAAACTTGTTCCCTCTTTACGTCTGTCAGCTCTTTTTGCAGAAACAAACTCAACGTTTTATCGTCGATACTTTAAACATTTCGCTGTTATCGTTGGCCAAATCAATCTTGATCGAGTTAAACACCGATCGTGTTTCAGGTAGCAGGCGCTTGTGATTGCAAACCGGGTTATTCGGGATACAAGTGCGACCAGTGTGCAGCCGGTTATCGTCAGTTTCCTGATTGCATGCCCTGTCCGTGCGATTCCCGCGGGATCCTCCCATCTCACGACTGCGAGGGGGACTGCCTCTGCAAGGCGAACGTGGCCGGCGAGTTGTGCGACGAGTGCAAACCGGGACACTTTGCGCTAACTAAGGAAAATCTCGATGGATGCCTTCCGTGTTACTGTTTCGGCGTTACCGATCATTGTGGAACCGCTAAATTATCTTATTCCACAGTGAGTAGATTATTGTTCACACGTGTGTAGATAGGTGTTATTGATTTTTGTTGGAACACTGATTAGCTAGATAATGTTGGATGATGCAGTTTGAAAAATAATGGAATGTAAGTTAGTCGAATAGATGAAGAACAATGTTGAAGAATTTCGACGGATGTAATTAGGAAGTTGAATGTCACGAGTGTGAATTAGTTTCAAGGGACTCTGAAGGAAGAGTTGGTTGTAGGTTCCAGCGGCTGTATTCAATTATAACGTGAACATGTATTGATATTTTTGTTAGATGTCTAATGTATTACAAGCGACAGTAAACAAGTAAATAATAATAATAATGATAATAATAAAAACAATTGAATTTTAAAACCGTGGAACGAAATCTATAAAATTCACAGTCGAAGCGCAGTGCTCCCTATTTGGTGAGACCAAGAAAGCGTAGTTCTAGGCTAAGAACGTTCACGAATATCAAATAAACGACGCTAGTTATTCTCTTGCACGGCGATGCACGACCACGCGTCGCAGTGAACAACGTTGTTTCGTGAAGCAAACGTTGTTGGAGTTAGAATGGAGAGTCTTCCCACACTCCGCGTATTCTCCAGACCTGGCTCCATCGAACTACCACCTTTTCCAGTCAATACAGCACGCACTAGAAGGTACGCGCTTCATAAACGTCGCAGGAGTGGAAAAGATAGTTGATGGGTGGATCGATTCAAAAAGTAAATAGTTCCATCGTCGTGGCATTCGACTCTTGTCTCGGAAAGATGGGCAAAAGTTGTAGAAAACGAGGGAAGATATTCCGATTAATGTAACGCCTTTGATTTTCCTAGGACCAATGGACGTTTAGTGAAAAAATTGGAATTTCCCTCGAAACTAATTCACGTTCTTGATACTCGGAGAAATAGAAAGTTATATTTGCCAAGAGTTAAGAGATAGAAGAACGAATATGCGTATGAATAGAGACAATAATTAAGTGCAACGTGTAGTAATGAAATATACATTTAATTACACTACAAGGCGAGAGTAATTAAAATTGTGGGATCTCGAGTCGACTCCCTCGTTCGAACACTCGAGATTTAACAGAGATGCGACGCGCTCGGATTTCACGATGAACCGGATAAATGGACAATAACTACATTTATCTACTCACGAGCCAACGACAAGTCCGCAATTACTTTGTCGCGCGACAACTCCTCTGCGTCGCGTGTATCCAGCGAAACGAGCAGAAACTTAATAGCACGTTGTTATCGTTTTAACGGGAAAGAGGAAAATTAAATCGAGCGCAGTTTCATAAAGCAACAGCTGTGAATTATACTTCGCACCTAACTGCTCGACTTAACTTAAAGCAACTACCGATTACTTAATTTTTCAATTATTTCACGTAATTATTTTCTAATAGCGATATTCTAAAGCCTATCATTTCTGTCATTCAAATTTATATTATTTATTCGATTCACATTTCAAATTCTACGTTCTGTGTAACAATTTTCATTTAAGATCGCATCACACATTGTTACGTTTTATTTAGATATTTTCCAACGATTAGCCCTAAGTTTTTCGAATTCTCAAATACCTGAAATCCTCAAGTCTCTCGAACGTTAATTGTTTCAACGAGATTGAAGAGCATTTGATCGATTAATCCGATGATTATTTATATGTAGGAAAACATTCCTCGGCAAAGATCGTCCATTCTCGTCGATTAATTTCAGATATCCTCTCTGGAGAATTGGCTAGTGACCGATGTAAATGCAACTCGTGCCATTGTTCCTATTTTGGACACGGATAATGGGTGGCTGACGATCGCAGCGTTCGACGTCGAATACGATAGTCCTTTCTGGTTAGCTCCGCGGATTTATTGCGGTAATCGACTATCGTCTTACGGCAGCAATCTTACTTACTCTGTCAGCTGGGTCGTTATGCGCGGTGACACCAGTGGAAGACCGACTACAGGGCCTAACGTTGTTCTAGTCGTAAGTATACCATCCTTCACGTATGAGTAATAGCGTGAGAGTGTTCACTGAAATTTGTTTCAGGGAACAAATAATTCTATGATCAAATAGGAAATGGTAATATATTGAAATCGCGTAGTAAAAATAATTTCATCAATTTTTTATCATGTAATAGGAGAACTCTTAAGGTTTACATGATTCTAAATTTACTCGTTGTAATGGATATATTTATATATGAATATATTTATAATAATTGGGTATATTTATATGTAAAATAAGGAATTACTTTCGTTATGATGAAATATTTATTTATGTAAATACAATATTCATAAGGTAATGATCCTTGGAAGAGGATGCGATCCTAAATATGTAAATAAATTAAAAAAGAAACATTCTTTGATATTCTACGATACAGCGTAACAACGTATCGAATTTGTCTTGTTATTTTTTTTTCTTTTTTTTTCTTGTTACCAAGTATTTTCGAAATTCTAAATTACCATTCGACATTAAATACCGCGTCTCCTTGGTTACAAAATATTGCAGACCCTTCGAGATACAAGTGCCTAACAGACCACCCTGTGCATCTCTTCCTCTCACATCCGTTTTAAGTTGTTTGTTTGCCCCCAAAAGGTAGATTACGATGATTAGCTTTTTTTTTTTTTGAATTAATCTCCTCGTCTTGTTTCCTCGTAGGGTAATAATGGCATGCGAATAGCTTACGGCGAGGAACAATATAATGGCCAGGAAGCAGAGATCACCGTGCCTCTACGCGAAGACGGCTGGTATCATGTACGCGGTGAGATTCAAGATATTCCTACCAGGCTGAGAAGAACCGAATTTCGTGGAGACGCTGTTACTAGAATACAAATGATGAAGGTCCTCGCGGATTTGAAGTATCTGATGATAAGGGCGCAGTATCATTCCGAACAGATCGAAGGAAGGTACGTAAATCGATAAGGAAAAGGAAAATAAAATTACTTATTACATACATTCTTTTTTTTTTCTTCTTTTTATTTAGTTTTATAATTTTTACGATATTTTATTAAGCGACAGCTTCAACATAGTACACATCTTTAATTTTATTGGAAAAAGTAGTATAGCATCTTATTGCTCAAACAAGCAAACCTTGTTTGAGGTTAGAAATAGTTGGTTGGATGTAACGTATTATTTACTCTTGATGTATTGAAATATTTTATATAGCAATTTATATAATTAAGTTATTTTAGCGATTCAAGAAACTAGCTGTAAAACTTCTACGATAAACTTACATTTTGGTTGTCTCGACTTATACTTAATTTAAAGTTCGCGCCATTCACGTTATACACGGACACTGTTATCGCGGGAAAAGAGAAATATCTCAAATTCGACAATTACGACAGGTTTAAATTAAGCATTTTCCTTGCGTTTCAGTCTACAATCGGCGATTGTGTCAGTCGGAGATGTTTCATCCAGTGGCGAGAATAATAATTTGGTGGAGAAGTGCGAATGCCCCGAGGGATACACGGGCCTATCGTGCGAAAATTGCGCATGGGGCTACGTAAAATTGATCCAAAATGGGTCCGATCATCAGAATCACCACGTATGCGTGAAATGCGACTGTAATGGGCACGCGAGTACTTGCGACCTTGTCCTTGGCGAATGCACAGTGAGTATTTTTGTATCTACTTTGTAATTTTTAATTGTATTTAGTAAACCATATTTCGCGATATATAATGTATAATTTTCGAGTTAGAAATTATGAAAAAAACCAATGCAAAGAGTATAGCTTGAAAGTAAATTTTGTCTAAACAATTTAATAAAAAGCTAGTATAGAATATAGCGTTTATGAGAGGGATAACTTGTTTTTGTAATAAGTATGAGTACACGAGTTTATTCGTGTCCAATCAACAATATGTTAACATTAGAAAGAGAATGTAGATATATTTTGACTCGTGGATATATTCAATTATTCGTTAATATTAAAAAAAAAAAGTAAAATTACTATATTTCTAGCCTAGTATCTGTATGTATGTGATATTCATAGCATAGACATAAACCAACATTCATTTGCATGGATTCCTGCCTTACCTTCCTCAATACTGTAACCACTTAATGGTAATGAAGAAAGTGTGTGGTAAATTTACGAAAGATTTATCTCAAGAGGGAAGACATCGACTTTATCAACAGTTAATATCTAAAGCATTGATTAAATTTTAATACATATATATATATTTCGAATGTTCTATCAAAATAATTTAAATTTGTTACATTCGATTTCAATTTTCCTTTCCTTTACTCTTTCATTTAAGAGAATGTCACTTAATCAACAACTTAAGAATATCACAACGTAACTAACAATAGACAGAAACAATTTTTTTGATTTTACAAGTAAATGTAATGTTTCTTTTTTCTCTAGAAATCACCTAGGTACTTAGATACTTAAAACTTCTTTAATTTTGTCCGATAGACCTGTGAACATAACACAGTGGGTCCTAAATGCGATCGTTGTGCACCTGGTTTTTACGGCATCGCTCTGAAAGGCACATCGGATGATTGTAAAAGGTGTGCCTGTCCACTCTTAATCGAGACCAACAATTTTAGTCCAAATTGTCAGCTGGATGACCCTACTGATATCGACAGTGGATATGTATGCACGCAATGTCCAAAGGGCTATACTGGCGATCACTGTGAGAGGTAAGTGCTCATAACTATGTAACAGGAGAGCGATATAAAATCGAGTAAAGCAAAGTTAATTAGCCTGGTTAATTTTTCAAAATTCAACTTTGAACATTACACAAAATAATCAAACTTCCTATGCACCATACTATACATCATACTACATACTATACTCTATATTATACTGCACACTATATCATACACTGTAATGTACCTGATTTCTTTTCATTTGAAATACAAATCACTCAAAAATATTGTTCATAAGCGAATTTGGCGAATTACAAGGAAATTGCTTAGCTTGTCCAAAATATGTTCCCATCTGATTTAAATAACTCAACTTTACCCGATTTATCATAAAAATTGTTGAAATTATAACAACATATAGTAACACATTTCATGCTTAAAAAATTAATTAAATGATTTAAAATTGTTTAAAATTGTTGAAATTATAACAACATACTGTAACACATTTCATGCTTAAAAAATTAATTAAAACTTTTAATAAAGTTTTCCTATTAAATAGCACGACCCTTAAAAATCTATGATTTCCATTTCTTTTTTCTAAAAATTTGACAAAATTCCGTCGATATTAATCTACGTAAAACAATAACGATAACTAAATTGAAATTTCGCTTTGTTTCGATAGCTGTGACATAGGATTCTTCGGAAATCCTCTGATACCCGGTGGCACATGCGAGCCGTGTTTTTGCGGCGGCGGCCCCTGCGATCAGGAAACAGGGCGTTGCTTGGAGTGTCGCGGTAACACGGAAGGCTGGAAATGCGACAAATGTAAACCAGCTCATTACGGAAATCCTTTGGAACAGAACTGCTTGCGTGAGTATCGTCTGTTACTTCTGGTACGTTATTTCATCAACGTTAGCACGCGATATCTCGTGAATATCCAACGTTCTTACTTTGATCTCTAAATGTTCTCTAACGTTTTACATAAGTTCGCAATCTGTACACTCTACATATTATTAAGAAGAATCATTACCAAAGTTTAAATTAGCGTTATTGTAATTAATCCTTTGAGTGCTGTGGGCGCATATAGGTGTCTGGCGAAAGCTATCGATGTGGACTAAGGACATATATATGCGCTTTCTGTAAGTGCCCGGCATGGGCTAAGGACGGATGTATGGGTTTTTCAATTTTTCCGAACACCTACGCAGAAGTAATACTATTAGGTTTGTGTGAAATAAATATAAATGCATTCCTTGCGGCAGTAAACAAATGCCAATAGTGCCTCGTTATTGTTGAGGTGGTCACCACTTGTAAGAAAACTCTACATCTGGTTTTTTTAGTTTTCTCAAGCACTGAATTTTTCACACACAACTAAATTATTAACTTGTGTTATATTTACTAAATTTAGTTTTCTAGTTTATTGTTTTCTAGTTTATTACCCAAATTCTAGTTAACTGTAAATTACAATGTTTATAATAAATAATTAAAAATAAGTAAAAAATAACGCTCTTGAATCGTTTAATCTCGTGCAAAAGAATTACTATAACTTATTACGATTTGCGCTTTGAATAGTCAATCAACAGAGTTCAGTCTAACGAAAAAGTATTCCGTCCACAGCGATCGTCAGCGCTGTCCGTACGGACGACATAGGCCGCGAGTAGTCAGCACTCAAAGGGTTAATAGAAATGAACAATTCGATACGTTATTAAATGAAATTGTTAAATCAGTCGGTGCCAATGCAAGTTAAATATTCATTGAGTTATTTACTAAGAATTCGTGACTACCTTAACAAAATCATTTTCCCACTGTTCAGTTCAATAGCTTTCGATGAAAGTATATGATTAACGATAATATAAAAAGGAGGTCGTGTCCATTTATTAAATCTCATCTCGTACTATCTTCTTTCGTTAGTTGATTAAAATTTTACTCTACGAATCACCGTCTCATACTCGGATTCTCTGCTCCTCACGAGGAATCTAAACACGAAAATCTCACGTTTGCAGCCTGTAACTGCGATCCTCTGGGCACCAGTTCCATCGAATGCGACGAGAAGAGCGGTCAGTGTCCCTGCAAGCCTTTGTTCGAGGGTCGTGACTGCTCCTCTTGTATCGAAGGTTACGGGAACGTGACTGCAGGTTGCCGAGAATGCGACTGCGACGTGGGTGCCCTCGACGAGATCTGCGATCCTGTAACCGGCGAATGCAGGTGCACGGAAGGCGTCCTTGGCTTCCGGTGTGACCACTGCGACATCGACCATTACGGATTGTCCACGGAAGGCTGCAAAGGTGCGTACTACTCTACTTACCATTTCGCGAGAAAATGATTTTGCATGGACGCTACGATAAAAATTTGTAAAATCCGAAAAATTTCTCCGATTTCTAAAAATCCCAAAATTTATCCGAACGTTCTGTTAGCATTTTTTTTTTTTTTTTTAAATTGCCCGACATTTTTTTATTTGACTTTTTATTTGACCTCGCGGCGGCTATCACCAAAGGGTTGAAGTCACGAACGGAGGAACGTCTTTTTTATTATCTTAAGGAGGAGCGTCCGAGGTAGAAAACGCGTAACGCACGTAGTACGCGCAACAGGTAGCGACAGAGGAACGAACGAGCAGCGTAAAGGTTGCTGGAGGTAGGAAGCGCCGTAGCTTGGCTGTCGAGGAACGCGAGCAAGAGTGATGCATAACGCCCGATCTTGTTTCAACTAAGCCGCGGATGTTTATCTCGGAGCTCCCTTAAGTACGGGCCACTTATCCAGCACGGGCAACGGTCATGAGTCGAGAATGTTACTTGAGATTTACAAGAGTCGAACCACCCTTGCCCGTACTGCGCTCCTGACGTACAATCTGTTTAGCTTAGTTTTAATTTACGACCGCGATTCCCGTCTGCAGCACCGTTTCGCCGTGCATACTTTTCACCAGTTACTGTTTCGTGCTTGAAATTCTTGGCAAGAGGTGAAGGGACGCGGTTTGCAAAGTTCTCAATGAATTTCCTTTCCATTCGACCAACGAGATAAACGTGACATTTTTTTTTTTTTCTTTGGTCCATGCAAGGATTTACGTAATAATAACGCGTGACAAATGATCGTAAACGAAGCGATTAACAATTTACAGGGAACAAGCGATCATCGCGATCGCATTGACGAAACTTGATTGAAATACGAAAACGTATATCGTATAGAAACGAGTTCCTTCCGAGAATAAAATGTCTACTTTGCACAAAAATCGAAAAGTGTTCGTTTCCATGCCTAATACTCGAGAGTTACAAGATATTTATTCCTTCGAATAACTTCGATGAAGACGTGGAAGACCGGCTTGATAGATGAAGCAGCCTAAAAAGTCCCATAAATCGTAATCATGCGATGCGAGGTCGAATGCTCATGTAAATGCGCTTAAGGCTTCTCTTTGCTCGTCATCGATCGCCGATCTAACCGTGGATCGCGATAGTTGCGTAATCCACGGCCACTCGTGTTCAGAGATCCCGTTACTCGAATGATCGATCGATCCACCCATCGCAAGCACGAGATCAATGTAGTCACTGTGCCATTTGTGTGGCTTTTTCCGCTACACTTTTGCCATTGTCCGGACCTTTCGACAAATCACTACGAATAGTCGAAAAATGTTTTGGACGGTTCTATGCAGTAGACGAAGAATTCAGAACGAAGGAAAATTCGATGTATGTTACATTTTATATCGTATTAGCGGTTAGGCAATTTATTCGATTACTATTCGTTGACTATTTTTGTTAGCTTCCTTAGCGGAGTATAATTAAAATTTCTTTAAGATAAATCAGAAAAATAAGGGTCTTTGAATAAGAGCGATTTATCGACTATTCAGATCCTTTTTGGCGTAGTGGAAAATTATTTATGAAGATACATTGAGAAAATACGTGGCGTAATAGAGTTGTTAGATCATTGGACGTCTTACTAATAGCAGCTAGTGCCTCTTTGCGTGGATAGTCGTACGAGTAAATACTTCTGTAATTACTTATTCGTAGCAATCGTTTATTTTACTACAGCTTTGTAAGAAATCTTTCAATTTCTCGGTACAAATGATCGGGTATCGCACTCTCGGTTTAATTCGTATTCGCGTCACATGTACGTTCGTAGACTTCGTCCTGTGTAAGACAACGACGAAACCTTTTAACAACCGATTACGTCTGTATAAGATTCAAAATACTGACAGAAGAGAGCAAAAAGAAAAATAGATTTTATCGGTTTAATTTTTCTAAGTGTGCTAAGGCATTTTTCAAACCGGTTAATATCTACTATAATGTATGATTTATGTAGTATCTAAATGGGTCTTTAGAGGAGAGGACGAGTAATGATGTTTTGATTTAATAAATAATATTCGAAACAACGAAATGATTACAATGCTGTCGTACGTCTTATTCTCATACTCGGCTTTCGACTTCCCGATTCACACTCTCCGGCTTCTACACTAGCTCGCTCTCGCTTCTCAACTCACACTGCACACCTTTTGCATCCGTTCTATCCTGCTTCTCAACTAACACTGTCTTTAGCGTCTCTTTGTCTTTTCCCTATCAAACACCTGTCCCGAAACGCCCGTGGCCAGGGTCACGCAGGCCCTTTCCACGAAACTATCCACTTGAAAGGACCAAAAGGACGACGTCGACGATGTCGCGGCTCTCGCGACTTTGTTGACGGTTCGGCCGATATCTTAGGCCTTTTGTCCACGATACTACATTTATTTATGATGATTTATTTTTGATAAATTATTTTAGGCTCGCAATTGCCTCGATAAATAATTTCACGAATTATTCCTCGATGATGGATAAAAGTGTTCGCAGCCCCTGAACGTTCTCCCCGATGGCTTTCCACCATAGCCTGGAACCCACGCAAAAGAAAAGGAATTTATTGTTTCGTGTTGTCGCAACTTATCCATGGCAAGAAAGTGCGAAATCGAATCCTTATTTACGATTAGTCGAAACAGCGGCCAGGACACCGTATCTCACAACCGCGTCGAGATACGGGGACAGATATCGTAAGATATGGCGCGCCATACACGAGACACGAGCCTCTGGCTTGCTTTAGCTCATTCCATTCGAGCCGCCACTTGCCTGAGATGTTAATTAGCTTTCTGCGACTACGACGATACGCAACTTTCTTCTTTCTTGCGTTGAAACGATCCCCATCTCGTGTTACTACCGTACACACGAATACCGTGAAGTATGTAAATAATTCTACGAATCAAGCTCGGATTTTGGGCTGACTTACAGCTTCAAATTTTGTCAACGGGACGTACAAGACAATATCTCGTGGATAACTTATAATCGTAAACTCATTTTTTTTTTTAACTAATTTTTCTATAACTCTAACAAACGATACTTCGTTAATTTTTATCATCTATCCTTGATCGTTGTCTTAACGAGTACAAAAGTCCGATCGAACAAACCTTTTACCGCTAATCTGGGTCAATTATCGCGTTTCATAGGAAAGCAACAGGTGTTCCAATGGTCTATGGACGAGAATGTACGTAAAACTGAAGACTCTAACGTGTATATACACTATGTGGAAGTATACACAGTACTACGTAGTGCTTGGAATTATGGCGTCGCGAAGTCGTTTATTAAAGGTTCATAACTGAAACATCAGATTTTCACTCGGCTATATTCTACACCGATTACCCTCTCGCATATGTAATTTTATTCTGTTATCGGAAAACCGATGATATTATCCATCCTCGAACTTCATCTGTTCGTCTTTGATCCCTTACTCTATCGTTAATGAATTTTCGAGATGAAACCGGTGGCTCATTTGCCTAGGAAAAAAAGAGAACGTTCCTTATCCTGGCCGAGCTGCATAAATGCACCCGGAACTCGTTAGCGGCTGCACGTTTCCCAGATCCGCTAATCAGGCAGAATTATGCTAAGGTTAATCGCCGTTCGCCAGTAGATAGATCGGACGCGTACGGTTAGCAGAGGCAAAGATCGGTTTCAGCGTAAATCAATCCGCGTATCTCGGACGTAGCCTCTCTTTAAAACGTCTTTAGTCAGGCTTACGCGGCAATTAAACGTGGGCAGAGGTGTTTAGGTCGCGGTGCGATAACCGAGCCGCTTAATAATCTCTGTACGTCGTCCTGTATGCAAATCAAACGTCAATCATGCTTCCATCGAAGCACGAAAATGTCGTAAACACTGCTTATAAGCATCTAGATATTTTGATCGATTTGTACTTTATTGGCAATGATGCGTGAAATCCGCTAAGATATAAGAAATTAAATTAATGCACATTAGCAAACTGTGGATTTCTGCGTGTTTATGGGGAATTTGAAGGTGCACGAATTTACGTAATACTGCACATGATATGGGCAAATATATAAATTATTTACAATAAAATATTTACTACGCAATATATATCTCTGGGCAAATCTAAGTCTCCTTAAAACACTCGTTGGAATTTATACTTTAATTTATTTTTCATTTATATTTATATCTTTGACCTATATATATATATATAATACATAGTTATTAAACATTAATATATACATATATATAATAAATAATAATAACGATATATAATAAATATAATAAATAAAAAATATAAAAGAAATAAATATAATAATAATTTATATATAATATATAGTTATAATATATATAGTTAATGTATATAAATATATTAACTAGCATGTGTATATATATGTATATGTTAATTGCAACTCTTCCCTACTTTATTACCTGATATACCAAGGGTTTTACTATTATTTTCCGTTTAAGTAAATAAATAAATACAATGCAACGCTTAGAGGGCGAAACAAATCTCTATATTTCTATTTCTGTATCTCACAAAAGAGCAAAAATCAATGTGAACACGTCCGTGTTGTGTATCGCTTATTGAAGTTTCTGTTGTCGTTACTCTGCATCAAACCTTCGCTATATCTTCTGCGTAACATCGTATCTGTTCGCGGTATACTATCGTTCCAAAAATAGCAAATGCGTCTACCCGTGTTATAAACTTTTAGCCATGGTAAAGAACGCAGCAAACAAACGAGACCTGAATCGTTATTTTTTAACACATTGTACACGCCTGTGCCAGTAAGAGACAAGCAGGCCAAAACGCTAAACAGCGAGCCAACAACTGATAGCCGCGCACAGCAGGGACAACACGCCACGAAAACGTAGCTGAACCACCGTTTCACGTTCACGGAAATGATGAAAACTGCCGCTGCTTGCATTGTGCTCTCTGCTATACACAGAAGTTTATACGATGCCCGAAGCGTAGATTCGATCGTGCCTACCGTAATGTTTCGTGCATGCGAGCGGTGGTCAGCAGATAGCAGAGGATCATTTCCACAAAGCACCGGGGCCCGGGGCTTGTTCCAAGTCCAAGCTATGATCCAGAGACTCCGGTGAACTTTACAAGTGGACGCGAGTTCGCATTTCACGACGCGATACACGGCAATAACGGAATGGCGAGCCTTCGAGTATTCGTGTCGTTCTCGCAATCGTTCGCCATTGGCGTTTCGAGAGTCATGGAACGTGTCCGCGAATGAATTTTTCTCGGATCGAATCGATATCGCGAGAATGTAACGTTTACGTGGGGTAGCTTTTTGAAATGAGAAATTATGTTCATCGTGGAAGTACGATGTAATCGTAAAGTTAAACGATCGCCATTGAAAAAGTTCTATTAGAAACGGATGGTTGGGACAGCGATGATATACGAGCTATCGATGCTTCGTTTCAATGTCGTTATTCATTTATCCGTGTGCTTAAAAAAATTCTAGTTACCTGGGACGATTCAGAGGGAAAATTCGGATTCTTTACAGCCAGACTTGTTTCGTTAATTCGCTATGTTCGATGAAGAAACGCTTTCTTGTCATGCGAGAAGTCGTTTGTTTCGAAATATCGTGATTTCTCACTTTCATCTGGAAATAACATCGATAGGAAGCGTGAAATACGTGAATAAGTCAAGGTATAGAAAATAGAGATGCATAGATACGTTCGAAGCCACGAGCTACGAATGTGGCCACAAACTCAGGTCCAAGAAGAAATGACAAAATACCTCAATTTCATCGAAGCAAATAAAAATTCGTAAAATTGACAGTGAGTCGATTCGGAAAAAAAATTCGAAAGAATCTCGATTACCTCGTAGCAAGATTTAACCAGTTAGTATTATACTCGTGATGAAGAAATGGCAATATTTCCTGTTATGACGAGTATACTCGTCATGCGTAGAAAGTAGCTACAATGTGCTGTTTAAATTGCAATAAATTTCAGTAATAAAATTAAAAAATACAACAGTCATTTGATTACGAATTAATTGTATATTATAGCAGCCACACATACTCTACGTTTAACGAGTATACTCGTCATACGTAGAAAGTAGCTACAATGTGCTGTTTAAATTGCAATAAATTTCAGTAATAAAATTAAAAAATACAACAGTCATTTGATTATGAATTAATTATATATTATAGCAGCCACACATATTCTGCGTTTGACGAGTATACTCGTCATGCGTAGAAAGTAGCTACAATATGCTGTTTAAATTGCAATAAATTTCAGTAATAAAATTAAAAAATATAACAGGCATTTCATTACGAATTAATTACATATTATAGCAGCCACACATATTCTGCGTTTGACGAGTATACTCGTCATGCGTAGAAAGTAGCTACAATATGCTGTTTAAATTGCAATAAATTTCAGTAATAAAATTAAAAAATATAACAGGCATTTCATTACGAATTAATTACATATTATAGCAGCCACAAATATTCTGCGTTTGACGAGTATACTCGTCATGCGTAGAAAGTAGCTACAATGTGCTGTTTAAATTGCAATAAATTTCAGTAATAAAATTAAAAAATATAACAGGCATTTCATTACGAATTAATTACATATTATAGCAGCCACACATATTCTGCGTTTGACGAATATACTCGTTATACGTAGAAAGTAGCTACAATGTGCTGTTTAAATTGCAATAAATTTCAGTAATAAAATTAAAAAATACAACAGGCATTTCATTACGAATTAATTATATATTATAGCAGCCACACATACTCTGCGTTTAACGAGTATACTCGTCATCGCTTACGTTTTACGACGCATTTTACGTACACACTGTGCAAAGAGATCGCCACAGCTCTGGTTAAGTCGTTCGAATTCCTTCGGCTAACTCGTAATCAAACGAAATCGGTCGCGTTTGTTAAATGCATGAGCAACATGTTGCACAGTCGTTGCAATCTACGTTGCTCGATTAAACATTTGAAAAATCAAAATTTCTCCTCATCAACGAGACACGAATACAAAGGCAACAGCATACCATCGAATCGCGCTTTTAATCTCCACCCAGTTTTCGAGGGCCGCTCCCAACGTACGAATCTCGCTCGACTCGAAACTCGAGCCTCGAAACCGGCGTGCAACTACAATGCTACTCGCGAGGGGGTCGACGATTATCGTGGCAACCGTCTCGATAGCTGGTTTGACGTTTTCGCGGTTCTCGAGTTTCCATCCGGATCGAGTCGATCTCTCACGGAGCGAGACTCGCAGTCCACCCACGCTCGATCCTGATCGAGGATCTAAGTATTTACACAGTACAACGGCAAACTTTCTGAATGGCCGACTTCGTAAAAACAGCGGCAATATGCATCGGTACATTTTATTTATTATTTCATCGTACACGAGATGTCAGGATTTTTATATCTGTCAATAAAATAAAATTCGTCAATAGAATCCACGAGCAGAAGTAAAAGGAAAACGTTACGTAAGTGTATAGATTATTCGAGCCTGTATTATACTACGGTTATGAGAAAAATATGAAATATGAAAGAAACGATAATAGAATTGTTGCGAGATGAAGAATGATTGATAAATTGTATTTATGTGTTATGTATTTGTGTATTCGATCCGCGCCAAGTATCGCGAAGTATCTGTACCGTGTGGTAGGTAACTACCGTTTACGCAATTGAAAATAAATGTAAATGAAGGTTACCAGTACAGATTTACAAGAATTTAATCCACAAGAAGAAATCCGCGAAAGAAAGAATGATAGTGCGCGTTTATATATTTTTACTATACGTACGAGTCGTTTAAGTCTTTTCAGTAATGTCCTGTTTACGCATCGTTTTACTACTTAGTTTTACATTTCGTTGGGATTCTAATAGCGGCACTTAAACGAAATCAAGAGATTATTTGAAACTGCCCGACTTGTTTTTCCTATCGAGCACCGAGCACTCGTATCATTATCGAATGAGATTGAAAAAACTCGGTGATTTATCCTATCTATTGGTCTGCTAATCCCCGCGCGATCTGGTTCTCATCAGCAAGCGTAGGCAGCTATCATCGGAAATCCCAGTCATATACTTCTGATCATGGCACAGGGTATCTTATCGTGCTCGCGCCAGCAGAAAGATCGAACTGTCAGGAAAAAGTGCAACGTACACGAGATTATCGACAGACAGCCAGGCGTGGAACTGGACGAAGAAGAGAAACGACGTAGATCGACCGATTGTAAGACGTTTCAAATAAAACAAGGTAATCGTCTGAAGCCTAAAGGATTTGGAAACGGTAAACAAAATTAGCTGCGAAATCGAATCGCCATTATAGAGCTTCGACATGGTCGCATTGTAAGATCCTATGGTGTTTTTGTTGCAGGATCTGCAAATTTGTTTATTACGCAAGCTACAACATATCGTATTGTGTTAGAGTAATAATAAACGAAAGATGTATCTTAAAATTGTATAAGTAGTTAAAACTGTCAAGATAATATTTATCACATAATTATATATGTAATTATTTGTTATAACAAAAGGAAGAATCAGTGCGCCTTTCTTACATTTCTTTCAGATACAATCTATTTTACGCAAAATATCTAGAAAAATCCCATTATTTTACGTCTTGTTCGTCGCTTAGACATTTCCCATTTTGTGGAAACAACTTATTTCTCAACTAGAAAATTTGTACAAACAAAATTGTTTATTATTTCATTCGGATTAATTATTTTATCTTCAGCATCACTCTCATGTCGAGTAAAAAGCATGTATAGTACAACAACAGAAGCTTCCCTAACGGTAAAGATACTTCGTAAAAATCCAAAAGCGCAACCTACGTTCAGGCTAGATCGTCCATCGAGTCTTACGATCGGTAGATCACTTTTGGTAGATCGTTCGCAGCAGAAGCGCCGCTTAAAGCCGTCAGTAAGTCATTTCTTACGCGGTGTTCGAGGGGGTCGCAGAAGAAAAGACGGGCTTCCTACCATTCTCGAGCACGCCTTATCGATCGTACTGCACGATAAAACGTCATTCCCTTTTTAAATCGCCGCCGATATACAATACGAAGTGGCGGCGATCCTCTGGCCCGATAACGGCTTCTGTATAAGGACCCTCGCGGACAGTGACACGGAGGCGACATTTCGTGGCCGTTCTTGCTGCCGCCTCCTCTTGTTCGCGCGCTTTCCCCGCGCCGCGACCGACCCGTGCTTAGGAGCCGGACCGCTCTTTCACTCTCGATCCACGCCGCAAAAACTCGACGAAACCGCGGAATGCTGTCTACCAATACAAGCTTCTATCCTCCGGTGTATAGATTTTCGATGTCCCGACGTATCATCATTGTTTGGCGAAACCGATGGATCATACCACTCGCGTGTTCATTGATTTATGTGGGTTAGTTAAGAGGTGGCATGTTACACGAGCATCTCGTACAGTTTGATCGCGGCTTTTTTCGCAATAGACGAACGAGGACGAATAGATCGCTGCGAATAGATTGTTCGATTGCGAAACGATAGATAGACGGTATATTACCACTAACTTTCAAAAATATAGGTTAACGAGTACGTGGCTGTAACTACGATATTATTAATCCATTGTCATGTAAGATCGCTTTCGAAAGGGAAGAAAAAGTTCGATAAGCGAGCATACATAGCAGGGTGCATTTGTTATTACACCAAATTCGTCGAAAGAAATATGAAAAATCGAACACCTATTTAAAAGCCAGGGTAATTACGGCGCCAGTTCGAGAGAAAGATTGTCAGCATCTTTTCTTTTTCTCTTTATTACCCTTAAACTTACTTCATTGCTTGTTATCGTTCCGCTTCTCGACGACCAAGCACAGCTCTTTAATACGCGCCCTTATCAATTCCAGCGATCGTCCCGCGAAGTGGAAAATAGTTACGATTATTATCGTGGTGGAAGATTGAAAGCTTCCTCGATCGATTCCCAAGCACCTTGTTCCAGGCAGAACGCATCGATTTCGTACGTCATTTGCACTGAATATCGGAAAGTCGTCGCTATCAGATTTAATTGGTGTTTCTCGATCGTTTTCCCTTCTTATCCGCTGACTCCCGCTGTATCCAAAGACGTGGCATTCTACGTGGTGCGAGTGCTCTTAGCGAGCACGTACGCTCGCTAATGATGCAATCGGCCCATCAGATACCTCGACCGGCTGCCTTCCTCCTCCTGCTCCTTATTTCCTCGCTGCTTGCTCCTTAACTCCTTATATACCCACCTGACTGTACTAGTCCTGATCGTCTAGACTCTAAAGTCTAGAGAACGCGTGGGTTGTAAGTGCAACGGGTGATCGTCTAGTTACTTACATTTTTATCCATTTACCTGTGAATCACAGTTGCTGATACTTTAAGATTTCTATCGTATTTTTAAGTCTCGACTGGATAATTGCAACCTGCTTTAGATCAATGAAAATGTTGTAAAGTATTATATCGAAAATAATCGAACGACGACTGTGAGACGCGACGATGGGATTACGCTTCCGTTGTAATCTGCCAGCGAGTCCTGTTTCTTCGTTGTATCGGCTTAACGAATAATAAATATGTAATTTGTTTCGTCACAAGAATATTCTTTCTCCGCTTGCCTCATTGCTATTGTTCGTCCCAAATTTTGCTGCAGTCAGATCTTTTGACTTTGTTCGTTTGCATAGATATTTTAAAATAATGAAGAGATTCGTCAATTAGGTTCGTGAAAGCGTCGATTCAAATATGTAACGACATAACTGTTTGGAAGAATTTTTAGTTTCCGTATATACCGGATCGGTAGATCCTGTATCATTCACGCGACTCGTAACCTCATCCACCGCAATCGAGCACTCGTGAAAACGCTACACACGATGGAACATGCACCGGCAAAGATTGCGCTTTGTCGAGTTTTGTCCCCGTGATTCTTTGACTTGCCTGATTTATCTGACTGCAAAGGCTCGGATTTATGTGGCGTGACAGAGCCCGATTACGTAATTAACAGAGCGTTTTGAAACACCCGGTAGAAACTGTTGCGACTCAACACCTGGCCGCGCAACGTGTTCAGGATTCCTGGTATGAGAGCCGAAGCAAATAACGTTAATCTATCGGCTAGTGTCAGACGATTGCGAGATTTCATTCATGAAATCTCCCGGAAGTGCTGTAATCTTCGTAAACGATTAGGCGAGAAGCTAGAGCCACGGGACAGAGAAACAAAGACGCAGATATCGATGCAACGCGAAGGATTTTCATTCTTAAAACGGCGATTAATTTACAGGTGGCTCCTTGAACCCCGGCAATCCAATCGGATTAATTACAAATCGCTATTTATTCAATGACTTATTTATAGCTGTGAGGAGTCGCGTAAACCAGCGAGAAATCGTAAGGCGGCGATATTTTCAGCGGCTGATGGAAATCACGGAGTTCCTACGAAAACGATATGTACACATATCCAACAGGCAAATCACGCGCGAAATTGACTTGATCTTTTTGTTTATAATATTCCGCGTATCTGGCGTTGATTAAATTCCAATGGTACGAAGATTTGATTAAGAGATCGCGTTGCCTAGATCCCTGAGAAGTTATGTTCTCTTTATGTATATAGTTAACGTGGAGATTTATCAGAGATTCTTCTTTTTTATGTCGTTAATATTAGAAAATAATTGGTAGACGATGATTAATTGAATCTAATTATCTGAGATTTTTGTTACACGTGTTTGATTATTTTTTGTTCGATAAATATGTAAATACATATGAGTCACGAAGTCGCGAAACATGTCAACTGAGATTCAAAAATTACTCGCTCGCCGGGGCAAAAAACGCATTATCATAACTGGTACAAATTCATTGGGTGGAACGTTTTTTATGTCGACGAACCTGTAAGAAACAAACTAACCTGAAGTTCTTTTTAAATTTGCATTAGAGGCAGATAAGCGGAATTTGAAATTAAAATTTCGTGCTACCCCTCTTTATGTGATGTTGATCATTCCACTTCAAACTTCAAACCGATTGTCAAGTCCTTTGGAATCGCTAACATAACAAAAGAAGTTTACGTACAATCAATTTTTTTTATTCTCTTCGAATCTTAATTCACATAAAATAAATATAAATCGAACGCGTAAGAAACGAAAATTTTGTATTTTAATTATGAACAAATGATTTGTACGATCACTCCGTAGGATAATTTGAATTAAAAATTGGATATTTAGTAACTTCTTATCGTAACATTTAATACACCAGTGACTTACCGAAGTATATGAAAATTTTCATCAATATATCATGTGTATCGTACAAAACTTTTTAAATCTTTAATAATTTACAACGAAATACGATTTTCATGATGATATTATATAAATAAAGGAACGCTTTAAAAGCAATCGGTTTATCTTGTTTCTGTAAAATATAAGACCTATTACTTTCGCAATTATCCAATATACTCGTCTACACACCCTACTGGTTTCCACTTCGCGGCTCCTAGGCCATAATAATTAAATGGTGGAAAAAAGCTTCGACAAAGAGAAAGAAATAGTACGTCGATAACATTCCACGATAATTATACACGCCCATTAGCCTTTTGATTAAGCGGAAACATCGAATGATACCGAGTAGAGAGATCTCGTAACATCTCTAGCTTAATTTGTTGGCAAAAATATCGTTCCGTTAGACGCTGTTCGTTGGCAATTAGTTAAGGATGGATTAAAACACCATTCACGGTTTATCTAAATCGTTATATCGCTCTGTTATAGACCGTTTCTAATTCTATTACCGTATACATGTATCAAAGCTATGTATGGTTTTGTTTCATTTTATGTTTCTCTTTGGATGTATGAAAATTATCTTCCGTGAGATATATCCGCAAAATCATTTTCAGGATTGAAATGAGAAAGATTTCTTCATTACCGTTTACTGTCGTATTAACTATCAACGTGTTTCGTATTATGTGGAACAATTTCATTAGTGGTGCATAGTTTCCTTATTTTTTCAAGCTTTCAAACTGTAATCGTAGTTTAGGAAATTCCAGTTATCCAGAACAATGATTATTGACAGCAGAAATTATGTTACTCGAGGAACTCAAAGTTCTTTGCAAACGTTGGTAAGCAAAACCTACCTGCCTTTTGCAGCAATAAAGATGAACCTATAGAAAAATTACATTACCATATTATAATTACATTAATATACTCAATTCCAACAATACCATAACGTCTCTGACATTGGACAGGATCATCTTAGCCTCTTCCATCGATCTCCAACAGAACCATCGTATAACTATACAAAAATTACAATACTAAATGCAACCAGCAACTTCGATACAACAAATATATTCAATTCTAACAATACCATAGCATCTCTGAAAATCGACAGAATTATTCTTTTCCATCTGTGCTCATCCTCGGCAAAACCATCGCATGACTCAGTCCTCGTATATGGCATCTTCGATCCCCTGTGTCTCGCGCAAACTTGCAAAAGCACCTCACAACCCGAAGAATACACCCTCGGCGTGTGCAGCTGCTCGAAAGATCAAAGGATTCCGATAGTTGCCCCTAGTTCCCCTTGGATATCTCCCTCGTTGCGTCCATTGATCGGCCACGTTTCTCCAAGTAGCTCCTAGTCTCCTCCAGAGATAGGCGTACGTATGCTGATTTCATGCGTGTAAGCACGACTAAAAGCCATTCTAGCACCTGCGGGTGGTCCCCCGCATACCGCGATCTTGTAGCCAATCAATTTCTGTACATCCCGGCAATTTCCATAAACTGGACGTTGATCTCGAGTAAAAGGCGATGCTGCCGTTGCCTCGTTTTGCTCCTGCCGCGTGTACGCGCGGCTACGAGCACTACACACGCTCCGAGCTTACTTGAGAGGGACATCCGCTTCGTTTTATCTCGAACACATGGCATTCCATTCATCGGTACACGCAACGGCAACGATTGCTTCGTTTGTCGCGTATTAATCCCCGGAGAAAACTGTTCGAGCCGATCTGCGATTTGTTGCGCGATAGTTAGGGGATTGTAATGGTTGGTTCTTGAGCAAATTGTTCCTGGACTAGTGGAGTTCTATTTTTTAATTTTCGAAGTCGTTGCTTAACAATGGGCTAAGAGTACAATAACGAACGTAATTATCTTGATCGTTCTTTGTTATTTTAGTACTCTTAATCTTAGGATTTCGATTTGTGATACTTTTGTTAGAACGTTAAAAATAGAAGTTTCATCATTGTATTTCTGTATTTCTTAAGTAATTGATACATGATAATTTTATATTTAGTCACATTTTGTATATATGTATAACCTTTCAACTGTGTTTATAATTATAATTAACATTTTATATACATACACAACTACTTTCTTCTTATTTCCTCTTGAAATTAATAAATCGAATAATCAGATTACTCTAACTCACATGGCTAAAGTTCAAGTAATTTGTTTAATACGAACAAGACTTTGGCTTCTAATGCTACTATAAAATTCTAAAAACAGTTTCAAACATTTCGCTCTGCACTAGCAATTAAATCTCTACCTAGTTGCACATAGAAACTTCATTAACGTATGATGTATACTTAATCACCCCTCCTTTCTTCTGCTTTCACAACTCACCTCACTTCATATTTCTTCATATCCAATCTCACAGACTATCTAAAAATCATTCGTTTACATTTCTTCGTCGGTGGACGAACGTTAGATCGGTATCTTTGACCCCTTCAGGGTTCTCCAAACAAGTTGCCGATCCGTAGTTTACGAGCAAAAGCAATTGACACAGCTCAGCTTGAATTATTAACTCGAACAGCAAAGAGCCGGTTGACTATTAGCCTATCAGAGCTATCTCTCATTAACCATAGCAGCTTCAGCAGTTAACACGATAAAGCGAGCAATCCGAGTAACAGATCGTGGCACATCCACTGCTGGCAGAGGATATCGATTCAAGAGCTAATTCAATTTGTTATCGACTTGCCAACTTGCAGCGCTGTTGATCGTAATGAATGACGAGATTTAACAAATGCATCGTATTTAATCAGGTCTTCGTGATCAGCGAACAATAACCGCGATTACTTTTCTCACTGGTAACATTGGATGTGCAACGTTGCTTAAGAGTAGATGTTTCGATTGGAAAAAAATTCTTTTTTATCGGAGATACAACAGAATTAAATAAGAATGACAAATAAGTTTCATACAAGCTAAGACGAAGATCGAAACTTTTCACGAAGATTGTTCACTTCCAATTAAAAGGTTACAATGATTATTATCATACAAGCGTTCGACATCAGAGAAAATTGATACTCCGTTTAACTGAAATAGTAAAAGTATATATGTATGTACTCGTGAAAAGTATCCTGTGGTTTGATCAAGAAAATCTATGCTATAAACGTAGGATAATTGGCGCTGTAGCTCTTGCCACGCGTCATTTATTCTACAACTGGCGAGCAGAGTAATCGTATTAAAACAGAAAACCACCTCGCAGTTGTTACAGAAAATATGAAATTAATAATTTGTAGATGTTTGGAAAAGATGTATTATCTATACTTTATATAATCGTTTTTCATTTAAAGCAAGTGTAATAGTTTCTTTTCGATGAGAAAAATCATTTAAATGCCTATGTAATTAAAAGTTATTTAAATTCACCAATAAAATATCAATTGACAACATGAAATATGATTCAAAAATTGTTTTTGTTTTTAGAAATGTTTCTTCTGAATTTCTACTCTGTACATATATGTAATTTGTAAATATTTACTATAAAAGAAGTCTCTGCTGAAATTGGAAACAACTTACTTTAGGTCAACAAAACGAAATTGTTATATTATGTAAAAAAAAAAAAGAATTTAGCTACATTACCGAACATAAGTATTGGTATATCCACTTGTCATATTTATTAGATAATTCTAACAAATTTTACTTTATTTGTTTTTTTTTTCGTTACAACGCATATTTGATATAAATGGAATAATACATTTATGATAAAATAACTAGAAAGTAAAGCAATGGAAAGCATGTATTTTATATTAAATATTAATATAAATATAAATATTGTTAAGTGTGCTAGTATTTACTTATAGCCGGCAATGTATGTTTACCGTGGAAGGGCCCCGTGCCGTTCGCAGTACATTTCTCCGCACGATTCGATATTTCCCCTCTTGTCATACATTCGTATGTTTCTCCTACCATCAGAGATGAGGCGATGTTTTTGTCAATCACAATGAGGGACGCTTATTATTAGTGTTTCACTGGCTTCTTTAATAATGCGTTCTGGATCTCCTCACTCTGGTATATTATACTTGATTATTAACGATTTGAAATTAGAAGATCCATTTATCAACTCTAAGAAGGCATCTTGAAGAATATCACACATTAAGTAAACAAAATTCTAACTGAACAGAAGGTACAACTAAGGTTATGTATAGCCATGTTTTTCTGTATTGATAGATTATTATAAGCTAGCAAAATTTAAAATTGAAACCTATATTAATAACTTTGCTATAAAATACAAGCTTTTAGTAAGAGACAATCAGATCACTTATCAAAATTTAAAATATATGAGAGGCTTATTTCTTAATCACTGCGTAGCATCAGTAATTAATAATACAACAAATGGAACTTCCTGTGCTACAGTATTTTAAGTTTGAATTAAATTTGCAACGTATGTCGATGATTAGTATGACAATATGGCTATGGGAACAATCACATATCAGAAATGAAATACGAGAATTTTTAACATTTGAGTATAAAGAGTATGAGAATCAGAGTAATGAGAACAAGTGGCACGATATAACAAAATTAATATTAAAACAGATACAGTCATTTAGATTACATTCAGCATTGAGGTTCGAATTAACTCACATAATAAAATCTATAGGTGAGAAGATATTTAACTGGTATGAGTATATTCGTAGAAATATTGAATATGATAAAAAAGAATCAGCAATTAATTATATTGAGAAAATATATTGGACTCATTATGGATCAATAGATGAGGTAAAGATATTAAAATCATTTTGGATAGATAACCCAAGACTAAATATTGCTACAGTTTATGATATGGCATGTGAGTATGCTTTAGAAGAAAATATCAATGATTTATGGGTACAATTACCAAGAGAGGTGAAAAATATTTTTTGTGAAAATATATATACGGATTATAAGTGTCTTACTTTAGCATATTGGCAATGTTGTAGGGATGGAAATTTATCGCCATTTATTAGATATCTTGAAACAGTAATACAATCAGGAAGGACATATATACATAATCATTTATATAATAAATATCATTCAATAGAAGAGAATATGTTTAGATTGTCGGTCTATGGAGGATATAGCAAGGCTGTAGAATATTTTTGGGATAAGTTAAATAAGGAAGAAAAAAACAGAAATATAGTTAATGGTATACAAATATCTATTACTAGCCATATTCCTGATTATACAACAATTGGGGAATCTTGTCATAGACAAGAAAAGTGTGCAGAAATATGTATATTTCTTATAAATCAAGTGAGAGCATACCATAAGACAAAGACTATAGCTCGTATTGTATATGATTCATTTGAGGATAATATATATGTATGTAGCATTGTAAAACTGATATTATCCATGTGGCCATGGCAAGATTTTCTTGGACAAATATTAGACGAATTAGAGGCAGCTTTAAAGACGCAAAAGAATGGCTATACAGGTTTAAAGTTGTTACATTTTGTCATATCTTGCATAAAAAGAGATTATAGATTAGGTTATGTAATAGGAAATAGTAAGTATGGGATGATACTACATGAAGTATGGGATAAAATCCCTGCATGCTTAAAATCAAAGATAGCTGAGGCAGATCCATATTTAGATTTCATACGAGATTTATTAGAAATTTGGGACTTACCAAGCATAAAGTTAATAATTAATACTCCGGAGATGAGACAATGGAAAGAAAAATTATTCGATTCTGGATATATAAAATGTATAAAGATAGTATCGCTAGTAAAGATAGGACAATATGAATTATTAAATCAATTCATAGAGAAAGTATTTGTTTCTACAAAAGAGAAGAAGCTTTTTAAACAAGCCATTAATATCTGGAATTATTTCATAAATGAAGACCAATATGATTTGGCAGATAAATTATTAGATTGGCAATCTGATTCCATAGAAGAGAGGGAAGAGCTTAAGAGTAAGATAAATCATATAGAGCTTTGTCTAAATTTTATAAAAGATGATCAATACGAATTAGCAGATAAGTTGCTAGATTGGAAATTTCCTACAAAACAATTAAGAAGTGTTTGTAAGGATAGTTTTAAAGAGAATAAATCTTCATATGATTATATTTATAAACTATGGGCAGTAGAAAAAGAAGATGTAGAAATAGCACGAAAGAAATCTGATAAGTTTTTAAAATGGTTTTTAGACTCAGAAAAAGAGATAGAATCGTTTAAGAAACAGAAGTTAGTAAATGACCAATTAGAAGAAATACTTTGTGATATATTTATAGAAAATAATTATTTTGAAATAATTGAGTATTTTTTAGATTGGTGTTCATTATCAAAAGAGGAAATACAAAACTTAAAGCAAGTAGTAGTAAATAAGAAAATATTTAGAAAATGTAAATGCAATATAATGTGGAATTATGTAGATATAGCAGAGAAATTTATTAATTGGGCTTTTGATGAAGAGGCAGAAAAGACAAATTTTATTAGACAATTTGTGTTATCAAAAGATGGTATAGCGTGTTGTGTTGATTTTATAGGAGGGGCGCGTGAAGGCATTACTCGCAACGATATACCAACACTTCACGAAGCAAATATTAAATTTAATAAATTTATCGATTTTTGGATCAAACCTCTAAATAACCTTGATGAAGTGAAAGATAAATTAAAAGACTATATATTTCGCTATGGTCCATATGAAAATATAGATAAGTATGACATGTTTATGCGTTTATTAGACAGAGTAAATCCAACTAATGAGGGATAGACATAAGTTATGTGGGATAGTAGTAATATGAATATATAATTATCAAATTTTTAAGTAGTATTAGGTGGTACATATATCACAGACTAATAAGCCAGAAGTAATAGTTACTAATAAGTGAGCCTATTAATAATCAATGAATTAATATTTTTAATCATTACGTGGTGGAAGTAATTTGATACAGAACAATGTCAAGGTACTGTGGAGAGCAATATGCTTTATTATCAGAATAAACATCAACTATACATTCTCCATTAAAGTCATGATTTTCCTTAAATTTCATCCTTAATGCAGTGATCTCTAAACTAGATATGGAGTATATATTTTTAATAGGAATACTGCTAAATCGTTAGTATTTAAATCTACAAAATGGAAATTATAATTAATAAAGAAATACTATCAAAGAATGACAATATATTTATAGAATTGTGTATTTTATAATTCGTATATATATATGGAAAATATTCTATTACTTTCACAAACATTGTTTTTCCTTTTAATGTTAGATTTAAGAAGCACGAAAAGAAATCTCAGTATGCAATTGTTTAAAAAGATCTCAACTATATTATTTCTTAAGTTTTATAAGATGACTGATTTTTCCTGACGGAGACAACGAATCTTGTTTACACGTACTATTTACTGTAGCGAATAAATAGAAAATAAAGAACAGATGCAAAGGCACGCAGCGTGTTGTTTAAACCATAACGAATCTAAAAGATAGAGATATGACTCACTGATAATACAGATTTTATGCAGCATCCGCATTTCTTGCTTGTAAATTGCAACACGACCTTGCTTTACTGTGTTTCATCTCAGAAATAACCACTTACGGTGACATCTTAAAAGATACGATTGTATTTCACAGCAACAGTCAACGACTGTGAATTCATTTTGTAAGTCAGTGGTAGGAAGAAGGAAATGAGATGTTTCAAGAAATCATGAGAATATAAATAATGAATGGAATGCAGTTTAATGGTTGAAAGGAAGAGACTGTACATTCGGGAACACGTACAGGATATTTTATAGTATTTTATAACATGTATTTAATGGACTACGTGCAGCTTCTGGGAGTTTTAGACTTCCATTTTTCAGTAATTTAAAGCCACTTCTATTGTTAATACTTTTATTTTATGTATACTTTTCAAAGAAATCTATTTTTTAATAAATATTCAAAATATATATGCTATATGCATCTTCTATTTATTATATATTAGTTTTACTAAGTTATTTGTTAAACAGGAGTTTAGAATTTAATCAACAATAATGTATTATCTTCCTTTTTATGTATTTTCAAATGTTTAACATGCTATTAAACGATTCGATATTCAACATACATACTTGGACTTAATTAATTAGTATATAAATCTTATCATAAATACAATGATATTCACACATGCTTTTGTAGCCATATCAAATATTGTCAGTTACAGGTTAATTAAAAAAATTAACCTTTCCTAGTCCTTCATACTCTATTTAATAAACATACTCAAGTTCAACATGATACGACTATCGTCGAATCATGAAATCGATGCAGAACGGATTCGTAATACCCGCATGACACGATCGTGGCTTAGCTGTCTATCTCAATAAATTTTTTCACGACCTGTCTCATCGTTTGTCAAACAACTGTTTATAGTAATACTCGCTGGAGGTACACTCGTGATGTTAATTCACGAACCTATAATTATTACATTTACCAGATTGAGAAATATATCAAATGTCCAAATGGTAAATCATACACACTGCATTTATAAAAAAAAAAACAGAGTCTGACAGATACGATCGCGGTTTCATTCAACTGAATTCGTTTTGATTTGATTCGAATCATCGTAATGAAAGGGTTCGTGTTTTCCGAACACAGAGTGCACGTGTGTTGTTCGCCGCAAAGTACGGTAGGAGCTCGACTCGAGTTGCAGGTTTATAAATTCTCGCCTCCAGTGCGCCAACTTACACGCCGAGTCGAGAGGTCAAATCGTCGATACCAGGTAGAACGCAAGTTTTTCGCGTAGAACATCGAATACTGATACCCCAGCGTCAACACCGCCTCATAAGTGAAATTCAGCCTCTAAATCTAAAAAAAAAAAAAAAAAAAAAAAAAAAGTCACGGTATATGAAGTACGAGTTACGTAATTATGAAGGATAGCCTGGAGAATTTGTAGAATTTTGATATGTACTTTCATAGTCGGTTATATCGTTGATTTAATTTATGTATAATAAATTATAGTTTGAAAATTGCTGAAATTTTCATAACTCAAGCTTCTAAAATTATGATTATATCAAATTTCCAAATATAAATCATACTTCCATCCTTTATCCTATGAACCTTACCAACTGATTACACAAAGCATGAAAAATAAAAATGTAAATACGTACTTACGTACGTCTATGATTTGCTTAATCTAGAACACTTATCGATCGTTCCATTGTCCACTAGATTTCATGTCCGCGTTTCCTCTATACTTTGACAGGATTCTTATTACATTGTTTCAGCGAGTTGGAAGAATTTCGAAATACTCCCATAGAACGCGGTACAGCCCCTCCATATCTCCTGCCGGTGCTTTCGCGCCTGAACCGCACGATTTATACTCTGACCTATGTATAAGCTACGATTTATGCCCTGTGCACTTCCACTCTACCCATCGTCGTTTAGATCGAGCTGGATGCTGTGGTAATTTGCCACAAGATATCCTGAGTGCATTGTTTTGGAACGCTCGATAATAGGAGCGAAGCCTCGCGGCGGAATTCATATTCTGACTTATCTATGCTCTTTTTGCCTATTTTAAAAAGCTTTATCTCTCTCTTTTCTCTTTTCTTCCTCCAGTCATCGATTAATTTCATTACCCCAAATTTGTGAGAGTTACCTGTCCAAATAACAAAATTCTGGCAGTTCAAACGTTCTTTTTACGATTCTTCTCTGAAAGCAATTGATTCGTTAAAAGATTATGTAAATGTTTGAAAAGATATAAGTCCACAGATATTTGGTAGCAGTCGTAGTAATCGAAGAACAGTGATTCGTTGATGAAAAGTTAAAAGTAGTCGAATCTGTAACGTTAGACCGCGTGATTTCGCTAAATTTACTACCGCGTGCTATAATAATGCGATTGACGACGCCTACACGATCCAGTCGATGGTTAATTTACAGGGTGGTAACGTGGTACGCGTTACTAGAAAATAATTCCACCTACGCGGAGGCGGCGAGCGCCAGAGCTCGAGCTCTCGCGAGAGGGTGGTACGCATAGCGTATACACAGTGGCGTGGAATCTGGTTTTCAGTGGCCGACTTTTAACTGCCAACGCCACGGGTGTTGTTGAGACAAACGAATAACTTTTCAACCGTATCGAATCTCTTAGTTTTTCTTCCTTCTAGCCCTGTCTTTGTGATGTGTATGTTTTCTTAAACTAGCGAACGTTAGTTTTGATCGGACGCTCAAAGATTTGTTTGAAATTGAGGGAATACAAGATAATATTTGTGACACGTGGAGAATGTTGTTTGAAAGACAACCTTCTTTATCTCTTTTTTTGTTAGATAAACAAGGGACGTTTCTTACACTTTTAGCCATGTATTTCCGTACACTTGTTTATAAACTTATTGTCTTCCCCGTTTCGTACCACTTGTATATCGCTCTTTGACTCTATTAACTGTTGATTAAATGTTTCAGAAAAAAGCATTTGTTGTCTTTTGATCCACAGTATAAACGTATAAGGTACAGAAAACGTTAGATTCTTCAGAAAGTTCAAATAGGCTACTACAATTTTAAACTCCTCTTTCCATATCGAAATGTTTACTTCAAGAAAGAGTCGTTTGTTTCGTGAGGTCATCGATGATTCATACGCGAACTGTAGTGTTCCTTCACGCAGATGTTTGTTTACTGGATAATATAAGTAAACTATACGAGAGAAATATTTTTCTATAGGTCAAACATACTTCTATCTATTTTTACGTAAATATAGGAAAAGAATTTTCCTACTGAATTTTTTATTAAAAGAAATTTATTTAATAAGATGTTTATGCGTATATGAGAAATTTAAAGATGCAAACATTTGCAAAATTCACATAACAACGCATAAATATGTAAAATACTCAAAGAACGATTATACTGTTAAATGAATGTAACAAACTTTGGAGATTCCATTTCTTTAGTTATTTTCATAAAGGTATGAGTTGATCCAAATATCCACGATCTATTAGTAAATATTTCAGAAATTTTTCAAGTATTGTTAAAAGACCATAATAAAATATGTCTGCTTATGGAACGTACAGAATCTTATTACATGCAATAGCCAACTCGTAATTAGATATAATTTAGATATATAATTGATATAATTTTAATTTTTAACTTTAATTTCGCCGTTGACGATAAGTCAGTAGTTAATCTAAGTCTACATTAATGTTGAAGAGACGAAACACGCGTTCAGGTACTTAGAACGTACCTGATCGTCGCAGGCGAACCACGTAATGCGACCCCAGCTCGGGGCTAAACGCGTATATCAAGTAGCCGGGGAATGTCGAGATTTCCACTCTTTTCTCTTTTCTCTGGACAGACTGGAAGGCTGCGAGTCGTTTATTCGTTTGCCACTGTCCCCGGTAGCAACGAGAGCAGACGAGCGTGTGGCGACCGCCGCTATCAGATCCATTATAAAGCCATGGCAGAGTATCCAGCGAAATGATTTAATGCTACACGAGTCCGCGAATTTTATTTTGCACGCCGTCCGCGATAGACCATTTCGATGCAAATACACGAGCTACACGTGGCCGATTGGAAATCTGTTTTGATGCTCTTGACGTTCGCAAGGGCACGTGTCAGCCAGCTATATTCGATCCTTTGGTTAACTGTTCTTTGATCAATTGCCGGTTAACGAGGATTGATTCTATTTCCCTACCGTTTATTGTTGAAATAGTAGATAATTTTGCTATTGCTGAGATAATAGATAATCGTTCGAATGAGATCGCTCTTGAAAAAATAGTAAAACTATTAAAATAACAGAACAGCAGTGCATTTTATGTTTCAAATAAAAGTATGTGGCCACTTGACAGCAGCCGGAAATACTCTACGACGGAAATAGAATTTCCTAAGCAATTAAAGTTTCATTTTAGTTTTAATTATGTTTATGTCATTTCTATAAGTTATTGAAATGTTCGATTCTCTGCGCTTTTCATAATATTCTGGGTACAAACCCCGGTCGTCTTCCCAGAACCTTCATGAAACTTTGACAACGAGTGATTATATACACGTGCGGCCAGAGTAATAAATGGTCAAGTACAGTTTGATGACATTCTCAATTCAGATTTTGCACGATTCTTTTTGCTTTGTTATACGACATTCCTATGAAAGAAAAACGATTCACAAGTAATCAACAGATACACTTATTTATTTATTCATTTATATATGTGTATAAATATGTTCCTGTGTATCATCATAAGAGATCACTCATCAACATTCTGAACCTCGAATGCTATTCCAAAGGAAATATGTATATATATGTACATGTATATAAGGTTCAATAATTGGATAATTCAGGGATCGATTCTGAAGTCTGAAAATCGAGTTTTTATTATGAAGTAATTAAAAATACAAAAATAAACAACAATTAATATGCGTCTATAACAATAAATAACGATAATTATATAAACGGGAAATAACAAGTCTTTGGTACAATGTTTACCTGAAAATCGAGAATCGATTTTCAACGTCCTGAGCTACCGATCTTTCTTCTTCAGTCTTTAAAATCTTAAATAACTATTCTGTAACCTTGTCTGTCTCTAATGTAACTCTCTGTCCGTCCGTTTGGAAAAAACGTGCTTCTTCAAATGGTCGTCCGTAAAACAAAGGAAGATCGCTCTGACCGTGAAACACAGCCTGTCGTGCTACCCGTAAAACAAAAAGAATCCCTATCCTACATGAACTCTAGGGAGTTTACATGTATATGTATATAACATTATTAGAATAACATTAGAGGTTCAGAATGTTGATGGGTAATCTCTGAAAACGGAGAAAAAATTTATATGGTGACAGCGTTTATTGCACATTTTGCAGATGCAAAAAGAGTGAACGATGTCTAATAATTCTAGACATAATCCAAGATATAATAAAAGACTAATCCAAGCATAAAGTTTTATGAGCGATTTGTGCGATATATATACGATATAAAGTAGTAAAATATAATGCCTAACTGGTCCTTTTTCCATAATTCTTGGTAGAATACTTAAATTGCAAACAACGTCGAACTAACAGTTGTTCTTAGTAATAGCGGTTCCTTTCTTTCCTATTTTTAAAACACTAGGAAGATAAGAATATGCACATGGCCAAAACAGTGCTATTAAAGGGATAATATAATTTATACTTGCCTGTAACCAACATATTTGTATTTTTCCTTTTTGTGTTTGCACATGCCAACGTAGAAGAAGTAAGCTGAGGTGGCCAATAAATTTCACTTAACCTCTCTCTTATTGATATTGTAATGTGTCGTTGGAAATATTTTTCAACGATAGCCTGGACTACCTGTATGTAGACATTAGTCGTCTAACATGCAAAAGCAAACACGACGTTTTTGTGGAAAAATAAGAAAAGAAATATAGAATACAATTGTTTATTCTCGGTTTCATTTTCGAGAAAAATGAATTCGAAATTTTAGCAAGTATACTTGGACATGGATAATTGCACACTAAACAAGATTAAGTAATCGACAGTAGGACATTCTGCATGCGAGAAAATCGGTCGGAAATGTAGAGCACAGTTTTTCCGTCCAAGTCTTCGTACGTGCATACATATGATAAATTTTTAAATTTATTTTTCTCGGAAACATAGCGTCTTGTGAAAAAATTGACAAAAATTTGAAAAGAGACAGTATGTCTAAACAAATTTTATTATTTCTTCTATATATACATATATATATATATATATATATATATACATGCATATATATTATACGTAATAACGTAAATCCTTTGGATAAATCAGACGATCGGTTCTGAAAAATCGAGTTTATTTTGGGAATAAATTAAAATAAATACAATAACAGTTAGTAACAAATCTACTACAAATTTAACTTGGAAAATCGAGAATCAATTTTCTAAATTCTAAATTACCATTATTCTCTCGTGATCTAATCTACGCAACAAAATGGCTGCCGCCGAAACAAAGCAAAAGTAAGAATGTCGGATGGCGGGTAGTTTGAATTCTATAAAATTTACATATATATACATATATATATGAGGAATAATAAAATATAAATAAAGTAATAATAATAAATAAATAAACATATACGCATATTTCATTATTTATTAAATTTTATATAAGCAATGACGTCATGTCCGTTTTTACATGTTATTCGGCTGGACTTGGTATAATTCGTCTGTTTTCCGGTTTTCCTCAACGAGAGGCGAAATTCACAAGCGTGCTCAAGGGCGTGGCGATATGGCACAAAGAACGAGTAAAACTGCGAATGTTAATGGCGCTCTTGAACATGCCACGGCAAATAAATTGATTTACGAGAACGATGTTAGGATCAGACTGCCGAGAGTCGTTTACGCGGTTGTTTTAAAATAGAATGGCCACGTGCTGAACGATATCACGAGGCCTTAGGTAAGAATTACATGGTGGAACACGTAAGAAAGATACGGAACGCGCGTTAGAAAATTGAAATAGAATTTAGAGGAAATGGGTCGCAGATGTATCGAAAGTCGTGTGTATTTTTGTTTGAGTAAAAATCGTTCGGGAGTTGATTTTTGCAGATTGCGGAAAATGGTATTTTAAAAATGTTTTAGGTAACGTAATGGTAGACCTATGTATGTACAGGGCGCAGCCATTATAATACGTATAAGCGGGCACGAGGTGATTTCATATGAAAAAATAAGAACAATATACGGAAACAATTTTTTTTTATTTAAGACTTAGTTAATGAAAATATCGAATATTTAAAAATTTATCAAGTATACTTGAACATGGGTAACTGCGGACGAGATAGGACTAAATAATCGACATTCGACGTAGGTCACTCGACGTATGAAAACAAGTCAAAAATGCAGAATGAAGCTTTTCCTACAGACGCTTTGTTCCCGAAAAAATTCCGAAAAAGCCTTAACCATGTTCAAGCATATTTGCTAAATCTTCAAACTCGATTTTCTCGAAAATGGAAAAATTATATTCCATATTTTTTTATTTTTTCATAAGAAATCACCTCCAGCACAGTTTGTACGTGTTATTCGCCCTCACCTTGTATGTAGCTTGCTGTATCTGTCGATAAGATTCTTTCAAGTACTTACACTACATTGAGTCGTCACACAATCATTAATCGTAGACTGTAGTTTAAAGTTACTGCATCATGTTAGCTTGATACGAGTTATACAATATTAAAGTTATTCAAGTTAAAGTACATCCTGTATTGGCTGCGATTATTATTTCTATAGTTTGTCTACTGGTCAACTCCTCTATGTCATAAATACTGAGGAATTGAAGCTAACAGCAAACCGTACCAATCCGCTTTTGAACATAATATTTGTCATGAAGTATACTATAGTAAGTAGATACAGTCCTTTGCATCTGTCATATGCTTTAATAGTAGGTAAATACTTTGTTTACCTGTAGAAATTTTCGGTTGTGGATAGATTATAATCAGCAAGGATAGTACTCAGTTTAATACTCGATAACCGTAATGATCACCACTAATTCACATCAGTAGAGAAACAAGGAGAAATTAATGTTTCGCTATAATAATTTGGCGCCTATGGTAGCAAAGTATGGTTAATGAATATGTTTCCTTCCTTTCTTCAGGAACTTCTCGTCAAAGATTGATTTCTGCATGAAGTTTATCTAGTGAACGTCGTACGAAAGTTTTTGCTCTTAATTAGCTGTTTTCATAGCTGAGATGAATGACGTAATTAAAGGGAGAATAATCAAGAATCAATGTTATCGAGGAATATCAGCTTCTCTTCCGGCAGGTCTACTGGCCTGCCGACCTGCAATGATTTACTCCGATCGATAATATGATATGCAAATTATATTCGTATGGTAGAGATTGGTTACCCGTAACGCGAAAGATTTAAGCGGTTTCCACACAGAATATTTAAACTGGCTTGTGTCGGTTGATCTGCACAATTTGTAGATGTTATACAATGGCGCGACCACGTTTCTCGAAAACTTAATGAAACGGAAACTGTAGAGAATGGATAGGGTACAAAGTTCGAGTTAGAATTGATTTGAGGAAAAAAATTCGAATCTTATCTTTTGTAAATAATGACGCTACAAATGAATTTTTATGTTTATCAGGAGAGACTTGCGATGTTTCTAAACACTTGCATAGATGGATATTGGAGTATCATGACTTTTACGTAGTAGGTATCAAATAAATCTGAAAGTTAATTTAATATCAATTTCAATCTTGCGAAAGTTAAATTTATGAATTACAGAAATGAAAATTATGAAAATTAGTTTTAAGAAATGGAAAGAACGAAGTGTTCGTTATTTAGGTTTCTGGTGTGATGCTTCAGTCGAAATAAATAATAACAGAAAAAATAATTCTTCGTGAAAATTAATTTCTTTTATGCCTTACATACTTTACATTTCCATATTCTATTACCACTTCCATTCTTTCTTTTGACATTTTGCATATGACAGCTGCTTAGGAACAAGATGAGAAAGTGTGTCGCTCGCAATGACATTCTCAATTTAGTTTTTACCTGTTTCAATTTTACGCGTTAAACGTTCATGTCTTATCGAGTGAAAAGGTCACTACATCGTGTTGTAAGCACGATTTCAACATCATAAGACTTTGTTTCTCCCAAAGACTTCAATCGCGACATTCGAGAAAGTGTCTCTAGTAAATCCCAAGAAAAACATTGTGTTTTTAACTTTCTGCATAAATGAATATTTTGCTGCAGGTAGATATTACTCGAGTCGTAAATTCCCCTTATGTAACATGCTAGCGACATATTCCTTGTCAAAGTTCCACGAATAACTTTTCATTCACAGAGATAATGATATGTGCTTTACTAACCCTCCACCTGTATACTGCATCATTTTCGAGCAGTAATTTTATGTAATGTTTCATTTTTCCCATATTTTTATTTCAATTTTGCTTTGCTTCAAAGAACCAAGGTAACGTGTAACAACAAAAACTGTTGGATGATGTTCTGGAAGCTTGAAGGAGTATTCAAGAATTTTGATGGATTTTTTGAAACATAGGAACCTAAAAAAACCTGCATGAACTTAAACGACCCAGTATGCAGACAATTCGACGTCAGTAAAAATAATATAAAAAAATAATACAAAAAACGATACTGTACTGCGTGCAAAAAAAAAAAAGAATAATTACGAAGAGATACTAAAGATACGCATAAGATATAAAAATACAAATGATATTCAATATCAAGCTCGTTCTACCATTCGACTCAAATAACGAGCTACCATACGAGACACAAACTGCTTCCAGTAATATACATATGATAAAAGCTCTCTGTGAAGACTCACGCGTAACTCTACTCGTCATTTCCAACACACTATTCTTCTCACAAATCATTTTCCACGAATCATCCTTTCCATCGAGTTGTAAATCGACAGGAGAGCTTAAAAAGAGTGCGGGAGGGAAGAAAAGAACAAGAAACAGCTTCTTAATGAAGTGGAAGCCGCGTTGTTCGACGATGTATTCTCTGTATACATTGTTTGCACATCTACGTCTATAATTGCGCCCTGCTGCCTACGCCGATCGCAATATCATCGTGCAGCGATTCAATCCACCCACGTGGAACGTGCTGCTGGTACGGTGTCTAGGCGAGCTTGAAACGATCATATTTTCATGGCACGGGATCGAGCGCTACGTGGGTAGCTGGTCTCCATCAAATCAATAATTATCGATACGTGGCAATAATTGTATATCACTGCTTAATACCTGTATACCGTTTCGGCCTTAATAACATTCCACTTACAAATGGACCGTTCATCGGTCGAATCTTATCCGAGTGCATCTCAGTGGCACTCAAATCACTGGCTTTCATTCATCCGGCTGTTTTATTTATTACTCGCTCGCGTGCCCATCGTTTTCCCCGCGTTGCATCGTTACACCCTTGTAATTAACCCGGCTGTGATCGATATTGATTAAAAATATCGACGCAACCGCGGGAATTCATCGAGGCCTTTTAATAATCTGAACGGGGGTCGACGTATGTTGGGTGTGGTTAAGGTAATCGTGGTTAGAATGCTGAGAAGTAGTTTCGCAGATTGGATATTACGTATAACGTAAAATGCAGATTTTATTAAAAGCTTGTTGAATTCAAATGAAATTAATAATAGAATTTAAATACTTGATGCAAATATTGTGTAACACACGTGTAGCGATTCTGTTTTATTTTACCGATTAGTTTTTCCCCTCGATACTTGATAGTTTAATTGCGTTAGGCAACTTTATTTTATATAATAGATTTGTCGATACCCTATCCTTGGATACATTATATTTTATAATACGCGAAGATTCGATTTGAAGTTTAAACCGTTTGATTTTTAGATATCACGACGCTTCCAAAGAATAAAGTAAGCTCGAAAAGTTACTTGAGAAAGTAATTAAAACTGTCGGAAGCTATTATCTCGTTTGAAATCTTCGAATATACAAATTTTTGGTCGTGCGTAATAAAATTTCTACTTCGATCGACATCAGCTTAGATCTTTTCGTTAGGCGATTACAGAAGTGAGATACAGATTTCGAGTAAACTTCTTGTCGTTTCTGTCTAATCTATTCTAAATGTTTCCTGTGGCTCGCAAGTAACTTCACAAATTTTTGTTGTGTGTTATTCCGCATGAATTGCAAAATTTCGATCGACCACCCCCCCTAATAATTAATCAGAATTAATTATCAGGCTTTGTGCGTTCCTATGACATTTTTATTTGGAATTATTTCCTGAATAATTTAAAACATCCGAGACACCCTGTATATTCAACCATTTCGTGTCAACTGCGTAGAATTTGGTCATGTCAATTTTCGAAGATAAACCTCGTTAATCACTCGTATTTTGTGCTCCTGCGTTAGACCTTGTTGATAATACATGGACAGGAACGGAGAAGGAAGAAAGGTTGATTGCTTCTGTTCTCGGCAATCATTTTGTCCTTTCTGTCCCTTTTCACGGGTCCCTTCTTGGTGCAAATCTGTCAACACCATAATAGGTTGTGCTCCGCCATTTAAAATATCGGTAAATATATGGGCATAATATGCAGATGTCTGCATCACGAGGATACGCTCGTCGTTCAGCTCTTTTCTTCTTCTTTGTTCGATACCGTGGTTATCTTGCAACGTTGAGACGCTATGTGGATTTTGTTTTTGTATTTCCACCTCAAAACGATATAATTTAATAAAATTGAAAATAAAGTAAAATTTGAAATTATTATATTTATTTGAAAATCATAATCCGGAAGTCTCCTCCGCTATGACACGCTACAATTAAGATATGTTTAAAAAATTCTTTTAGAGCAACTAATAAATGTTCGTTCCAACGATTGCCAGCTTCCTTCACACATTGGTAAGTATTTTCATTTCGATTCTCTCTCTTTCTCTCTTATAATACGTATATATAAACTATATATAATCTCGGTAGCAGATTATTAATTCTATCGCCGGGAAACGATTGTTACAAATCGTATATTTCTAATGAAAACACGAAATTCCACAGACATATGAATATGAATGCTATGTATCGTCTGTACAAATTTACTGCTACGACAATGTATTGCAACAGTCTGAAGAATTGCAACAAGCATATAGCTTGTAGCAAGCATTACTCTCCATTTCGAGTCATAGTTTACGCTTTGCAGTAATTGAAACACGCCGAATCGCTGGCTGATACAGTAAAGACAGACGGCGGATCAGGCGAAGCGGTGACCGCGAATCACATTCGACGATAACTCAGAAGAAGGCAGGGCAACATATAATGCTGCTCTGTATGTTTTATGTATGAGAACAAGATTACTCGGGTACCACCCACTTGCTAAGTGCTACTACGAGCCATTGCCGGTACAGAAAAGCGAGATACCGCGCGCTTACAGAACAAGAGACAATACCGATTGATCTTGAATCAATCGTTTCGCAACGATCGAGATTAATAGCCAAGCTCGTCGAGCAAATGCTTTCTGCTCAACAAGCTTCAATTTCGCGGCTGTTACATAGATACGTGAAACGTAATTGAAAATATTTGAACACAGTTCAAAGGACTAGATGATTCATCTCCGGCATGTCTATTTTGAAGATGTTTCACGTGATATATGGGAAGTTGACACTTTACGGACATTTTGTTCGGTCAACATGTTCAATGCGGTGCACTACGTGGCATACGTACCAAAGGTATATATCCATTTATGGAAAGTGATGGTTGCAATTATCAATAAAGAGAAGTTATGGAGAAATACAGATCTTTTTGCATTTATATTTCTCCTATAGCATTATTTTTTTAACTGCAAACAGAACAGAGATATAGTTCGTTCTAATTATACGAATTTATATAATATATCTACACGTACGGGATGTTAATAAATATATGAGATATTTTTGCAGAATCGATTCTAAACATCGAACATGGAAGTGCATGTGCAAAAATTCCATGTTAATGGCAATCGACCTTTTCCTTAAAAATTCTAGCTGTGCACATAGTTTCAGCATTTAACATAACAACTACAGTTAGTTTGACAACATCGGATTGATCACTGCCTGTCTAACTACCTGCTCATTTGTTGGGATTATAAAGGATAACTGTCGCTTACCTGACTCTTAATAGTCAGTGCGGTAAACCTTGCACCTTCTTCTATTTTAGTCTCATGTCACCATTTCTTGTACTGATTTGCGTAGAACGTAAGGATGCAATCGAGTCGATCCAGACGTCAACTAGTCGGAATATAAATATATAATAAAATAAAAAATATATGAATATAAATAATTTATTTATTTATCTATCTATCTATCTATCTATCTATCTATCTATCTATCTATTTATTTATTCATTTACTTATTTATTTATTTATTTATTTATATTTTGTATATATATACTTGATAAAATTTCAAACTGGATTTTTTCGCAAAATAAACCGAGAATGAAAAAATTGTATTCTAAATTTTTTTCTTATTTTTCCACGAGCACGTCATGCTCGCTTTTACGTGTTATTCGGTCGAACTGTAATTCCAAAAGATAAAAAATCAGAAGAATTTTCATAGAGGAATAGTATGCGAAATTACAAATTGTCTATCAGTCGGCTGGATGAAATGTCACAGAAAAATTAAAATTTGGGGACTGGACCTAAGGCGATGAGTAATAGACAGGTTTTCCCTTAAAAGTGGAAGCTCATTGGCAGAAATCGGTTTACTGTAAGTGTCAGGTATAAGTGTCAGGGGAGATATCCCCACTACTGTAAATAGGGGTAGTTGAAGCAAGCCGAAACATAAATACCAAATTAGACCTTAGATAAAACTTCATTTAACAAGTATCTGTCTTGAGAGTAAGACTAGTGCGAAGTATCGTACTTGTGTTTTGGAACATATCGGTTTTTAAAACGAACCTTTGCGAGAAATAGTTGTTACCATGGCGACGGCAAGAACTGAAAATGTTAGCAACATCGATTATGAGGTATTTATTAAAACATATTAAATATTAATATAGTATATTATTCCTTGTAGTGTAACTAACTTGCAATCTAGTTTACATTATACTTGATAAAATTTTTTTCGTCTAATTTCCAATTGTAACGTTTGAATAACAATTAACAGCGTTCAAACGTAATTCGGTTACACTAACTATAGCAAACAATCAAACTAGACACTTGAAAGTTGCCCGATTTTAATCTTCAACATATTACTAAAACCTCGACCACAACACCGCGAATTCGACTTCTTATTGACTGAAATTTGAATACGAAATGTTGTAGCTCTTAGCACTCTTCGACGATCCCGTTGCGTTATCGCAGTTGGAGAATATTCTACTTAATTCAGAATTGTACAACATGTACGATATAGATCAAATTGAAATAGTGCCGTCAATAGAAAATAACGTGGAAATCAGAAAGGATAACGAATGTCAGGATAATGGAACAAACATCATACCCAACGAGGAGGCAAAAAAACATGTTTTCGCAGTACCTACAGTATACAACTGCATGTACTGTGAAAGAAGATTCTACAACCAAGCAGTGCTTCGTAAACATCAGCTGAATCATACGAAAGACCTACTGCGTTGTATCCACTGTGGATTTCGATCACACAGTTTTGGATTTCTTCGTCGCCATCATACATACTACCATCACACCCATTGCAGTCAATATGTTAGAAGAATGCCAATGAAGGAATAATGTTCAGTTATTTAGAACTTCAATTAATAGATCTCTCTATACATCATTCATACATTTTAACATTTTCATCAAAGTTATACTAAATATTTTAGTATTAATCATTGTTTCTATCTCATTACTTTTATTATTACTTTGTATTTTTTATTCTCATCGTTTTATATAGAAAAATTTTGTTCTGTCTGCAATTTTACACATTTTTGAAAAATTCTATATTTGTCATATTTACAAATTACATCACAGAAGAAAATTTAAACAATAATTGAAAAAAATCATTTTTCAAATCGTAAATTAAAATAATCGTGTAAAATTACATAACATGAATTACATCTAGCGTACAATTCAGTGAAATACCTGACATTTATATTATATTTAGTCTTTTAGGTCTAAATTTATATCTGTAGCTTGCACAATTACAATAATTATTGTAATATACTGGATAAAGACCAGAGAAGCACCACGTGTCTATCTATCTCTGTGATAATATAGCTTTTTAAAATTAAATATTTTTGTAACCATATTTTAAATGAATATATCTGTATCTTGCATAAATACAATAATTATTGTAATATACTGGATAAAGACCAATGAAGCACTACGTGCTTATCTATCTTTGTGATAATATAGCATTTTAAAATTAAATATTTTTGCAACCATATTTTAAATGAATATTTCTGTAGCTTGCATAAATACAATAATTATTGTAATATACTGGATAGGGACCAATGAAGCACTACCTGCTTATCTATCTTTGTGATATTATAGCATTTTAAAATTAAATATTTTTGCAACCATATTTTAAATGAACAATAGCGTACTACTTAAGCGTTAATTAATTTTACAATATTAACACCATAAATAACACATCTAGTCTAAAGCGATTAATAAAGAAATAAACTCAAGCTCTTTTATATTACTGGTATATATTGTATATACACAAAATTGCTGACGAATATTTTCCATCATGTTTGTAATGTACGTAATTTAATAAAGGTGATTTTCTCATAATTTCATCCCGATTATTTCTTATTTCCACCAAAACCTTGACATAGAAATAGATGCGATAGAAAAAACGAAAGAATAGTGTTTATACACTGAATGTGAAAAGAGCATATGCAACACGCTCGTGAATCATATTGAGTAATTTGAGTCGGAAAACGAACAAATAATGATAACTGGTAGAAATCCGAGGTTCTAGTGCTTCTTTAAAAGAGAATGCTGACAAAATAAACGACAAAGATGATGTCGCTATTTGTAAGATTTAAGGATGTTTAAAATAACTGGCTTAACAAGAAAAAATTCTGATTTCTAACTATTGACAAATTTATAATTTTCTATAGAATAAAACTTAATTGATTGATTGCATGTTTTTATTTTATCGCGAAGGTACCTTTTCCTGAAAGAGTTTTCTCTAATGAAACGGGAGCGTGCTACGCTTCAAACGTTAACCAGTAAACGTGATGCAGTCGAAAGGGGGTTGGTTCTACGCGAAAGAGTACATCGAAGATATGAAATGAAACTTTTTGATGCGGCGCTTTTGTTTCGAGAAAGTAGGATTTCAGAATTTGTGAAATATATATGAATTCTTAATTAAATACGTACAATATTTATATTTCTGAAAACGAAGCCTCAAATAAAAATATCCTAGTAGATTCTTTTTATTTATTTATTGAAATAACTTGTTGATTGTTCACTCGCACCTGAACGCCGAGTGGTCAAGTTTACGCAAACTAAAGTAATTTCTAAACTCAACTTCGTCAAAAATATGAAATTTTATACTCTATTTTCGATTTACGTTCTCGCGTAGAAAAACTGAACTGTTTGATTGATTATTATAATAAAATTTCTAACTTTGTTCTAAATTATGTTCGGGAATTTTAAAGGACGCAAGTAACAAACAACAATTTTCTATGTGAATTTACATGTTTATTTCGTAGAAAGGTGAAATACATAGAGATACATTATTTTATTATGTACAATAATATGTTTATCTCTAAGAAATTCTAAAATGCAACAAACTATATCTGTTGTTTTATTCTTCAAATCTAATAATACAGTCGAATGGTGTCTTTATCATAAAATATATGGACGTTCTAAAATTGAAAATGTCATTAATTCGTCCAAAGTTACGCACAAAATTGCAACATATATTGCAACATTTTACGATTCTAATTTATTAATCCTAATTTATTAAAAAAGAGATCTCTAAATGAACAAAAATACCCACACACCCTTTATTTAACAGATTTTTTTATGAATTTATAGCAAACTGATCTGTGTTTTTTGAACCATGCTTGTGAAACGAATCCTCGTTTGCATTTACGGCACCAGCGGAGTTTCTTCAAATGGAGAATCATGTGTCTTCTGTAGGAGGCAGCATGAAAAAATGATTTGTTGCAGTAATTGCAATAATAAACCTTGGGCTTCAAGAACACGAAGTCTGATTCGCTTTTCTTTTCCGAGGTATTTTTCTGGTTCTCCGGGATATTTTCCTGGTTCTCCTGGGTATTTTCCTGGTCCTCCGGGGTATTTTCCTGGTCCTCCGGGATATTTTTCTCGTTCTCTGGGTCCTGAATGATTGTTTTGTAAAGCAGACAGCACAAGGATGATGATACGTTGTTGATTTCTTCGTCTTGAACTCCGTTCATTTGCTTATCTTCAAAATGGTTCTGTTCTGCCTCCTCAGCGTCGTTCTCTCCCATCGAATAATTAAATTTTTCCGTTTTCTTCATCATGAAACGAATAGCCGTTCTGTCGTCTAATGGCAGACTCGAGTTGGTTGAAGGCATATTGCTCTTCTGTAATACAAAAAACATTTCATTATTAATTATTCATATTAATTCGAATGTTTAAATAATTAAGATTGAACAATATAACACTTACTTCTTCTTTTTCTGAGCACATCTTCTTAAGGTTGAATTTATTCAAACTATGCATTTTTGCAGTTTCTAGCACTAATCGACTTGACTTGTACGATTGATGTACGTCGAGTTCTTCTGGACGAGTTCGTTCGACGTAAATGTGAAATCGAAGGTTCAGGTTGAAATAATCACATAGCTGCTGTCGAATGTCCTTATATAGTTCCATGCCGAATTGCTATAGATAATTAACCAATAGGAACCCGGTTCTAGCTTCTAGCTTCTAACTACGACATTTCATTGGTGCTTGCTAATAGATCTCCATGAACATCAGGTAAATTTTGCGTTGCACGCACTGTGCCTCAGTGGAGAGGGTACGTAGATAGTTGCGGAACAGTTATATTGTCCTAAAAGTTTTAAAGGTCTTAGATGATGTATACATAGCGTCTAATAAGTCTGAATCAACGTTCCGCGTCGAAAATTCTGTACGGATAAAATAATGACATTCGTACGAAATTTATCGAATATATACGATTTAGTTACACGATTGCAAGATGTTGGAATAAATTTATATTCATACTGGAAACGGTTTAAAATTTGTTAATTTATTATAAACAAAGAAATGCTCTTGTTGTGAGTATGAATACGCAATGTAACAAAAACTCCATTTAGAGAAGCATAAGGAAAGCTGCGTCAAATTTTCAATTTCCTAAACTTTAATTAATCGTCGATCGAGATTCCGATTATAATTGTAAAAATCTTTAACGAAACTTACGTATATGTCTATGCAGCAGAAATTCGTTGCCAAAGTAAACGGTAACTGACGTATCCATTGATCAGAATTATATCTCAGCTCGCCAAATTTACAAATTAACATTCCGTTATAGTTCGAATTCGATTAATTCCATTTACTTTGCCTGTTCGATCTGGGAAATTTATTTTAAATCGAATGAAATCGGTGAAACGAACGAAGTATGTTGTTCTTTGGCCGCATAAAATTCTATTCAAATAAGCGATAAAACATCGTGTACGACGATCGACACAGGCATTCTTATCGGTGTCAAACAGAACGCGATAGATTGAAGATCGTTTGCGCAAGCTCTGCTCGCTCGCAAATCATTCATACTTATGTTCGAACGTGCGATGGCTAATTGATTTTGGAACAAAGCAAGCAGCAAGTCGCGATGCTAATAATTATTGCAAATCGATGGACGATCGTAAAGTCGACGAACCGCGCCGATAACGAATCTCGCTCGCGTTAATGAAGAAATCCTCAGAGACATACTACGCGCGTAGACACGCGTCGCATCCAGTCTACATGGTCTTGATAACGATTAGATTCGAATACGTTTGATTACATACTCGGTTCGATGACTTAAGTACCAATATCGTGTGTCTTTCTCTTTGTCTCTATCGAAATTGCAATGAATGTTAATTGGAACGAATGTTTATGACGGAATATTAACGCGTTTGGTGGATAAAATTAATGTATGCCTTTTCGACGAAGTACTTTTCAATTATGGATAATTTATATGAGAATCTAGCTAATTTTAAGAAGGGAGTTTCTTTCGTCGATGGATATTGTTAGAATCTTGTAGCGACGATAACGAGTGCGTTTAGATATTTCTGTATGTTTTAGGATCGTTTTATCTCAATTATTATCTGCTATTGCTATTTTTAAATATAGTTAAAAATATAATAGACAAAGAATTAGATAGCTTGTAGATGTGGAATAGTAAAATAATGACCTTCGAAGCTATATGCTGATGAGTATTGTTAAACGATTGCACAATCTATAATATTATTATCACTATTATATATTATTATATTCTAAACATTATATTTTATATATTTTTATATATCTTTCTTATAACGATGTTTTAGTCTTTATTCTGTTCTTGGTCTCAAAATAGACTGTCCTTTTGTTCTACCGCGGTAGATCCCGAAGTCGTGCTTCGTTCCTTTTGCCAGAAAGCACGTCGTACGAAAAATGTACTTGTTAATTAACGCTATGGCCAACGAGACGTCAAAGAAAGGGCCATTAAATCGGTATGATGTCGTTTAGTGGCAATGTACTACACATGCAGTTATTACGACTCGATACCTGATCATTATAGTAACGCTAATCCCGGCACCGAAGGAAAAGGAAAAGAACGAGAGGGATGTGGCGAGGATAAGGATATCAAATACTAAAGATAGAAATTTTGCCCATGGAGATCTATGAAAGGAAAAAGGAGAACATATTTGCAAAAAAACGTTACTTTTATTAAAATAGCGGCACATGCGATCCATGATTTATGCAGACTCTTTCCTATTACTTGAAAACAATGGAATATCTCACAAGGGATCGAAATCGTAAAAGAATTGCACATAGAAAATTTTCTTTGTATATAGGGAAATGTCAGGTAACTGTAAGGAAATTTTTTGTTAGTGTAATAGTAAAAGTAATAGCAAAATAAACTTTCGATATAATCCTGTATTCAGGTCTTTGTAATTCTGTAAGCAATCAGTTACAGACATCTGCATGGGTAATAGGATTAACGTAAGTTGCTGAGCTTTGAGTAATGCCACGTAAAATTTAGTCAGCGCGGAATAGATGTTGTCACGATATACACCACGAAGCGGTTACATTTATGAAAATAGAACTTTCTGGTGGAAAACAGTTGTTTCGGTCCTTTCGGATATTTTACACCACCGCAGAAGCAAGCAGATTTTGAGACTCAAACAATCCGAGGGATTAGAAAGCTGCACGGGAGCTTAACGATACTCTAAATCAGTCGAAGTCGATGATTGAAGTCAATGGCCCAAAACTAAATTTATATACGAATTAATTATTATATTATTATATTGAATTAATTATTATATTTGAAATAATTAAGCCTTGAATAGTTTAATAACTGTCGCTTGCTGGATAAAATAGTAACAAATAATATTTCGTGCAGTATGATATACAATAATATTGCGTGTAAAATCATTTTTGTTCTTTTTACAAGAATAATATAATGGTTAGCTGGACGGGTGATAAAGTTTACGGTGGATTGTTTAAACATTTTTATTGGAATACGGGGTATTGTAATTGCTGCATGTACTTTCTCTAAGCAATAAAATGAACATTACATGCAACGTAAAAGTGACTATAAATTAAACATAAAATTGAGTAAAATGTATGGTTATCGTCTCGCGTTACATGTGTTTCTACTTGAAATAACGCCCCTTTGTGGTACATAATTGAATGTACCATTCGCTAAAATAAAATATACCATGATTACAGTTTAATATATTTCATCGCGAAACGCGTATTTTAGGAAAAATATATGTGAATTTTGATTGCAAGATCATTGACATGCTGTTTAATTGAAAGTAACTCAGGAAAGAAAGGCCCATATCGATATATATTGTTAAGAAATATATAATAAATATAACAGAACGATCATTTCTATGATGTCAAATTTATACTATTCAATTTATAACACGATAGGTGTTATGCTGCTACTTGTTGATCGTATAATTGGATCTATGTATATATGTATATATCTATAGCAATAAATTATAAATCGATATTTTTGATATTTCTGTATACGATCCATATTGCATTAAGATATCTGATTTTACATTTTCTTTTTAATGTTATATATTTTCTATCTTACATAATAAAGACGATCGATGTGACCTATTTCGCGTAAGATATACAAATACAGATTAAGATGAAATAACTATGATTTAGATCCAAGTTGCAGATTAAGATGTAAAATCGCGAAATCGATTGATACGCGATACTTGACATATAGAAAATCGTAAAGCACGAAGCACGAAACGAAAGCTCGAACGTCGGTTCGAACGATCGACGCAGCAACGTCGCCAACAAGCAACCGGCGCACAATGCACGCGATGCGTGCTATAGGAGCTGAAAGCTCTCGAACGAGCGTGCGAGTAAGTACAAACGTAAACCGGACGAATAAACACGAAACAGCTCGTGTGCAAAGAAAGAAACGAACGGCGAAGGGAAAAAAGATGTATCGAACAGGAAATAGAGAGAGAAAGAGATAGAAAAAAAGGAAGAAATTTCAAAGAAGAGGAAGAAGAAAATATCCACGAGACGAGAACGACACAGACGAGTTTCAGAGCCTGGAGGCGAGATCCGGCCGAGAGAGTTTTCCGTCTGGTGTAGAGGACGATCTAGGAATGCGCAGCGAGAACACTATTAAAGCACGTAGAAGGCAGTCGAGCTCGTAGATAGATCCTCTCCACGGCAATCACCTGCTGGGTGGTCTGACGAATCGCCACCGGCCATCTCTCGTGTAACTCCCTCGTATGTTCGTATTAAGTCATTTTGCCGCATGGTCGTCCGGCCATGGCGGTGCTTCGTTCCGTCAATAAGTCCCCGGAAGGGTAAATCAGTTCGAACGAGATCGAACTCTTCATCGTGAAAAACCTGTCGTCGCGTGCAACAACTCATCAATGGTTAACTTGTGTTTCCCTTACAAATACGTGTTAAGGTGGATGATCGATGTGTAGGTATTGTTTTATGGGAAGGTCAGAAGGGAAGAATCGGTGCGGTAGGAAAATTGGTGTAAGTCAGCGTTTCTCAACCTTTTGTCTTGGGATCTGCCATCTGCTACCATCGTAAAACTTCTCCATAGAAATAAATTGCTCGAAAGTATTCGATTTTCGTGTCTTTATTCATCGCAGGTAACGAACATCGTTTGAACATTATAAATTGTATTTCACAACGGTCTCTTTCCGATTGAAATGTTATATTTGCGTAAAACTAAATTTGTTTATCGGTCGATGAATAATAAATAAAGATGATAAAATCTGTAAATAATTTTTTAAAAATTAATCTCGTTATTAAAAAATTTTCAAATAGTATATCTAGTCCGGCTCAAGTACGAACAATCTATTTTTGTCTTTTATTAGTTAAAAGGGCTTGCTTAGCAAGTTTGGACATTTAAATTTAAAATTCTCTAAACTGTACTGTGCACAGTGCAAAAGTAATTACAGTTTACGACGTACGACCAAATCTTTATGGCTTTCGTTTGGGGCAGCCTGCAATATACTTATTCTACAAAGACGTAGAATAAAAATAACCGATTTTAACGTGCTATTTAAACAAGTTTGGAAGAATTCGGAAATACCAATTATCATTGGAGAATTCTGGAATAAACCTCGAAAATTGAGACTCATTGTACTAAGTATGCATTGTTGCCAAGCAATTCTTAATAAAAATTGATGTATTTTTGCAACGACATATATCGGATTATTATTATTATTATTTCCATAATAGCATCATATCATCGTATTTATTATTTATTTTAATGAACTTCAATTTGATTAACACAGTTGCATAAGAACTACCTCGATAAACGAAAAACACTCGAAAAATATATTGTTTAATGCTTTTTATTCTTTAATAATAAGACAAATACATGTAAAATGATTTTCTACGCTTCTTACATTGTCTTTGCTAAAACGTTACACCAAAAGACATATTCCACGCGCATCTATCGTAGCTACCACGCGATTCCAAGGCATCGTAGTAGCAAAAAGACAGAACGTGTTCGAAGAATCACACCAACGACTTTCTAATCGCACGATGAAACTGCCTTTTCTGATTGCACGTGAAAAATGTTTGTTATACCTGTTTTATCTATCTTTCCGAATTTAAAAATTATCGTTGGTTCCTCTATCTATATTCTTGGAAAATTCAAGCTGAACTCAGCATGAGTTAAAAGAGAAAATAATGAATGTCTATGCGCAGAGGAATCTGCTTTTATAAATTAAAATAATCGTAGGTAGGATGTTCATGGTCCTTCTAATGGCATGGTATAATCATTTTATAAGATGCATTAAAGAATGATGGGATGGGTTAAATAATAACACGATATCAGGTGTAATTTTATTTAAAAACTTTTGAAATCTAGGTAATTTGAAGTTCAATGCCAACCACGTAACATGTATATACACGAGCAATTTAAGAAACGAGTATGAGAGAGACATGATCTATCAAGATTACTAAAGTACTAAACGAACTTTCTAAAACGAATAAATCAACATTTACTTGTATCATTATTCGAATAATTCTGATATAGCGGTTCGATAGACAAACTATTCGAATAAATAGATACAATAATTCTTTAGGAATTTATGTATTTGTCCAAGGAAAATTCATTTTCTTAAAAAGAAATTAATTCGCTCGAATAATTACATCGAATAGATACTTAACCGTTCTTCGATCCTCGAATCTTTCGTCAATGTTTTGGGACAATCTTTTTCACTTTCTTGAAATTTAAGAAATTTTCTAATAACCGAAAAATACCACTCGAAAGTTGAAAAACATTGAACTGATACATCCGTTTTTAAATTCTTCGAAATAACACTTCCAAATCGTAAAATTTTTGCCAAACGATCTATAAATCTTTCACGTAACAGTCGCGACGTTCATTAGCTTTAACTAAATGTTGTATTTCAATCGTATCCTATCGCAACTTATCCATACCATTAAGTTATGAAATTAGAAGAAATTCTCCATCATCTTCTGGTATGCCACGTTTACGGTGTTGTACATTGTACAGCCAAAAATCGCCTATGGTGTTGCTTCGCTCACTGGGAGTGCCAGACGTTTCGTAATGGGTTAAAATTCGTGTTTTTAGTGGCAGATGATGAAAAAGCAGAGTATGCGTAATATAAGCGAACGTGTCGACGAGTCGGTTACAAAGGATCGTCGACGGCTCGTTAACAAAAGGGTAGATCGACGTGGTGTTTAGAGAGATTCTCGATCGTTTCATCGCCAAGAGCTGCGTCTGAACAGAGGCTCGGATTATGGTCTAATTTTATGAAACGCTTCTGATACGGTCATTACTGACTTATTGTCCGACAAATTTTCGCTGCTCTTGCGAGTCGAGCTGCGAGTTGTTCTAGAAAAATTTGTATAGAAAGCTTTAGACTTTAACATGGAAAACCATTTCTAATTTTAAGCTATTTTTACGGTCTATCTATCGTATTACTGTGTTTTATGTAATATATCACTTAGTTTTTCAGTTCCTAATAATTATAATTATTAATTGATCGCTCGATTATTCGCGTATCTTTTCTCTTTCATAGTATTAGGCCATCCCATAATTTCGTACCGACCTTTGTGTATACATTTCATATTTTAAAGAAAAACAAGAGAAATTTTATCGAGACGGAATAATGAAAAATGGGAAGAAGCTGTACAACGAGACGGGGATTACATATTTTCATGAAACTGAAAGGCATGTATACAATCTTAACATATATAACCATTCGAAAAACGGCACGAACTTATGGGATGGCCTAATACTAACGGGTTTATTTATGACATGGTATAATAGGATATGAAATTTTTATCTTCCTTCGTATCTTGGGTAATTTTCTTTCCAACCATCCGGAACGCTGACTTCTTCCCTAGGAATTGTGAGAAACAGTATATACATAATATACATAGAATATGTATGGGTGCCGGGATTCAAGACCTGGGTCTTGAGCGTTTGCAAGTAATTACACTAACTATAATGCCACCGTTGTCCGAGCTACGAAGTCTTGAAAAGTGTGCTGTCGAGGGCCACTAAATATATACGTACCGACTACCGATACATTTACCTATATATATACCGAATATATATTTTTACAACCAGGTTTTCAGGACAGAAATGGAAATATCGTATATAAGCACAGCGTAACAGTGGCTTAAATTTAAGTTACAAAAGTAATCTTAAAAAAAAAAAAAAAAAAAAAAATGTAATGTTGCATGGCTATGTCGTACCGTGGCGTATCGGTACTTTTGCCTGAACCACCTCACAACCGAATTCATCGTTTATAATGGAAAATACACATATATAATACACAAAAATTGACAAAAATAAACACTATAAAAAAAATATATATGTATCGAATAAAACAAAATCAAATAATAAAACGACCACATTCGCGCTATCCGCATTATCCTAGGAACCAAGCATTAGTCATATAAACATTCTCGCAAATACGAAAGATAATGGTCCCATTGGAAAAGGCAGTCGATCGCGAAATTATGCGAACGTACCTGTTGATGACGTGCTGGTACGAGCGGGCGTAATTACTCTCATTATCGAGTCCGCGTAGTGGGAATGCAGATACACGTGGGCGCGAGTGGAAAGAATAGAAAAAGGTAAAAAGAGGCGCGTTCGTCGGTCTTGACGTATTTATCAATAAGTTTATTAATGACGCTAGCGACAGAATCGGGATACCCGATTGGACGCGATGCTATATAATTACTCGAATGAACTCTAATTACGCGAATGAACGCAAATTTCTCGGTCGCTAGGCGTGGGCTCCTTCTTTGGCAACTCTAATCGAGGCAAGCTCTCCTCTGAAATCATTATGGCAGAACTAATTCTAAATTGAAGGATTAGCGGAGCTTTCCTTTTACAATGTTGTCGGAGATATTTCTGTTACTCGAATTAGAGAGTACAGAAAAAACTGTTGAAAATAAATGTTTATGGTAGCGTTTGCGTTGTAATGTAGTTTTTATTATGTTGTATTGTAGCGTAATATATTTCTTGTTTCACGAATAAAATGAATTTTATTTTGTGTTTTAACGTTTACCAGTATTTACACAGTTTAGCTCTTGGAAAACGTAAGAAAATGTAAACACAGTTTATAACACAATATTCATACCTGCGATTGGGGTTATGTCCTATTTTAAAGAAATATTTTAGAAATGCTTTTCTAAATTTGGGTCCATAAATAATAGCAAAAAATAAATCATGTTTTTAAGTTTGTATTAATACATGGGAGGATTTTCTTAACCTGCTAGATACGACGCGTGACCATAGTAGCTCATTCTACTGATTCTTTCGCTCACCGTTTTCATTTGTTTTGCTTCACACTTTTCTTGTCTTTACAACGTTTTATAATAGTGTTAACAATATACAGATAGTCTTTATTTTTGATACGCCAGTGTCAGGTATCAATTGTTGCTTTTCGTTAAAATAAATATACCATTATTATCGGTATTCGATCGGTATTCTTATAATTTTTTAGAATCTTCTGAAACTCGAAATATCGTTTCAGAATAGAAAACGAAGTGCAATTTGAAAAACACTATCGCCCTGTAAGCGTGAAAATTGTGACGTTGGTCTATGTGGCGTAACAAGCTTTAAAACATCTCACACTCAATTATATTATTTATTAATTATTAAAGTAAATTATTAACGTTAAAGTATATGCATCGTATCTTTAAGAAAAATTATATTAATTTAATTGTCAAAAACTTCATTCCAATATGCTTGCATAGAGAACGACATTATCCGTCGAAACTGTGCTGTACAGAGAAGCAGCTGAGCGCAGAATTCAGCTATACCTAAGAGATTAAGAAAATAGAAATATCGAAAAAGGAAGTAGAAAGTAGAGTAAAAGAGCTTTATTCGTATTTTAATATTTTTCAAGTTGCATACCAATGTATTCGATTCTTAAATCTTATTACATTTATACATTTTCATTTTTCTTCTATTCTTTCAGGTGAGTATCCCTTTTGGTAAGGTTGAAAATCTACATTGATCACGAACGTTCACGACCTTCTGAGTAAGTGTAATTTTTATTCTTTCTTGTAATTTTAGTTTTTAAGGATAGAACTAACGAAATTTAAATTTAAAAATATAAAATATGCTCCTTCCAAAGTTGCTTGTAACCTTGGCGAATGTGGTCAGTTTACAATGGGAAAAACAGTTATAACCATAGGAAATAATAAGAATTCTTCAGGTAGTTCTGGAACTTTCTCCGAAGGATCTTTTCGTAGCATGCTTAGTGAATTTAACAAGTCGTTTCACAGCGTACGTAAATCTGGAAATTAGGATGCGATTTTCGACAGAGTTTTGTTGTGGCAAGTATCGAAGATATTGAAAATATTAAACAGCGAAAAGAAAATGATGTGCAAAAATCGCGGTAAAATAAACAATTTCATAATAATTATAATTGAATAATTCGTGTATCCAAAGTTGTTTTAAAATATCCAAAGTTCTGTATTCTCTTCTGAAGTTTCTCTTGTGAAATTCTCTTTGATCTCAAAGAAAAAGCAGCAAGAATAAATATTTTGAGCAGAAGTAAACAATCAGTTGAACAAGTTTCATTTTCACTTTCATATTACGCGTTATTGCGTAACACTGCGTAATATAAATATGCATCTTAAAGAAACATAACGAACGAGGTTGTAACAGCGAATGAATCGAGTTTATGGGGCAAACGTTAGCCTAGTGATCTTGAAAGGGTTCGTACACAGCTTCAGACACGGCCGACGAAGAGGAACAAGGCATTCTTTGATCGTATTCGCGTGGACATACGTCGAGACTAACGCACTTTTTCCAAGATACGTCCACGTACAGACATAGCTCTTCCTTTTTTTTAAAGCAATCTGGTTTTAGTTGCAAGTTTGTCTCAAATTATCAATACTTTCTTTTACAATCTCTTTAATGAAAGCCGAAACATATCGAATCTTCTTTCGTTATTTATCGTAATTGTTACACCAAGCCATATTTTGCGATAAAATATAAGGAGATGTACCTTATGGAAAAGAATCTTTTTTATCAGAAAACAATTTCAACCGCGTACTGCGAAATGTAATTTGTACGCTACAGTACGGTAAGCTTGTACAATACCAGAAGATCGAACACGGAAACCATATCTGCCGGTACCGCCTCCTTATTAATGAAATCGTATGATCAACCAAGCCCAGCTTTGGTACGACCGGTACTTATACGATATAAAAATTAATTCCATCTTGTTAAACGACCCACGAAGTAGTCGAAGCTTCTGTCTTCTAGAGTGATATCGATGCATCTGCGTTTCGCTCTTGCTCTTTCCTTTCTCGTACCCTCTGCTATGTCCTACGAGACGAAAACACCATCTGTGAATCCATATCGTTGTTCAAAGTAGTCGAATATTCATAGGATTTTTTAGAATTGTTTCCACGAGACGCAAGCTGAATTCTTTCAGTGTATCGTTGTTACATAATATAACGTTTTATTTATAAAGTATAACAAAGTTCGTTTCTTTCTAGTGTCTTTCAGTTCCAGGATTTATCGCAGAATATTTAGCTTACCTTTGATACATCGTTTTACATTGCTAATTAGTCTCCTATCTATCTATAGTGATTTTTTCAAAAGACGACCTTCATTTTTTCAAAAACGTAGTATTCTGAATCTACGTATTTCAATTTACTTAATATGCGCGAATCGATAAATGCATATACGTACATATGTGTATGCGCGAGTACCATTAAGATTTATGAATAATGAATATGCATAAATCTCAGCGACATAGTAAACAGCGTTTGTACGAGTGGAAATCTACTCTATAGCAGTTTCATGAGTGACATATTCAAATGAAATCTTGCTTCTTCATCGCGTACGTAAAATATGTATTCTTGACTGACAATCGAGCGTTTTATCCGTTCAACGAAACTGTATGACGATGTTTATAGAAAGCTCGTAAATTCACATATCAATCTTGATCGCCTGTCTTCGTTATTCTATTTTAACCCAATTACACCGACGATATTCCATCCCTGTGTCACAGCCACGTATCTCAAGGCGAGACACCGCGACAACCGCAACGTAAATCCTCTGCCTTTACGACGACGGTCTTCAAAACCGTCATCGTTCGTGTTTTTTCACGCCGATGTCCCTAATGGTTCTCTCGGCGTCTAGCCATCAATGTCGTAGCCTCGTGATTCACGACTAGGCCCAGACAAGCAACGTAACGTCGCGGTCGCGTTGCCAAACACTCGAATGAGAAACACAGGCAGGTGATCTCATCGCGGAAGTACCAGCAAAGATTTTGTATTCCGAACCGTGTGGGCTCTATAAAACTAACCGTGCCCACGCGGCCTGTCCATTACGTGCGGCGTCGTTCACCGTCAGATACTCATCGTCACGTAGCCAGGCCACCTGTGCCACCATGAATATCCCATAAAATCGCCTTTTGCTTTTCTTTCGAGCCTGCCGCTCTGGGAGTGTCAGCCTTCGCAGTTTCTGATTCTCGGTACGTGTTCTCGTGAAACAAAAGACACCCAGAGACCTCTTGTCTTGAGATAGGTCTTGGAGAGTGGTAAGTAAGCCTGGGACCACACGAACGTTACGACCATGTCCGTTGTGTGGCACGCGTTGTGGAAATACGTTGCTTCCACGAACAACACAGTTTCTATAATATGTGCATTTCTTTTCTCATCGATTTCGCTTTTTCCTTCTACATTTGTTTCCGATCAATTTATTCAGCGTATCTTTCCAATCTTTCTTATCATGGCGAATAAGAGAGAAGCTCTCCGCCATGGGCTAGCTAGCCTCGACGTTTTACGACTGCTATACCTGATATTTTCTTCGTAAAATGGACCAAACTCGAAAAATTCGAAACTATGCGAATTTGACGTTTCAGGATCCACAGAACGTGCCGTACACGTGACTTCGTTCGTGGTATCTTCTCACACGAGCAAGAACAGAACGTGCGAATTCGTTCGCGTGAACTATATAATACTTTGCAAGTTGTCCATGCGTGCAAGAAGCAATGCCAGCGAATTCAAAACACATAACGAACCGTTATGAAGCTTGGAAAAAATCGAACGATCAGCGTGTCTCTGTCAGCTACATAGCTACGGTTCCACTATTCGTGCGCGTAAAAATAAATGAGTTCGTTATCCTCTTCTTCCTCGAACAGTCCGTCAACTGCTTGAATTCGATATTTCTGCCCGATACATACGGGCAGTGATTTCAGAAAGACAATTCGCATCGAATCGTCTTATACCGAAGAATATAAAGAACGAATATAACAATCGTAAATTTTGAATAGAAATGCACAATATGCGCGTGCATTGGAAAGATATAAATGCGTGTACGTATTTCAGCTTTCATGGGTTTCACCCTACGCGGTCAGTCGATGTCCCTAAACGCCGCGTAGTTTGAGGAAGCATCGTACGTATATATATCGCCGTATATCGAAGTCCATACACGAGCGACATGCATCACTGTCAACGCTATGTAACTTGTAACATGCGTAACTTTTTCCCAAACACATTTATGTTAAAACAGACGTTAGATTTCGTAGACGTACATTCTGTATCGTATTAATTCGTGTAGCGAGCCACACGACATTTGTAGGACGCGTGTCACGCGCGCACGCATTTCTAGAGGATGTTCCTCCGACGATTTCGTTCGCAAACGTTTTCGGACTTCTTTATTGCCAATCATTGCTAATGCAAAACGCTTCCTTTACGTATCTTCTTTCGCGTACTTTGCATTTCGTAGACGATGTTACCCCGGTAGTTCTGTCTGTAAGAATCTTCGAATTTCTGTATTGTCAACTATTGTTATTACAAAAAGGCTTCCTTTTTGGAATATCTGTGTAAATAAGATTATTTTGCAGTTTCTATCGCACCCCGAAGTCAATTCATATTTGAAAGAAATTGTTTTTATCGAGTGTTATAACGCGATAAAGAACGAAGAGTCAGATGGAAGGAGGAGGGTTGCATCTACCACCGCCTCCAAGAATAAATAAAATATAAAAATATCAATATTATCGCGTTCTGAAATATTCGTCAGGTAATTACAGTAAATTTAATTATTTAAATTGTAGTATCAGATAGAGATAGAGATACAGTAGAAGCTGTCGGTTATCCCAGCAGTAAATATTGTGGAAATACATTTGCCTGTGAGACACAAGCCAAGCCAGTACATTGTCTGTATTGTCAACGTATCATCGTCAGTTGATCTTTATGCTGTACACCAACATGTGAAAACATAAGCGTAGTCCGTTTTATCAATTCAGAGGAGACGCGGAACATTGCTCGATTACGCAATGGTGAAACCATAACTGAAAAGCGGTGTCTTGCGCGATTGCTGAATCAACGATTTGTGACATTAAAAGACGAACGTGTAAAACTTGGAGGAAGAAGATATCTGCACAAGTGACATTCCCAAGCATTCTGAAGCATTCACAGCATCACAGACAATCATCGGATGGTACAAGGCACATCATCAACGAGATACTCCCGAGGAATTATTAATTTTAACAAAGATATGCAATCTAGCAGCTCGAGAAGATCGCACGAACAAAGACGATTCAAACATGTGTACGTAATACATGGAATTTGTACAAACATCAGAATTTTTCATGCAGAATGTACTTAAATGTGAGTCGTTCGATTATCTAAAAAATTCGATTACATTCGAACTCAATTATTTAGTTCGGATAATCGGACTTCCACTATATTATGATATAAATTACAAGAAAATTTTAAATCTCCAACGTACTTTTACGTATTCCCTCTCCTCCAGGAAAGGCTCATGGATACGCCACTGGCTGTACATCCGTACAACTCTATACGTACGTACGAAACAACGTCCGTTACAACGGGCGTCGTTGCGACGTTCGTGTGGCCGCAGCCTAAAGGCCCCTCTGGAGAACGTTCGCCGAGCGAACAGGTTCAGATTTCGGAAAAAATCCTTTCGATTTATGCTCATTGACGGCGACTGCCGGCTTCGTGAAACAGAATAGACGGAGAGGCGTGGTCGTGGGATTCACGATGCTTGCCGAGAAAACGGCCGATATTTATTAGGTAGCTGAGACCGATCGAACAGTCTTTCGTCGATACTTCAACGATGTGTCGAGGATTTTTAAGTTCTGATGTTCGATATGGTACGAGGATTACGAGATAGCGTTAGTGGTTTGGGATTGTTTGACGAAAGAATCGTAGTTGAAATGATATTGCAAGAGAAAAATATTTTGAATGAGAAGCATCTTTCTCTGGTATATTTCAATCAAAAGTGTCGCAATATTTTCTGTGATTTGTTGAATCGTGGACAGCGACAGTGTAGCTCTTTAAAAGTCTACGATAATACGAATGAAATTGTTGCATGTATACTATGAACTATCAGTTAAGAACAACTTTGCACAATGCTGATTTGTTAAATAACAACCATAGAAGATAATGCGTTCAAGTTACTTGAATATCTAAACAAATTTCCAACCAAGATTTTAATTATAAATATATCACAATTAAATTATTCAACCTTTTAACGTTTTCTCTACTGATCTGTCTCAACGACTGAAGAACTTGCAACTTTCTCCACCTCTTTATTTTACAATCGAAACTTTATAAATATCAAAAAATATTTAGTCAAATAAAATTGTATTTACGTATTTAGTAGTTTGAATAACACTACTAAAGGGTAAACTTGCTTTGAAGACCAGCGAACAGTATTCTCGTCGGCATCAATGGAGCTCAATGAATCACCGAGCCATTAAGTACTCGCTCTCTCACTGGCGCGGCGGATAGGTGAGCGGCACAATGTAAATGCCGATTTTTCTCTTTTTTATGCTTGATTACAACAAGTGTTTGCTCACGCAATGTGCGAGGGCTTTAACCCGGAGAGTAGACAGCCACGTAGGCAGATGAAAGATGCGGTGCACGTTACACGAACGTCGTCCTCATCTAGGTGACGATTCATGAATCTCAGAATAAATCGCGCGAGAGTAATATGCGGCCACATAAACGCCACACTAAATTGTACGCTATAAATCGTTGTATTTAGCAAAAGCTGTTATAATAACATAGCCTGGAAGCATGCGTATCTATGCGTTAGAGTGGTGTTCCCAATAAAAATTAACTACGAGGATGGTGAATGGGTGTAGTCGAGAGTTGATCGGTGTAATAAAACTTAAGTTTAATCAGAGAAAATAATTAGACGGTGTGGTGTACGTATAATTTATAATTCAACGGACGAGTAGCAAAATTTCTGTAAAAACTTCGCACGTTGCGAATGTGACAGAAATTTTTGAAAGCTAGAAATTATTATGTTCGCTTTTGGGATTTATTTTTCTCTCGAAAATGATAAATGAAGTTCTTAAGAGAAGTTGACTCGATTTAGGAGACAGCGATGTAAGAGACAAACGAAATATTTTTCATTTACCAGAATAAAACCACCTGTTTGACAGGTGGACGCGTGTGTAATGACCGTCGTTTCTCCGTTACCGTGAATGATACGAAGCGATCAGTCTCTCGTTAATTGAATGCAATGATGCTCGCCGTGTTGCGTTGGCTGCACGAATGCACAGTGGGTGTTTCATTGTGAGAGCTTTATGAACTTATCTCAGGTGGTCCATGACATGGTCAAGGAAACTGCAAGGTGCTGGATGCACGGATACGCGGACTGAAAGAATACGGGAAGAGACTTGATTGGATAATTAATGAACCGTGCGAGCTTGGTCGCTGGAGGGAGCGTGTTTATTGGTTCGTTACGAGTATATCGTTGACAAGCGTAATAGCCACTTTATCTGCGAAAACTGGACGTTCTTCCATGGTATTAACTCGATTACCGTGTACAAAGCGTTCACAAAAGATACCTGTACACTGCTATTAAAAAGCTAGGGGCGTCTCTTTACGTCAAATTAAAATTTCTTCAGGCGCAAATCTCCAAGTACTTCTCAGTTTCTCGAATACATTAATCTTCTTGCAAGTGTAAAATCTCGTTCTATCGAGTTTCTAATATAATAGGATACTTATCGAATTTTCATGCGGATTCGTATTTTTATAAAGCTTCATGTTCCATCCGTTGAATATTATAATAGGTACTATACTTTCGATATATTGTATATTTTTGTAATTTAAAGTTTCTCAAAAACGCAGATTTCTATCTGTTGCTACGCTTTGCCATAAGGTAGCAGAAAGTGTATATAGTAAAGAGACACGTAATTTGATTGGGAAAAAAGAAAAAGCGGACTTGGTCTATATCTTTATTTTAAGAAAGAAAATTTATCGCGATGTCGGATTATATCCTTCTTAAAGATTGCTACGACGTATATTTTTCCACTGCCAAAGTAGGTGAATTGTCCAGAACAGTTTCACGTGTCTCCGGCTTTTCAGCACAAATAAGATATACTTCCCATGATTGGACCAAGTAAAATAGCTTTAAAGCTTCATTAGGAGAAATTAAACAGCTTCGAATCGCATCGAATGTAGAGTTTCCATGTTCTAAGATACTTGATACAGTGAAATTCGTTTGTACTCGTACAACATAGTTGGATAATGAATAATCACACTGGCAAGAATTCTTACGCAAAGTGAGCTGCACGTAATAATGGTCGGCTGCGTGAACGCAAGCCTCAAAGAAGGTAAGTCCATTGTCGGTAGAGTGGCTCAAACGAAATAAATCGGGCGGTTTGAATACGATAGGGAACGGGGCCGTAAGTTACAGTGAATTAAACCATTCTTCATATCGTGACATATTTTACATCCTGCTATCATAACGTCGGTTAATCATTGCTCAGCCAGGTGTAATTTATTGTTACACTGGCAAAAATGCGAACGCCATAACGGTACGAGTGTATTTTTCCTTTGTAAAGTATGGTTCCGAGTACCGCCTAACTATGCTAATTTCAATCGTAACTCACATACGCTACAATTACGAATGTATTCATTCATAAAATTGATTCAGTGTTAACAACAGAGGAATATGGAGGGCAGATAAAGTGATGTATGCGTTGGTGCCTTATCTTTACTTCCTCTTCGCTCTGCCTTTTACTTCTTTCGTGTCAAACCGATTCCGCATGTTCCGCATAAGAAACGTCGAATATTTGTCATTTGAAGATATCTGCATTTAGACACCGTGTATATTGGTCAATTTTTATTACCGAACGAATTTGAGGAGCAGGATTCACCGATGAATAATGCAACTTTAAATCAATTTTACTCGTTCCATTTTATTTCACCTTCGATCGTTCTTTCATCTACCCACCTTTATCTATTCTTTATCGATCAGTTTCGTTTACGGAGAACTATTAACCTACTTATACCGAAAAGCCATTAGTTTAGCAGATATCTTAACTTCAGTTCATCGAATTCAACCACTTCGCGTCTTTCCTTCTCTTTTATTCATTAAACTTGACAAATGGAAGTTGAAGTATCTAATAAACCGACGGTCTTCCGATACAAATAGGCTAATAGCTTCTGCCGGGCAGAATATCCAGCTGGATGGACCAATCTTACAAAAACAATACGGTGCTATTTAAAAAGATGCTCTCAGCATTTGAAGAAGTCGAATTTAATCTCGAAATGTACAAATCATTGAAACATCAAGTTATTTGATATTCGCCCGATCAGGCACGTCGAACACGATCAATTCAAACGTCTTTTGACAAAGTCTTTCTTACTGACTCATCCCGTATATCTAAACTCATGAAGTTCTAGTCATTTAGAGCGAACAATTTCCAGTCGTACGCGTTTGAAGCATGGCTGTGATGAATCTTCGCATCTTCAACGCTCAAGGTCTCCTTAAAATCTTTCGCGATCCCGTTCGCTAATGATGGGATGGTTAAAGAACAAAAGAAAAAGGACAGATGTCTAGTCCGACGCGCAATCAACACTCGATAATGGTTTATCGCAGCGAACGCGAAGCGCGTGTATTTTTTCGTCTATGTTAAGTGGCTGATGGAACTGTTGCGAGCCGTGTCGCATTCCAGCCGGTTCCTCAGCAGCTCAGCTGAAATTCTCGGCAGCCTAGATGCCGGAAGCGAAATCCGAGCGGTACGCTCGTGAGCGCGTAATTAACGGGAGTTCCTGAACAGCGAGAGAATACGTAGTATGTAAGTTCTGGCGGTCGATATCTCGCGACCTCTCTCGGCCGACCGCCATCGGATCCGCGCTCAACATCGCACAGTCATACAGAAGCGAAAGAAGAACCGAGTCTTACGAAACGAGATTCTGGCAACCGCATTCGTAATACACCGAGCATTAAAGGCAGTTTATAAATATGCAACGAATGTACACACGTGTACCTGAGCGAGAAAAAACGATCGATCAATATTTATGCGAACACGCGGTTGCGTTTGGGCATCGAGCGGGTTAATTCGAATGTCATCGGAAGATAAAAAAAAAAAGTGCTCTTTTAGATGTGGTCCTTATTATAATTCTTAATTTACGATCGTTACTTAAATATAATTAGGATTCTCATGATGATTCGAACCCACGCGAAATGATTCTAACAATTAGGTCAAACCATGAAAAAAAGATACGTAAGTGATCCAATATCGTTTAGTGAAGGTCATAGAATACTCAACACTTTGCGAGATATTTTATTTTTTCACAAATTTTTAAAAAAGTACTTAATTTCTGGATTGGATCTTAGCACACCTTGGTGATTATTTAAATACGAATTTCGGACAACTAGACGATATTTTAGAAACAGACGAGAAACGTTTGAAGAATACTTGGAAAGTAACGGCGAAACTATAAGACTAACTATGATATTCTTCGTAGAATTCTTTTTAGAACGGAATTCTGCCAGAATTCTTTTTTCCAATGAAGAAAGGTAAAAGAGAGTTACCAGTTAGTTTGAAATGTTTTACCTCCTTGCAAGCATTAGAAAACGTATTTATCTTTACACTAGTGCGAAATACATCATCTTCTTATCTAACAGCTAAACAATCGATAACAAGGCACCGCAGTGCTCGGTTCGACCTACTTTTCTAATATCAACACTGAACGTTTTAAACGGGAAGCTTACTCAGTGGCTACGTGCCTTTACTGACTGAAATAATTCTTTTTTTCTTACGTAGCTTGAGAAATTAATTTCGATTTTATAAACTTTATTCGGTATTTATATATTGTACGATCTCAGTGTTGCGATAATTTACGAAATAATGCGATTACTTTACGATTTATACCTTTACACCGCTTACAGATATTATAGTATACTCTGCGATTAAGAGAAAAGATTTTTTCTAACAAAAGAGAAACAGCGTTAGAATTGTTAGCTATGACGCAAAGAATTGCAGTTTCTAATCCTTTTTCAATATTATACATATCCACAAGAAAATACACGAGCTTCTAACAATAATACACGTACTGAATATTTTTACAATTTACTAAAATCTCTATAGAAAGTGTGCAGATACTTGCATTACTCCACACACGTATATCAATGAAGATAAACTAGATATCACACTGCAAAGTCTATTCTTCCTCATCGTTCGTCTCGTGCAATTGCTCTCATTGAATGAATTTATCAATAACGTTATCGAAACTTGAAAAGCGTCACGCGTCTTATCGATTACCACAAATACCTTAACGTTTTATTATCGCGTTCCATTATTACATATATCTAAACGTGCCAAAGATACTGTTCTCGAAATTTATTCCCTTAAAATCTATTACCATTTCCATCGTTCGTTCCTCGTAAAGAGGAAACATTTTCGCAAGAAAAATCCAAATTTAATTCGCCTCGTATCCTTCTCTTCCTGGTCGCAATGAAAAAGCTGCGGCGCCTGGATCTGACCGCGAGACGTATTGTTTACGCGCGCGTGGCGTAACCCTAAGGAGTGCGCAGAGCTTTTAAAGCAGGAAGGGGGCGAGGAAAAACGGGAGCATCGGATCCCACGACAGATCCTCTCCGATCCAGAGAGACAAGCGAGTCGCGTATACACCCACGTGCGCCGGTCGACGAGGTACGGAGAAGAGATTCGGGTTTCCCGCATGAAGGAGGAGGACGCGAGCCGCGAGACGAAGAAGAAGAGGAAGAGAGGAGAGGGCAAAGGCGGCTAATGGTAATGGTAGCAAGTCAGTGTCTCTCGGGCCGCCGTCGAAGCCGGTACATATTCACCTCGTCGTGGTCCACGTATGCACTCGGTCGCTTTTTCCTCGCGGTTTCGCGATATTTCGAAAGAGGGTCTCGAGGATCGATCGTGTCCTCTCTCCGCTTGGAAGCGTTCACCTTTCGAAGAGGAATCGGCGGTCTCGTCGATCGACCGAGGACGGGTTCTTCGATCGAGTAGCTCTTTTTCTCTTCCGGTCAGCGAGCTCTCCCTTTCGCGATCTCTCCCCGTTGGAACCTCTGGATCCGACCTTTGGCGCCGTGGCTCTTCTCGCCCCTATGAATCTTTCATCGGCGCTCCCTGGTTGAAAGTGTCGACGGCCCTGTGAGTCGCCATCCTCGCCGATTTTTACGCGTAACAAGAGCGTCTCTCGTGGACACCGCTGGAGATCGCACGACGGCCCCCGAGGGAATGCGCGCAAGAAACGGCCACCGCCTGGAACGAGATTTCGTAGATCCGCGCAACCTCCTTTCTTGGTTGCCGTAAAAAAAAGGGAAAGAAAGAAAAAAGAAACTAGCATGATTTATGAGTCGCGTCAATCGCCGCGGCTGATCCACGCCGCCAACTAACACGCGCCCGTCGCTCGTTCCTCGAATCGAATATTGAACCGATGGTTGCCATCTTCGCGCTATCTGTGCTCTGACGAACGAGGAATCGGCCAAGAGACTCGATAAGTGATTACAAAGTCGAAATGAACCTGTTCTCGTGGTACGGTTGAGGATCAAACGCACTGTTACTTTCGAGGTTCCGTTGCCAGGTAGCGTTATTAGAAATTGATATTCCGATAGTATCCAGTTAGATGGTAACAAGTTGAGTGATATATTTTATCGAAACAAGAGGTGATCAAATCAGAATTATTTAACGAATGTAAAAGCTTGTCGAAGAATGTCATGGGGTTTCACTATTAAAGACTCTTGCAACGAGTAAGTGAATAAACTTAAAGATAATAATAAAGATAAATCTACGAATAATTTTCAATAAGTTATAACGACAAATAATAATCGAAGAACGTCGTGAATGATAGTTACGGAAAACCCAGTGCCTTAATAGTATTTCTTCTCGTAATAAATCAGTGAACGAACATAGTGATAAATCCAAGTTAATGATTGTTAGACTATTTTCAAAGCAAAGCTATTTGATAGAAGATCTTGAGACAACTCGACTTCGAAGAGGTTTGCAACGAGTCAATAGACAAACGCTGACAACGATCGCAGAGTTACATTTGTCCTTCGAATCGTCGTCGCAAGTGCAATTACGAGACAAACCTGCCTGTTGAAGAAATTATTATTATTATCAGCGACTCAGGTTAGGCCAGGATTTTGCTTCGCGACGAAGCAATATACGAAGTGAAACGCTGATCGTAACTCTGAAATCGTCCTCACAAGCCTAATTAAAAAACGAACTTGTCCATTGAAAAACGTCTCGAATTACCATGATCGAAGACACGTGTCTCCACAGTGATTTCTTTGCAACGAATCAATGAATGCACTCAGGTTATCGTTATCGCGTTAGTTATATTTACTTCTTAAATAGTCCTTGCAAGTGCGGCTTATTTACGAAAAAATTCCTCCGACGAATACCACAAAACCATTCGCGATCGACGAGATAATCAACGAACAATAATCGCAAACCTAAACCTATTTTTAAATCACCTCCGTAATTTTCAAACGAAAATCCGCTTACCATAGAACATCTCGAGTTAACGATATCAAGAGCGAATTAATATCTCAACAGTGTTCGTGTTTGCCACGAATTAACGAACAAATCGAGACGGTGATCTCACAACTCCATCGAAACGCACTTCGAATAATCGCCTCGAATCGCTAGCGAAATATTCGCGCTCCTCGCAACGAGCTAGCGTGCAAACTCGAGCGTTAATTGCAAAATAAAAAATCTCCAAACTATCGCAAACTGTCAAAATATCGCAATACCATCGAGAGGGAAATATCAGCGAGATCGATTGCAGCAGCCGAAATCGCGTCAAAAGAGAAGATCCATCGTACGTTCAGCAAGCGCGCCCCTGTTCTCCAGTCCGTTTACCAAGGTCGACATTCTCAAAGCCGATCCATTGCTCGGAGATGACAGCGTGATGATAGAGGCGCGGAGGAACGTGCCGGTGTTTCCTGTGAGCATGGGGTAGAAATGTACCCCGGAAGGTCAGCGTGGACCCGGGGCGTCCTGGCCCTCGGAGTAGGGGCCCTGTTTCTGCTGGCATGGCGGATCGACACGGCCGGCGACGCGTTGTCTACGTCCACGCCGATCGATTCGGACAGGAACTATTTCAGCGTGGCTGTCGCGTCGTCCCGATCGAGCAGTCGGCGCGACATCCACGGGAAAAAAGAGGAACGGCCGAGCGACGGGCCGGGAATCGAGGGGCAGGATCGACGGGATTATTCAGCGACCGACCAAGAAACGCAGACCCCGACCGACGTCCATCGGAATGCCGAACCTGACGGGGAACACGAGGCCAGCTATTCGGAGGAGATCTCGCTTCCGTGGTCGGATCCTCGAAGAAACGAACGTCCGAAGAGTTATTCGCGCCCGACGAGAGATTTCGAGACAACCGATGGAGGATCGACGAGTCGTACGGCGACGAGCTTCGCGGAACCGTCGGATTTCGTGGGAAGCGACGCGTCGGAAAGTTACACGGTCGATAAGTCGCCTGTAAGAAATTTGGAGAGCGGCGATGGAAAGAACGAGATAGACGGAGAAGCTACGAGTTTTTCGATCGCGAGTTCACTTGCACCGTGGAATGTGGTGAAAAACGATGGTGACGCTGATAGGAAATCCAAGAGTCACGTGGTGGAACCGAGGAGAAGTACAGAGGACGAAGGTAATTCTAGATCAGCGGCTTATTCTATCGAGAAGCCGCTTCCGTCGTCCAACTTCGACAAAAATGATCTCGTAGAAAACGCAGAAGGCAATCGCGTGTCGATAGATGGTTTAACAAGAAGCTCGTTTCTATCGTGGAATGTTGAAAGGAATGATAAAAATGACGGTGGATCGAAGAGTTATTTGGTTGAAAGGTTACATCCGCCGTGGAGTTTCGTGAGAAATGATCGGAGAAACGACGATCGAAAGTCGGTAAGTTATTCGGTGCCAAGTTCCTTTCCAATATGGGATGTGAAAAGGAATGACGGCGAATCAAAGAATTACGCGGTGGACAGCTCGCTTCCGTCGTGGAGCCTGGAGAAAAAATATGGGATAAAAGATGAACACGACGGTGGTTTAACAAGTTACGCGGTGGAAAAGTCATTTCCGCTATTGGCTTCTGAAAGAAGCGATTACATCGGGAATGAGAATAATGGTGCGTTGACGAGTTATTTGGATGAATCTCTTTCGTTGCAGAATCTGAAGAAAAACACGGGAAACGAAGATAATTACGGATTGATGTATTTCGCGGGAAAACCTACGGTTTCTGTAGAAAATGAAGATAATTACGAATCTATAAGCGATCCGTGGAACAGCGCAATTTCATCGCGGGATTTAAAAGAAGAAACCGATAACGCGTACGATAAAGGTAATCGAAAATCAATTAATCGCGGTGTAAAAGTGTCATTAACTAGCGAGGGAAGCGATCGTTCGCACAACGATTACACATCGACAGGCTATTCTCGTGAAAATTCGCTTCTTCCATCGGATTCTAAAAAGATCGATCTGATAGAAAATAAGCGTGGACCGGTACACAGCTCAATTACGAGGAAAAGCGAAAATTATTGGAATGAAAACTCCCTTCGGTTATCGAATGCTGAGAAGATCGAGCTCATAGAAAATAACCGCAGACCGAGGAAGATCTCAATTACAAAGAGGGGCGATCTCGCGTCGTTGAAAGATCCAAAGAGACGAACGAACGATAATGATGAGGCGAATTATACGATGTTTAGGAGCGAGGAAGCTGGAAACACGAGCGAGCAGGATGAGACTCGGTTTTCGAAGGATGACGAAGAGACCCGCGACGCGCTCAATGGCTCGGTTGTCGGTGAAAGGAGCGACGTTAAAGAGAATTTGTCGCACCGAGTGAATGGGCAATCGATGAATGAAGTCGGGAAGAGTTTGGGGCGAAGTTACTACTCGGACGCGGGCAACAGCCTTTCGCTAACCTTGCACGGGCAACGCGGTGAAAACGATGACGAAATCCATGGTCTGGCAAAAATGGAAAGTACTGCTATCTCCACGCGATATTCGCACTCCCTGCACAGCGAATTAAATCACGAATTAACCTCTATAAGCGACATCGAAAGCCGGACGCAACGAAAACTTCTTTCGTACGATGTATCGTCGTCGGCTTCTAAATCGAACGAGAAAAAAGAAATTCTTTCGAATATAAATAACGAAGATCCTCGTCATCGAAATGACCGATCAATCTCGACGGAATCTGGATTCGACCGGAGGGTCGAAAGGAAGCTAAACGTCGGATTCTCGGACGAGCTCGTCGGTGATTTCCATAATTCCGACCAGCTATCCGGCTTTGAAAAGGCAGACAGGGATGAAGAATATAAACGAGACGAGGAATCGATCTCGGGATCGGCCGATTCCTCCCGAGCCAAGCCGCCTGTTCTCGCTGGAATGCAGAAGGACCGTGTGCTTTTTTTTCGCGAGGATCACGGGCCGACTCGATCTTCCGCAAAGACGTCCGAGACGTTCAGAAGCCGTAAAGGTCGAACAGTGGAACGGAATCGCGAGAACATCCTTGAAAGAGGAACGCGCGAGACGAGATCTCGCGATCGATCGCCTCCGGCCACCGATCCTTCCGTGGATTTTCGTGAGATGGACGCCGCGCAAGGTTACGCCGAGACACTCGCCGGATACGAAATAACGGATCGTCGAGATCGCCACGATGCGAACGCTCGTGAAGCCGGTCCTGCTTCCTCTCCGCTTCGTGGAAGCGACCAATTGTTTGACGAACAGATAACGATGGTCCCTCCGGTGACCGATAAGTCGAACGCGGTGCAAGAAAAGACTTTCGGTAAATTGAATTTACGCGATGGCTTCGCGGATATACGAAAGGATGCAAGGAGATTGCAGTCGGCAGACGGGATGTTGTTTGATACGAATAGACTGCAACAGTTGGCAGACGAACAGGTAGATAGAAATATTCTGAGCGGAAAATTGTCCGGTCCGAACGAAATGCCATGGTTCGAGGGTAAGAACGTATCCGAACGATTAAATTCGCGGAATGATATTGACTCGTGGAATGATCGAAGATTCGAAGTGGATTCGAGAGATGGAAGATCGTATAGTTTCTTAGAACTAAGAAAGTCCGAGAAGGATGAAACGTCGCAGAAACTTTCCAACGTTCGAGGACTTGCAACTAGATCGCGAGATACGGAATCGACGGATCCTACGGTTACGATACAAAATCTTGGAAGGGAAGACAAGTCCGAAGAATTGAATTTGCTTAATGAGCTTTCGGACGATGAAAAATTTGGCACGGAAGTCGATTCGAAAGATCAGCAATTATCTTCGTCGTTCTTTCAGAAGGATAATTTGCATCGTGAGAAACAGTCGATTATTCGTCGAAAGAGATATACGAATTACTATTCGCCGCAGTCCGCCACCCCCATGGCATACGTGCACATTCAACCGGCGTATCCGGTACCAACGGCACCAGCTGCGAACCGGAAGTGCGTACAGTGTATGTTTGTTTACAAACCGTGTTCTTCGCCACCTAGACCTCCGCCATTTAAGAATGCTTTTCCGACGAATAAATATCAGGATTTGGCTCAAAACTGGCATGGACTTAAATACGGTGAGTAACAGAATGTTAAACGTGAAATTTCTATCACTTTCGATACGTTTTCATCCAGCTAATCATCTAGTCGATTATACGTAGAAATATATTCACAAGGGAAGAACAAATTTTGTGCGTATCATTGTAATGGAATTGAAATATTACTACAAACGATGCAGTCGTGTCAAAAATGTTATCAGTGTTAATTATATAGTTGATAGAGGGTGTTGCATCGAGGTAGGAAACTCGCGAGAACGTTAATTTCATCTGTTTCTTCGTTTACTCAAGGCATTGAAAGGAAAGGATTTATGGCGTTTGAATGTACACGCGTAGAATCTTCTCTTGGAAAAAACGAATGTGTTTGGAAGAAATAGGAAAAAGGATTGGCGAACGTCAAAACGATCCATTGATTACGAAGATAGGAGTTGTTAGGAAAAATTGTGAAATAGATATAAAAGTTTGAGTGCATACGTTTCTCATTGAACGTACAGATAGAGAATACAGTTGCGTGCAATTAAACTAAATGTCAGATTTGTGATAAACTTGCAGCTAACATGTAACAGATAATTAAATTCTAGAATTCCTTTTCTAGGGTGTGAAGTTTTCTAAAGTCTCCAGTGTACATTCTCCTTTTAAACTTTCCATTTCGTATGATATCCATGTCGTGGATAATAAAAATCTTGCAGCACAGTAAACTGAAATTCCAAGTTGTTCCTTGTAGCTTTTATCGCGGATAATACCGAATGTATAATAATTAACATGAAACGTTAAACGTCATGCTCTATCTAAATGCACGTCTAAAACAACATTCTAATAACAAAGTTATGTAATCCTCCGATGTTCGTCCAAATGATTTATTTATTTATTAGGCATATAATACAGCAGCAGACAATAAATATAGAAGTTACAACGTTACAAAAGTTAAGTTACGAGTACAACAGAACAGGAATAGATAAATGGATAGAAAAAGATATTACATTAACGATTGTTTGAGCGTTAACTGTCGTAAACGCCGAACGTCTAAACCTGTGAAAGGAGACATAGAAGAAATCAACTCGATCAGACATTACATTAGCATAGCACATATCCTGGTAATAGTGTCGCTGTTTCTAATATCGTTCACGAAGAATTCAACCCGGAAAGCCATAGTATTACGCAAAGAACGCGAACATGCGTTAAAATTTACAACCTGAGGAAGCCGAGGCCAATCAACGAGATTATTTATAACCTTGAATAAAAAAAGAATATCGGCTATCTTGTTCCTGTTCTCCAACGTGATCGTAATATTCAATTTATGAAGTATGGGATCATTATAAAATTATGGTCGCGGCTGTATACCGAACAACCAAATGCACGTGAGATAAAGCACAGGACTTCATGCTGTATTTTTTCCACAATTTTCGTCCGCTCGAATCGATCGTGAAAAACCATATGACACTAGCATATTCCAAATGAGATAAAATCGAGGAGTTGTAAACGATTCTAAGGGCGGTAGGATTTTTAAAATGCCAAAAACGTATTATTATATATCAGTTATTTTTAAAATTTGTAAAATTGCGGCGTTTGCCGCTAATGGTCTAAGAAAAATGCATTATACGAAAATACAGTGCTGAATCATATCAGGCGGACTAATCATCTCTCTTTTCCACGCAGAAAGAAACCAGAAGAAAATGCACGTGACTTTACAGCGGAAGTCTGCTTGTACCGCGCTCGACGAACGAACCTTAATTACGCTTTTTCCGTACGTTCACGGGGGTCGCAAAATTCGTTGAACGTATAAAACGTCGCTAGAGCATATCCCCTGGCGTTGATTGCAATTTATTGCTGCACCAGGTTCATTCCTAGAAAAACCGCGCCGACGAAACATCGCTCGGTTAATGAGCCGCGTTCGAGGCTCCTCAAGTTCGCCGCGAGGGTCGAAGGTCGAATCTCCGATCGACCTAACACGAGCGGCCGTGCCTTCACTCGACTTCCGTTTTCTCGGTCGGAGGAACTCTGCAGTACGGTTCGTTCCGCTAGGTTTGGATTTCTACGTCTTTCGATTACTCTGTTTTTCAGATTTTTTTTTTAACATTCACTCCGCTTAACTTTGTTACCGATGTTTTTTCGTATAATCGCATGAAAGCTTCTGTAACTTTTCGTCGAATAGTTGAACATTATCTTTCGTTTAACCCAGCTATCAAATAATATTTATGGGATTCTAAGGGATTTCCAAATTTTAAAAGAATCTTGCTAGAATTTGCAAAGAATTTTAAAAACCTTCTATATGATTTCTATGGAATTTTAACGAAGCATTTATTGCCAAAATTAATAAAAAAAAAAAAAAAAAAAAAAAAAAATAGTGGAGAACTTTCGACACGTTTGTATCTTACTTGGTACTTCCTGATGCGATTTTGACTATAAACTTGTCCGTTGAAAAATATATAAGCTATATGCTCGAGACAGAACTTGTTTATTGGTTCTTATCGTTGGCATTTCAATACCCTGAAGAGGTACGGTAACGATTACACCGTGGGGTAGAGGAAACGAACGAGAGGAGGAAAAACGTAAATGGAAAGAAAAGTTCCACGCAAAGGTATTTGCGTAGGCACGTACCATTGAAGAACGACGAAGAAACTAAAAATATCGGCATATCAACGTGTCGGCAGATGTACGTGTGCATTCGCACGCAGAAAAGTGCGTGATGTCTGAGCAAAAGTGTGTTCAAGTAGAGATGGGATCGAGAGAATCGCAAGCGCTTAATAAAATACATTATCCGAATAATTCCAGAAGTCATTGTATCGCTTGCAAACAATTTGAGAAACATACTTTTTGCACTGATGATATCGAAGGATTATTAATTTGTAGATAAGATATCGACTAACGAATGAGAATAAAAATAAAATGAAATATTTTTCTCTGTAATACTAAGAAATGATGGATTTCACTCTGTCACTATCTTTCTCAAAATCATTTTTCTTTCTCATTTCGTTTAAATTTGTATAGTATAAGCCATCTCGTTGGTTTCATAACAGAGTGACACACTTTACCCTTTATATTTATTGAGTTATCTGTTCTCAATTGGTACGGATTTGGTAAAAAATAGTGAAATCGTCCGATAAGAAGTTTATTGTATCGCAGACCTAGATCATCTAATTAGAACACCGATGCACATAAAAATCGAGGCTTGTTTGATTTGTAGGGACAGCAATTATATACGAACTTAATTAAACGTTTATATTATACGAACATAACGATACATGAATATAATAAATAATTTTAAAAAGTCAAAAGATAAAATAAATTAAAGTTAAATAAACCAAACAGATATTCTGATCTAAGTAAGAATTCAATTTTTAATATAAAAAAAACTCGCGTTTCTATTATTCCAACATCTTTGTCTCCCTATTGGTTCAGTTACGGCAGGTTCTACTGTATTTCGAAATATTTCCCAGTTTTTCCAAATTACATAGCTGGTTTTTTACCAACCACCATTGCTGTTATTTAAAATACTTTCACGCTACTGCTATACGACTAGTTTTTTGCTCGCATAGCACGAACTCCGGCATGGATTCCCATTAATTACGTCACGAATGCGGTTAATGACCGGTATCAATCACAAGAACGTACAACATAATCGAATTGAACACGATTCTTTGCGATCGTTGGTAGAAATGCACGGTCCTGGTGGCCTCGGTGAGGATCTTGTTCGCCGTCTTTTAATTAACGCCATTCCCATCAGCTAATATTAATTGAGTTTTTTATTTAGTATATATAACGTTCCATCGATTATTACGAAATACATTTTTTGCTAGTTTTCAGATTGCATGTAATACTCAGCAATTTTATTGTAGTATTGCACGAGCATTAGATCCCTTTACTTGATTATGCAATTTTCAGATGCTTCTTAGTAATTGATATTGAATTTTATACGATGGAATATAACGACCGTAAACATTTTCAAACACATATTTGATTTATCAGATTGGACTAAAAGCTTTTTTCTTTCTTCGAATCAAAATGTCCGTTTCAGTTTATCAGGTTCTTTACTCTTAAGAAAAATAATTTTCTTACGTGTTTCCTGATCTTCTTTGATTTTATGAAATCTTAAAACAATTCTGATTACATACAGAATGTGCTACATCACATTCTTTTCGATATTTTTTAGATCAATTATAAGGTCGAGATTATTATTTCTGAAACGTTATTTTTCACATACTACTACCTCGTTGTATACAAGAATTATCATAATCTGTAAATTTTAATATTATGCTTCAATGAACTTGGAAGACATTGCGAACGTTTCCTCAACGTACTTATAATTTTTAGCCTAACTTCTTCCTTAACAAACATTCGAGACTTCGTTCTTATGTTTTGAAAGTCATGAATCGACACAATATCAGCCACAATGACACGATAGAGTACCTAACTAATTATCTTTGCGTACGTATTTTTGCAATGTTATATCGTGACAGATATCGCGATCTACTATTTATCGGGTACGATGCATGGTTTTCCGACCTTTCTCGTTTGACCATACACAGATTCGAGATGCTATCTGATAAGAGATATCGAAATTGACATCGTTATTTGTATAGCGCGGTACAAAGAAGCGATGCACGTGTTGCGAGGATATTTGTAATTAAACTCGTCGTGGTCGCTTTGACTAAAGTTTGAAAAATACCAAGTATCGGCTACACGTGCATTTTCGAAAGATGAAACTTGGAACGAGCAATTACTCGTATCCATAATTAGTGACTGGTTATACATCATCGCCGATAGCAAAATCTTATGTTTTAATTACAAACTTAGCGGATGATATACGGAACGAGTACTAGAAATCTTTGTCTCGATTTAATAAATTATTAAACGTTCAAGTATAAAAGTTAACGATAGGTGGCTATCTTAATGTTTCGTTATCGTCTGTACTATTATTAGATATGACATTTTTTTTTTCTTAGTTGAAAGTAGCGAGAAAAGTTCAGGTTTGATAATAGCGTTTGTTAAATTAGATTTATCGTCGTATTGGAAATATTTTAGCAATTACATCACAAAATAGAAGAGACTCAAAATAACAGTTGTTTTCAATCAATCAATCAATCAATTTCTCTTAAGAAGAATTATTTAAATGGAAGCCAATTACTGATGAATCTCAATGAAATTTCTCAAAAAGGAAATAATTAAAGAATATTAACTTTCAATTGTTCTCGTTACGATAACAATTATGAATGATCAAAATTTTGGCAGTAACCAAAATAAATGATCAGAATTTTCTCGGTTATTATATTATCGATAATCAAAATAAAATTCGGACCATCGATAGTGCTTACCGGTAACCAAAAAGAAAAGGAAAAATTCCAATAGTTCATATGATTTACTGGTAAAGAAAATTAAATTCCTCTTATCGATAACGATTATCGGTAATTAAAAAAAAAAATGTTTGATTAAAGATATTATCTCTTATACCATAACTTAAAAATTTTGTCTTATAGCAATTATGATCTCCGCTAAGTAGTCGTATTTATTTTAAAATATCTTAATTAACGTTTGAAGGTTGCTATTACGAAAGAGTCAAATAATTATCTGAAGTTTTATGAGAAGTAACAATCTTTTGCTAATTTGTAACGCGTATTATTAACGTCACCTTAGTCGGATCATAGTGCAAGAAGATTACCGCTGAGGCTGCGTGAATACCGTGCGAATATTCGCAATGTTGCATGGCCACCCGTGTCAGGGTGGTCATCCACGTGCACTGGCCTTCGAGGAAGGCCTCGTAACGCGCTCTTTATTAGCGCACTGCTTGCATACCTTTATTAACATTCCGATCGGCGACGATGTAACTTGTCGATACGAGGATGGGCTGATGATCGGAGCCAGAACAGAGTTTTATGCCTCTCGATTATTAATGGCAACGAGTGGTGAATCTTCGAGCACTGTTACATCGTATAACCATCTACTAGGAACTCGTAAAAATAAATTTCTTGATTTAACAATGACGGAAAATTAACGGTAACGGGAAAAAGCGTCAGCTACGTTGCTCTTTTATTGAGCACAATATCTTAGCGTACGATAGCATCGACAAAAGTTTATTAAAAAATTCTGAAGAAACGTAAAATTTGTAGGGGTTTTAGAGCTTTTGTTAAATAATCGCTGAATAATTGATCGTGCTCTTCGAGGAGAATCACAGAAAGGAAAATTCATCGCAAGTCGACGAGCATATCTAACGCGTTAACACAGAAGAATACATAGATTTTAACTTTTATGGTAGCAGCTACTTGATATAGCCACTCGGGCTTAATTTCTTACGATAGTAACTGCTCGAAAAGTTCACATTAAAAATGGTAATTTTCCTCGTAAAATTTTAATTATAATTACATGGTACCACGAAAGATCAACATGTGAAATTGCTGCACTAAAAATAAGTGTTAAAAATAATGAGATATAGTGACTTTCGTCGAACTAGAATTACCTGTAATTCTAGAGACGATGGAGGAGAAAAAACATTGGTGTCTAGACGCATCCGCACACGAACTCGTTTTTTCTTCCGTTCTATCGTTATTTCCATGATTTTAACCAACCACCGGCTTCTGATTTCTGAACTCGTTTTGTATATTTGTTAACATCATAAAAAGCCGAAGAATGCGAATGAGACCAAATATTATAGAAATTATTATGCGAGTAGGAAGGAAACAATTTATAGGCTACTTAACGTAAGAATCTTATTACAAACTACTTTAATATAAAATTGTTGTTGAAATTTTCTTTCTACTCCCTATCGTTTTAATTGTATTTTCCGATCGTCGTATCCTCACAACGAGTCGTCTTGCATTCGCTCGCTCATTATAGCCATACGCATGAAATTTAATTATCGTTAATAACCGATAATTAACTACACATATAAGCTAATAACTATCTATAGAAATGCGCGTAACAATTACGGTTAACCTTTGTCGCTGTAAGAAAAAGAAACTTTGCCATTTCAATTCTCACACATTCTACCAACGTTTCTTCTAATCAACGTTCGTCAGGTCGTCAAAGCATCACGCGAGACGATAAGCGTAATTTACAACGACATTACGGCACCCTCGAACCCTTTACCCCTTTTCTAGCCGCACTACCTCTATTTACTCTTATTTTACGCCGTAAATTTATTCCTGGTTTGCTCAAACATATACAGCGCGCATCGTCGTAAGTCTGGTCTTTCCTCCTCTTTTCTTATTTCCTCTGCAATAAACGCGCTCGAGATGTTCGCTCGCGCTATTTCATCGCTTCCTGCCGTAACCTTTTCAGCAAGACAGCGGACCTGGCCCACGTGCAGCAGGTACGTACAACGGGACTCTTGTGAAAATGAGATTTACGACTTGATTATCAGTCGTATCGCGCTCCTGCTTTCCCCTCGTGCCAGTGCAGACGCGGTGCTGTCACGTGGATTTGTCGGACGCCGCGAAAATACCAACAACGAGGTACAATCGAGGAAATCGCTCTTGGAATTGGACACTGTAGTCGATCGAACGAGAAGAGTCAGAAAGTACAAACAAAACGGTCGCGTGATATTCACGTGATCGATGCTGCTGTAGTTATAGGCTGCCAAGTGTCAATATTTGTGGACAAACCTATAGCGGAATTGCCTTAAGCCAATTTTACGATGTTTCACTTTGGAGGAGCACGACGGATTAACGCTGCTTTCGCTTCTTCTTTCAATAGGCGGATGGAAAGGAAGATGAAAGCAGTCGTCAAGTGTAAATTCGGTTTTACCGCAATCCCTTGGCCCAGCCGAATTAACAATGCTTTTAGCAACCAAACTGTGAACCAGCTTTGCCTCGCACATGTATCGAGCACGTGCACTTGTTTATATCTACTGAGTCGTCACGTTACACCGACCGTAGGTGCAAATTGCAATGCACAGCGAGTGCTGCGAATGTAAACCTTTGATCTCAAATAACGAGCCTAACTCGTCATGGTAACCCAATGTAGAACTGCATTTATCCGAACCTGTAGGAAGACAAACAGTTTATAGACTCAGAGTTCATGTAGTAGGAACTTACGCAAATGAATTCGACTGGCGGAAGTTCAAATCGCTAACTAAAATTTGGTTACAATAAATAATGGTAATAACAGGAATTTGTACTGTACATATACAATAGATACTGCATTGTATTTTATGCAAATTTGTACGCAAATTTATTTTCTCGTATTTCAATCACGAATAGGAAAGTGAAGCCTAAGCAGGGATGTGTTTCACCTATTTAATGTTATATAACGAGTACTGTATTTTGAATGTTTTATGTGAATTCTACTTGTAAGACGGTCAGAGATAAGAGAAGAATTTCAAGAACGTCGGGTATGTCAAGTATAAATTTTATTCCAGACAATTAGTTATCAAATCCCTTGTTCTTAAATATTTACCTTACACCTTCCTAATATGATGGAACAACGAACACCTTTTTAACGTAATATGTATACGTCGAGATAATTAAAATAATTTGTTAAAAAGATATATATTTCACTTATCTGCATGATACTTTTTCATTACATAGTGCTGAATTAACAATCGTATAATTGGTAATAACAACTGTTTCCGCCCGATTTTCGCGTGGTAGATGATTAGATGTTACCGCTGATGCATGATTAACCAGGATAAAATGCCATTTATCATGCTTTCGCTGGAATATCGAATCAAAGATACTCGGCGCATTAGCAATTCAATCGAATCGATCTCGCTCGTGCGTGTATCATTTCAACGCGTTGACAGCTGTTATTCGTTTTATCCGTGAAATAACGTCTCCGAAGCTTATGTAACGAGGTTGTAACTACCTTGTTTGCCACTTCCATACAACACGAGATTCCTCTAACGACAGAGAAGGACATTTGCAAATAAATAACGCAAGTAATATAATTGCTACTTAAGAATGAAACTCATTATTGATCAAAATTGTTAGGATGCTCGATACTTAGTTGGAAATTATACATTCGTAGATCTTGCAGAAACGAATTATAGCTCGCCGAATGAGATTTCACTTTTAATTTGAATAAAATTTGATCGAATAGAATAAAACGAATTGCATGTTGCTCAGTGCATTTGTTATAGCAATTTTCTGTCGACGTTGTACGTGCATATATTTCAATTTAATAGATTCAATTGGCCAGGATTTTTAATTATTCTAATTAGAAATTTGATTCGGTGCTGACTGTCAAAACGCAGAAGTTTTTAAATCATTTCATTCATCGAAATACAAGCCTTAGTTCGTCAATCACTTCGTCAAACCTCTCGAAAGCTGGCAGATCCCTCTTCTACAATCTTAAGCACTTTCAATCAGTCCCTTCGCCAGTCTAAACAAATCCGATTGTATTTCTCTTCTCTAACGAAGCATCAGGCGTATTCTGTCGATGAATCGATCGACAGACGCAACGAAAATAGCTTCGGTGTGCTATTTATGCAAGAATGGTTGCAACGTAGAAAGTGTCAAAACAACGACGACGACGACAATTAAACGGAAACTATCACGAATAAACAGAAGGAAAGTTACTTTGGTAGAAAACAGTCGCACGACGTGTACGAAAGCAATCGGAGAAAAATAAGAGAACGAGTTGTTTCAAGGTTCAAACAGAGTCTCCTAATTCAGGATAAAGACAAAAAATTCGTGCAGTCAATGTTTTTACCGTAGTATATCGTGCTTAACGGGTGTGTGTAGACTTTCGTGACTGACTGTAGATCGTAGATGCACGAAAGCGTGGAATCAGGAAAAGAAGACGAGGAAGAGTTTACTCGCAGGCTCCTCGGAGGCTGCCGCTTGTTTCCTTCGCTCGCAACATACAATGCGATCCGTTGCAACGACGCAACACGCCTGAGGCAGTGCAACGCAACCTGCGGCCGCTTTGAACTGTTCTTGCAGCTTGTAGATACATATATGTATAACGTGTCTCGTGGTATCTCCGACAGTCGTGTCCAGCCAAACACGAGAAGTCGAATTTCCTTCCACCTTGGCAGAAGTTTCGGTGCTCCTTCTCCTTGATAACTAGCTCGTGAATTATATTTTTTTTATTGTTCGATAACGCAACTGGACCCTTAACGTATAAATTTTTCTTCGGTTTACCGATTGAAAACGATGAAATTTCTTTGCGGTAAAGATAATTCACGATCGAAGTGGACGCGATGAAAAATGGATAAAATATTTAGTAAATATTTAATATATTAAATATCGTTTTTAACGTGAGGTTTTATGTATTACGCGTTAAACGTAAAATATTTGAATTGAAAAAGTAGCATCCAACGAATTTTTCTCTCATTGGATCGGTTCAAATCGACTCGTAGCATTACGTACGTTACATGATTCGTACTGATTACAATACAGTGAGAAGGTTTCATTTTACTTTCTCGATTTATTTTTAATAGAAATATCCGCTTCTTTGGTTTCCCTTACACGTCACGTAATTCCACGCAACGTGCAATTTACACTTTCTTAGATCGTCTAAACGACGACATCGCGGAAAGTACTTTGAATTGCTAAATAACGTCACCTTTACTTTCAAACGCTTCAACCGTGCGTGTAATATCCATCGTAAACTCAAAATCCTCGCTAGGGCGTATTATTCATGACACATTACAACCCCTAACACGGGAAACTTATTTTACCATTTAATCCCAGTGATCTGGACCTGAATAACATCATCCATCCTTGACTGAAAGGAAAGAGGTAGAAAAAGGATACAATATCATCTTCCTCAATAATTTACCATCAACTCCATTTCTTACGTTATACGCAATCTTTATTCTGAACGGCGCCAGGTACTCTCGGAATCGTACTTATAGCACTGGCATTTATAATTATGTAAATCAGCTTCGATTAAACCAGGGAGTCCGTGTTTTCCTTCCTTCGTGTTTCTCTTTTCCTCCTTCGTCCTCTCGTCCCGAAGCCGCGATGCATCCCGCTCTTTTTCCTTCCGCGAGAGAATGAATGGAGGCACGCGTGTTATTTCGTAATCTGTGGCCAAGATCGCTCTGTAAATTTCGCCACTAACTACGTTACTGAAATTCCATCTGTGACCGAATGCGTGCCATACTTTCCTCTCACCTCCCCATGTATCTCAATCGGCTTATTTAATCTTCCCTGGTCCTAGGAATAATGACCACTCTATGGCACAATGACCGCACAATGGTCGTGATCCAAAGCACAGATAGGAAGAAAGTGAAGGATTAGACCAAGGAAGCTAACGGTTGTAGGAACCCACGTGTCTTCGTTTCTGCCACTTCGAAGGGCTAATACTACTGCGTATCTATTGAAAAATGTACCGTTGTTTACTGGTCGAGTTATCCATGGGAAAAGTATTGTTATTGTACTCTTTAATTTCAGTACCTTGCCTTGAATACTTTGCCTCTCTGATTGAATAATGGCAATCTTTCCAATTTGTGACAACCTTTCGTCACGAAATAAGGGGAGGGTTTTGTGAAGTTTGCGAAGATATTTGACAAGATTTTAGGAGCGCATGATGGTTGTACAATAGTCACCCTAAGACACCTTCTTTGAAAGTTCTCATAGAACATATTCAAATATCGTCAAACATATCTGACAGATATACGCCATAATATATCAAATGTGAGGAATCCTTTTTTAATTTTTCGAATTTCTTTAAATCTTCATTTAAAATCTATGCCAGCTATAATTCACAAGATTACAATCTTGCCTTCAGGTCGCGTACTATCCTTGCGATGGCACTCAATAATCCTTTCTATAATTCTTCGAATTCTTTTAAACGATCTTCTCTTACCACAAATAATTTGCAAAGTTTTATCCATGTCTTGTTCCTTGGTACCAAAGGATTTCATCTGTTGCTTCCTAATTAATTAATAAGCAATAATAGAAGGAAAATATAAGGTGGCTAGGTGCCTAAATGCCGATGTATAAGATTTTTATCTTCGCTTGAGTCGTGGGTTTTCCTCCAATCATCCGGGACCACTCTCTTCTTTTCTTCTAGGAATCATACAAAAACAGAACTACGAGTGCCAAGATTCGAACCTGGTCTTGAAGGTTTGTAACGAATTACGCTAACCATTACGCTACCGTCGTTCGGCTGAGGATGAGGTCCTTGTGTAGCAAATCGTGGAACAGGAACCGTTGGAAAGTTTTGTTGTCCAATGCCACTACAAATGATCAAACGTTGTTAACAATTATTTTACAGAACGGGAAATCGATCTAAAATGCTGTCGTCTCGATAGTTTTCTTATCCTACCAACGCGTTAAAAATCCTCGACGACGATCGTAGAAAGTTTCTCATTGCGACAACTTCGTTAGAAAGCATTCGAGGCTGTCATCTTGGCATCTTTCGATTCTCACCAAACTGACGGATAGCAACCTCAGCACGCTGCTCGTTTCACATGGTCAATTGAACTTCACGTTCAAGACAGATCGTTGGAGCTGCAATGGTGTGCAGCATTTTCAGGTGATTCGTATCCCGGAAAGAGCAAAGATCAGGAAAAAGCACGGCAAACAAGCGGCGAATCGACATAAGTCTACATCTGACTATCTGGATATCCGTCTTCTTCTTTTCACGAGCGCTCATAGATTTCGTGTTTCCTACTATTCTGCTCGTGTACGTAACCATCACGGCCTCGAACACGTCCACGCTGACTCTCGCATCAGATCTGGCTACACGTGTTATTATTCAATAACAGGTGTAATGCCAGCCAGCACTATGCGCCTCTAATCCAGCTGCGTGCGAGGCAAACAAAACGTAGATGCACCACCGGATACCACGGCCGGTTATTATCTGCATACGTGAGAGTACTGGCAGTTTATACCTTGTGTTATATGGTATATGGTATGGTGTATGCATACAAGGTGTTCCAGTATCGTAAGATATATTATTTTTGCGATTACGCTACAGCCACGCTACAATCCTTGAATTCGTATATTTCAATTTAACCCTCGTTTTAACAAACGAAAAGTGATTTAAAGAGATGAATATAAGAAATCACGTGTTATTATTGAAACGTCTCGTGAAACGAGAAATCACGTGTATCAATAAGACTTTATCCCGTATTTTTCATATTTTGTTCAAGACGAAGATATCTTTTAACGTTGGAGAAAATATAATTGGATCGTAAATGATTAAAAGAATACAACGGGATTGATCAAGCTACACTTTAATTAATTATCTCGATTATTCAAAGATATTTACTGTACAATTTCCTTTTTCTTTCTGTACGTTCTACGTTTGAAAGCGTTATATATACAACGTATTCTTACCTTTATTCCGTCGAGTGAATTCTGGTTATAGGAATTCAGTATGAAACTTATAGCGTTCTAGTTATCGGAGTAAAATACGACATAATTTAGAAACTTGAAAATGGAACAAGTGTGACAGAGTTAGGAAGAATACATGGCATTGGAATAGCCACGATCACAGATATTAAAAAACAAAAATATGATATTGAAAATTAGCATATCCTGTGCAAATTTTATATTTCAGGAAAACAGCACCAATCATCTTACTTATTATATACTTACTTACTTACCTTCTTCGATATTCCACGCTCGTTCGTACAAAGTTTATCACGCGATATTTCCTACATTCCATCGTATCCGCCATACGCCCCCAATCTCTCGCCATTACTCGCAAACGCCCAACTGCCATCGATTTCCAGCTTTTCGATGTTCTCTCTATCGGAGCAACGAAACAAGAGATAAAAGCGAATCAGCCGGATACGCGTCGCATAAATAATTCCACGCGTGTATTCCATAGTGACGAAGATCGCGATATTCCGCATCGGAAACCCACGACCGGCGAGCATAATTAAGTATGAGCAATTAAACAGTGAGTCGTGCGTCTATCTTTCGTCTCGTTATTCCACGAAACGCACGTTGAAATCCGCATGTCGATTAATCGCGTTGTCGTTGTTATCAATGATAGTTTTTAGGGGAGAAGGTGAAGCAATTTAACGAAGAGTAACGTTGGCGTATGCAAAGCTCTTGTCGTTTATTAGGATATCGTCTTATCGCATTTCCCGCTGGAATCGCCTGATGAAGATGATAACATCAGCTGTTTAATCGTATAGAAGCCGAGATTAATTGGTCGATCGATAAAGAGAGAGAGAGAGAGAGAGAGGAAGAAGGGGGGAAAGAGAGAATGAGGTTTTAGAAATGGGATAGCGAGAAAACTGGAATTCCGAGGAAGGGAAGTGGAAGAAAATTTACACTGGTTAAAAAAAGTATTTGTACATATCCTCATTTTCGAATAAAATGTTCTCTTTTTTAATCAGATTTCACATTTCATTTTCATAGTGTTAAACTTTCGTAGTCATATGAAAACGAAACGAAGCTTAATGAGTTAACTCACGAAGAGTCGACGTTGAGGTAACATTTGATTCGCAATTTTTGTCAATCAATCTACATTATCAAATTCTATTTTCGAACAGTGTTGCTACGGAAAAGAACTCTAAAGACTAGTTTGCTATTTTTATCGACCTTATTTCTTCTGGCTAAACTTTCATCTATTATTTATATACTGTTTGAAATATAAATTGAAATATAAGCCATCGTAATGTTGTAATTAATGGGTCCTTAAAGTGTTAATAAAACTTAACAAATTACATGAAACTTAATGCTTTCGGTCTTAATATAGATACATACGCAATTAATTGATATATAAATGCGATAATAAATACAATGGCGTACAAACACTTCTGTAACCACTGTGCAAGTTGAGATTCTCTTTGACTAAGTTACAAGGGAGTTTTGCGAACGAGAAAATAACACGTTATTCGCTGTATGATCTTGGTTAGGGTAGATCAAGCGTTGCGAACGTCTTTCTACGTTTAACCCTTAACGCTGCAAGTGTGTTTCTGAAACACCACCGATGTGCGACGCTCTATTCTAAATGTGCCTCTCAAACACCACCAATGTGCGACACTCTACTCCAAATGTATTTTTGTGTCTTTATTGTACTTCAGTGAGTACTGTGAGACCTGTGAGCGCAAATCCGATTTGAATCGCAGTGAATGTTTTAAAAAATTCCACACATTACTCAATTATAATTAATATAAATATTGTAATCAAAACTATATTACTTCTGAGACGAATAAAGATTGTTTTGAATGACTTTAGTGTTATTATTTACACGTCATTACACGTAGCATTTAAAATCTGACACTTAAAAGCTTGCAAGTCGAAGTATGATGAGAATAAGTTGGAGTTGCCGGTCGATATTGACAATTAAAAGTCGGAACGTTAAGGGTTAATCATAGATATATCTCGAGAAACGAATCTTGACCTTCGACAATGGAAGATTCAACGAGGAAGTCTCATTGCGGGGTGAAAGAGAATATTAGATTCGCGATGGGAACGAGAAGTAAACCACTAGCCGACGAAAACGGTTTAACCTAGCGTGATGTAATTTTCTTATCAACCTACTCTCTGAGTTATGAGATAATTATACGTTGCGCTATCTTTGGTGAGAGATACGTAAATGCTTCAACATTTTATACATTTTACGATTGTCAGAGCTGTTATAAATTATAAGCGATCAGGAGAACTGATACTCGAGTGCTCTAAGTGATTATTAGAGTCAAATTTATTTGATGTTTGAATAATTTCATAAAAATTTCTCAATGAAAAAGAATTTCCTTTTTCGTTCGTGACACGTGTTGGAGATAAGTTGGTATTGTACAGGGTGTCACATTTTAATCGATCCACGCAAATATTTCCTAATTATTATCACATTGTACATTAGTCGAAAAAGTATTTCAAATAACACTTGTCCTGTTTCGAAGGGGATGTCTTTGATAATTATCTGAAATAACTTCGTGCACTAAGTAATTCCATAACGAATCGAAATGTTGTAATGAAAATCGTATCGAAAGGCTAAGATTAAGACGAACAGAACCGTAAAATTTGCTGATCGCGAGTGAATCGCTTTCGAAGTTAGAGACTTTCTTGCTCGTCGTTCCTCATCGAGAATACTTAAAAATCAAGTTCATAAATTAATCGCACACTGTCTGTACAAGTCTGTCACAACTTGACCTATTTATAATTCCCATAAATTCTCTTATTCGCTGATCGTGTACAGCGACAAGTAGAAAAAGAGATGATTCATTTACTATTATACCGCTAACATCGCATATTACTATGCTACTTAATGTTCGATAATTTTCTAAATATACATAAATTACTACACTCTCTATGAATACAGCGTTTCGTATCCCCATTTGTTTAACCTTCATCCAGTTCATCGATCCTCTATACGAGCCCGGAGTAACAGAATTACTAAATCGTTACGGGAAGCGTATAGAATCATATGAAAATTACAGCGATTAAATAAAGGAATTACGCGTAACTACAATTTCACGTGCATTAACTCGAGTTACATGAAACCTCGTATAATTAATTTAATATCTTTATCAAATCGAGCATACTTTACTGCCAGCTTCATACTCGTACAAACAGGCGAAAATAAAAGTTAATTATCAAACGGTAACCAATCGTCTACACGCGCTTCTCACCGTTTCTCGAAAAATCGCGGTTGCTCGAGTCGCGATGCGCCGAAACGCGCGCTAATCTCACGCTATCAAATTTTCGTTTCTCGGCAATTTTTAATCAAAATCGTCTCGCGTTTCCTTCTTCCGAGATTGCTGCGGTGGCCCGTGTTCTTTTTTTTTCTCCTCCTCCTCTTCGTTCCTCGTGGTTAACCGCGATTCGCCGTCCGGTTCCCATAATCCGAAATTACAGGCGGCCCAGCCTCGCGATGCACGCACGCATTACATGCATGCATAATGCGTTATGCTACGGGGGACCGCGCCGATACAGGCTATCTCCGGTACAAATGCCCCTCGAAAGCTTATTAGCTGATCGAGCCTTTGAAACAGCAAAAAGAGAGAGACAAAGGAATAATAAATGAATGGAAAAGATAAAAAGGAATAGATCGTCGGGCGTGTGGAAGTTCCCTTTGGGAAGAACTTCGCTATCCTCGTTCTCATCTTCTTGTTGGATACTTTTGACAGTGAATTAAAAGATCGAATAAGATAAATGGATAATGACGAAGAGAAGCTTGTTAGGTTAAAACGCTTTCGACAGAGAGAACGCTGGTATTGGTTCAAGTAATTGAGAAATCACGTAGGTAAACCGTGGATACGTCTCGTGCGGTGTTTGGTGGCTTCGAGTGTTCAAGATGCTGCTCAAGTTGGGTGTTTGATAAAGATAACCGCGCTGCATTTCTCTTTACTTTTTCTTTTTTCGTTTGCCCGCGTTTGTTTTAGGATTATTCGTGGAATGTTTGCTCGCACGAAATTCGAAACACTGCGCTCTAAGGTGATCCGTTTGATGGTGATCTGCTTCTTTTACAGAACGCGACTTCTTCGATCGTTCTCGATGCTTTTAATTTGACGAATACGTAGCTGTGGATATTAATTGAAGGAAAATTCAAGTTGTTACGTGTAATCGCGATAGGAAATATAAAATATGATCTCTTCTTCTAACAAATCTATTCAAATGAAGAAGAAAAGTATGCTGAGTGTAATTACATCGAGAAGTACCTAGTACCAAGAAATTCATAACATGTAATAACATTTATAGGTATTGTTAATAATGAAACAGCAATTGTATATCAGAGATTATTTGAAACACATTTCAAGCAGTCAGGTAGTCATTACACCATACAGTTTATTAAAGCAACCTCGACTTCTTTATTTCGCAAATTACGAAGTACAGAAGACACTGGTGCACCTTTTCGTTGCATAAATGCGTTCCAATGAATCCTTAGCATTAAAAAACATACTAATTACGCGATAGTTAAACGTAAGGATAATTACGTATTTCAAAATACTGACCGAAATTCAAGATCATTACAACGTCGAATTAAAATTAAAACATTAACTACCCACCACCTGCTTTGGCATACCGCTTTATCGGGGAGGAATTAACGAGAGCAATTTACCGTCCAAACACAGTTCAGACACAGAACCTCGTAAAATTCATTTATCTTACAGTACATAAAAGCGTACTTAAAATATTTTCCATGGTGCAACAAAGGGAAAAAGACGAAACGTCCAGTATTATAAGTAACTGCGCCTGCACCGATCGTTTAGAGCTTACTTATAAACTGTTACCTCTATTCATTTACATAATACATAAAAATGAAATTTGGCTCGCTTACATCGGCCGATGAACAGAGAATCTGTAATTATACGCTAAGCTCAATAATAAAATTTGTTTGTTTTGGAAAATTAGCATTTATATTATATGTTAAACCGCAAAGAAAAAGCCACGTCCGGCCGAACGTAGCAATTTGTTATCTACGTACATAGTTGGAAAATCTGCATTTATACGACCATCCTCAAGCATAGACACAAATAACCGTAGCAGGTGTCAAGTGTTGCTAGCATTAGGAAAAACGTATAACGATCGATCCGTATAAAACGTCCGTTCAATAGAGAACGTCAGTTTAACGAGGCACTTAGGTTATATAGATAGAGGCGGCGCAACGCGTAACAATTTAAATTACAATGTCCCGCGAAACTGATAGCGTAAGGAGAAGGAGAAATTAAGTTATCTATTACCGGGGTCGTAAACTATTCGCGGTTATCTCAATTGAACTGGCCGTTATCGATCGATTTAACAATTTAATGCCGTCGTTATTCGAACGATAACGGATGGACCACGAGGATATAGACATTTCGCGATGATTCAACTCTTAGAAATCCATCGTTTCGTTAAATATAAGAAAATTTGGAACATCGATGAGATTTTCTGGTTGTCTATTTACGTATGAGAGAAACATAAAGATATTCTGTATTTACTTCTTTCATTGGAAGAAAGCAATTCTTCGGTATAGTTGTCAAAGAACATAGGGAACATAATATTAAAAACACCTCTGAAATAACTTAATATAATCTAACATACAAGTGAAAATATTAGAATAAATAATCTTTGTATTGTTGGAAGCACATTTGGAAGAATGTAAATAGAACTTTTTTTTAACAAAAAAATTATAATTGTAGAAACTACATAAGATAGAAAGATAAATTGTTTAACGAAAGATCAGAGGATGAGGGACAAATTCGAAAGATAAATAAAATAACGCGTAGAAAAATTTTCCTCAACAAGATTATTTCATTTGATTCTCCAAAAAGAATTTTATTTGCTCGATCCACAAAGAAACTATTTCCTTATCCGGATATCTCTGCTCGTATGTATACCTACAAACGTATTCAATTTATGCTGACATAACGCGTGGCTTATCGTGAAAAGGCATACAATTTTTCACACTGGCGTGGCGCCATTCTACTTCAATATTAATCTAGAATATCGTCCAAAGCGGATACCATAATCAAGAAGATGGCAAATAATTCGCACGACACGTGTTAGTCATGGGGTCAATGAGAAAGGTCTACCTCATCGAATCGCGCAATTGGGTCAAGTAACACTATCAATTATCATTTCATGAAACAATCAATTTAATTTGAATGATGATTGATATTCCTTCGCTTCGCATCATTGGGTGTACGATTAAGATTAAATGGAAGATTTTCATCGTAATATTTTGATAGAACGTAAAGGATAAAAATAATATGAAAGATAAAAACAAAAAGAAATGGGTATTCCTTTTTTTCCATAGACTTCTTTGATCAAGTAATTAAGATAGATAGATAGATTTGTCAGTCAATCATCATATAACACGGTTAATTCGTTCCGTGTTCTATCGAAATCGTGTTGAGAGAAACTTGTTCCATACGAGAATTGTCCAAGTCCATTGAGTCTTGCCATATGGAAATCTTATTGCAAGAATATCGTGTTGTAGAGGAGGACTGTCGCAATTTTTCCACCGTGTTGCGTACATCGAAACCGTGTTTCCCGAGTTCCGTGTTACAAGAGGGTTTGATGTATTCCAGCCTAGTGGCCTTAAGATAGCACTTGGATTACAATTTTTATGAACTTCTCGGTATCGCACGTAACTTACTACTACAAACATTACAGTTATACTACTACGGTGATAATCAACAACATTTTTCTTTCCAACTTTAATCTCCATCCTTGCTTCTTATCTCTTTGGTTTCCTGCAATTAGGTTGTCTGCCTTCGATTAAATAATTAATAAATTGAAATTGATAAAAACACAAGCAAAATCCTTCGATAATAAAAAGAAACAAATGGACTCGGTCGCATATTCGTTCTTGGGTCGTCTAATCTGTTTAAAATTAACTCACTGATTGTCTGGCAATATTTAAACGTGATCTCTATAGATAACTTGCGAGCGATTTGATAAATGTACGCTTCGTTATAATCGTTCTTTATATTTTCTACCAGTAAAACGGAACCAGTGGTCTTTTTATTCGTAAAATCATCAACTAGCTGATTCATCGTGTTCCATTACCGGGTATATTGACGTAACACATGCGAGGTCACTTCTCAAGTCGACTAATAGGCAACTGAAATTAATTAAGATCGAAGGCAGGATAAATGTGCGCAATGGCAAACTACTTTCAAAGTAGATCGCTTTGCCTCTACCTACAACACAAACTAAGAACCAAAGGACGAATTGTATCGGGCATAATAGCTGTCTTTATATATTTTTTCTTCAGGCAATACCGACACGATTTATTTCGCAACATGAATCTTCCAAAGATGCTGTGTCTCAATTTTTATATTTACGTTCGCTTAAATTTTTTTGCAAGAAGCAAATAAAATGTTAATTGAACCTTAAAAAGCACCTTAAAAAGCAATTATAACATAATAACACTAAACTGATCGAACGACACGATTTTATTTCAAGACGCCAACTATCACTTTCAACCTTTTTCAATGAAAAATATATTCTGAAAACCTTGGTCATTGTAATTTGCTAAAAATTAACTACTTCCATATTCTTTATCATCCTCATTATCATAAATTATTCTAGTGCCATAAAACAGCGAATAAACGGATGATACAACTCGATAGTATTTTCTACTTTCAAATACGTATACCTTTTATAATTCTGTATTTTTATTTCCTTTAATAAAACGTTAGATCCGTAAATAAAATTATTCTGGAAATCGTAATTGCCCTAACATACTAAAAGCAAATTATAGTTTCATATATAAATCCTCGCTTCAAATTATTCTATTTCAAGAAACATGATCACCGTTATCCTCTATATTCTGTATGTTGGTAATTACCTTTGTCTTTCATAACTGAAAAGTTAGACCGGTTTTACACGGAGATACGCGTACTGAACGCCTACGGAATACGCATGTACATCAATAGAAGCGTTCGCGCGACGATTCTCCTGGGACGTAGTATCGCGACGCTCGTTTCGTGTATCTTGGCGACGATACTTTTCCTACGAAGGCGACAAACGAAACAAATTAAATATTTTCTTCGTGTACAATCGGTCGCAAGAGTGTGTGTGACAAATTGCATGTCAGCACAGCAGGAGCGAAAGAAACTTTTTAGAAAAACTGAACGCGCTAGCTCCGCCTCTTACTTGAACGCGTATGACAGTGATCGAATTACATACTTTTTACATGTTCACCTTAATAACAATGCCGCTATGCCTTTCCATTTTCCAATATAAAATTTCCAAAACAGTTTCATATCATATATTAAATTTTCTTTTCTAACTTCTAAGAAAATTTTCGCTGTAATAGATGGAGATGTTATCAGAGATTACGCGTTAAATATGGAAAGTTTGAGGCTTGACATCCCGACTCCGATATCGCTAGATCTCGCCATATTTCAATATGAGATATCCCACGCCGTTTCGCATCGTATGTTAGTTTCTGAAAAATTCCAAAGATTTTCGCCATAACAAATAGGAACGTTAGCTTGGCCACGCTTTCATATACAAATTACGTGTTAAATATGGAAACTTTGAGACTCGATATCTCGACTTTGATACCGCTAAGCCTCCACATTCTTTTATCCAACATTTTCAATACAATCTCGCGTCGTATATTAGCCTTTTTGAAAAATTCCTGAGACAATTTTCACCGCGATAAATGGAAAGGTTACCTTGTCTACGCTTTCATACACAGATTACGTGTTAAATATGGAAACTTTGAGGCTCGATATCTCGACTTTGATACCGCTAAGCTTCCTTAAAATTTAACCACGTGAAACTCATTTTCTCGCAGAAATACCTTCAAATAAACGGCGATGTTCACAATGGCGCGTAGCTCGCGACACACGTATTTGCATCGCTGTGAACCCGACCATAGTATCCGCCGGCGAAATTTCGGCTTGCATCAAAAACTCGTCTCTACTCTCTGCACTTAAGTGAGCTGCCACGTGATAGTAAAAGGAGGCGGACCACAGAAAAGAACATACGCAAGGTAGATCATACGCTCGACAGGTGGTCGCAATTATTACGCTCTGCTGTCAGCTACATGCGCAACACCCCCACACAAACGTAGCTTTGCACAAGCGTAGGTACCTACGCGTCGGCTGACAAGCGACTACGGAATGACCAGTCGTGTAAACGCGTAATATGACACGCGAAATCGTTTCCAGGTATCGAATTACCAGGAATTGGAAGGAAAGAAGCCACGGGACCGCAAGGTGCACCGCGATGGGGTGCTGGACCGGTCTCGTATCGAACGGTTGGCCTATGCCATGTGGGAGATCGCGGATTTTCGAACGTCGTTTCACATTGTAACCGGTGTAAAACGATTTATGTGTTGGCTTATATCGGCTGAATACAGAAAAGAATGCCGTAGGATGATGTACGGTGTGGTTGCGTTGGTGGCAAACGTATTTCGTTGGCGTAGACACGCTTTCGTGAGGTGAGCTTTTGCATTGTGCTTTTTTGCAGTTGAGTTGAGAGAAGTTCGAGGATGTTTTAAGGACGAAGCAAATGGATTTTGAGGCTCCGGTGGCAAAGGTGGCGATTGTTCGCGACAGCTTTTAGAGAGATCGTAAAACGTTGCCATTCAATCTTTTTGGAGGTCCTCTTTTTAAATTCCCTTTGTCTTTCATCATCGCCTAGGCATAAGTCTTGGTTCGTTTAAACCGTTATGTTGTAGAAAAAAGAACTTAGGAAACAGATGAGCAAATTTATTATAAATGTTGTTTTGCTATCTGATTCTCGAGATAGAAAAATCGACGTAAACGAAGAGTGAAAAGAACCACGGCTACGTTGCGCTTATAATAATATGCCTATTAACGCGTACAACTTTCTAAACACACATAGATCGCTAATCGCTGACACAGAAATTACCAAAGCTTGGCACGTCGTGTCGGTATAATTAATAATCCATCGATGCTTTTTGAGAAGACAATTCACGCAACAACGCTGCTTCTCGAGAGGAACATTAATCTACTTGATCGTTCGAAAGAGTATGTTGATTCGACTGATGCATCTGATCGTTTTAATGTCGTTAATGACATGCTTGAAAAATGATGCGTGAAATTATCGAAGCGAAACTCGCACTGGCGTGAACGCGAGTGTTATTAGACACGAGTTGGTTTGTACATTTCATTTAATGATGCTGGCTCTTAAAAGGAAGATTGATTTGTCCGATCGTATGATTCAGGATGCTGTGTACGTCTGATTAAATTATTTTCAATCCACCGACGTGATCTTAATTAACATTAAACGACGGTAATAAACATTCTGTAAAAGCGACTACAAAATTTAACTCGCAGCAGGTTCGTCCTTTATTTTTAGACGCTTTCCTTTATCAGTTTACCTTGCCAAGATTATTAAATATGTCATGTTCAAGATCTATAAAGAAATCATTAAGATTTTTCTACACATCTGCGACTAACTCTCGAGAAATCATAAATTAACGAAACAAGAATTAAAAGTAAGAAAATATTTTCCAACGACTATTGGCAATCGTTTCCAAGCTCTGTGAAAAAGATTCCCCGAGGTTTATCGATAATTCTCTCCCACCAAATACGAAAATTATAGAATAATCTCTAAAATTGTACATTGATAGGACAGCAATTCATAACCAGATTAAAAATGTTGAGAAACGACGTACACAAATATGTTCGCTTGGTGGGGAATAACGTATAACTTGATCAACTATTTTTAAGCTAGAAATCATAGGAAAAGCGTAATTCATAGGCGACTAATAGACTCGTTAGGTTTCTCAGAGCGGAAAGAGAAGATGTTGGAAGGAGGAATCGACGCCAGTAATGTCGGCCAGCATTAGATTCTACATAGAAAGCGACGCGCGAGGAGCTCATTAATACTTAAAAATATTGGCAGATCGTTCTGCTTTCTGGCCATGAAACGAACACGACGAGGTCGTTGATTAATCGCGTGTCAATTTGCCGTCGACGACAGACGATTTACACGGCGAAACGGTGAGTCAGCGTTTGTCCCATTTGAAATTCAAAACGATCGCGCGGATATGCACGCGGCGCTCGAAGACTAAACGTCGAACCGAGGAATTTCTTGATCGAAATCGTTTCTACCTTTTACGTGCTCTAAAACATATTGTTCTAAAATTTTAGACAACAAATATATGTACATTTAGTTAATTTACAACTTGTTAAAACAGTATCGAAGATGGAAACATTAATACACTGTTTGCAATTTCTTCTGTTAAAAGTTACAGCATAAAAATTAAAACTGCTATGTATAATAAGTACTGTAAAAACTAATATTTCTATAAATATTTCTTAACAACATTCAAACGTTGCATCTACATTGCGACTCACTAATCTAATGCAATAAAAAGATGTAACTTGAAAGATGCTTATTTGAGAAAGTAATGCTAGTCCCAGTTTTTTTTTGAAGAAATTAAGAAAATGAAAAATGTACTATTTTGATGTGAACCTTTTATTTCTAAACAATTTATAATTTCAATCTCGAAACATTCGTCTGCTTTAATCAGTTTTCTTTAATCGATGGAACTGCATAATATTTTATTTTGAAAGCGACGTAAGTCCATTTCCTGTAATCTGTATCCTGTCCAAACAGTGGAGACACTAGTAATTAGAAACAAATGATAGCGAATGTAATCCTAACCCTTGTATCTGATATAATATAGCATATACGGACGTGAACAGGTTTTTTTATATACGTTTTAGTAATGTTCTGGTAAATTATTACTACGTTTGTTAAATTAGCATTACTGCGATTAAATTTAATTGTTATAATTAAATGTAATTATTGTTACACTTAAAGTATTATTAAATTAATAATACTTTTACATTCATATCGGGTCGTATCGAAGTGCAAACCTAAGATCGAAGAAATGTTGTCGTTATCTTGTTTTCTTCTCTCGCAATAGACAACCTGACGTTAACATTAAAATTATGATAGTGGTACAGGAGGTATGTTTATTGCAGTCTAACACAATAATATTATAAGAATTTTAATTCATTAAACTCTATTCTATTTATTTTCAAGTGTCATAGAGACATTTCGAAACAAAAACATGGAACATAAATTTTAAATAATTAAAATTTGATAAATTCATATAATTTACTATCTTTGCAAGTTTAAGTCCGTTCATGGCTATGAGAAACGATATTAGTCGAGCCAATTCTGAAAAAAACTATTTATATAAAAATATGAATTTACATCTAGTTAAACACATAGAGACACGTGGATAAACCAAATGGACCGTATCGCCACTTTTCATTCGATGGAAACGCAAACACCTAAATATTTCAAAATCAAAGAAAATGTACTTACACCACTTTCGAAATAAACGCTGCAATCGTACCAAACTTAACTCAATATCCATTAGTTCAATCGTTCGATCTACAGCGTGCCTACTCTAAAACTTCGACTTTCGCCGCAGCTGTAGAAAGATCGCAGCCATCGTTAAAATTTTGCATTTTCTGAGCGAATAAAGCACCGCTTCGTGGCAAAAGCAATCTCGAATGCGAACGAGTTCGAGAGGTGTTTCCTCTCATGGTTCCAGCGAACTCGAATTACGAGCGTATAATTTCTCGACGCTGCGCTCGCTTGCGTTCATGTACCCTTTACGAGTTATTATCTCGCTTGCAGTATGGCGGGCGAGATACAAGAATAAGGGGAAACAAAAGTATAGAAATTGAAGGGGCCCGTGTGTCGATCGAAAAAATTACCATGATCGTTACCACGCTTTTACTCCATCTTTGAAATATCGCTTTCTGTATTTTAATATAGATATTTATAGCCACGCTTCAAGCGTGAAAGCGCGATTTTCATTCGTGATAAAGTTTACCTTCAATTTTAATTTCTTAACCAACCGGACGTAGGGTTTAGAGACTTTCTTTCAAAGTTTTCGAATATTTCTTATCTACCGTTGTATTCAAGTAAAAGGTGTATTATTATACTACTCTATAAAGTGACGAAGAAATCGAAATACGGTAATGTTATTTTTCACGGGGTTTAAAGTCTCCCTTTCTAAGTTTCCAAATATTTGTTATTCATCGTATTTACGAAATTACGAATAAATGGAACTGCCATAATTTTATAATCGTGTTATTGTGATATAACGCGATTAAAATGATTTTTAAAGGTCAGTATGTGATAATAATAATACATCATAATCGTCAAACATTGTAAAGGTACAAAACCCTTCGTTTCTTCTTGGCTGGAATTTGTATTACTTTTTAATTAATGGAATACGCGTAATCTTCGGTAATGATATTATGGAACTAGAGAAAAATTGATTAAAACATAATTACTTCCGGTAAAACGAGTTCGTAACACGTCGCGCTTGGGACAACGCGGCGATCGATCGATCGATCGTAACTTAATCGAAACGCGATCCAGCCCACCTAGACACGCTGTCCTTGTAATAGAGATCAATAACTGATGATGACTCTAATCGTTTCATCTTAATCGATACAAATTTTCCGTATCTGCTTGCCAATCATAATTTCTTTACGGTTGATTGCATTAGTCTTATTGTATAAAAAAGTATTTACCTGTGTGTGTGTGTGTGTGTTTGTGTAATGTGCACCCACGTTACGTAAACAGGATTATGTTTATGTAGTCCTCGTGCAACGCGAGAAGAAAGTTACATTACCGGCTTTTAACGAGAGGAAATAGCTAAACAGAGAGTCATTTCATAGCGAAACTATCTAGTTAGTCAAATCAGCTAATTCTCTCGAACTGACACTTATTTAATTATACCGCATATTTCGATCAATTTTAAGTTTCCTTCGTTCGTGCTGCTTTCGATTAACATCTGACCCGAACACCGGCAAACGAGATTTTACTTTCTTGAAATTAAATTCCACGTACGAATCTTGCAACAAAATTTATTTCGATATACATTTATTTCAACTGAGAATTTATTTCAACATTCTATTCAATTTTCTCGTTTCGTTTATCGATTGAACGAACATTTTCAAGTTCGCTAAGATTCACGAGAAGAATAACATTGCTGTCAGACAGTTAGAATCTTGAAAACATTATGCCCTCGTTTAGAACAGAACATTTTATAGCAGCGCGAACGAAGAAAGAAGAATGAAAATTAATTAAAATCAGAATAAAATGTTATTTATGCCTTTCTATCCGCGGTATTTAATGCTGACATGCTGCAGACACTCCGAAATTGATCTGAAAGTAAAATCTTATATATGCCTTTCTATGCGCTGCATTCGATGCTGACACGCAGTGCTAGACACTCCAGTAAAGCAAACTCGAATGAAAATAAATCTGTCAATAAGGTAAACGTGTGAATTAGTAAGATTGGTCATTAAATGGCACGATCAACCTTTCCTCCTTCCATTAACATCGCACACGAGAGAAACCAAAAGGTTGCAAACGTTTTCTTCAAACAGCCCGTATCCACCCACGTTCGTTTTATAGGGGAACCAATAGGCAAGATGCAACTAACACGCCTTCTACAACGCGCCTTATTGTCCGCTGTCAGCGTTACGACTGTCGAACAGCGTTTCCGCGCGGAATACAACACCCAGTTCTACCGGGCGTGCATTTAATTAAAACGACACCTTCGCTTTCTCCGGGGGCACGATAACGTGATCCAGCCGTGAACGTTATCCAAGTGGTGGTAAAGAGTTTCATTGAGCGTTAAAACCCACGGAGGGTATGTTGTTCTATTTTTGTTTTACGACATCCCGAGTTTCGCGAGTCAGATAATTCTTCGAACATACGGCATCCTCGGTTGAATTAAATCGACAATTTTATCCTTAGGAATTTTATACGTTCGTAATTAGTTTAAACATCGTGGAATTTCTCTCTTTTTTTTTTAGTTTTGAATAATACGTACAAGGCGAGCTAGAGGTGGTTTCTTGTGAAAAGTATAAAATGTAGAATATTATATTTTATATTTGGTATATATATATATAGTGTCTGTTGAATTTATCTTGTAATTCCCGTATACATTTTCTGATTTGTTTCAAATTTGGACGGTGTTATCGCGATAAACGAGTCTCATAACTACACTGCGGATTTCTATGCGTTTATGCAAAATTCCAAGATGCAAAAATGAACAGAATTCGTACGATATGCAGAAATATATGAAATATTCAATCTAGTTCGTATTGAGGTTGAATGAGAGTGTGAATGGAAAATTATCTATGTAAATCAATCTCAATTTTATAGCCGACAGGCAAAATTTATCAGAATATGTATATGCAATATCCATAAAATATCCAAAATACGGTATCTGTTAGACTATGTAGTAGACGAAACAAACCTCTGCCTAGGTTTCACTTTTTCGAGATTATTTTAACAAAAATATAAATTTACATGAAAATCTGCAGTCTACTTGTAATAGTATCAGTGAAATATCAAAGTGTTTCGTATAGCACATATAGCGGGTGATTTATATTCACGAGCGTACATTTCCAGATAATAGTATCTATTGAAAACAACGATACGAGATGGGTTATTTGAAATAGTTATAGCAGCAGTTTACTGTCAATTCTATGGGGTTACAAAACTTCCTCTTTACGTCCTAACCGAGATTTAAAACACCAGTGCACATAAAAGAATTGCGGTTTATTTTCCACTGTTATTGCATTTGTTGTCACGAAATAAATATAATTCTGTATGGTCATCAGTAGCAGCATCATTGACACGTTCCACACTACGTACACTCGACGTGTTCAACATCGGGTACATACTAAAGGTATTTCGATAGAAAAATAATAATTATATCAGGAAGAAAATAAATTTAATTTATTTCTCCATAAATTTCTTTTCTACACTCAAAAGCAAATATGTTTGACGATAGATGCTTTCATACGAAAAGCTTTCATACGCTTTCAAACTGTATTCAACGACAAATTTCCAAGCGAAGCTCTTCACATTCTTCTGCTTTTAACGAAATATTTTACACTGTTATCGATGGGCGTCGTCCCGTATTAAGCAACTACAATTATTCTATATCATGTTTCAATTACAAATAAAATCTACTCGTGTGCGCAACAGAATTAACGAACCTAATTGTAAATAATTAACAATCTTTCTACCGCTTTACGTAAAAGAAAATCGATTGGAGCGGTCGGTTAGTATCTATCGGTTGTAAAACGAAATCATTCATCGACTCGGATTTGCTGCAACCTGGCGAACCGGCGCGGAACAACGGGAGACCACCTGCGCGTTTCTGCCATTTGGTGCCGTGCAAGGATGAATGAAAAACGAGCATCGCACACGTGCAAACTGCTCGTACAACGGTATACACGTGGTAATAAAGGCGCACCACGAACGGGTGTATCGCGTCGAACGTTTGGCACTTATATATGGACCGACGCGGCTACGTGGGCAGAAGAAGAAGAAGCAGGGTCAATAAAAAGCAAAGAAGTGTCTGCGAGAAAAGCACGAGTGGGAAAGAGTAGAACGAAGGAAGAAAGCAGAACACGGAGAACTCTCGAGCATGTAAATCGCACGGTGCGTCCACTGTGTCTGATTTTAATGCGACTCGATAACTTTGTGATTTTTCTGTCTTTGGATCCTTGCGATTCTATTATTGATTTACTTGAGAGGAGTCTTGCGAGAATATGGCATAGTTATTAGGTTGGCAATGTGGAATGTGAAAAATATATCGTCTACAAACGGATATTCTTTATCGGAGAATATGGAAAATACACGCGCGTATCTGTTTATTTTCATTGAATTTCATATCTTTATAGGTCATTATATAACCATAGGTTAGCATATTTTTTTAATGCGAAATACTAAAATACAGTATAATCTATTCTTAATATAAAATTGAATTATATATCATGACTGAAGTTACTTTATTTTCAGAAAAAATATTATTCAAATGTGTATTGCGATAACGGCATATGGTTTATTGTTAAAGTAATTTACTACGCTGGAAATAAATATATGAGTCACGTATTATCGAACGTTATTTTTAGGACATTGAAAAAACAGCACGTCCTCCTTTTTTTTTCTATTGATAGGTATGTTTCATGCATCCAGCTTACTGACTAGATAAGTTAACCACAAGGTTGTTTCTCTTATTTGATATTCGCATGTAACTAAGGAATTACGTGACCGGAAAAGGAAGTATCGATAACAGAAGTAGAAATTTGCGCATTGCACGGAAAAATTACTTCAACAGAGCTGAAAAATTCATATCAAAGAGTCAATAAATTAACTGCGATACATCCTGTATTCGGGAGATACAGAAACGTATGCAGAAAGCAGAATTACGAATTTATTTGTTCGCAATGATCGAGCTTCACGATTTTGTTTTCATTTTGAATTATTTCCTCTAAATTTCAATACTGATAAATTATGTCTCTCTCTCTCTCTCTCTCTCTCTCTCGATATAAATTGTATTAAAATTGAAATACACGTATAAAAGGGATGAAACTATTGCAAAATGAGGGAGAAGAAAGACGATCAGGTAGCCAACGTAGACAACGAGTAAACAGCCGAAAAGGAAGTCCGCAGCATCTGCGCGAATTTCGTAATTGCTCCTCTCGAGACTATTTATCGTTGTTGGATAATGAGCTGTCGGCAAAGATAAATTCGCGGAACAGACAAACAGTCGGTTTGATAGCTCGGTGCACGGCGCACCTTAGACACGCATGCATTTATTTATACGCGTGAAGCAGACCTGTACACGGGATGCAGAAATCATGCACTTTTAGCCAAACTCGATAAAATTCCATACTCTTTCCCGCTGCCTCGAATACCTGAACTCGAGCAGCTGGTTCGGTTATTCCTCCAGGGCTCGTCTCTTTGATAGTCTCGAACGTGTCGTATTTTCAAAATATGGAGCACTCGCTGCAATTCGAAAATCGAGGTTCGTTTCATATTAAAAGACTACGTTCGTAGTAGAGGTTCTGCGTTTTGACGATTCTCTTTTCAGTTTTCGGAGAAATATCAATAACGACGAGTAGAATGAGGGAGAAAGCGAAAATTTATATATCTCTTGATTTATTCATTGCCAGACCGGTGATGTAACGGATATCTAGCTATTTCTGTGAATAGCGATCAATACAGGAAAGCGATTCTGCGAAACTACCAGTTGAAACAAAGTTTGGAATTTGTCAGTTCGAAAAGATTGAGACGGAAGGGATCGGAAGATGAAGAAGAAAATGATCGAGGAATATCGATCGCTCGGTTACTCGAAAATTTATTAATTGGGATAATCGAGATCCTATTGTATCACGTTTTGTATGATATCAAGAATTGTCTTAACACAAGGCGGTATGAACGAAGATGTACAAAAGGGCGTACATGGCTATGATCTTAACTAGGCTCGTTGTCATCGTGAGATATAACCGCGTATATCGCGGTTTCTCGACTGCAGACGAGCTAATGGTATTCAGGAAGGTTTCACCTGCGATTTAAAGCGTCCCGTCCTCGACGAATCAGTCAAAGGGGAACGGGAAACCTCTAGATCCGGCAGATTTACGCTTTTACAGAGGCTCGTATCTTCGTGCGACCTTTGAGCGCTCGTTCCGACTGCGTAGAACGATGTTTGAGTACGTCGTGAAGAACGAGCGAAATCTCGTGTAGAGACTCGTGTAATCTGGAAAAACACGTGTCTCGTGGGAACAGGCTATCGAGGAACGTGCGTGTCTTGCCGCATTGACATTTTGATAAGTGCTGGGATTGGTTGGAAATAGAACGAGTTTGTATAGTCCAATAGGATCTCGTTCGTTCGAATCAATTAGTTCTAAAGCGAGCCGATAATCTAATTTTTCGCATAACTAAATAAGAAAATCATTACGATTGCGTTTCGTGTCGTCAATCTGCTAGAGGAGTGGCACAGCTGGAAAAAGGAAACTTTTTCAGAAAATTCATTTAGAATATTAAGTTTGAAATATAGAATTGTCATTGATTATTTTTATAGCGATCCGTGCGAAATTGTTCGGCGAGTCGAAATTAAATACCTACTACTTATCCAGCGAATAAATCAGAGTTTACATGAATTCAAAGTCTGAAATAGGAAGTGATCGCAGTGATTAATGATGCTTTGCAAAATAGCTACCATAGAACTTATCAGTCCAACACTGTGTTGCCTGGAGATTACACATCAGACGATTCTAATGTATGCAATGGCTAAGATTCTATCTCGCAACCGGCAATTCCCTACAAAAACCACAGCCTCCACTTGCTGATTCTATTTCCTTGTACATCCTATTTTTCCCTTACTATAATCACATTACAATTCCACCCGAAGCTTATTGAATACCTCGATAAATCAATCACGAATAATCAATTGACCTTATCCTCTTGCTCGGTGGATCGTCGATGGCCTTCGTTAGCGTAACGAACAAAAGAGAATCGCACTTGAACTGTTGATGCAATAAAGAAAACATACATAGGGTTATCAATTTAAAGGATGATCGATATCAGTTACAATTAAGGCGGCGTTACCATCAGTATCCAGCTGATGCTTCAGCTTTGTAACGAGCGCGGTTATTTATTTATTTACAACCGCCATGCCAAGCTGAATACCATGTGGGATTAAAGACACGAGATCATTATTTATGCTTTAGCCACGGTTACGCGGTCCGAAGCTAAACTGGACGTCGCGTCATGGCTGCTTGAATTAATCATATGTCACTTGTCTACTGGTATTCCTAGCTACGAGTCCTTCCTTTTTATTTCTTCCTTTTTTTCTTTCCTCTTTTTGCGAGAAGATGATTAAGACTTCTCTGGAAGTGTATCTCTTCGTTGACCGATAGGTAAAATTGCGAAAGCCTGTTGCAAGCGACACGCCAATGAAATTATTACTCGAGTGATTTCTAAATCATGTTTTATAGAAATATGTAACTTGAATATACCTCTTTATTTCTGCGTTATAAGCGAAGTGAATAGGTAGTTATTGGCTATTTATTGCTGTAAGAATAAAAGAAAATTTTACTGTTAAATGTGAGAGGTTCAGAATCATTAGCGAATCGTGTTTCGAACATTGATAGATGAGTTGATAGATCAAACTTGCTGCATACGTACTGTAAGCCTTTCAGACTACCACAGGTGCTGGTGATCATATTTTTAATATTCTAGTATTTTATACTTTATATTGAAATATTTCAATTAAAGGAGGAAATTAACTAGAGGAAATTAAAATGTAGAGAGGAACAGAATATGGAAACAAATATCTGTTTAATGCTGTTGCAGTGATCTCATCGACTATCACGCCTCTGACTAGACCGATTACAAGTATTATTTCATCGTCTGACACTGGTGACCAAATTGAATTTAAATCTGCAGTACCTGCTCACGATTTATGGCTGCGTCGCAAAAATTCCTCGTTGAATGGTCTTTCTTCTTTTTCGTCACGAGACAGCAGCCGTGAAAGTGCCAACCAAGGCTTAAATCGTTTGAATACAATACAACATTCGTCGTGGTGGCATTGCTAATTGCGAAATGCGATCGATCGCGCATCAGCAAACACTAGTCATGCATGACTAGGATCCAGACTGAATAGATGCTGATCACGATATGTATAGATCTGTATGTATATTGTTACCTGTGAAATGAATGGAAGACATATTTCTCCTGGCGTGATCTCACAGGTTGAGAATGAAATGTGAATTATCAATGTGGAACAGAGTTAATGAAAGAGTTATTATTCTATTTTATGCTTTGACATACAGTTTTCATCTAAACAGTGAAGAGAACTCGTTTAAGTGAAAGGACTATAAATTACTTTTTCGCAGCTCTTTGTTAAATTTAACAAATGGAAGATATATATAAAAAAAAGAAAGAAATTACAGAAAGTAGAAAGAAGTTATTAAAGATGAAATTATACAAAATGCAAATATTAAATTAACGCATCTACTGCGAGCATCTTGTATCCGAATTGACGTCTACTTTTACGATCTGCATGTGATTCGTATGAAACACGAATTAAAGATCATAAAATTTTGAAACGAAAGTTTTATAACAATGCACAAGTACAGTGTGTAAAAATCCCATAAGATATTTTGTAGATGTTAAGAATTCAATCGACAACGAACGTGTTAACAGCTTAATAACGTTGCATTACTTCAATACTATCGCGAATAAAACTTATGTTCAAGATCGATGATCATTTTAATTTGACATTTTTCTAATTCATAAAATTTAATATTAAACATGTACATCGAAACATTTAGGTATTCTATGAATATCTTCTATTGTATGAATCTTCTTAACTATTTTCAGGGTGTCGATGTAATCCTATTGGTTCGATAACCACTGCGTGCGACATTGTAACAGGACAATGCCAATGCAAGCCCCATGTGACTGGCAGACAATGCGATCAATGTATGGTGAGTAGATCGCAATAAACATAAGTAGAAATTTATGTGTCTCGTTGCGCCTCTTAAAATTGCTTTCACTCCTATTTTCTCGCAATAGATAAAAATTGATATGATTGAGAAAAATAAATAAAATGATTTTCTATTCCACGCATATGTTAAGAATCGTTTGAATCGCTACTCGTCTCTCAATTTAAGATCATTAAATTCTATTTGCGTATTATACGAAAAACATGTGTGCGAAACTCTAGAGACATCGCTTTCTGAAATTTAATACGTCAGAATGACTATAGAATTGCTGCAACTATTATTTCACTAACCAATTAACACATTCGAATGACATATAGTCGTTACTAGAATCTGATTGAACGTAATGAAGTTTATTATTTGCAATCGGTCTTTTATATTTTCTCATCTTGTTAAGATTGGTTTCTGGGGTTTGCCAACGGGAGCAGGATGCGCTCCTTGTGGTTGCGATCCTATAGGAGCGTATAATTCTTCCTGTCACGATAGTATTGGACAATGCTACTGTAAACCAGGAGTGGGTGGCACACGATGCGATGTTTGTCTACCTGGATATTATGGATATTCATCAAACGGATGTCAAGGTACATTTTATAATACGATGCTAAATAATTTAATATATATAAATAATTTTATACCTTTCAATATACAAACAAAATGAGGAAACGAAGAAATGAAAATGAAGGAAAAGTATGAAATTTTTATAGTCATATAGAAATGCTACTGAATAATACGAAATTTGATATAATTGAATTTAATTAATCAGTATGTAAATGCTGTCACATCCTTCACACATTTTGACATAATTTCCATAAATTTTTCATTTTCAGTTTGCGATTCGTGTGTGCGACCAGGTCACGTTTGTGATCCTGACACAGGTCGCTGTGTGTGTCCAACCTTGACCTTCGGTGAACATTGCGACAGATGCAGATCAGGTTCCTGGGACTTGGTCCCAGGAGTTGGCTGCAGGCCCTGTGCGTGCACCCTTGGTTCCATGAAACCTCAGTGCGATCACCAAGGGCAATGTCCTTGTAGAATCGGCTACGATGGTCTAAGATGTGAGAAATGCGCGAAAGGTTACTATGGTTATCCTAGGTGTCGACCTTGCAGCTGCAACGTAGCGGGTACCTTGCAATGTGATGATGAAACTTGCGATTGCAATGATAAAGGGCAGTGTCCTTGCAAGGTAACAAGTTTAACGCATCTTTAAGTGGAATTTTTGAAATATCTAAATTCTAATTATGACTTACAAGATATTGTAGATGATTCGCCAAAAATTTAGGAAATTAATCTTCGAGTTTTTGATACAATTGAAGCATTTGGTTCTTTGTGGAAATATATTCGGTCAGTTTCTTAGGTTACATAAAAATTGTACGTTTGTTATTTAGGAATACGTGGTCGGAAGACAGTGTAGTCAATGTAAGGAAGGTACGTTCGGTTTAGCATTGGACAATCCGAAAGGCTGCACCGAATGTTTTTGTTTCGGAAGAACGACCTCCTGTCAACAAGCTGGTCTTAGTTGGGGACAGAGGAGATTGACACGACCACGAACTCTTTACGTCAATGACACTATCAATGATATAATAGTAAGCATCGTAATATTACACAAAATGATTTCTATGTAAAAATGAGTTCTTGTTCAGCTAAATCTTTGTCACTTAATCTTGTAAGAATAAAATTTATAGTCTTAATCTAAATATTCGACATACGTATGCATATGATTTCGAGAAGAAATTTATCAAATTCAAATTAATTTCTTCTTCATCGATCTCTCTTTCAGATATAATTACATTACAAATAGAAAAGTTATTACCGCTGTAATATGAATAGAATTAAAAAATAATTATTAAGACATTTCTCCATTTATACAGGTTTCTAAATTTAGATCACGAGTGTTTTTATCTCCTATTAACGGTGGTTTAAACATGACTAATGGACTTTCGACGATCCCTGACATTGGAGGTGATGTGACGATACCATCGCATTTGTATTATAATTATCCTCTCTATTGGATGCTACCCGAATCTTTTCTTGGTGACAAGGTATCTTCAAATGTCTCGAAAAACACTTGAACATTTCATTGAATTTTACATTACACGACAAACAAGTGGCCACACGACGCTAAAAGATGACTTAACGTAATTCATAATTTAAGGTTGTATCCTACGGAGGATTTTTAAGATTCACAACTTCGACGGAAGGTGGAATACCTTTGAGATCGACTTTTCAATACCCGATCGTGCAACTGCAAGGAAACCGTAAAATTGTCTTGGAATACTATTTACCCGTACCTTCGGATAGCAATCATTACGAAGTCAGGTAATATCGAATTCCAATTAGTAATTAACATAATCGTAATTTGATATTCTAACAATGAATTAATGCCTGCTTTTATTTTGCTTCGATAACGAAACGATACGAATTGCCCGTTTTTTTTTTTTAGATTTCACGAGTCCTTATGGCAATTACAAAATAGGCCAGACTATAAAGTCACGAGAGAGGTTCTTATGGTTGCTTTGCAAAATTTGCAATACATTCTGGTAAAAGCCTCGGATAATGCGGAATTTACAAGAACAACGTATGTAAACTTTATTATCGAAGTTACTCCTTGTTTCTTCTATTTTCTTCTTTTTTCTTCGCTTATATAAATTATTTAAGATTTATTTAAAATCGAGAAAATTCGTAGAATATCGAAAAATTGCCTTTATTCGACGATATTCAGTACGAGATCTTTCTTCTTAAACCTGTGTTAACGTCATTCCTTTTAACTTGCAAAACTAAGTATTTATGAAATTCTTTCGCTGTATTTTTGCTTTATAAAATGTCAAATTATTGTATCATTATATTAAATTTTAGCTTGCACGAAGCTTCTATAGACGCTGCAGTTTTAACGCCTATGCATATACCGCAACTTGCAACCGGTGTCGAGATTTGCAAATGCCCCCCGAAATATAACAGCACGTCCTGTCAAGATCCGAGTATCGGACACTATCGATGGTACAACAACACAACCGTCACATCAACCATTGTTATCAACCTTATTGGAGAAGCAATACCTTGCCAGTGTAATGGAAGATCTGATATTTGCGATATAGAAACAGGGCATTGCTTGGTAAGATAGTTGACTTAAATTCTACCAACTGCACTTTAAGAAGGAATCATTCAGCTGTGTCTCTTATGTGCAAAAATTGTCATATTTTATACCAGAATGAATGCTAGACTTCTTTCTATAATTTAGAGACAAAGTTTATATATTATGAACTAAAATAATTAAACGAAATTTTCAATAGACATGTTATTTAGAATAATAAAATATATTAAAGAATAAAATAAAGTCATTGTTTCAGATTTAGACAAATGTAGCTAACAAAATATAAATGAAATCTCAATATATACATATTATATGTTAAGTCTCTGCAATAAAGCCGAACATTTTTGCTACAGAATTGTCGGGAGAATACCGCAGGACCAAGATGCGATATTTGCACAGACAGTTTCTATGGCCATCCAGACTATGGCTGTAAACCGTGTCCTTGCCCACAAGCAGATAAAAGATTCTCAAATACTTGCATGGTTCTTGCCAATACGGAAGCAATCTGTGTTTGCAAACCTGGTACGTACCTTCAACGCATCGCAGAAGAATTCCTTTATACAAATTTTAATCGCAAATATATGATAACATTTATCAGAAACTGACTCAATCGTTGAATCAAAGAAGCATTATTTTTGTTGATGTGAACCATGCAAGGGTGAAGAGCCCTTTCTAAATTGAAATAGATTCAATTGTATCTCTATTTTTGATGTTAGAAGTATTTGATTAATTTTTCATATCCAGAGAGGATATACTTTTGGAGGAAAATTTATTTTATATTCTTTATATGCGCAGGTTACACCGGTAGGAAATGCGAGCGGTGTTCTTCCGGATATTATGGATTCCCGCACCTTCCTGGTGGCAAATGTATACCGTGCAATTGCAACCCCGCTGGAAGTTTGAACGATGAATGTGATACGGAAACAGGACAATGTAGGTGCAGAGCTGGTTCTACGGGTCGTGATTGCTCCGAATGTACTGCGTATCGTCACGTCTATATAAATAACGTTTGCACGTGTAAGTGAAAAATGCGAAAACCCTGTTCGTTTAAATTTATCGAAATTTTTCTTTTCTTTTTTTCTTTTCTATGATGTATGAGTAGAAATTTTTTAAATTTTAAAATTAATTAAATTTTTGTTAAATCGTTGATATTATTTTGCATTAGCGTGCAACGATAATTGTACCGGTATACTGCTCGACACTGTGGCTACACTTTCACAAGAATTGGCAGAAAGCACCACTCATATAGCCAATGGTTATATTCCTCCTCCATGGGAAGATTTGTCTTACATTGACTCCAACATAACAACGTTTCTAGATAAAATAAATCTTCGAAATAGACTGAGGCAAAGAATGAAAGATGTACCCTGGCATGAGTATAGAAATCTTATGAAATACCTTGAAATGTTGCTCAGAACTGTATGTATTTAATTCTAATTTCATACTTACTCAAATTACACTGATTAAATATTTATTCTTAAAGTCTTGAATATTATTTATTAGTAAACTAATCGATCGTAAATTTTTTTATATGAATATTAATAATATTTTAATATTTTAGGCGAACGAACGCGCCCTGCGCGCAGATACTATAAAATCAAAGACCAGTGATTTAGAAAATAACATATTTAGCGCAAAAATCGAAGCGGACAATCTGCGAAAATATATAGAAGGTACTTGTCTTAAATAAAATATTCTTATATACAAATTTTTCATTTTATATAAATCTATATATACCTATAATAAGATTTTCCATTTTTCTAGATACAGTTACATTGTTGAATCAATATACAAATGAAAACAAAAGAGTAGAAATAAAAAAAGCATTGAAAACAGCAAAAATGATTTTGAACGGTATAAAAGAACTAAATCTAGCAAAGAAGACGATGGAAATAGAACGTTTTCTCGAGTTAGTACATTTAACAACTTTTTCACATAGATGCCGCATTGATTACTCCAGCTTAATTCCATTCGCAACAAATATTCTATTATTATAATAAAATCCAATTTTATTACATCAAAATCATTGTTTCAATATTTATATAATAATTTTTGAAAATTTTGGAAAATTACAGGGATGTCGCAGAATACACTGATTGGTTAAATTCCTTGTACGATGCAACAGGGCCATTAGCAATCGCTCAAAACAATGCTGAAGAATATTCTATCAAACTAACTGACATGCGGAACGTCATAGAAAACACAATGGAAACGCTGTTCACATACGATGGTTTATACAACAATATTAATCAAACATATCAGGAGGCCAAAAATTACCGTAGCGAGATTGACATGTTACGGAGCACAATTAATGCGTCTCTTACCGAGGGGGAAAAGCTGATTAATGAAACGCGTAGTTTTATCGTCGATTTTCAAAATAATGTTCAAGTATGTACAAGTACGATAAATTAGCTTACAGACGATTTGGTGGAAATGTAAATTTAATTAATTATTTTAATATTTGTTACAATTACAAGTAACGATATTATCGGTATCTCGAGAAACATCTCAAAAGAAGACATATTAAATTACAGGACCTTCCGGAACTGCGAAACAAATTAACATACTGGTTTGATAAATTGAGTATGAAAGAAGAACTACTGTATAGATTAAATTACGAATATAACGACACATACGTGATACCCGCGATTGCACATGTGAAGAATTTATCGAACTACGTTGATCAGTATGTCAGGTAAGAGAAAATTATTTAGTTTTGTTCTTATACTTTTAGTTCATATTATTTTATCCTCACGTTAATTAATATTTAGATAGTCAAGCAAATATCGTTGTATATCAAGTCAAAGAAAAACAAAATGAAAATATAGTATATTAATTTTAATTAATATTTGTGAATGTTAATTGCTATTATTGAAAAGTATTAAAATTGTTATTGAAGATATTTAAACAATTTGAAGATAATCATTTAAAGCTATAGTAGATGAACACAATTTATATTGGGAGGGAAAGATAATATTTGTGAATGTTAATTGCTATTATTGAAAAGTATTAAAATTGTTATTGAAGATATTTAAACAATTTGAAGATAATCATTTAAAGCTATAGTAGATAAACACAATTTATATTGGGAGGGAAAGATAAAATAATAATTCGTTGTTTTATATTTTTAAAACATCTCGACGTACTTGATTATTAAAATACTTGAATATTTAAAACAATACTGAAACATTTTTTCGCACTGGTCCTGTATATATTTGACAAATACGTAACACAGTGTAAATGTGTATAACGCGATAGAAATACGTGTTGTAAAAATAATGTATATCTCTGCACGAGAACTTGGAAATACTCGGGACTTAAATTAAAAGCAAAACAAAATGAAATCGTATGAAATATGAAGACAGTTCCAGTTGCGAATTAATAATCGTTATTTAGTAGTACGCTTTTACTTTATGTAATTGACGATCGATAACTTGATAAAGTGCAACTTGGCGTTTCTGCCGAGCAGTCTGTTTTCCGAGACAAAAAACATCGCAGCTAGCCCGCTGAAGGCCAGTCAAGCATACAAGAATATCGTCGATAACATAAGAACTGCAAATATAACAGCAACGGCAGCTAAAGATATTTCTGAAGACACGTACAATAAGGTAAGGGGACGCTTTGTAGTCATAGTGATTTAAAAAATAGTCTGCTTCACAACTATAACGCATTATCAGATATTTCCCGATGGCCAAAAATCAAAATCGCTGTTGGATAGCGCTAAAGAAATATTGCTGGCATCGTCCAAGCAGCAAAATAGCGCAAACAGACATGGAAAGTTAGTACAAAACGCGAGTGATGGATTGGAATTGCAAAAGGAAGCTGTGAACATTTTGAAAAATACTCTCAACAATACTGGAATTAGAGATAATCAAATCAATATAAAATTGCAAACATTGCAAGATGACAGTAAGAAATGTAAGTTCATTTTCTAGCAGTGATCCATTCTTTTTTTTTTTTTTTTCTAATATTTATACATAGCTATGACTTCAATAACCGCAATAAAGGTGTGAGGTTTTTTACTGATCGTTGTGATCATAAAATTTTTGTATTTTGATATACTATATCTATACTTTTAGAACAAATTATTTACTTTTGAGCTGTGATTAAAAATTCTTAATTAAAAACCCTGATGGTAATTAATTTTATCTTGAATTAAATCTTGATTTTTTGGAATTGGCAATAAGATAATATGTGTTTGTTAAAAGTTTCTATTGAAATATCTGTATGTTGCTTTTAGTGCGTGAAAATGTTGAAATTATATTAAACGACAACGACAAGGTGTTAGAAAGTATTAAAACCTCGCAAAAACTTATTGGAGATTACAAAGAAGGGATTGTTAATATATTAAAACCAAAATTGTACGATTTAAAAAGAGAAGGCGATTCCGAAATCAGTTTAGCCAGCGAAAAATGTAAGATTTATTATATTTTTCTTCATGCTACCTATATACGTTTCTACATTTATCTCATCATACAATCATCTTAAAAAATTATTTCAGTGACAGAAGCACTGAGTAACATGAAAAAAGTAGATGCAAAATTAATAAGTTTATCAAATGCCGCTGTAAAAAGGAAAAATGAATTTGATAAATGGAACGATACGTTAACTACAAAATTACAGAATCTCAAAGACAAAATTGCAGAAGCTAGAAACACCGCTGACGGAGTAATCATGATATTATAATTTCTGGAATATATTATCTTTTTATACTTTTGCCAAATAAATTTTTAAATGAAATGTTTTTCTTTAGATTCGCGTTTCTTTAAAATCAGCAGAAGGAAAAGAATGCAGCCGATCCTACAGACCACCCACATTACAGCCTTCATCAATGAATTCGATTATCATGACCTTTGCACTTCCAAAAGGGAAAAAGGAAGGCCCCCTATTTTATTTGCCAAGTAGCATAAATGTAAGCATATTGCTCCAGTTAAATATGAAATTAAATACATTATGAAATACGAAATACCTTTGCTATGTTTCTCTTGTTCATACAGGATGATTTCCTTGCCCTGGAGATCATTGACAGGAGAGTGAGATTTATGTGGAATGTTGGAGGAGGAACAGGTATTCTTACACACCCTGAAGTGATACAAAGTGGCGATCTTCTAGATGATAGATTCTGGTATCGTATTGAAGCTGAAAGGTATGTTATTTGAAGTATTATATGTATCATCTGATGTTAGTTTTTAATAAGTTTTTCTTATAAGAAATTATATTATATCGAAAAATCATGTAATTAATTTTATGTAATTTCTTTATAACAGCATTTAAATAAAATTCAATTCTACAAGATAATAAAAATGCGAATAATCAAAGAATAAAATACGATATCTGTTATAAAATTATTTTCTAAATTATATTATATCTCCGCCCCAAAGTGAAACGCTTCAATAGAACTTCAAAACCGAATGAGGAAATTAGAATAGCGCATTTCACTAGAGCAAAATAACATTTATATTAAACTATTAACACTTTGATCCTTTTTTCATCTATCTTACTTAAATAATATAATAAATAATGTCTTTGTCTGCTGATATCTATAATACCTTTCTCTATGTATTAACTGCTCACTAAAACTTATCATCCATTGTCTATATCACGTGCAAGAAATTGAATGAATTTTTTATGAGAAATTGAAATGATTTTCAGAGTTCGTCACTTGGGCAAACTATATGTACGAAAACAAGCGTCGACAACCAAAGAACATCCACCCATAAAGAATTCGACGGACTTTGAATACGGCCGCTTTGATGTTACCAGTTCAGATCGTGTTTGGATAGGAAAAATTCCCATAACAGAACGTAGAAGAACCGAGCTTATTGCGTCTAATGGTCTTCCAGCATGTGTACACCAAGTTATTCTAGATGGAAAACCTATAGGTCTTTGGAATTTCATTACAACTGCGCCAGATATGGCCTGCGAAGCATGTGTGGAAGGGTAATTATTAGAAAGTTCGAAATTTCGTTTGGTTTTTAGATATTCGAAAATGACTATTTATCTTAATGTTATAGAGTGGAAGATGTCAAGGATGATATAGCATACAGTTTCAATGGAGAAGGATATGCGGTCAGAAACAGGGTTTCTTCAGGACCATATAATAAATATTCGTTTGGAGTATCGATTAGTTTCCGAACTTACGACGAGAATGCATTGCTATTTTTGGCAATTAATCCAGATAACGTACGTGATATTCACATATCATTTATTTTGAGTAAATGTAAATTCTATCGTGTCTCTTTCATTATATCATTATTATTACCAAATTCAATTATTATACTTTTGATAATTGTCCTGTTTCTCTTAAAAATCTATCGACGTTTAAATGTTAAACGTCTACTTTAATGAAATATAATTATATTTCATTTTTATCCATAACAGAACCAACACATCATGATATTCCTGCGAGAAGGAAAAGTGATCCTGCACATTGGTTACGGTGGTAATGTTAGCATGGAGATGTCCTCAAACTTTAAGTATAACAATGGAAACTGGACAAAAGTGGATGCATTTAGATATTATCAGTTACGTAAAACGGTTGAAAAATGTAGCTTGAGTGTAGGAGGAGAAAACGATAAGAGGATCGGCGCACCTACACCTCAACCCAAAAAAGAGGACATCCCTGATTTCATTCAGGCTAAATATTATATCGGTGGTGTTCCACCAAGTTTTCGCGCGGAAAAACTAATCCTGCCGTCTCAAGTTTCCTTCTTTGGCTGTATGTCTAATATCATCGTTGAAGAGGGATATGATCCAATGGCAGAACAGTATCATGGCGTCGAGCCTACCTGTGCAAATAAGGTAAATAATTTAATTATGAAAAATGGATACTTTCTATCTAGATATTAAAAATAAATAAATTCCTACTGGTTCATTGAGATCTCCTTAATTATAAAATAGAATATTGTGGGATATTTTGTTCAGCTATTCTATGAAAACAATATACATACATTTTATTTGTAGTAAATTTTCTGTATTGTAAAAAAATAGTAAGTACTTAAATAATTAAGGAATTAACAAACAATTCCTATAAGAGGAAAATTTATTACTCACTTTTAAAACATTTACTGTTCCCTTTAATGTTGGAGAAAGAATTTTAATTTAAGTAAAACAGTTCGTACATAAATAAAAGATAAATTTTTATTTTTGCAGCCATTAAGGATCGTAGGATTTTACGGAGATGGATATTTACAACATGTATCATACACGCTGCGTAAAATAAACTCTACAATGAGTTTCTCTTTTAGAACAATGCAGGAAAACGCTGTACTCCTTCTTTCTACGTTCGAAGGACAAGAAGAACGTATGCCTCCTATACGACACATGAACGATGACTCGATTGTAAGTAAAATAATATCGTTATTCTTCTATATAAAAAACTTTTTGCATCGAAATTAAATGAAATAAACGTAATGCAAGGCATTTAATTTAATTCTTCAATATTATATATTTCATATCATATCTGATACAATATCATATACAATATTTGTGCTATAAAATATGATCACATTGTGTTTTGGGAAGGTAATAAAATGAACGAAATTCGTCAAAATTCTCCAAGTAAATATTGAGATCACGATCCATGTTTCTAACTTACAATGTCATTTATTCTTTTAGAAAAAAAGTTACTATTCCATATGCATAATCAATGGGCAAGTGCAAGTGCGTTTAAATGCTGGAAGAGGGGAGCTCACTTTACAATCGAATGATACTTTTAATGACGGCAGATATCACTCTGTAACAGTAATTAAAAGACGAAAAGATATCGAATTGCGAATAGATGACGCTTATCAGAGCGCAGGTAAATTACCCACCAGTGCGGCTATTAAAGCTCCCGAAGAAAGTGGAGGACTATTCTTCGGAGGTTTACCAGTACTTATTAACGATACCAACATGATTTCCACCACCACGCCTTTGTATGGAACGATTAAAGACGCGATATTTAATGACGAGTAAGTTAAATACAACAAATTTTACAATATTCCGTATTTTCAAAAATGCAAAGGGTATTAGAAAATAATAACTCAAAAATTTGCGTGTATGTGATTGCAATATTTAATAAACTAAATAAGAAATATTCATTAAATTATTTCTTTTTATAGCATTGTTCGTTTTGATGAAGCCATTAGTTTTGAACATGCATTAATTGGTCGTTCCGGACCAAGCATGGGAAAAGACCCTCCTATGTATACACCATCAGCATCGCTGTCAAGGGGAATGTCTACCCAACCGGAAGGGTGTCAAAAAGTGCCGTATTATTCTTTGGAAGCTGGTGCCCTCAAATTTGGAGACAAACCAAACAGTCACACGCAACTTTATCTAAATTTTAAAAAATTTTGGGAGAAGAAGTATGCAATAGAATTTGATTTCAGGACATACTATCCAAATGGACTGCTGTTTATTACTCCAGTATGTAGAAATTATTTATAGCTTTTACAAACCGTATATATTTAAGAATCGAACCCTTGCCTGGCCTTGATTGACCAAGCTTGTCGATTGCCTTGCCATACCTAATATCCATATAAGCCCTTACACTATAGAATATTACTAATTAATATATCTCTTTTAATTCATAGGGCCTTAGACCAAAACACTACCTCATGGTCGTAATACGAGATGGACAGCTTTTACTCTTGGTGAAAAGCAAGCAGAAGAAAGAAATACTGTTTAAAACACCGTTTAATGACGGTAATTGGCATCATGTAGTGATCAGTCATGACGAGCGGAAGTTGACATTGCTCGTGGATTCTCAAACACCACGCACGATTAAAGTGCCAAGAAAAATTGGACTAGCTTCCATGATGTATATTGGAGGCCTGCCTGAAAGTGGAACACCCATACCTGAACAAGTCGTAGTTAAACTTGAAACCCTCAAAGGTTGTATCAGAGGGTTGAGGATCAATGGCAACGTGTATGATATGGTTGGTTCTACGAGTAGAGCCTATCAAGTGGGACAGTGTTTCCCAAATGTTGAAAGTGGAGCTTATTTCCAGGATGAAGCCTATGCCATATACAGTAAGATATCGAAGTTATCAGTTTATAAAAATGAGTATCACACAAAAATAAAATTAGATCATAGTGATGAACGAAATTTTTCTCTTTTACAGAGAGGAACTTTGAATTAGGTGCTGTACTCGAACTTCAGTTGGAATTTAGAACATCAGAATTGTCGGGTGTTTTGCTTTCTATAACGGCACCCGGCAATTCGCCTTCATTATCATTAGAGCTGAATAATGGTAAAGTGATTATGTCGGGTGATCTAGGAGATAACAATCCGTTATATGTAGAGCAACGTTTCAATAGTCCATACACGATCTGTGACAATCGATGGCACAGAATACAAGCAGTTTATAACGACGAAGAATTGGCACTGAAAGTCGATGAGTTGGATCAGAAGTATGGCCTTCCAGCTAACGTCAATTATCATATAATGGATGCTACAGTTTCTGGCCCTCTATACATTGGTGGTTTGCCAGGTTAGACATACTTATCAACCTCCTTCTATTTAATTATATTCCACTAAAAAATATATTAAAAGCAATTTACTATTATATTTATAAATGTGAATGAATAACATATAATTTTGCTCCAGCCTCTGCTCCAAAAGGAACATTAATAACAAGGGATCATTTCAACGGATGTATAAGAAATGTAATGATAGGGGGAGAAAGACGAGATTGGACAGACATGGATGAATTGCACAATATTCACTTGAGCTCCTGCCCAGTACAATGATAATCAGTACAATGTGTGAACTCCTCTGAGTCATTTAATTTTGTTCCAAAGACTGTTCAAAGGACGCACAATGTTCGAAAGGTTTCTATGAACTGTGTTCAATACAATTTCACACTGGGATCAAGTGCCATATCATGATGGAAATTCTTTAATCATTAAGACATAAGGTTAAACGAAGCCAAGAGATGCTAGCATGCAAACGCATGAAGTTTACATTGATGTTTCTCAAACTTGTTTTTATTACTTTAAAGTTCTACGATAACAAATTTTTATACAATATTAATGAAACTTTCTTATTCTTTTATATGTATCTCTTTCTGATATATTTATATAAAAAGCATGTTCAGAAAAAATGATATATAATGAATATAATGTGAAAAGAATAAGCTAATATTTATAATTTGTACATAACAGATTTTACATTTACCTAATTCAACTAAAATTTTCTTAAATAAATTTTTACCATATATAAAAAAAAAAATAAACAACTTTCTCAACATATACCAAAAAAATTTAACTTAATTTACATGCATTATATGTATACTATTTGATAAATCAATGTTGAATCACTAATTAATTATTATTTAAGCATTTATTTTGGAAATTATTAACAAAAAAGGAATTATACATTTATTTAACTTACTATTCTACTAAAATAAATCGATTAACATTATTTTAAAAATTTATAAATTATCTATCCAATGAATATTGTATTTAAAAAATAGTTTAAAAAATTGTGACATATATACTTACAAAATAATAATACAAGGTAGAAGCAATTCGTTACACTTATATTGCCATTCCACAATAAGTATTTTAATAATAATATTCATATCACTCCCCTCTTAAAGATGCAATTAACAAATGAATATCTTCCCGCACTTTTATACAAATCTATATATTAACGAATACAACGTACATCAAAACTTCAATTGAAAATAAAAAGTTATAAAATATTAACTTGACGAAAAGATCATAGTTCATAACATAAATTGGAATTAAATTAATTATAAACATGAAAAATTTTAGTTTATAATTTAATGTTAGTATATTGGATGATCAATGTGTGACGTAGTAAAAATTCAAACGATTATCCGCCATTGAAACGTTTTCTAGAACTTATTTCACGATATGTACTTCATGATAATTTTGCAAAACATAGTTTGAGAAACAATTTTTAAAGCATTAACAAATTATGGCACAAATTCGCGTCGAATTGTATCATAGACCTGATATGCAAAACAAATGTCATAACATACGTGTAAGTAGCAAGATCACTGCCATATAGTTTAATTGTAATTCATCTGTAAGTCACAAAACAATTGTACATCAGTATTTAAAGCTATTTATTATCGTTAATGTAAGAGCAAATAACGATTTCGATCGAGAGCGCAGCATGGAACGTGAGATGGCATTCGATCGAAATCGTATATTTTTTAAAAAGGAAAGGATAAGAACGAACAAAATGGGATTATTTTGTACTGTTATAGCGGTAGTAAGGTATCGAAATGTAATATTTAAGATGACTAGAAGCGGAAGAAAAGTCATGTTTAACACCCTGTAATAAAGTGCCCTTAATGAATTAAATATATATATAGGGAGAAATGTTCTTCACAAGAATATTTTAATATTTATGTCTAGTATTTTTCTTATTCGTTGAAATGTAATATATTATACATATGCAGAAAAATTAACAATGACGCCTTCGCTATTGTGTATAAAATATATAACAATGAGAAAGTATGGTTATTTAATTCACCCTCTTCTGTACTCCAAAGGTTATATATACATTTACATTACACAACCAATTAAGACAAAGAAGACACATTTAGTTCCATTAGATATATATTCACAGATGAAGACTCAAGAATAAAAGTCTATTGGAAAGTGGGTTATTAAATTTTATTGATGACATTCGCTGCAAGATGCTAACAGTAAAATATGACCCAAATTTTGACTTGACGTACTCAATAAATATACATATATCATTGAGTAGTAGATTCATTTATGCGTATATAAAAACATAATATTTACAGACATGGATAAATCGACAAAGTTTTCAGTTTTCACTTCTTTCATTTATGACAATAAAAATGAAGGATTATTACATAAAAGTAATCGTTTATTAATAGTAAGCGCGATTATTTATATCCCATTTTTTCCTATCTCTGTGTTTTTCGTTTCATTGTTTATCACGCCGATTGCCAACAGCTCACTAATAATATTTCTCTGCTTCGAAAAATATAAATATCAAGCACAAGCAATCATCCTCCCTTCCTACAGTTACACATCCTTTTTTCGAACTTTCTCTTACTGTTTGTAGCTTTTCCTATTATTTTCAATCCCTTCTCCACAAGCCGGTGTTCCTCCGTTGATTCTTAAGATTAGTGACTATTATATCGTTATTCATAAATCTTCATTCACTGTTCGTTCACATTGTTATCGTAGCTTTTAACGCGACTTATGTCTTCAAATCTTATAATTCATCTTACGACGTTTACTTATTTTCGCGTTCAATATTGTCAAGTCGGACTGTTTTCGGAGACTGAGGCTCACAAAAATTTCTCTATTCATCATTTTTTACGGCGATACACGCAATAGATTTACAATACAAGACAATAGAATATAACAAACTCCTTTGGATATCTACGATCGACGGATTCTTTTCTTATTTGAAGTAAAATTTGTTTTGCAAGTCCCTTCATTACACAAATCATCTACCTCGAACGTGAGCTTAAATAAAATAATCTTGGGACGATTGAACCAAATATTGCATCGTTGCGAATTAAAAATATATTTTTCGCGATTATAATTGTGAAGAACATGAAATTCGATATGTTGCATAATTACTTAAGAATAATCAATACGGTCGTGTTCTGCTATGCCATTGCAGAATATAGGGGGGTCTATTGTTTCAGTGAACCAATCCAAATATTGTTTTTCCCTTCCTTCTTCTTCTTTCTTATGACATTATCGCTTTAAATTCCATGCACAAACCCATAAAGTTAAAAAATACATTCTACAAATATTGGACAAGTAAAAAATTGATAAACGCTATAATATACACGCTAAACATAATTTAAATAAAGAATTCGAGAACAAAATTCTACAACAGATAGACCCTCCATATTTCTGTACAAAAATTGTATTTTACCTCTATCTAGTTTCTATTCATTCGTCCTACCGGCGTATTACGAAAAACGGATTGCATACACGTTAAAAAAATTGAATCGTCAAGATGGAAGATCAGTGCCAGTCCCACACGAACGGCGGACAGTTATAATTTATGGCACAATAAATAAATAGTTCTTTCGTTATTACGTTATTATGCTAATTATCCTTCATGTACAATACAAGAACCGCATGTTTCGTTTCGCTTGAAATTGGACTGACACGTTCCATTAGGAAATGAGAAACATACTAAAAAAGAAAGAAAAATAAAAAAAAGGAAAGAAAGAGAACGATTACCATCCGAAAAAATAAGATCCATATACTGTTTAGAAAATTACCCAACTTATAAACGGGTTAAACATTAGTCCGTTTGATTAAAATTTTCAACAATATACTAAGACATTTATAAATAAATCATTAACACTCTCTTTCCAGGGACTCTTTTCTCAATTACGAGGAACGCAGACTATGGACACTGAATTAGAATTATTTAGGCCTAGGACACATTCAAATAAATTAATTAAAGTAAAAATAACTTTAAATATAAACAAAATTTTTGTTGTTTTAGTGAAATTATTGTTGTTCTATATTCCAAATCATCTTCTGCTTTCCTCTTACAATGATCGAAACTATTATAAGATTTTAAACTGTTCGATACATCGTAAAGAATAAGTATGTATTGCGCGCAGGAAAGAAAAATAGCAATTCAATCAAAGATTTCACCAGTTCGTGGCCGTTTTCAATATCCAGACATTTCCTATCAGTTACCAAAATTATTACTGTTCACTCAAGAAACGAACTTTTGGTACTGTTTGGTACGGTCTCATTCTCTCTCCCTTCTCAAATCCTTGCAAGTTTCTAATCTTACACCGATACACACTTCACAAAACTCGCTTCAAGATATTCAAATCAACGAGGCATTATATAAATTATATTCGATGGTACCTATACTGTAAAGGAAAAACATCCTCGCACAACATCAATTACATTCAGATCGATCTTAAGGCTGATTTGGTATTTTCTTTCACTAATCAGAATCAACTTATATATTTACAAATCCACATTATTATTATTTTTTACCTTTTTCGTTTGTCCGTGAGCTGGTATTTTTCAACACTTTTCAACAAACGAATTACATTATCTACGTACGCTGCTGCAACCGTTAACGGCTGCGAAAATCTCATGGTCAACGAGGAATCATTAATTCACCTTTGACGATGATATACATTAAACACAAAAATGTTTTAAGACAGTTACAACGAATCGTACGCAACAATGTTGAAGTTTAAAATCATTTGGAAAAAATATCGAAGAGACTTCTACAAATGAAATTTTCATGCAAAACAATCATTTTATTCCCATTAATATTATTTTAGTTTTGTTAAATAGAAATTAATCAAATACAAAAATCACATTGAGGAATTCGAATCTTTTTCTAGACTCTGTCAAAAATATATTCAAATTAATGATCCTCTATTTACGTTTAGTAATTTATAAAAGTTAATGGTACTACGATAATAATAATAATTATAATAATAATAATAATTAAGAGCAGTTTTAATTTACGCGTAAGAGAAATATGTGCGAATTACTTTATGTAATATAAAGACGAAATCGTTCGACACTTATGAAAGCCCTGCCTCTCTTTTAGCAAAAAAGAAGAAACAATTTTATAAGAAAAATTAATTAATACCTTTTATCAATCAGTCACAACTTTCATTTACAACACAATAGCTTACATGATTACAAGGCGATTACACGTCAGAAGTTAGTCCGCAAAGATATTAGATACTGACAACAAACCATTCCTATTAATTAGATATTGATAAACTTATGACACAGTGATTGATGCCAACGTTAACTTAAAAACAAAACAAAACAAGAAATAAAACAAAAGAAAAATATAAAAAGAAAAGATACAACAAATTACAAAAAACGAAACATACGTGGTAACATTGCGCCGTTCAATATGGTGTGCGATCGTAAAAAACGCTAGAAATGATTGCACACCCGTATCTGTGAGTCAGCATCAATCATTTGTCTTTATAAAATTGACTAAAAACGCAACGTTTGCATTAATTTAATATGGGCCTGTATTAAAATAGTAACTATGAACAACAGAGGGCATAGTAGCATTAAATGTGACACATGTGTAAAACTATATGACGAGAGGCATGTCTTTCTTGTTCGGCAAATTCACCTTTTTACCTTGCCAAAGGCTGTTGTGTATCGTAAAGGCATCTATGGTCACAGTCAGATGCTTTGTGTGTACTTGAGAAAAGCATTTTGCTCCTGAATTGTATCTAAAAACAAAGAATTATATTATAAATTTATTATATACATTATTGTACTCACAAGAGTTACATAGTATATGTATATATTCAATCCACGTGATTATGCAAATGGTACATACGAGAAAAAGGTTTTCACATTTTTCAATGTCCTTGCTTAATAACATGGTATTGCAATGTAGAATGAGATCAAGAAGTAGAATGAGATAGAAGTACATCTACAATAAAAATCTAAAAATAAAAATCTATGATGACAAACTTACTTGAAAAATTTGTCGAACATTTTATCCATGACTTGTTTCGGTCCAGTACCATATAACTTTGAAACTTCTTCTCTATCTGGGCAGTATGAGTAGAGAGCCCGGAATTGGCAGCCAGCATCTCGAAATAAGATAAGAAAATGCTTGCTTTCTGATCTTGCAATTTCGTCCAAAACTCTTCTCTTAGCTTCCTTATTTACCGTTCCCGGAAACACACAATACTCCACAGCGTTTAGCATAATGCCACGATTTGACTTGGTGGTTGGTTGTTTATACAATCTCGGACCTATTGACAAAAAGAAACCAATCTCATAAAGTTTACGCAATATAAACTTCATCAGTGAATAATTGCTTGCTTAACAACTTAATTTAACAAAATTTTCCACGTGGAGAATTTAAGTGTATTCCACATCTCCTAAAAAAAGAACATTTCTTCATAAAGATGGCAACAAATTTCAATTTATAAATTATGAATTCTTACATTTGTACCTGAGTAGTAAATAAATGAAATTTGTAACTAACTTTCTTAAAATCCTTACCATTATAGTCCATCATCGAACTTGGTGTACTACTGATATCGCTGCTACCATCATCGAACACGCGTCTCTTGGTCATCAAACCGGGAGGTAAAGAACCAGGTCCTGATGGCGACGGAAGATGCCTCATGCTACCCATGCCCGGACTCGGTGCTCTCCTAGGAGGTGTAGCTCTGCCCAGTCCGCTGTCCGTATCTGTGTATCGACACATCATACCGTCTTGATCACTACTCGAACCTGCGAACGCAAGCTCGGTATATGAAGATAGAAATAAAAAAAAAAAGACTCGAACGTATGTGTCCGTCCACGAGATAAAGGACAAGAGATACGGCCTTTCAACAGTCAGTCCAATGTATAATACGTTTATACCCATCCAAGCAAGAGGAATTTGAACGGAATCAATTTTATTAATTACTAAACAGTTAGTCCCTGATACGGATTGTGAGATATTAGTCACTTGTTAGACTTACGAAGGACCTTCAAGAGTATCCATCTTCATAGCTTGCGTCCAATATAAAAACTTTGAAAAATATATATCATACAAATATTAAAAATTTGTTTTCTTTTTAATTCTATGTATCGTCTAAGTTGTTCAAACAGTAAAACTTTTCATGATTCTAAGATAATCTAAGCAACTATTTATTCGAGGAATTTCGAAAACCATAACGATTCCGACAATTTGACTCAGATACTATTTAATCTAACACTTTGTAAAACGCGACGAAAAAACAGTGGACAAATTCATTTGTGGTAAAACATATGATTGCTAGTAGTAATTTTGCGATTTTAGCGGACAAACGAAGCATAACAAATTCATCTATAGACAGTATAATCCGTTAAATGCAGTAGTAAATGTATTAACTCATGCAGCACTTATGAGCTCTATTGAGAAATATAATGCTCTTCGCTAAGATGAATTTACTATGCTATATTACCATAATACCTGGAAATAAAAATAGAGAGGAATGACAGAACAAATACATATTCAACATAAGTGATGGATAAGATGATACAGGACCTAAATGTGAGTCAGAGTGAAAGGTTATTATATGGAAACTGGAACCACCAACAATAATCTGAAAAACACTGAAAACATTGGTACCCATAACCAGTGCTGTACAACAATAAGCCCAACAAGCATCAACTTAAATTTATCTGCAGCAAATGAGTTATCCTGTGAATGAGAATCAAAATTTTATCTGCTCATAGAGGAACATTTTGAGAAGTAAAGAAGTAAAGACAATTTAAAAAAAAAAAGGCTGGGAAGCGCTTATGTATCATTTATCTCTCAAGCAATAGAATATAAACATAGCAGATAGAATTTCGAACACATCTAAACAATGTGCTGTTGGTGTATGCGTGTAAGTATATCACTGCCACCTGTGCTCCGATCTGCCACCATGCGACTACGTGTATGCTATGTAGCCTACAAAAAATTGGAACGGTGTACGGGACACGTAAAATATACTTTTGCACGATAGAAGGGGGATTAAACGTATTCCAAGTCACTGGTGCTTCTTACCACACAAATTCATCAAGGAATTAGACTTTCTCCCCTTAAAGTTTTGGTAACTCGGGTATTTAGGCCTGCCTCTAACCTGTTGCTGAGGCTCCTGCACATCTGCAATAATGCAATGTTTACCTTGTTACATTCCAAACGCTATGTACGATCAAAGATTAATAGTAGGGGATGCTTCAATCGTACGTCATTGCATCAGGGGCAGAGTCTAACTACGAGCCATGTCCACTAGGAACATCAAAAACTCAAGGTAGCCAGTGCAGGTTGGTGCAGAACAATGTTGCGTTCCAACTGAAAGATGTCTACTATAAGGCGCTACTTAAAAATAAAGTCATACCCTTAAGTAACCTTACTTAGGTAATTTGAAGAATAATCAAATGCTAATGAAATATTCAACATTGTAAGATTCATACGTAGCTGCCCATACCAGTGATACATCCTGCAACGAGTCTACTTTCATCAAGCCAAACGTTTAAAGGAACATGATTTAAGGCATTCTTTCTATAAACAATATTCAACCCACCTCTAGATGTTTTGTAGGAACCACGTCGACCAAGTTGATTCATACTTCGACAAGGGGAGGAACCTCTACCGTCGTCGGGTGAATCTACGGAAGATACTAAAATAGGGTACCTCTATTACAATCAGTTAGTTCCTCTCCAGGACGATACTAAATACTATATATGTTCTTAAGAATATGTTCTGCTACGACATTACATTAATAAACAGATATTTTAAATAAATTTGAAGCATGCAAAATTGTACGAAAAGAAAAGTGCCATAATATATATATATATATATCATTCACACGTTAAAAATTAATAATTTTGAAAAAAAAATATTGAACACAATATATCGTCAAGTATTTTCCATTCTTGCTTATATATATTTGATACAATAATATTGCATTTTTTTCTGTTATATATGAAGTGATTGTATATATGTTATAACTAATTAATTTGGGAATATTTCCATAAATTTTGCCGTCAAATATTAGAAGCAGCAAGTATAAACAAAACACTCCAATCAGCATGTTAATAATCATAGGATGACATTTAATATTCCAATAATTTGTTACTTGTTTAGCTCTTCTTATGCAAAGCTAACAAATATATATATATGTGATGTTTTAGATATATACGCGAGTCAGAGAGTGTGTGTTGTGCATACCCCTGAGACTGCCGCCCCGATAAAGAGGGCCGGAACGTCGTTCATCGAAATGGGCAGCAGTGAGACTGTCCTGCGAGCCTCGGTAGTAATCTCGCCTCATCGTCGGAGAAGTCAGCGACGCTACAGTAAGTGTGTTAGTGCAAAACAATCAGCTCGAAATTTCTTTACTATTCTAGTTTATTCAAATGAGTATCTAGGTAATGTATGAGATCAGTTCGCTGTGCAATGTTTTCATCTGGAACGATCGACGGCTAAACTAGTATAGCCGAAAAAATTTAGAGCTTATGGAATTGTGACTGGGTGAGCTCCCATAAAACAAAAGAAAACAACAAGAAAATCAGTATGAAAAACACGACGTTACTAAAGGAAAAAAAAATTAGATCTTTCGGACTTGAATTTTCGCCATGCAAAAAATAAATGCAATTACATTACAACACTAAGAAACTGTTACTATTAGATTATAATAAAGGAATATACTTGTTACGATAGCAGTGGTAACTGTTATCTTGGAGGTGACTTAATACATGTACAGTAATATATGTTAAAATATGTTGGTCATTACATTATATAAATAACAATCATTTTAACTATATGTATCCTATTTAATTTCCTCTCCAAGAAACACTGATCATTGCAGTGAATAATTGTTTCACTACCAAATGTTAGATTCGTTATTATACCTGTACTTAGATTAGAAGAAGAACCCTTCTTTCCACGGCTCGGCGTAAGAGCTCCAGAATCCAACTCCGTACCAGCATCCACATGAATCGTTTTGGGTCGAGGTCGAGTTGTTGCAGTCTTGTTACGCAATTTCGTTGGTTTTATTGTATTAAGAAGTTCTTTATCGATAACCTTGCCCTAAGTAATAGTAACAATTTCTAGCGATTAATTCAATTAAAACACTATTGATGACAGAAAACTTAGAAAAAGCATTCACTTCTCTTTCTGCCTCTTCTATTGCTTTCTTTACTTTATGTTGTTCTAAAATAGCTGCCCTTCGTTGCCTTTCCTCTTCCTTTTTACGAGCTCTTTCTTCTGCTTTCAATTTTTCTTGTTCTCGACGAGCTTGCGCTTCTACCTCTTTTCTCTCTTTCATCTCTTCTTGTTGCTGTCTTCTTTGTAATGATAAGAGCATTATACGTTCCTTTTTCCGTTCCATTTCATCAAGAGAATTCTACAACAATATTCCAATAAAGTGTATGTAAGGTAAAAGAAAAAAAAAAGATTGTACAGCGACAAAATTCATGCGAAGTTTATCGCATAACTTACTGGATCAGGATTTGCTAATTGATTTCCAATTATTAAACCAACTCCAGATTGTCGACTCTCTCCACTCATCTCATGTCGTTCTCTTTGCTTTTCTCTTTCTCCTTCTCTTTGTATTTCTCTATCTCTAATTTCTTGCCGTTGGAAGTCTCTCTCGTCTATCTGACGCTGCTTTTCTCGATCAGAATCTCGTTGAATTTCCAGCTGTTTCTGCCTATCCATAACAATCGCAGAAGGAGAGTCAGGACGCATCGTAAAATCTTCACTGTCAACATATGAAGACACGCCTCTTTCCTAAAGAAAAAAAAAAATTACACATTTATTATATACATAACACGTCCTGTATACGGATTCTAAAATTTTTAAATTATCATTACATATTTACCTTTTTAGGGGATGTCCTTTTCACTCTAAGGGTTGGTTTTGGTTTTTTCGGCGCGTCATTATCAAAGCAGATATAAAATCCTTTTTCACCAGCATCCGTTGGATCTAAAGGCGTTACCTCTGGTGTACCTGATGGAGATGGTGTGGCTTCTCTTAATGATGGATGAGGTTGAAATGAATTACGTGATATTGAAGGTCTAGTTGGTGATGGAATTCTATATGTACGGCTGCCGGACGTGATGTTTAAACCTCTTATACCTTGTGTAAGCTCATCATCATTTCCTTTAAAACACATGAATGAGTGAACAAAAAGAGGATGAAAACAAAAACATAAACGTAATGAATTCTTTGAAGATATTACACATGATATGTTTTTAGGTGAATGGGGAAAAAAAAACACTTACCAATAAATGATATATTCTGAGGCTTCATGTCATCAACAGGTGGAGCTGGAACAGGTGCGTGCATTGCAGTAATTTGTCTTTTTTCAGTAGGGCTTTCACACTTAATCGGTATATGGTGTACAGTTGGCCTTTTTGGTTCAGGACTTTCACTCATTAACTGACTTATTCGATGAACCTACATATCAAAATTGAGGATAGAAAATTTGGTAGCGACGACATTAATATAATATATAAACTATCAAACTGTCACAAATAAACGAACCTTATAATGATAACTATACGAATTAGTAAAACTGGATGAATGAAAAAACTGCATTTTTAGTTGTATAAATCTTTTAAAAAGGCAGGTAATTTAAAAAAGGGAGAGGAGCGCTCGAACGTTGAAACTTCAATCCGAGGAGCGTCTGCTATACTAGGTGTGAAGAGAGTATCTATAAATGTGCATTACATCACTAACTGGTTCCATGACAGTTTCTTACATATACACATACATGTATGAAGCAATTCATTTACAATCTAATTGACCAAAAAAAGTAGCGAATAATATACAATCTTAACAATAAAACAAAACTTCTCTGTTAGTTTAAATTAGTATTATGAAAATATATATAATTATTTATTTTTATTTTTTACGTGCTTAAAATATAAATTTTATTAAAAATACATTAATTAAAACGAAGTTTGATAAATTGGACTTCAAGAATTTAAGATATATTTTAATATTGTTTCCATAAATAAAATAAAATTTTAAATAATACTTAGATAAAAATAGAAATAAAAATTTTTCCTTGTGAATTATTAAAGAAAAATAAAAATCAAATAGAATAACTAAAGATCATTATACTCACAGCATTGCGATGTTGTGGACTAGCAGAAGATGGTGGTGTTTGATTAAAGATAGATGTAGATGATGGATATGTAGGACCAGGATGACTCATTTGATTATTACAAAGACTATGATCTCCACCATTGAGGTACCTCGGTTCTTGAGGAGTATCGTGTAGAACAAATCCTTTCTGTTGAGGTGGATGCGTTCCCCAATTTCGTGTATCTTGATATAAGCGCATGTCTTGTTGATAAGCTACATAAAGTTTTGAAAGATTTATGTTAAAAATTATGAAAACATCAATAGATTAAATCCTAGGCTGTTATAATGTACATACGTGTTGGTTGAGTACTATATCGTGGATCCATTGACTGCTGATAGCCCACAGCAGCCATTTCATTTGCTAAGCTTTGAGTTGGAGGTGGTTGACCCCACATTCGTCTTTGCAATTGGGGTTGATCATGTAGATAAAACTGAGATTGCTGAGTATCTTGTAATTTGGATGTTAATGGATTTATAGGCGCCATTCCAAAATTCTAAACAGGGAAGGAAAAAAGATATAAATGTTTTAGATGTTATTATAAAATAACTAAATTACGGAACTGGAAAATAGTACATACTTGCATATGTTGTTGACTAAGACTTTGCAATTGCTGAAACTGTTGCTGTATTTGCTGTTGATGCTGTGTCATTAAATGCTGCTGCTGTATTTGATTTTGCTGATTTGCTAAACGTTGTATATCAGCTTGTATTTCACTAAGACTGTTATTCATTCTGCGAAAAGGTGTACATATTCTTTTTCAACAGATTTGATAAAACGAAATCTTTGTATATTATAAAATGAAAATGTATACTAACTGTGATATAGATTGATGATATTGCTCAAGATCCATGTTCTCAATATCTGGAGTGCGTCTTGTTTCAATAAATGGGGCGTTACCGTCATGCTCTAACCATTTATGTTCAACATCCCGAACATCCTCACTAATTTCCTATGATCATTGGTACAAATATTAAATGATTATTTGGAATATGTAAAGAATGTATTCTCTCATAATATTAATATACTGCACACCTACAGGTACATTAGCCATTTTGTATTTTATCCATTTCTCAATATCTAATAATTGATGACAATCTTGCAACATAATATACGTATATCTTTTGACATATGCACAAATATTTCAATTAAAAATAAATAATATACTTGTAGATGTATAAGTAAACAGAAGTTTAATGTGTGTGAACAATATAATATTATTGGTGATCATTTAAATTGAAGACCCGTAATATTGATGACCTAAAGCTTAGAGTCAGTTTATAAGTCATATTTTTCTATAGTAATTTTAAGAGCTGAAATTGCCTTTCAATGCGATTTTCCCTTGAAGTAGTAGATAAGATTACAATAAACACAGATCAATGTCTACAATTAACTACTGTAAAAATGTACACATATAACAATAGATCAGTCCAGTTCAAAGTATTCATACATACATCACATATGTATTCCAATGTAAGATTGGTTTTGTTAATGTTTTTGTGCTAAAGTATGTTTAGAACACAAGTGTAAAACCACCACCACAAACAATAATTTCAAATCAAATTTCAAACACGTCTCTATAGATTCTTATCCAGGGAGTGTTTAGTACTGTACCATGCGTTCCGAGAGCGATATTGTACAAAATTGCATTGAAACGTGGGAACAGAGTAGCAAACTTGATCAAAGACCACAGAATGCATTGAGACTGTTTCGTTTTCCTCTATGACTAAATGTAAGCAACGATAAGCAGAATAATCATACATTGTTAAAAAAAAAGACTCAATTGAGATTATTTTCTGATTAAAAGAAATTATAGAAAGCACATTTTCTATCTTACTTGCAGCGTACTAAGGCAATTATTATTATTATTGCTCTTTACTTGTTTCTTATATTAAGAATTAAAAATAAGAGATCAAAGTCCTTTTAATGATATCTTTAAAAGCAAAAGTACAAAAGAAGTTAACGAATGTCTAGAAGCCATACATAAGCCATGTATGTAAATTGCTAGACGAATCAGCAAATATTTCTCTTTCAAATGTTCATCTACAGGAACACTGTTGTATAATATCGTACCTTGAGCGAGAAGGGTCTCTGTGGTTTTTCTTGAGAGGGTTGTTGGGTTACAGGGGTCGTCTCGGAAACACTTGTCGGGGTCTCCCCCGAAGATCCGGAGGTTACAGGAGTGGGGGGACCAATTTCAGCCGGACTGTCCCCCCCAGACGTTGATGAAGAGGGAGATTTAACCTTACCCTGCAACCAGCCCAAGCACCGTGCCTTGTTAAGTACTTGGAGTCCGCATATGCTGAGTCCAATATGTCATCAACCACCACACCATGGTCGGACTTCTCCGCAGCCAAATATATACGTTACATTCAAGCACTAAACGCCAAAGCCAATTCAAAGACTTGCAAATACTTAATTACCAATAGCTTTCTTCGCTATTGCACAACTGAATAATTCTTTTTAAGTAAGTACGATAGAACTTCCATAGTGCACAATGTTCCCAACTAAAGTGAATGAGTAAATAGGTATCCGTTTATCTGATTACTTGAAGAACTTGAAAAGAAACATAGCGTTTTTACTGCCTTTATCTTCTACATTCTCAGATATAAATTATCTTTTACTAGGAATTACAATTCTTATAATTTGATTTCGTTTATATTTAGGATTTTTCAGTTTTTCTAAATTTAATATCAATAGATGAGAAGTAAGTCAATTTGAATATAACTTTCTCGGTTAAAAGTTGCTAATTACTAATGTAAAACATGCATACCGTCACCAAATTAATTTAAACGGTTACTTGTTTATTACTCACATTACTTATTTAGAGATATTTTTACATAAACATGTATAAAGCGGAGGAACGAGAACGGCATCCAAGGAATTGATAATCTATTTTATTATACAAAGTGTGTAGTCTACGTTCAATTTTATAATTCTGTAATAATAGAACTTTATCATATCAGCATGCACTTACCACCAAGTACAGCTGAAAGATAAGAAAGAAAAACGTATTACAATAGTTTAGCTGGCAATAAAGATTATCTGCATTAACCATGATAGGCGTCAAAATTATATCACATTTGCAACTACACACAAAGATTCATCGCTCCAGAAGCTAATGATATGACAGAAATATAGATGTTACGGAAAGAAATTAACAAGTATCGAAAAATATGCGGCATTTACCTGAAATAAAACATTATTATCGCAAGCTCACTTACAACGCTACTTCACAGTAATTGAATATAGTAATACAGCCAGTTATAAAATCAAATAAACGTTATAGAAGCAAATATATAATAAATATCGAATTGCTTGTGGATCTAAAGAAATTTCGTTACAGAAGAAAAAGAAACTGTTCGACGTTCGATACAATATAATTATGCATTGCTCTATACTAAACACCCGTGGCTAAATTTCAAATACCTCATGGCTGTATTCAATGCTCTGTTTCGTTTCGATTTATCTCCTTTCCCCTATTCTTGTACGAGAACAATCGAAGATTAATTCCTCCGGTATACTAAGTATAATTAAAAACGAGAAAACGAAGCACATATACGCTCTCTAAAAATACTTATTCTCATATCTTATCAATGATGCATCTTCCAATGAAAGAAACAAATCATTAAAGAGGCCATGAAAGTGATCTGGCTGAAATTCGATCGTGAGACTTTAAAAAATGGGAAACGCGAAGTTCGCGATCATCTTTTCGAGCGTAATCACGTATTTTACCTTCGTGACAGCTTGCAGGAACGCAGCTTTGCCCACTTTCTGCCGTTGTTTCGACATCACGACTTCCATCCTTCTCTTCTCGTTTTCTATGTGACGTCGTTTCTCCTCCAACTTCAATCTAATATTATTCAGTTGTGAGGCCATAATCGTGTTACCTCCGTTCTCGTCTGCTAGCACGATTACATCGTTTATTCCATTAATATAGGAGGAACTATCTAAGCCACGCGCTTCTTTAAATAATAAATACATACCAACAGAATGTTGTTCCATCTGTTGAGATTGCTGGTTGCTCTGTTGCTGCCACGTGGTCGTATTCGGTAACGTGGCGAACGTCGTTTTCTTCTCACCATTCCTATTACCATTGGTCTGACCAAGTTTCTTATTCGACAGATTCGACTTGCTGTCGTCGCGTTCTTGTTCCGTGTAGGTCAAGTTGATCCCTTTCTCGGAGCTTTGCCTGCTTAAATTCGCGAAGCTGGCTAACTTGGACGTATCCCCGTCCGAATTAACGTTCTCGCTGGAATGTAAAATTTGCTTGAGCGCGACGTTGTCCAAGCTAGAGTTTGAGGTCTGCCTTCTTAATCTCGGCGGTTCTTCCTTATCGTATCCGTTATCTGATAAAATATGCTGCACTCCGCTACCGTACACATCCTGAACGCTAGATCTTGCTGGTAGTGTCGGCTCTGTGGTGCTCCGTTTGCCAATGTGCGCGCCGACCTCCTTGTCTGGATTTCTGCCAAAGTTGTGTAAATTATCCTGCACAAGAAACATCCTCACTCGATCGTTCCTTTTTACTTCTTTTGAATCTGAATGATTGATATCACGTTGGCAGTGATCACTCACCTGAGATCCACCAAAGTTCTCAATGGTCAGCTGAGAGTCGTCCGAAACACTGTTACGCCTAGATCGTCGGCCAGCATACGAGCTTCTCCTCTGTTCTTCCCAATTGCTTGGCCGACCAGCGGCATCTACTCTAGTTATAGATTTCTCGTCTGCTACGGAGCTTAACGTAGGGATGCCTTTGCCACGGTGGACTACGAAACTTTCTTCGCTCCCTGCTCGTCTGCGAAACGATCATAAATCAGAGAGAGTAGAAAAGTGTTCAACACTTTGATCAGTGTTAGCTATTCACTGATTTCGTATCAAATGCTGATACAGGATAAATTATATTTGATTTATGATTACGTAGTTCTAAGTCTGAAGAAACGAAGCTACAGTGTGTTAGTGTTCGTATTAAACATTGTTAGAAATACGGTCTGCCTGTGTTCAATCGGATACAATCGGAATCCGACTGTGAATCAATATTACAAGGAAATGGATTAACAGTTGACTACTAAGAAACTTATGTATTCCGAAAGCGATAAATGTCGTTTGTCGTCCCATATTTTTTGCTAATCTTTATAACATTACGCTATAATCTCTTTACGACAGAGTCTAGCCTTTTCTGAAACTAGAAGAATAAAGATCTGTTTTGCATTTGAGTACGTTTCAATCGAGAATATTTTAACCGGATACGAACGTGTTCTAAATTGTTTTCGAATCGTCATACGAAGAGTAGAATGTTAAGAATTGTTAAGATTACTTTCGAAATAGGTATAGAAATGAAGCGTGAAAACCTACCTGTCGTCGTGAGAATAATTTTCGGCAGTTTGTTGCAGTGATTGTGACTTCTTGACAGAGGAGGATGACGGTGCTTTTGCAACTAGAAAATAATTCAATGCTATAGCGATCGCTTACGTATGTACCTAAATGATATCAATATCTAAATCAATAATCACTCCTGACGTGTAGGACAATAGAAGTTCAGAAGGATCCTTTAATCGGTGTGAAAACATTAAGTTGCATCATGATACACCGAATGAAACTCGTGTGCGAAATTTCTATACACTGTCCGGCAACATTGTCCAACATCGGCGATCGGGCACCGATCGTACTGTCGCTGCAAGAAAATCGATCGTAATAAATAAATGGTGATCGCGTTGCGATGAAAATTTGTCGCCGGACTGTAGAAATTTCGGGGCACACGAGTTTCAGAAACCAATATGTCTATTGAACAAAAGCTAATGTTATCATACACTGGAAAAATATACACTCGTCAGATGGGTAAAACAGTTAATTGGAGCTAACAGACTAATCTCTAGCTGTGTCTAATCGTCGTGGTAATGTGTCACACAAAAAGAAAGTCGACCAAACCCATTCAAAACGAACGAAACAAGGGGCAGAAATAAAAATAGGTACAGGGATCACCGAGCAGACACAGAAATACAAAACACGCAATAACGTAGACGATGTACGTTGCAAAACAAGTATACCAACTTAATATGGAGTGGATATATTAATGAATCGTTGAGATTTCTTCCTGTATCAGTCAATATGGTATAAGACAAATAGGAGGCATCATGCAGAACGAAAGGAACGGAAAGCTAACGACAACGCAAGCGGCAACCAAACGATGAGAATGAACGTTTGTTAATACTTTTTTTTTTTTTTTTTAATCACAAAAATGCGCAAACACGTATTCTTCATGCAGTCCTAATAGTTAGAAGATCGCTACTCCATCATGGCATTAAATGGTACGCAAATAATACGATTAGTAAGAAGCAGAGTGCGCCTAGTAAGTTATCTGCGCTTTGTTACATAGCTAAATCTAAACATCTGGCCACGTTTTAAATGCAGAACGCATTTTTCATTCGCTTGTTTTTGCTTATTTTTCTTTTCTCTCTCTTCCCTCTGTCTCTTTTTTTTAAATTAATTATTATTAGTAGTAGTAGTATTCTTTTACACGTGATAAAAATATGAACACATTTTGAAACAACTCGTTCGATCGTTCCTGAGTCGAAGTACGTATTTTACTTTCAGCTTGTTTCAGTTAACGTCCTTCTTATGCGTAGAATACAGATACGCGATAATATTGTTACTACAACGATGACAAATCCGTCAATGGAACAAAAATCGAGACTTACTGTGCGATCTTGGAGAAAAGATTAGACACGTAAAAAGATCGTGGATATCGTTTCATCGTTCCCGAAATCATTAGGAAACCAGTTATTAAGAAAAGTAACTCTACCGTACAATACCTGCGCGAAGATTGAAATACGATTCTTTATATGATCTACGACTTAGACGTCAATTAACGACGTCGAGTTTAATCTATTACGTTGTTCGAAAAGTTCGTAGCGTTTCTGGTAATCGATATGAAATTCAGCTGTTCTCCGCGAGATCAGAAGAGAATTTTATGATAAACTTTTCTTAAATAACGTAATGAATTGAACGAAATATCGTTCGTAGTACGTTAAATATAACGATCAAAGGGAACGATCAATTTATTGGGAAATTTATTTCGAAATGATCAATAGAGAAAGCTTTTCTGTTCGATAAAACAACGTTGAATCTACTTGTGGGGATTACTATTACAGCAACAGTTATTTAAGAGAATTCATTGCTAAGAAAAATAAAAAGTTTAAGAACAAATATTCGCGATGTTATCCACTAAAAAATCCCCACTTCCTCCCTTTGAATATGCTACAAATTTGTCGAACAACTCAATGGTATAATAATTTGATTCTAGAGAAATTAGTTCAATTTATCATTAACTATGAGTCCTTATACTTTAATCGTCAAAATCATTTTAACAATAATATCCCTTTGTGCATTGATAATTACATTTGTTTCCTCTATATACAGAGTGTTTCAGGTTTCTTCGATGAGATACAAACATAGACTAGCAATTACTTGATCGAACAAGTTCTAGCAAGAATACAAAATAATGATATTCTAATGATAGAATATTCTTATTTCTATCGATAGAACGTGGTATAGTTTAACAGAGAAAACCTGAATCCGCTCAGTATAGAAAATCTAGCTTTTATTCTAAAATTCGCGCACGTATTCACAGTACCTTTGTCACTCCTTACTCAAAGGAAAGGGAAAATGCGTCGCATTTAAAATGTAGTAAATCTAAAGAAGACCAAAAACAGAAAACCAATAAAGTTAAATTAAAACAGAACGAAATATTACAAAGTTGGAAAAAAAAAATAAAAATAAAATAAGAAGGAACCATCGAAGAACAAACGACAAACTCGACAGGTTGATGATCCCTCGGAAGACCTGAACCTTTTTCATACTCTTTCTCTTTGCGCTATTTTTCTTTTTTTGCGTTCGATTTTCTTTTTTTTTTTTTTCGTTCGAACCGACACGTCAGTCGGCGAAACGCGATTCAGAGAAGACCACCTAGTTTCATGATTTTTGGTTGTTTGGTAACGTGTGGGTACCTGTGAAGCCTGGCGCGGATACGGAGAGGTTGCTTCTCAGATCAGGTATCGGAGCTATAGACTGTGGCAGACTTCTTTTATGAGCTACGCCATGACTATTGCGCGGGCAGGCTGCACCCGTCACCGCACCGTATTCGTTCATTGGCAACCGGAAGTTGACGAAAGAAGAAGGCGAGGATAGCGTTGTTGTCAAGCATCAAGAAGGTTACGCCATAGAAATATATGGAAATATTACAGTTTTACATTAAGTGATATAATTACGTGGAGGATCGTCGCTGTTGATTTGTTCTTTCTTTCTTTTTTTCTTTTTCTTTTTTTTTCTCTTGCAATTGTTTCTCCATTCTTTAAAGTAAACTTTATTATTAATCGTGGAACAATATATAATTCGACTTAATTTTTGTCTTGCATATATCCGTCTAAAAAGATACAGATGCGTTTATTAGTCGCTGCTAAGGACCTGGATCTCGAGACTGGGAACGAGTGTGTGTACTGACACTGATAAAAAGCGTGATACCGTTCCAACTGCGAGCAATATTCCGTTTCGTTGATTTACGATTCGTCAGATAGTAACAGGATACGAAGTTGTATACAGATAGCGTGTGGGGTATTAGAAAAATTCTGTCGCACGTTGTTTTCCAGCATAGAACAGAACATCGAAACAGCAACGTGATATACTTGTTACAACTTATTGAAAATAACTCTTGGCTCTTTAGAATAATCATATAGACGTGTACGTGTGTACGCGCGAGAGTCTAGATTTTGTTTCTTCAAAATTAATAATAATTTAGTAACTCTTAGTAATCTTAACTCGAAGAAATGAATTAAGATCACTGTATCGTTCGTTACTTAACCACGCGTACAGAAAGAAGCATAAATCATCTATCTTTAGCACCAAAGATAGTTGGTTTATTTCTTCCAGTCCGCTCACTGATAAAACTTTCAAACTTTTCGTCGGTAGCGTAGAATGAATTACACGAAGCTTTTACACGCTTCGTGCGTGCTTATCGAACATAGTTATCAGACAAAACTTTGCTAAGACGTTTTCTTAACCTTATGATACGTGCGTAACAAATTTTGTACAAATATACAAGTACAGATTGCTCGCAACAGAAGCGGAATTCCATGGAAAAAAAGTATAATTAAAAATAAATTATAGAACGGGTAAGTCCAATACAGAATGTACGCAGCCTTCACCAATCACATTAATCCGATACCAAAATTCATTAGCCCTTCCTGATCAAAGGATGCGTTCATAGTGTCGAACAAGTCTCTCCAATGCTTTTTATTCGGGAATCGCCATTCTCGTCTTGAATACTTTACGTACCATCTAAGAACTGCATCGCCCTTTCCTCGCCTGGATAACGTACACATTTCGCCGGATGAATTTCCAATACGTTGTACATGTCCGCCAAGAAAACGACTAAATTTTGCTTCATGCACCTGGTATAGAAAAACGAAATATTTAAATGACAACACCTGAGAGACTTTGATGTATGTGCTAGTCGTTCCTAACAACGCTTGAGTAAACCACGTTTCACGATGCTAATCAAAATTAACATTTCTAAGTTTTTCTACGGAGAAAGTTCAATTGAAAGAATTTGATCGATATAAAGTTCGTGTAGAACGATGAAATTGAACTTCATTCAAGCATTAGGTAAATTTTCACGAAAAAAAAGGGAGTCACCTTCGATTTGCATAATTTTTTAATATGCTGTCGCAAGTCATTCTGTGTAGTATCGTGAGAGTTTTATTTGGGTGAGACCGTTTATTAAAAAGTTATTTTCAAAACAATTTATATTCTAGGGGGGATGCTTTTACTTATCGATACCACTCCATCAAAATACAAAATAATTTTACTTTCTTTTATAAATAAACAATTTGTAATAAAACTCTTTTTTAGAACAACTTTTTAACAGACGGCGATCCCCAAAACTTTCGCAACGCTGCTTAGAGCAATGACCCTAAGAACATATTAGAAAAATGATCGAAATCGAAGGTCCTCTTGTAAATAATTATCATATATTACAAAGAAGATTAAGCACATTAATATTACTGGCTGCAGGAAAATTGATTTCCTTTCGATGGATCTAACATTCTTCCGAAAGAATACCAAGCTAATTGATAGAACGAGTTACCATTGAGAAACCTATATTTTCCAGTTTGCATGTCAAGTTACTATAAAAAGCTCGAAAAGCTAAAGTAATAAAAAGCAAAGTGAAAGTTAAAAATCTCACGACCTTCGATTAATCTGCGACCCTTACCCCCTCATATACGTCACGTCTTCGGGTAGCATATGAAAAATGGAATAGGGTAAGCATCGGTTACAAAACGCGTGGACCAGTGACAAGTTGTGCAGCGCGTCTGCGACCGACGGTCTCTTCGACACCCTGATGTCCATCCAATTGAGCTCGCCGGGGCAGTAGAAGGCCACAACGGCGGCAAGGCCGACACCATCGCATAACGATTGGAAGTCCTTGGCAGCTGGCAGTTCTGGCAGTCGCGTTTTATCACCGGCACCTTCCTCCGCCTGGATCTTGGCAATCAACGCGTTTGACGCGTGGCTGATCCAGAGAAGAAGTCCTTTCTCGTGGTCCGCTGGCACATCCACCTCCGCCTGAGGGTCGAACCGCCGGATCGCCGAAACTACTCGATCTCCAGTCACTACTTCCTTCGCGTACAAGACCATCAGGCCCTCTATCACAGCCATATGCGCGGACTGCAAAGAGATATATGCGTGTCAGATTCTATCGTGAACAGAATATTTAATGGAAAGAAAATTTATTTGAAAGATTTTATAGCAGCTGCTATACTCTGTAATTTACGTAGATGTTAATACCAAGAGAAGGAGAGTGGAAAGGAAGCGAGAAGTAACAGGACCAAAGGGAGTACTGTGTGCAATATAAATCAGAGGACGGTATGAGTATGGTACGGAGGAATAAGTTACAAGGATTATTGTAAAGCAAGTCCATTGTGTGGCCTTCTGGCACCTGGAATTACAATAAATATCTATCTGTTTTATAGTAGTTGTAGAATAGTTTGTCTCCGGTCGGCCGGCCATAAGAGAAACTCGATTTACAATTATTTTCCCTGTTGCCTTGCGCTCAATTGGCATTTATTTTACCCTTCATAAATCTTTTATATTCAGATGCGTTGCGTGGTTACGTATGTATCTTATGTGATTTATTGTGCGTTCTTTAGGACAGCAAACTGATACGGTTTTAACAGAGATAGATCAATCAGAATTTTATTCATACGACATTGTAATTAGAGTTTTGTATGTTTAAAGATGGTATGGGGAACAAATTAGATTCTTTTGTTGAATATTCTTTATTTTCTGACGACTGAGATTTGGAGGGAAAGATCTACGCATAACTATCTATTTGATGTTTCATTCTCCAGATTATAATAGATTTAGTAATAATAATAACAGTAGATTTCTAAATAATTGAAAGTATATTTTTTCTTTGATTTATTCAAAGCTTGACAATTTATCGTACTTCCAGTTTTAATGTCGAATAAAAATTTCCTCCCTTAGACATTATCTTACAGTTTCGAAATTTTTTTCTCTAGTATTTTATACCAATACCATTTTCGTTGGCGTATCATTACGATCGTGTGTTTAGAGCGCGGTCGTAAAAGTGCAACCGAAAAAGTTTATTTCGTCTTACCATCTTGAGTGGTGAATTTTGAATGAGAATCGTTTCGGTGAGTTGAGTATTGTTTGGCTCCGCGAGGTAAACACCCTTTCTGGCCAGGGCTTGGAGAATACCGCAATGATTCTGATTGTGATAATTTGGATCCGAATAGATGTTCGCCAGCGCCAAACAGTATAGTTCCGCATTGGAAAGTGCGTGGACGATCTGCGGCTTCAGGTGTTCTTGGTTCTGAAACGAAACATTTTAATAAAGTTGTGCGAGTTGTCTATGAATGACAAACAACTTCAATAAATCTTGTCTCTTTATGAAAATTTCTTACGCAAAGGAAAAAGCACACCGTAGAATGTTCATCATAATTCTTACTAGATAAAACAAATCTCCTTATGAAGATATACGTTTGTACAAAAATCCGCAGTCTAATAATTATCGATTCAAACGTAGCCAATATTAAAAGACTAAAACAAGAATTTCAGACGCAATTTACTCAATTCTTATGAACCGTTTCCTATAAAAAAAAAAAAAAAGAAGAAAAAGAAAAACCCCCTTAAATTATAAAAAGGAAATAAAAGTTTCTAAGCAACAAAAATTGAAATTAAAAAAAGGAAAGGGAAGAAAGGAAGAAAATAGTGGCTGCAGAGAAATCAGGTTCGTGTCAAAGCAGATCTGCTCGTAGCGGCAGCTCGAAACACAATACCCTGTGTCGCATAGGTTGGCCGCAACCGCATAAGAATATCCGGCAGGCACGACGAGCAAATATTAGTATTCCGTAATTTCCGGCGCAGTGCGCGGAAATGCGAAGAACTCGAGACGATGCATCGTAGTAACGGAAATACACTGGTCGTCGCTATTGTTGCTGAACTATCGCGGAACAACACGCGCCACGCGTCTAACCAACCAGGATATCGCTTGTAAAAGAAGAAAGAAAACACGCAGAATGCAAGGGAAAGAAATTTGAATAATTTCCCTTGGAACGTGAAAATTCTGTTTGTTAAAGTATGAGATAAAGTTTATTAAAGAGTGAGATCGGAATATAAAAATTCGACATTTCTGATAAAGGTCGCGTACTTGTGGCTGTTTCTTGATATGCAGACATTGTCAAACTGCTCGATAACTTTTAACACGCAGCATAAATTTTAATTGTAGTTTTTGGTCTTGATAGGTTAATTGGATAATTAATTAACGATGTTACCATGAATACTTATCATTTCACGATAATCTCGGTTCACCTAGATTTCAAGATGCCCGCAAACTAGATCGCGAATATCCAGATACCTTTACTTGAATCGTCAACTCCAAGCGGACTTGAAGCGTCGCCGCGGAAACTCGTTTCTCTCTTTACGATTCTGCCTCGTACAGAAAAGAAATTGGAACAGAATTGATGTTTCGTCGGTCAGCGGAGCTTCGGTTCAGACAACTTTACGATAGGAACGTGAGGTTCTTGTGGTTTGTTCCAAGTTCCATATACGTACGGTACAGAAAAAGTTAATTCCTTTCAGACTGTTATTGCCTCTCGCTTTATGTGCCATACGAACGTGTTTTTTTTACTTTAAGTTACTTCTCGAAATATGGAAATAACACCGTGGTGTCAGGTTGAATACTCAACAGGGGAAGCATTAAGTATCGAATATTTAATTATTACGTTCGCAATAGTTTTATTTTATTCCTTTATCATTATTTCTTCATTAAGAGCTAATAAATAATTTATATTCGTTAAGAAGCACAAATATGATAATACAATTTGACATCTTAGATCTTTTGTGAGTTAGTCTTTTATAAAATTAATCACTTTTTACCATATTAAGATTCATTTAAAAAAAAAAACATAAAAAGCCCAAAAATTTGATATGTTAGATAATTTACTATACAAAGAATTACTATTAAAAAAAAAAATTATGCAACTATCTGACTTATTTTTAACGTTTAATGTAAATTATCTTGACTATTAAATTACGTATTAAAAATTTCTTTTAAAAAAAGTACATCAAACAGTAATTAAAAGATAAATGGTTTCTAAAGTATACCTAAATATATATATCCTAAGAATTTTATTTTTTCAATCTTTTCGTGCGACGCGTCTTACTGAAAAGAGGAAAACACGACATCATTTATCTAAAAGATAATTACCGCTATGATTTACGCTACATTAATTCCTTACGTAGGCACTTGAAATGACTGAAATAGCCCCCGCTGGCTCTATATATATATATAACGGCCAATTAAATCTGCTCTTGGTCCATAAAAAAAAAGTGGCTCGAAAAATCGATCGTAGTTACAAGTCTGTTGAAAACGAGCGAGCGAGGAAGTCACTGATCTGAAATAAGTAGAAAGTATTACGTACATTATTTTGCCAATCATTGCAACTTACGCAATCACTAACCCGAATCTACACTTGCCAGTACAATTTTACGAAGTTCGCTTTTTCCAACGGAAGGAACTCGCAAATCAGCTGTAACAAAAGATAAATCGGCGAGAGACAATAGGGAAGGAGAAAAAACGGAAGAACAATCGAAACGATCGATTATCAGATGCTCAGGCTCCGTTCGCACAGGTGAAGAAAGCCGCGACAACTACTCGTTGAAGATGAGCCAGACTCTGGTCTCTATTGTTTCTTCCAGAGACTCGTAATCATCGTCGGATTACACCTTTGACTTTAAAGGGAAAGCCGAGACTCGGCAACTGGTTATCCGAACGAACGAAAGTTCAAGTGTGAAAAGGATGCGACTAGCTTGCAGATGGTTCATAAGGAAGAATTATAAGGAAGAAAGAGGAGAGTTCTTGCCGGTTAATCAAGCGATACCGGAGAGATCGTGACTGGAGGCTGAAACATCTATTGTGGCTGAATTCATTATCCTGGAACAAAGAGTACCACGGCTCGAAAGTATTTGCTCTTGTTGATGGTTAACGTCTAAAAATGAGGATCATGTGCATTTTTTTATCAAATTAATTAAATATTGCTTTTACGTTGCAATTACGTGTTAGGGCAGGAACAGCAAACGAAGATGCGTCTTCTCCTTGTGCCGAACGTTTCTATGATTTAATGGCCAAAGAAATACGAAGTCCTCGGATATTCGAACGAACTGACAATTTCCTTAGTCTCTGTCTGAACAAATGAAATTTAATATCGTGGAACGTTCTCGCGTTAAAAATTCGTGTAGTTCAGTGGGCAAAAAATATGCGTTTCCCAGATATTAAAAGCGAACTGACGATTTCCTTGATCTCTATTTGAACAAATGAAATTTAATATCGCAGAAACGATTGCTCTATTACTCGGATGATCTATCGTACGAACATTTCTGTCTTCTTATTAGCTCGGATATAGGAGGCTCTAGCGCGCTTTCGAGTAGAACCGTTCGATAGCACTTTCCAAGTTCAAGGGTCTCACCTGGCGGCGCCGGAACACCTTGAACAGCTCCCTCTCGGTCGTGAATTTCGAGCGTCTCGAAACAAAGAATCGATAGCTAGCTATTAATTGATTCCGCTTAACGAAACGGCGATGGTCCTCGGCTAAATAATACATCCTGGGATCGAGTCGACAAGACACAAAAGAAACGTATAAATCAACGCGAACGCTCGTCACGGTACTTCCATGATTTACTGATCGCAGAGAAAGAGGTCGGCTGCGGACGATCGCGCGGTAATTCAATTGCCTTAACTGGATCAACCACACAACCGAAGCTTTCGTGCATGCATTGTACGTGGAATGCCAGATGTATTTGCGAAGTAACAGTGTAACGATCGATATCAGTTTGTTTACTTTTACGATACAAAGAATAATTACTCCAAGTGATTACCTATCCTTCGCGCTCTAACGTTATTACTAGTCTCGATATACAATTTTCCTCGATTGTTCGATTAAATTGTACTTCAAACTCGCCGTGATATTTATTATTCTTATGTAGGCTAATCCAGTAAGAATTAGAGTCGTGAGTATCTTTGGTATCGCGAGAGTAGGAGGAGAAGTTCTCGAACAAAAATTGTTTCATATTTTCTTGTTGAGATGGCTACATTTCGAATGGAGAATTATTTCCATACGACGTTGTGCCATGACGAACTATCTCGCAGTGATCGATAGGGGCGTTGTTCGTTTGACACGACGAAATATTTCGTCTTACATGGTGATTTGTACCTTTTTGTACGTTCCATGTTTCATGTAAAAATCTTTTGCGCCAACGGGAGATGAGATTATTTACATAAAAGAGAGGCACTTTCATGCGGAATTGAAAATATCTCGACGTTTGCAAAATTCGCAAAAACGGAGAATTCTTTGTTACGGCTAATATGCTCTCTCGTGTTTTTCTTCCGCGTTCGCCGCGTATTACACGGGTCCACTTTGTTCCTCATATCTAAGATAAGCAATCTCTCGTTATAACAGATATCCGTGTCATTTCCGAGAAATTTTCCCGAGATTTCACCGTTCATTATCGAAGTTCGGCGGAAGAATGCTTTTCACGGATTTTTATTAGCGTTTGCTGAGTAAAGCGCCCAACAACTTCGCGTATACCTTTCACGATGCCAGCAACGGTTTTCTCCGTCACGAAATAACGACGTGTGCCACAAAAGAGTTTGCAGTACACGTTAAAAATCGCGGAAGAAACCGAGCTACCGCCGTTGAGAACCGACATGCCCACCGGGTGTCCTCTCTGAGCTGTCGAAAGATACGCGGCACTTAGAAAAATTAGAATTTAACCGAAAACGACGATAGTTTAAGAAACAAGTAGCTAGACAGAGATCCTGTCTTCTATCAGCGAACACTGTTGTTTTAATTGAATGTTTCTGTCGAGAGTTCTTGTAAAGTTAATTAGACTCGAGCTAAGTGAGTTGAAAAAGTCCGTGGTAGAACCGAAGACAAACTTTTAGTAAAAAATACGTAGTTTGTGAGGTAATAATTACGCGAAGATAAAGGAGGGATCATTAATTACGTTGATCAGAAAATTCCAAGTTTAGATTAATTGGAGAAGTTGTAGCTGAAATTTTGAATAATCAATCTTTAACGTAATTGGTAAAAATATTTATATAGTTTGTGATCAACCGACTCTAAAATAATAGAAACGGAAGGGACCGTTTATTACGTCGATCAAAGGATGATAAGTTTAGATTAATTCGAAAAGTCGTATCTGATATTTCTAACAATTAATCTTCGACGTGATTCATTTATTTATTATTATTCGTTATTGCTTTTTAGTCAATCGACAATTTATTTCGACGCTGTAGAAATGTTCGGTTTCGTCGTTAAAATATTCTGCCTGTGTTTTAGGAACTCGATTCTTACAATCGGTATTCAATTTCTGTCCTGTCGTGATTCAAATTGGCGCTAATAAGAATCCGCGCGTCTCTGTATTGATTATACTGTCAACTGTGGCAGGTGTCTGCTAGAAAGTCAGCTCTACGTACCTCATTATCGATATAATACGGATCACGAAGGTTTTCTGGCACTCGGTTGTTGTACGCCTTCGACAAGAGCCATTTTACGGAGGCACGTTGTTTGGCCTGCAACAATGAAAAACAAGAGAAAATCAATAATTATCACTTGGAACGTTCGAGGTCGACGTTTATACTGTCGATAGGCAACGACGAACGAATGTAACAATAACGAAGTACGCGATCGCACTGTTTAGATTTTGTGTCGACTGACGATATTTTGTATTTCATTGTTATCTTCTCGATAATTTTTATTGAACAAAACTTGAAATATTTATAAACTAATAGTATGTATATATAATAATATAGAGGTATTTCATAAAAATAACAAATACGACGAGCGCTATTTCGCCGCTTGTTTTTCTTCGCAATCGATTAAGACAAGCGCTACCGTATTGTTCAGGACTTTTCGACTCTGTTTTCCAAAAACCTCTGGGACTCAAAGGGTTAATATTTTTCCATCTCAAAAACCATCGATCTAACTATAAACATATACACATGTACCGATTGATTTGACACGCTTGATCGAAGAAGATTAACATTATAAAAATGTAATAGCCGCAATAACAACGCGTTGTTCCTTCGTTTCCAAATTACATGTATTTTAATAATTTTTCCCACTTTTCCCAATCTCTAAATAAATAAAATAAGATTTGCAAATTACAGAAGAATATCTAAGAACATTTGCAACAAGATCTGATGCATTGCAGGTTATTCTATCTAAGGGTTTGTGTATCGTTTAAAACGTTTCTGTCTATGGCTGTGTAATATTATCTATAGATTACCGAGGATTAAAACATCTTCCTTGCAAGAAGGTTGTAAGGTTCAACGACTATCCAGCAGGTGGTACGCTTTCATCGCACTTTTATACCTTCGTGCCTCGTACACTTTCCTTCTAACAATAAGATAAGGCACTTCACCAACCACTCGAGACGCTTCTTCGCGCCTTATTGTATGGTAAATCTTCAAGCACCGCGCCCTTTTCGAGAATCGAGAGCTGCCTTAACGTGCCTGGTCCGACAGACAAATAATTTTTAAGGACAGCACATACATACGTAATATACTTTCAACGTGTCGCAGCCAAGCGAATGCCGCATAATTCGTCGATTCGTTTCAACGACGGATATATCCGCTGTGACAGGCAATTAATAGCGCTACTTTGGCAACGCAGTACGAGTTTGCAAATTTCCCGTTTTGCATAATTTCTATCGTCGTATCGAATACAAGGTAGGTGAAAAATTGAAATTTACAGATCCGTTACATAAAGCGAGGGTGAAAAATGGGCAAAAATGTTTGTCTGCTAGTCGACGCAGACTAAAATCAATGTGTTCGACGAGAAGGATAAAAATTTTTTCGCGCTTGTGAAAGATGCTTTAGCAGTCCTGGCCAAATGATCGTTTTCGATATTTCATTAAAAATTGTACATTCTTTATGTTATTTCCATTCTTCGTCTAACTTTACGTAAATTCTTGTATTATCCGATTAATCGATTTCTCGATTTTTATTAATATAACTATATCCGCTTCGCGATATCAGGATTAATTACGATTACAGCAACAATTACGTCATCCGTCAATTACAGAGACCGATACAATGGTACAATACAAGTATTTCGAGCGAGGAAGAGCGTCGATTTATAACATTGGGCGAGGCTCGGGAATGTGTGCAAGTTAAAGGGGTCAACGAAGTCCGGCCAATCATTGTTATCGACCCAGCACAGGCATTGTTAGTTATACAGTAGTCATCCTTCCTTTCGTGATAGACGACCCTGAACGGCGCCTTATGCCCCATTTCGTGCGCGGGATTCAACGGAAGCTGCTCCCGTTCCAGATCGTTCGTGAAAATCCCAAGGCGGTGGGAAATTGTTATTTTGTTCGGAATGTAACAGCGAGAAAGATGGCTCCTTGGAAGCAAATTCACCTCTGTTTTTATTACTTTGGTTTCTGGAATACCCATCACTAACGAGGGAAGATCATCCAACTCGCAGATTCGACAAATTATGGAACTTTGGGAATATGTAGACGATACATTGATATGTATTACGAAATTATTCTTCTTTTTTGCTATGCAAATTCACTCTAAGAGGGTGACATTGATCTCTGAAAATCCAGTTATTTTCGAATTTTGCGTTACAGTTTCCCTAAAACGTTGATAAACTTTTTTGTCAAATGACGGTCCTCATTAAAAGAGGTAATTTTTGACTGAGAACCTTTTTTTCTATCTTTTGTAGTTCGCGAGTTGAAAGGTAAAATCGGAAAATGGATTTTCAAGGGTCAATATCACCCTCTTTGAGTAAATTTGCGTAATAAAGATTGCGCGATACATATCTAGGTATCGTTTACATATTCTGAAAGTTCCATAGTTTTTCGAAGTTACAAATTGGGAATCTTACCTTTATTTATTTACTTTTATACTTGTATTTATTATATACGATATTTACACGTACATGGATATGTATATATATTCGTATTTATATTTATTTATTAATGATACTTTGCAAATTATTAGCGATTAAAATACGAGTTTAATAATTTGTCATTTGAATTGTCAATCCACTAGATAAGATTAAATCGTTATCTTTCTTCCTTAATTTATTTTTGCTAAATACATTCCAAGTCTGTACTTTCATTAAATATATACTCTAAATAATTAACAATCGATATAAAACAAATTACAATATAATTAATTTTACAGCATTCCAATTAGAACTGGTGAAACTTTTAATTAAGAAAAATCTCAATAATCAGACACGATTACGTTAGATTTTTCGAACCAAATGAATTGAGCCTTCGAACGAAAGACCCGACGTATCAAATGAATAGCAAATTTGATAATTACACGGAGATAAGTCTCGGTTTTAAGCAAACTGCGCGAAAGATAGCAAAAACAGGTCATAACCGTTTCGAGAAGATATCGAAATAGATTGAAAGAACCTGCCAAGTTTCAAACGAGCACGATATTCAATATACATCCTCTCTCGTCCTTTGGAACAAGTTTGAACGACGAAGGCTACCAGAATCGTGAAATATTCTCCTCCCAAAGGAATATGTTACGTTATGTACATTCATGACGGCTACTTTATGTTAGATTTGTTGTAGCTCGTATCTTTGATGCTTCAGATAATGCTGGAGAACAAGAAAAATACAGATAAAACATATAAACACGGTGGTCTTCTTTTTTTTTCAAATTATTAAGAAAATAGTTTTTCCATCGTGAAAGGGACAAATTGAATATTAAAAGATATAAATGATGTTGTGTAATAAATAAATTATCTAAATATAAGGAAAATTGCCTAAAACAATTTTTATCTAGCACGTTTTAATTCCTGTCGTTTAATTAAAAAAGAAACAATCTTCGATGCAGAAGTATCGCAGTGTATTCGGAAAAGGCACGTTAAAAGCTAAAGCAACTAATTACAAAATTGGAATCGCAAAATTGCACAATTTCTGCTGCATAACGATGACGATTCTTCGTTTACAATCTACCGGATGATCGCTTGCGGACGATATCTCTCGCACACTCATTCAACTTGACCAGTAATTTCAAGGAAGAGCGAGGAATGCAGAAACTCGGAGGCCTACAAAAGTCAGGAGTGGCCGTACGAAATAGTAATGGCACTTCTGCTATGCAAATGAATGTTGGACGAAGGAGTTTCTAATACCTTTTACAGAGACGATGACGTAGCATCGTAACCATTAGGAACTATCGATAAGAATAAATTCCTCTGACACAATATCCTTTTTATTGTCAGGATATGACTGTGTTTTTTAACTTAGTATCTTGCCCATTACGTTAATATGCAGAACCGAGGAAATAATTTTACGTAATTATTTTCGAATAATTAGAACTTCTGAAGATATCGCTTCTTTATCCACAATATTAAATATTTTTATTCACAGAGATATTATATATATACACTCCGTCCGCTATATAAATTACTGTTTATAATCTATATAAATTGTTTTATCTCGTACGTTTTATTCCATTTCAGATTTACCTGTTATCTGCGTAAATTACGTCTCCGCATGGATAAACGTCGGGTGAACTGTCTTCTACGATGTGGACTAGCAGGACAGCTGCTTATCTCACATCTAAATACACGCGTATGAATGTAATTGAGTACGAATACGAAAGCACATTAGGCTTACTACGATATACAGAGAATATTTAATATATCACATCCCCGTTACAAAATTGACGTACACGATATAAAGCAACGTTACAGTAGAATTATCAGCATGAGAAAATTCTTTTGAATTGTTTGCGTTAATAACTTAGAAGATAATAACGGAAATGATAGAAATAAGAATGATTAGCCCTTAGTAGCTTGAAACGATCCGAGTCTTACTACGTTTCGTTTTTTTAAAAAGGCATCGATCCAGTAATTCATTTGCCTCGTCAAAGTACGTAAAAGTGACACAATTAATTACGCGAAGCATCGTTGCTTTTATTTCGTAATATTCGCTTAATAACGTGGCTGGCACGATATTGCATTACGCTTGATTAAATGCACTTCAACCACGAACATCGAAGTATTTTTTGTACACGTTACGGTACCAAAGTAATCAATTGCTAACTTCTCTGCTAATTATTAGTGACGAAAGAATATCGATCGGCGTAATAATTTTCTTGAAGACAAAAAGAGTTCCATTATCGCTGATATAATTGCATCTCCATAGACTGAAGCGGTATCGAAGTCCTTGGCCTGACTGGTTTTCACTTTTCTTTCGAACAGCAGGACACAAACGCGAAGAATAACATGAGATCGACGTTTTTGCGATCATGCAACTTCGCGGTGGAAATAAACAAAGCAATAGCGTAAGTTTGTCTTTGATGTTCGAGTATTGATTGATCGAGTCGAATTATACGATATCACGCGATGCTTGTTAGTGTGTAACGCATCGTAACGCGTTAAATCAATCGGACAATCTGAACGAACAGATTTTACGGTGCCCTTAGACGTCAATAATACATATTGTCAATATTTCAAGATCCTCAACGAAAATGAAGTTTGTCAATAAATGCTGACGATATCGTATTGACAATACGTATTGATCCTTTTGGTTAAGAATCTTTAAATATTGACAAATATATATCGATAGCTGAGTGCACCCTTACACGTCTCTTTCGGAACGTCTGATCGAGACAAATTGTTGTTAACATTGAGTGTAAAGAAAAGTTAAAAAGAACGAAAGAAGAAATTATTCTCGTTTATTATGGTATATGTATTCTCCATGAAAATTCTCAATGAATCTCGAGATTCAAGAATAGCAAGAAACATTTGCTTTTGGTTTCCTAATGCAAGACTCGTCTTAACAAACGAAAATTGAAAAGACATACCGAACACAAATTAACGTAATTCGAAGCATACGTTAAACGTAAGTTAATCTATTTACGTTTCATTATAAATATCTTGTGTCTATTTTAACTAGTCTGCAATCTCGCTTATCGTAAAAGAGATATTTCTAGCCGACGGTAGATAATAATTTATCAATCATTCAAATAATAATATTTATTATCAATCAGATAATAATATTTATGAATCGTTGTTTTCAATCAAAATTGCGTGCAATCGAGAAAGGTGCGACACGATCCGCTAAGATACGAATAATTCTCGAAAAATTATCAATTTTATCTGGAACAGGGAATATACTAAATAAACCGTGAAAGTACATATCACCGACCGTAAACTCCCAGGAAATTCCCGCGAGATATCCCGCGGCGGGCGACAATTTCGATTACGAAACTTGATAGCAAAATGAAATCGTAAGATGCAATAATATAAGAATAGATAAATGGATGGTTAAACTTTTCCTAGTTTCTCTCTCTCTCTCTCTCTCTTTCTCTGTCGGTAATTATTGTTCAGATTAAAAGATTAATAATATCGATATCTAGATTAATTTTTATTTTCTCTTCGTTAATTCTATATATTTATTTCTTTATGCACTATGCATATACTTTTTTGTATATTTATTAAACAACTATATATTTATTTCTTATTTTATTTATTCCAATACACTACATACATACGTAAATTCAAAGTACACGATAAAATGAAGTTCTCCAAAATGTAGCAATCTAATCCACTGTGCAGGATTAATAAATCATGTATTTATAACTAAACGCCTGAAACAAGACAACAGTCTTTGCATCGGTTGCCCGGTTCAAGGATATTTTCGCTTAAATCTCTGACACCAAAGCCCGTGCAAAAATCAATCCTTATCCGGGAGAACGTAATTCCGCGTACGAATGAAAAATGCAACGAGGCAAGAAGCGAACGATCCTTGAAGCTTCGGCAGATCGCACGGCGAGCAAAACCTACGAAAGTGGGAAACACGGGGAGCAATAAAAAGAAATCCTTGAATGTCTACGTTAGCCAACGCGTTCTTCAAACGGGCACCTTGGTTCTGTTACACAACCGTGTCACATATAGGCATGGCTGTTCGAGTGGAATAACGATCTATATTCTGTACAATCTGCTCGAATAAATATTCGAGTCACAGGTCGTCATCAAACGGATCGTCGTCGATCGCGATCACGTAACTTCGTCGATATTTAATAGATAAGCTCGTAATTTTACAAAAACTCGAAGCTTCGTAACTTATAAATTGATCGTACGATGCGCGAGAGAGTTAAACAGCGGGGATTTCATGTAAAAGTCAGGTAAAGGCTGTCGACGTTGATGATCGACAAAAATTCCCTTTTTATTCTGTATTTATGTACTTTTAATATAAAGCTGATTACCGAGAGGAGAGCTCTTCGATATATCAACAGCTTGTTACTCCGGATAAAAAAGAAGGAAATTTCACGCTGAAACGTGTCTTTACGAAGCGATATACGTTAGCGATTAAGTTAAAATACGCGACGAAAGCTGACGGCTTATCGTTTATCTCAACATCGTTCGTGTACTCAATGACCTAATTTTGTCTTGCGTTTCCGCGTAATTAGTTTTAGAATCGAACTGCATTTCGTAATATTTAATATATCAACGAGAGTTATTTTCCTTCCGTTTCTTTCCATCGTTCCCTTTAATATTTTAATCGAATTTTCTTCTTCTTCCTCTAATTGCTGCAGTGCTCCTATAATCAGGACAGAAGCGATACGCATTTCTCGCTGCTGCAGTCTGTGAGATTCACATAATGTGACAAAACTCTGGCTGAACTAGTTCTATGTTGGAATTTTAGTAAACTGCTGTTCAAAGTAAATGATGATCCGTAGTTTACAAAACTCGTTTCCTTTATAACCATAATTTGAACTTTGAGAATTAAAATTGAGAATTAAATACTAAATTTCAATGAAAACATTGAAACAATATGGGACAAGGTTTAATTTCCTTTCTTTACTAAACTAGTACAAAGTATTGCAAATTTTAATGTAATAAAAGAAAATAATAATAAAATAAAAACAGAACCATAAACACATAATTTAATGTACTAGCAATAATCTCATAAATTTCAATGAAAACATTGAAACAATATAGGATAAGGTTTAATTTCCTTTCTTTACTAAACTATTACACAGTATTGCAAATTTTAATGTAATAAAAAAAAATAATAATAAAATAAAAACAGACCTATAAACATATAATTTAATGTACTAGCAATAATCTTTATAATTATCATATTCTACTATTTACCACAATTATATCTACCATGTTATATTTACAATTATATTTATCCTGTTTACTAATCACTTTACCATTCCGTTATCTATTATCATATTTATAATGATACACGTAACTTTCACGGAAGATACAAAAATAAAAATTGAACATATGATCGGTTCGATACATTGTTGAACACTCGGCATGTATACGTACACCGTTTTCGGTGTTCGTATTAATTCTACTCGAAAGATGAGGATGCAATATATAACCAGACTTTCTAAGTAAGAAGACTGATCTCGTGCAACATTAAATTCTTTCCACATAAGGATGTGTTGTAATTTGTTGCAGCAAAATTACACGAAAGTATTCCTACAGCGTACGTATACAATTAATAGTAATTGCCCGACTTTTCTAGGCGAACGTATATATATATCATGATGCGTACCATATAATAGCACGATGAAAGCTATCAGAAACATTACCAACCTTCCGAACAGTCCGAACATAGAATGCTCCCATAAAATGAAAAAAAGCTCGAGCTTTCCAAGTAAGTTGGCCGGTAGCGAGTAGTAGAAAAATATTTTTCCTCGGGGCGATGGAAGCGGTAGCAACGGATGTTTGCTACGCTCGTGCATTCGTTGCGAGTTGCACGTGCTCCGCACAGAAGCATTAACGCGCGGAGAAAACGGGCACGCGAGCGCGCGCGCCACGTTTACGCTCGTCTATAAAAAGAAGCCATGTCATCGCTAACAACTAGTTGTCATACGACATCGAGCATAGCGTTACAGGCTGCAAAAAGAGAGAAGGAAAGAGAGAGAAAGAGAGAGGTTCGATCGAATTCATCGAGACACCGGTTTCGATCCAACGATCCGCGCGACGAAGAAATCACAAGACTATGTCACGACGCATCGTTAGACTCTGTTGTACTCAATCGAGCTTGGACTGCTAGAGACGTTTTTCTACTTGAAAATGCTCCTAAAGAGGGATTGTAGGATGATTTGGGGCGAACGAAGCTTACAATGAGAGAATCTATCGTACTATTCTTTTTCCCTTTCTCCTCGTTTTCGTTCTCCTTTTTTCCTTTCTATTTTTGGTTATAACAAGTTGGAGTTTTAGAAAATGTTGCTGCAACACTGATTTTTATTAATTCAATTTATGGCTCATACATACGTATTGGATACGCTAGATGACGATCCAAGCGTACGTTGAAATTACAAAAGTAGCTCTATTTTTTATGTGATTTGGAGCAGGTGAAATAGTTACGACAAATCGTAGAAATTCAACTAAAATAATAATAAGAAATCCTTGCCGGATATTGTATAATTCAAAATTTATTTAGTATCAAATTCGTGTTTCGATACGTGACACATTTACCATACACTTATCCACCATGCTAGTAGCATAGGAAATGTTCCGTGACCCATTGTACGTTGATCTTTAAACAGTTTAAAGTAAGTAGAAGAGAGGAAATGTTACTTAAACAGAGGAGAACGAGGTTTGTTATTTTACGCCACATTCGTGGAAAGCATTTAGAATTTACACTTTCTATACTCTTTAAATATTGTCACGCGTACAGTACTCACGTTTAATTGAGTGAAAATAAAGTATTCTGGAAAAAACATTATAGCAGAAACGAAGTTAATAAAATCATACTTCGTAAAATAGAAATGCGTACAATCTAACGCACATTGCATTTTGCATTTTGAATTCAGTTTTTGTTACCTCGATATCAACGATCGTGTCGTGTAGAATTTTGCTCGAAAATATCTTTTTGAAAAATAATTTCATAAATATAAAGCAAGATAGGCTACAGGACCCGACTTCCGAATGGGAAATGTTCACTTTGTACGCAAAATAATTGTACGCTAATCCTCTCAAATTGCATCCATCTCGAGCAAAGTATCTTAACTTAAACACTCAATTATACGCAAATAAAAGTCACGTTTGACAATTAAACAAAAATTCATTAAGAAGAAAAGCTCGCAACTTCTTGTTCCTCGAATAATTCGCGAAAAAAAATTCTTGTCGAAATGTTAAAAATCTGAATGTTAAAGAAATCCTGAGCGTGCCACGGACAAAGCAAAAATCGCATTGCACTGTAATCGTTCATCTTATCGAGACTTATGCCTATTACGATCTTTCTGGGCAGTTAATCACGACCTATCTAAATATGTACGTATTTCTATATCTTAATTTACTATGCAGATTACTATTATATATACTTCTACTTGTTAGTATTTGATATTTCATTCCTGTTCTGATTGGAAGAAGTATTGAGTTGGTAACACTTAGTTGGCAACCCAATAAAAACGAAAGCCGCTTTAAGTAAAAGCATCGGTCGGCTTTAATAATTTTGAAACTGAGGAAATTCTGTTGCAGAACCTGCCGGCTCTTTTATACAGATTCATGTCAAGATGCACTTTGTGAACGTTCAGCGACGACGGCACACCGAAGAGACGCATAGACGCACATATAATGGGGCTGTGACGAGAGTGCCAACATCCATTTTAATAATTTCGAAAAGGAGTAATTCGAAAGCGCGGCTTAATCTGCGAGACATCAGTAAAATTGCGAAACGTGCCCACCTTGACGCGGATTACGCCGACGTTAAAATCTCTGCCAAGTATACTGTAAACGCGTATACTTTAAAACTTTATATTCTTTAACACATGATACGGTAGGGTACGACCATACAGTAGCGCACTTATCTGTTTAAGACCTATGACCTAATGCCCATGTCGAGAAATAGGCGTGTTACGACTTAAAAATAACTTCCACGTTACCTCCTTAATGAGGTCACGTAATACCACGCAAACCGATTCTCTAAAACAAAACGTTCGACAATGAAGTTGCAATCGACACGTAGAAAGACAGAAATAACCGACATTTCACAATTTCCTCTATTATCGTTCTATGGAAATAAAAGGAGCGACAAAGTAGCTTTTAATACGCGTTACACGTATCGAGCACAATTGCGAAATAACGGCAAACATCGTATATTATTTATTATACGATGGATGATTTACGCAGCAAATTATTTTACATTCGAATGGAATTCGATTTGATCGGTTTTACTTTTTTTTTTCTTTAGTTTTTGGATAGTTTAACTTTTCGGAATTTCATCCCCACAGTGTTCCGGAAATTCAGACATTTTGAAGGAATTCAACGTCGGAGGCCACCCCTCGAGAAAAAAAGAAAGGAATTGAAAGGCTCTGTCACGTTGTTTGCACGAGCGCAGCCCTCCTGTTAGTCAATTCAGCGAAAACACGAAAGAGGTGGAGAAGAAACAAGAAGAAAGCGAAGAAAAAAGAGCCGGATGGGAAGGGTTGACAGAAAGAGCTTTTTTGCCGGGATGCTATCGTTCAATCAAACAAACGTCCGGCTTCCTGTCGTCGTCGCAATTCCGCTCTTTGTCCTGAAATTTCGCGCACGTCCGTTGAAGAAAAAGCTTCTCTACGCAAAAACATAACATCCGATCGACATGTTAACCCGCGACTGCACTCGAACCTCCCCGCTATCCACAAGATCTATGATCCGAATGTTCTACTATCCAAGAATTAAACGTTTTATTTTTATTAATTCCGTCCTTTTCTATTATACAGGGTGAGTAAATAAGAAGTACTGTCTATGGCTCTATGGAGAAAGGTTTTTAACGAATTATGCCGCACTTGAAAGAACTCGTCGAGTGGATGCAATTTTATTTTTTTATATCTTATATTTTCTGAGACATCAAGATGACCTCGCTACCTTTAATTATATTTTATCTCGTTACTCGATTCAACTGGACACTCTATACAAAAGAGTATTAACCTATTTATACCGGAGAGCCGTTAGTTCGACAGATATTTTATCTGTCTAATTTGTCAAATTTAACACATGGAAGAGAGCGCAAACACAAGGTTACCGTTTCACGTTTTTACCCGTCTTTCATACGTTAAATTTATACTTGCGCAAAAATCAATTCTGCTTCCGTAAGTCGAGATAAGTTTACGCGAATATGCTCCGGTCTCGAATGACCAAGTCGTAGGAGAAGGTTAAAGGACAAATTACGTAATCCACTCTAACGACACGAAACTTGTGGGTTTGGCTTTCAGATCATAGTAAGCTACGGTATACAACTAAGCGGCTTATTACGAATATGCACCATCCAAGTTCGAAAATGACGCTTACGCGAAAACAAGGTCGAATTGCTGCTTCGTCCTGCGTTCATTGTTGAACCGGGCTTGAAATTTGACGAGGTGCCCGGTATGTTGGGACCGTACGATCGTTTCACGGTTTTGCAAAGCTTCCGTTGCGTGGGCAAACACACGAAGATCGTGTGGGTTGGAAGTCCAAGTCTCGCCAACGCTAGTTTTGCTACGGTTTCCAAGGCTAAGCCGTGAGGGAGAAAAAAAAAAGCAGGCGAGAGAGCATGTACGAAGAAAGGCGACCAAACGAGCACTCAGAATTTTATGACATTGCAAACACGTGCGAGTAACTGAGAATTGCAATCTAAATTGCTCTTATAAACGATATTCAAGGAGAATTTTATGGCCAGAAGGAAGCCGGCGCGATTCTCGATAGATATAATGGAATAAGATATTATAGCAAGATGCGTACAGTGTTATTATTTATAAAGAGCAACGTTATACCGTGCATAGTTTATAAAATTTGCATTATGAGTGTAACAGATAAAATTCAATAGGCGAATAAAGTGTGGAAAAATGTTATTCCAACGTAACGAATACAGGTGATTGCATTGAATTAGCGTCTCTTTTACTATCAGAATCGTTTGGGTAAAATTGGAAAAGTGATTATTATAAATTACTCGTAACGAGTCGTAATCGTGAAACAAGAAGTTGCATAAATATTTTATAAAATATCTCTGCTGTTCGATACGAGATGATTTGAAAATTCATTTTGACTTTTTCCTTCTGTTCCGGATAACATCGTCCGATGCTAATTAGATAGACATTAATTAAACTAAATTACTCGTTTAAATGCGACTAGAATTTAAATCGACGTTTAATTGAAATCCAGACGTTTAAATTCGAATTGAATTCAAATTGGACATTACGGTAACAACTTTTGAATTTTATTCCTCTGGCATAACTGATTCAGTTCATAATTCATAAGAGTTCACATGTTCGTCAAAAATATCTTAATTAGTATCGAGTTACCACTTATATCAAGTCTGGTAATAAACAAACGATCGTTATTACACGGCTAATTTCTACTAACATCAAGCAGAATATCGCGTAACATTGTGTCAGTATCGTTTGAAGCAGTCTTTCTCGTAACATTTTATTCGCTATAATTATGATCGCGATACAAGTTCAAAGTCGAATGTAACAGGTTACGTTAATTCTACCCACAATGAGCCAATTTAAGGTAATACGATATCAACTACGTTTCATGAAAAATAATAAAAGTTTTGTCAAAAACTTCGCAAGTTTACGACGGATAAAAACATCAAAATAAAGTGTCTTAATAACGTAACGAGTCATATAAATTATCGCGTAAAATCGATGATAAACATGGTATGTTCTCTTCGTAATAATAACGAAACGTTGTAATTATTTTCCGTGAGACAAAATTATGTATTATCGTTCATTTACTTCATTAGCTATGTACGAAGACTGTTTCGAAATAATAAATAATTCATTATGACCGTAAGGTAGGTATTCTTACAGCTAATAATTATATCCTGCCCTTTGGATTAAACTTAATTAATGAAGTAGATTGCTAAATTAAATTGGACTAACATTAATTTAGTTACTTAGCTCGCCCCTTGTCAATTTTCATATTATAATTTGTATAATATAATTTATTACTTGTTCGTTAATTCAATCGTTAACTGTAATTCTTGTATGCGCGCAACATACATTACAAATTCAATTCCTCTCATCTAAATTCAATAATTCTGTAATTCTGAATACTACATATCCCCTCCCTCTCATCCGAGGCAACAACTCGGTTTAATCTGAAATAACGTCGTTCTCAGACAACGTTACTACCAATAAAAATACTCGAATACTCGTGCGTCTGGTGAAACGCAGCAATATATACGTTCTTACGTACACGTAGACATAAATGCGAATTCCTATCAAATTACGACCTTTACACATGGTAGCTGTTGCTTGAGAAACTTGTAATACTCTATTATGCAATATTAAGTTGCACCGTGAACGCACCGTTCCAAATAAACTCTCTCGAATCTGTCCGTTTACGACAAGCATGCAACTTATTTCCAGCTACGTTAAAATCAAAAGGTACATCATACAAGGTACAAATATGCCGCTGATAAAATCGATAACGTATCTTTAAGTTTGTCTACCGGAGAAGGCGAGCTAACTCGTTGCTCGTTTCACCATCGACTCTGGTAATATAAAAATAGCATAAGCAAATTCGTCACTCTAACGATTAACTAGATCAGCATCTGTAATAACAAGGAAATGAGAATGAATTTTACAACTACAGCCTATAAATTGGGATTGAAGCTTTCTGCCAGAGTATCACACGATCTCGATACATTACCATTTCACCATAGCGGTCAAAGATTGATCTAACGTCGGAGATGCAGCGTTAATAAAGTCAACTCTTATTCTTCGAGCCATTCACTTCCAACTCCATCGTGAATCAACAATAGCTGGAATAACACGAAACCTTTAAACCGACCAAATAACCTTCCTCGTATCCATCGCGTTTTTCCATCTTTCGTATCCATTAGCAGGCGATCGCTCCCTTCGTTCCAGCGCCTGGACGAGGAAAGATCAGCGGGAGGATCCTGCACTAGGAATCGCTGCCGGTTGGAAGAAAAACTTGGCCGCAAAAGAGCAAATCGGAGCACGAAACCGAGATTCTAGCCTCGGCTAGAAATTCCGAGTACGTTGACCGAGCACGCGAGCGCGCGCAACTTTCATGCCGCGCCATTGCTGTAGGTCAGTTACCTGTTTCTCGTTGGACGTTTAGCTAATGCACGCAGCTTCGTAATCCGAGGCTTCCCTCGTAACCGCGAAGATTAAAATTATGTACACCGTACGGCGGAAAAAGAGCGTTCCCTCGCTTAGGAACGTCTTACAATCGTTTGCCGATGTTGCCGGGGAAACAGGAAGCGTACGCGGTGCCCGGTTTCTTCTAACAATGTGGCACGCGTTTAAAAATAGACGAACCTTTGACGTAACATGTTCAGCATTTGGAATTCACGACTTAAGACAGACCGTTGAACGTTGAACGCGTTGAGAATTAGACAAGATTCCGGCTGTTTAGTTGGACAACTCTCACACTCGATCGTATCGTAGCTCGTGGCTCAAAATTTATGATACAGGCGAACCGAAGGCGGTTAATAACGAATGAAGATATGACGAAAATCGAGAGTAAAAGAATTGCGTTGACGGACCGCGAGAATTATTTTTTCCCAGAAGATCCACTTTGCAAACTTGCCCACTTGTTAATTATTACGAATACGTTAATAGCAACGACGCGATGTAACCAACGTTTTGTTAAAAAGGGAAGAAAATCGTATTGCACGGAAATCGAAGATGGTAGAGTATTTGTTCGGAAAATGACATGGACAGGACTCGTTTTTTTTATATAGGCTCTTATATGAGCCAAGATCGCGAGTCTATGAAAGAAACGATAACTACACAGCAATATTTGACCTTCTGGATTTCATAAAAATAAACGTAACTTCGCAATGAAGCTTCTGTAGCTTAAGAAATTGCGTAGCGAAATTGCGTTTTCAAATTTTTCATTTAAGAGAGAATGGTAGGCGATGGGAAGATCGGCGGGTCAGGGTTTGCCTGTTTAGAATCCTGGCAAAACCGGAAGAATTTGCTGAGCTTGCTTACAAACTGGTAATCGGTTCGTGGTTAACGGTAACGAGAGTCCTTTTCCAGTCACGGTAATTACTGTCTGTAGCTGGGCGAGCTGCATGCATCGGCAGATTCGTGGGCCAGCGTGGCCGATCGATCGGAACAATTAGTCGTAAGACGACATCCACCATGTTTATGGCTCAATAAATAAAATACATCAGTTTATCCGGCTCGTGTTTTATATTTTGTTTATGGAACAATAAAACCTCGGCCATGAGCAAAACGAACAATTCTTCGTAACTATAAAACACGAGCAGTTGAATCAGAGGAAAAAGAGGCGGAAGAACGACGATTAATCAAACGTAATTAAATAATAAAAAGTGGAGCTGCAATTATCGAGAAGACTGTAAATGATGGTTACACATACCGGGTGTATCATAACCTGTGGGATCCGCTTTAGAAGAGGATAGCAGGCATCGAGAAAGATTCATACGAAGATACGTCCTATCTGGCCTTGTTTCAAAGTTACAGCCATTTTTGTGCCTCGATAATCCGCAACTGTTTACCTTCGAAAAAACATGCTCGAAATGGCTGCCCTCGATCTGTATGCAACCTTGCAATCGCCGTATCAAAGAATTCATGGCTTTCAAAAATTCCAGGTGTACGTAGAATAATACAGACCGAGGGTACTCATTTCGAGCACCTTCTGAATGAACGTAAGCAGTTGCGGATTATCGAAACACAAAAATAGCTATGGAACAATATCAGATAGAACACACGTTTGTATGTACTTTTTCCATTGTTTTGTGTGTCCACTGTTGCAGTATTGTACGTGGCCCACTGTATGTATGTGCTTCGAGATATTAATTAGAAAATATAAATAAATGGATTCTCTGAGATAAATACAAAAAACTGAACTACCGGTGTCATTAAGTGTTATCAAACGAAACGGATGATTATTAACATTAAAACGATACACTTTTACGTATTTTTGTCGCGTCATAAATTTCACGAAAAACCTCGGTGCGTAACTTTTATAGGAGATGATTGATAATCGAAATAAATAACAATTATTCCCGACGTTTTTATTCGACTGATAATTTATTAGCGGCGATATATTTCACGTTCGTGTGAAAATAATAATTAAGATAAGGAATAAGAACGGAATATCTAATGTGAAACGTTAATTCGATAAAGTAAAACATTTCTTTTGATATACAGGAGAATATTAATGCGGGATTGTTTCCGCTGCACTGTGTCCCCTTAACGAATTTTTTTCCCCCGTTCAAAAGAAGGACAGGAAAAGAGAGGGGAAAAAAATTGAACGAACGCGTTCAAAAGTAAACGCGACTTTGCAATTTGCATACCTGTCGTGTTGCCAAAATCGATAGCCGACCAACGAAACCAAAGGACACGAAATCCCTGACGCTGCCACGCATCGCTCCTTTTACGTATCGTACACACAACGTTATCGAGAACAGAAAAAGACAACGACGTGGGCAGCTATACAGCCACTGAATATTAAACAATTTCATTCGAACGACAACTCACCATCGCTAAGCTGACACCGTTCGAGAAAAGGCGTTGCAGAGATTCCATTGTAATTGGAATGGACTGTGCTACACGAGATAATTAAAGATTAAGAAATTAGTTCGAACGAGCTAATTAATTACTTAATGCTATTATTATTAGTGTGCAGAAGTCTCGAACCATCTACGATAGCGAATTCATAATGTTAACTAATGATATTTTGGGGATATATTTCCACACGATGCTACGTAGAAACGATTGGTTGGATATTCCCTTTGTAAATTTATATTTATAGCGCGCAGTAACGTAATAAGCTTTCTTTAACGCGCAAACGATTATAATTAATTTTATAATTAAAAGTTATAAATTCACAATTAGAAACGTAAAAACTAAAAACAGAATTAAAGTATCCAGCGCCGATAAAAATAAAAGTATGAACTGCTTTTTAGAAACGCGAGTTGCTCATCTACCGTACACGTGTCTGACTTATTAATTTTAAAATGGTCCTTAAAATCAGCATCAGAACGAAACAGTGAAATTTTATTCAAATAATCGTCTTATCAAGACTTTCTCTAAATTACAAGTATAGACGTTAATTTATGTAAACTTATACATACTTACAATTAATCAGAAACTAACATTATTTAGAGAGGATAATTAGTAAAATAAATTTATCATTTCTCAACTTGCGAAACTCGTTCGAGTCCCGTTATTTTTCCTCTCTATAACGTACGTCCGTATACAAAGCAATACGATTTGAAAAGTCATACTTTCTACTGGTCAAATGTAGAGTAAAATAGTTGAACTGAATTCGTAATTCTTTTTTGTTACACTTTTTCGCACGTGTACGTACAACAATGCCAAACGTAATTACAATTCCGCGGTAAAATAAATTCCGGATACGTAGCTTAAAAATACATTTCCGCAGATCAAAGTGAAAAATATTTGCAATGTCGGGATAACGAGTAAATACCATTCCTGGATTCTTTCATTGCGACCTATTCGAAAGATAAACTATGTAATAAGGAAGAGAAACGGTTCGTGAAGCGCTTGTCACGCGACGTCTACCTTCACCGAACCACGAAACGCAGTTCGCTCCAGTTGTATCACTCATCCTATATCTTAAAGCGATAAATATTAACAATTTTATCTGTCATGTAACAAGCAGACACTTCAAATATTTTTTGCAGAGTTCGATCGTGTATCGAGACACTAGAAAATATCGCGTTTACAAAGAGTAAAACAATCCATAGATTTAAAAAGTAAGACATCGCTCGAGTCGAGTAACGACGAATAGCTTCAGATGTGAAGTACGTGGAGTATACGGAAGTATACAGAAGAGCAGCATAGAAAGTAGTACGTTCGATGAGTTTTATGTAAAAGAGAAAATTTCTTTGTTAAATATCGAGCAAAGAGACTTCGAATCCCTGCAAAGCTTGATAGCTGCCTAAAAAGAAGCATAAAACTACACTCAAGCGCGGAGAAAGTAGAACATGTTCTTTAAATTTTATGTAAAACAGCGATTAGCTACCTAGATAGCTTGTTTTTCAAATTAGGCGTAATCGTGTTTTCCACGTCCATGAAAATGAAAAAAGTTTCGATTTCAAGAAATACAAGATCGTTTCGCTACTTAACATTCCACCTTTTTGCACCTGAGTGTGTTTAACCTTATTAACCAGCGTATTATTCCTTTTAGAATCGTTCCATAACTGAGTTTCGTTTCACAAAAAAAAAAAAAAAAAAAGAAAAAGAAGAAAAAATGAAATATCTCGTTTCACCTTGTCGATTATCAGTTTATCACAGTATCTAGTACTTTTGACACGAGTACTTTTATATTTTCGTAAGATGCAGTACGAAATACGAGCATCGTGCTAGCTTCAGATTCAACAACACTGCGATATTCTACGGTAAGCAAAATAATTAATTTCGACGAAACAATAAAGAAAGAAAAACTGAAATTAACTCGCTGGTCAAAAGGTTAACCCTTTGCGGCCGTGTGCCAGATCAGATTCGACATTTCATTACGTCCGATTCTGTTCAGTTGCAAGAATATTCTACAAAATATATTCTCCCATGTACTGAACTATCTCATGCGCTGCACACGCACATACATGCGGATGATAACAAGACTTAACGAGGTGCTAAAACATCGTGTCAAAGATAGAGACACGCTTATGAACGTATACAATTTATGATAATTGCGTTAAATGAGCCGGTACGTTAACGTAAATTAAATATTAAATAACAACAGAGTAGACAAAATCGAAATTTTACAAAGTCGCGCACAGGAACGTCTCTATTCGATGGAAACGGATGGACGCGAACACTGGTGACAAAAATAGCATATATCTAAATAAAACATACAGTTAAATTATCACCTACGTTTGAAAGTACCCTATCCAGATACTTTCTCAAGTATCTTTCCAAAGACGAACCGGTTGGGATAAAATGTCGAATGCTGCTCGGACCGCAAAAGGTTGATCAGCCCATCTAGCAACAATTACCTTCCTTAAAACCGCATTTGCGCCAGAAAGTTGGTCCTCCGCCCGACTCTTCACCCATTCGAAAACGAGCAAATCGCAGAATCAGATGGAGCGCGCGGTACGCGACTCGACGTGAAAACGCTCCAAGCCATTCCAGAACCTCCATCACCACGGTGTTGCCGGTACACGCGACGCGCGCGAGGAACGATTTCTACCAAAAATTGCAGCGATCGACGGATTATCGCTCGAGATCGCCGTACCGATCGATCGGCGCACGAATGGCGAGGAGCAAAGATAAAACAAACAAAAAGTCTGGGCGGCAATCGGTTGCGTAACCGATCGATTTCTGAAACTGTAACGTGATTTGCCGAACGGGCAACTTTCCCGGAGGGTTCAACGTCCTTACCAAAACGAGTCTGAGTATCCAAATCATCCAGACGGAACAAGCTTGTTGCGCGCAAAAGTCTCCGGTGCTCCGGAAGCAGGCGGCTCGTTACTTTTCCGGAAACGCGTGCATCTTCGAGTTACCGGACGCGGAGGCGTCGCGTTTCCGTTTATGCTACGCGTTTATCGATCGGTTACACGTAACGGCGGACGAGGACGCGGGGTAGGTCGAAGAAAACGACGAAAACGGATGAAAGGGAGGAACTGGAGGCACGCGAGAAGACAGACGGCCGAAGGAGAGACCGGAGAACGACTGGTTGAGTTCCAACGAACGAGCCAACGAACGAGCCAACGAAAGAACTTCGCACTGTTTCGTATGTGGATCGCGATACACGCACCGATGACCACGTTAACTATTTAACGTGCGGTTGTTAAGCACATTACACAACGAAGACCGAGCAACGAATAGGTAGATCGGTGGCTGGATGAGCGCGAGCAACGTCGTTCCTATGGGTGAAAAACACCTTACAGTGTGTAAATACAGGGTGCGATTGTGCGGTGTGGCTATAGGTACGGCTAAGCGCGAGGTGATTGCTCGCGTAAACATAAAGGGAGAATCTATTCGATACGGAGCTTCTCTGTTCTCTCTGGCAATTCTTATTCGAGGAAATCGGTTTGAGGAAATCGTTAAGTACGCGTGAACTTGACTGAGAATTGATCGTTGTGCAACGCGTATATCAATTGGATATACGGAGTGTACGATTTTTATTTATCGTTGCAAATACATATCTCGGAAATACACCGGGTATACTGGTCTGTTTTTATGGTATAAATAATGGAATCACGAAGGTGCCAATTCAATTTTGTTATTCTTGATCAGCGTGGTATTTTCAGCCATAAAATCTTCGCCTCGTTCGTAACATTAATGACGAGCCACCCTGTAGAATAAAGTGCTGCAGGAAACTAGATACAAATACGAATTAAGGATAATCATAAGATAGCTTTCAACCTTAGAGTTTTCGTGGTAAAACAATTCGATTCGTTCGTGATTTATTAATCGTTTAACACGATCTTACGATTATACGAATAATTTTCATATATACTTGAAAGATATTCTAGAGATCGCTTAATTACGAGGCTAATTCGACATGTCAAAACAGGGGTGTAAATAAAATAATCAAATTACCATCACTGTATCGTAATCGTTTTACAGAATCGCTAATCGGGAATACAATTTCAATCTGGCACAGCATGCTCTGTGTCGGGGTTAAAGCGAAGCAGCGGTATAACACGTGCATGAAAATTGAATAGCATTGTTCGCAAAAGGCGCATCGACCGGCTGATCAAGGCTATTTTAACTTCCTAACGAGATTAGGGATACACACCTTCCCTGTGGAATTCTGATCAAACTACCGCTTCGGTTCAACAACCTCTATAACACGTTATAAATTTGTTTGATAAATCAGCGTTCGGTGTCTGAGACTAGAATTGAACAAATTCGATCATCTGGATACGCGGAATAAGATATTGAAATGATCTCTCACACACTTCATCGTTTTTGTAATAATTTTCGAGATACGAGAGATTGAAATACTCGGTGAAATCTGGAAATTAAGTTATAAGAAAAATATTCGAAGCAGAATGGTATTTCTCACTAACCACGAAAGAAGCGATTGTTTCTATGCAATTTCAAAAGTATAACCGTATATATGTCTGTTAATGAATTGAAAAGAAGAATCCTATAATCGATGGCGTCGAAAACGTAAGAAATTTTTCTAAAACAAGACTAAAATTACGTGTCCCTTACGTAATAAAAAAAAGTATATAAATCAGAAGCATATCCTTCATTAACAATAAATGAATTAATAACATTTGCTTAATCGTAGGTATAATACCACGATATTTTGCATTAAGTAAAATAAATCCTACTAGTTATTAATATTGAAACAATTGTAAGATAAGTTGATATAAAAATAATTTACTTCCTACTTGCAATAATAAAAAATATATTTGAATCGAAATGTCATCTTTCACTGACAATAAACGAGTCGATAACGTCTTCTTAACTTCAAATATTATATTGTTCTTCAGATAAGTTACATCGCTCGGTATGTTACATACCATAAAAGAACATAAAAATCTTTGAATCATCGCAATCGGAATGATAATACCGTTATCCCGTGCGAGATAAATCGCGTGGCACATGAAACGATGACTGGCGAACAAGGCGTATAAGTGTTGAGAATCGTATACGCCAGGCGCATAACTTGCAACGTGAGCCATGTATCGGTTCTCCAGAAGAGAATCGCGTGTGCCGATGCGTTTCACGTCCGATTAACGCGCATAAGCTGTAAAACTCGGCATCTGGCCGTCGACTTTCTACTTTCCTCTCGTCGAATTACCGGCACACTGATGGGTGGCCCACCGGTTTGGTTCCCTGCGGCACCACTTCTCGTCGAACCGGTCACGACCAAACCAATAACCGAATTGCAACGAAAGTGCTTCCAGTGATTTTCGCGCAGGATCGAGGACGAACGAAAGGTAAATATCGCTTTTCATCGTGCTCGAAAATAAAACGTGAAAGCGACTTATTGGGACAAGATGGTGCTCGTCTTGCAATATTCGATCTTCTACCGGTGATTGATTTCTTTACTATATTTTAATTTCATTTTAATTTTCTTCTTTCTTTTCTTTTTTTTTAGGACCTGGGCTCTTTACACGTAAACCAATGCACGGTATGAAATAATTTCGGTATTGAGATTAATTTTGAAAATAGCACTAGCTGTAATGCTCTTATATAAAGTTTATGCGTAGATACATAAGCATTCGTATAATTTAGGGGCATGTACGTAAGTTTAAACCGTATTCAATGAGACTTTCTTACATCGTAATGGGGAATCGACGAATGTATTCGATTTATCTTGTTTGATGTCAGGGAAAGTTGTCTATTTTTCCTTTTGTCTTCTCCGAGAATTTTTATAGATTCGTATTATTTTGATTTCAAATCTGTGTCGTATGGATCTTATCAACCCTTTAAATATGGCTAGCGTCGATAGACGACGAATTGTAAATTTTGTAAATCATACATTTTTAGTTTTAATTACGTTTGTGGAAATTATCGACGAATCTATTTTATGATTATTTTACTATACGAACAGTTATAATTTTCTGTTTATCGCGTATTATTTTTCTACGAAATAAATATTTGTATTTGCGTGTAGGCGTTTCTGAAAAACAAGTCCATTTGTTCACATGCATTATATTGTATTATAACGATATCATATTTAGCTTCCCACCTGTTTTCTTCTCTTTTTACTTTTGAAGAAAATTATTTATGAAAATGCACTGATATTTAAACGATTAATGAAACTACGTTTCATAATTTTACTTAAGTATATCAGAGTGAAATTAGTATTGTCCATAATTTCTGCGTCGATAAACGTTGACGAAAATTAAATGCTTTAAGTTGCCTGTTAAAATTGAACTCAATTTTCGGAACTAATTTTAAACAAAGCCTCGATTACCACAAATTTTATCTTAAACATAATTTGTATTCCAAATAGTATAATTATGATTTGACATAATACTATATCTTTAGTATTAATAACATATTTCCTACAATTTAGTACTGGTATAGTTTGCTATAGCATTTAAGAGTACGTTCTAAAATTCAGCGGAAGTTTGCGAATTCATTAATTAAAGACTGTTCTTTTTCGTTGATTTTTAAGAATGACTTTTAAGATAACGAATTCCAAGAGAAGGCTAAAAATCGATGTAAAAGAAACAAAAAAGAAAGGAGCGATCGCGAACAAATGGCCGGAAATTCTAACTGATCGTATCTATGATTCTTGTTCTCCTTCTTCGTTCGATGCAATGATCGTTTCGAGTCAGCACTGTCTGACCATGGCTAGCTCTTCGTTAATTACAACGGGTTAATGACCGACGATTTCATACTCCACGGTAAGGAAGTGTGTCTTCTGGATGTCTTAATACGTCCGTAACTTCTTGGATATTCGATGTTTCGTTAAAAGCAGAGTGCAAAAGCTTTTACAAAAACTTGTCGAACAGGTGTAATAGCACTTCGTTTGTGAAAATAATTGCGAGCATCCGATTAACAACTGTTCGAACAAATATGGCCTACCTATTACAACGTACTTAATTATTATTTCATACCTATTTACTCGAATATGAACATTTACATAGAATTTATCTTCTTTCGTTCTATCGTTTATTCGTTCATTTTCTTAAATAATAAGAATGTTCTTGGTTTTTTGGTTTCACGCAGGAATCGAGGACGCTAGAGTCCCCACCGTTTTGCAACTTCAGCTGCGACACGCTGCACTGCAGCAAGTGCCTCGATTGCAGCGTCTATAGTCCGCGTCCTTAACGTAACAAAGGAGAATGTTAAAAAAATGGCCATTTTTCTATCTTCTTGCGAACGAAAAATTCTAGGAAAGCATTGAAGAACGTGTCTCAAAGAACGATACACGTTACTAGCATACTGGCGTAGCTACGATAACTTACGTTATCTGAAATGTGATGGGGAAGTTGAAAAGAATGAGAGCAAAGCTGAAAAAGTGGCAGCGATCTAACTTATCTATGCGTTACACTTAATCTTCGTTTCCTTCAAATTCTGAACCAGTTACAGAATAATTTTCATCTATCTCGACATGATAATTTTTCGGAAATTCGATTGATAAATCAATGGATTTTCGAAATCCAGCAAATATGAAGTACCTTCTATTCGTTGCTACGTGAGAAGAATATTATGGTACGTACGTACCGCGAATTTGGCCGATTCCAAACTTCGATTGATTCACCAGCAGAATTTCTAAAGAATTATTTCCTAGATGGATCGATAGCCAAGAAAGATGAAGGTTAAAGCGTAACGCTTGGGTAAGTTCGATCGTTGTCACTTTTTCTCGGCTTTGCACTCGTTTCTTTCAACTTTCCCATCACGTTCCAGACTAAATGCTAATCACGTTGCAACTTGAGAGATGCTCTTAAACGTCCTCACGAATTTTCAAGAAAACTGGTACTATCCTCGTTCGCAAGGAGATTCAAAATTGCCCGCTTCTCAACACCCTCGTTTTCTCGTATCCTCAGAGGTTAAATACAGAAGTCGTACAAAGTCTTCGAATGATTTGCTTCGTGGTTCCTTCGGAAGAAACTCGCGGCCTGTCTCGGCGTTTCGTAAAGCGCTGCGACTCTTTCAGATCATCGAGATCCCGCGCTAGTAACACTGCGCGATTTGGCAGCTTCGCGCTTCCAACAACGCAATCAGCCGCTTCTTGGCGCGTTACATCATTAGAGATACATATAAACCTGCGAGATCGCACAGCATCGACCGAGAATGACGTAAAATCGCAACCAGTCGCGTCGCTCGTCCGCATCGCACCTTACATGGTCAAGATCTTAGGCCTATTCGAACACAGGAACGATTTTCTCTACTTTCTATAGCCGATATATATCCCCGTCGATGAGTCAATAACCTGAATTGCATCATTGCAAAATGCAACTGCACATGGCGCGTGTGCAACCGCACTTACGATCAACCACGAATCACGAACACGAGCGCTGCTCTGGCTTGCTTGGTGCACGTGCGCGCACGCGTGCACGCGACACGCATCGTAATATGCATATCGCGCGTTTATACGTATACGGATCGGTCACGCTGCCATGGGATAACTTCCTTTGTTGGTTAGACACGCGTTAAACTAAGCAGCTACGTACTCCATTTAGAAGGTAAAACGAGGGACGATTAACGGGCAAGGAGAAACTGCGTACATCTGGCTTCCATAATTAATGAAAACGGTGAATCTGGCGTGAAGATGCGACACCAGATACCGAGGATGCCATTGAGGCGATGCAATCTCGCGATTATCCGCTGTTGGACGACTATGGATCGAAAGCTGGAAGGGAAGCGAGCGATTCAGTAACCGGCGGAAACTCGGTGATTACGAAGGTGTATTTGTAGTACCTAAAACAGGCTGCTCTCTCGATCGATCAGACCGCAAAGTGGATGCTCGCGTTTTCGCCTGACATGGCTCTGGTTCGAGATTTGTTTCGTCGTTGATAATAACCGGTAGATGTTTCTCGACGGAATTTTTTGTAGGTTTTGGGAAGTTGGTTGAAGAACGTGCGGTGCTTATCAAAACGAGGAAAAATGTCATGAACATTAGTCTGGACGTTATTAGTCTAGAAATTATTACCCACTTGGGAATGCTATGTGACAAGTAGACTGCGGACTTTTATACGTTCTTATATCTTTATGATCGTAACTACAGAAATGGAACTTGAAGATTGAAGTTCGCTTCAAATAACACAATACTGCTCTGGATATTTTATATACTTTATGATAATATTATTTGTACGAAGAATGTCTGTTATTGTCAAATAAATTGGTGCAGTGCAAGATCCCCAACTATCAAATTGGTCGAATCAAATTGAAAACTTGTTACTGTCAATATCGTATTATATCTTGACAATAATTGAGTAAATTATTGAAAGTGAAATCGTAGATAGTCGTCTTGGTTCACTAGCGCGACATGCTGGTTTGCACCTGTACTCGTTACAGTACTCGTTTAGCTAAAAGGGAACATGATTTTGGCTCCGTTTTGTCTTGGTTCCGACGCGAATAGAAACCGAGAGTTCTCTCTCCCCTTGTGACCGCGTCAAGTGCTGTCTGGCAAGTCAGCTGGCACAACAGCGTACGCACAAAAACCAGTGCGTACGATGAGTCACCACGAACTTGCAGTAACGGCGACAGGCCACGCTTTTCGACCGACGTGTTTCAAACAAGGCGAAAGCTCAGCGACGGAAATGTTTTAATTCGCGGAAGAAGCAGAACGAACGGAGGGAGAGAAAGTCGAATTTCTGCGTACCATCGTTTGCTCTCGTTCAATGCAGCTTTGTGAAACGCTTTCGTTACCGTAAACAAGGTGAGATGGTAGGAACACAGCGAGACGAATATCCAGTTATTTTCAAATTGTATAGTTTCCTACTTTCCTCTGTTTCCTTCTCTATTCGGAAAGAAAAGTTCATTTACTTGCATTTTTCTTCTATTATTTTTAAACCACTTTAATTACCTTTACCGCAAAGAAACAGCGTAGAGTTACTTTAAGATATTGTTTTCTGGTGGTATTTTTTTAATTACATTTTTTACCTATTTTTCGGGTTGACCCGATTTTCAGACGAATCGCTCACTGTCTGTCACTAATTCCAACATCAAACTAATTTCAATTTAAATTCAATCAATTAGATCCAAATGAAAAGTCTGTGATTCGACTAAATAAAAATTAGAAAAGTCAAGGACTTTACAGAAAAATCGACAAATGACGTAATATATTTCAAACCAATATAAGTATCTTAATTTTTACGTTAAACAATAAAATATTCTAAAAACCTGTCAATGTTTCCCCAGATTACATTATATATTCACATGTCACGCTAAAAATTTTTAGTTTCATTGCTATCTTAATTAACGTTGATATTTCTTAGGTCGTATCGCAACTTAGTATTTAACGCAATGTTAAAAAAGATGGATCGATGAACGATCTAGTATAAATTACGTTATATGCCTTTCTCTTCTGCGACGGGAGCACGAACAGCAGGGTCTTTCCACTTTGCTGGAATATACCTATGCTGCGGTAAAAGCGATAACGATAAGCTCATGCAAATACTGTCGCCCGCAAATTGTGTCTTATTTCATTTTTGATAATGCTTCCTAGAAAGATAAGATAGGATTACTCGTAAGGCTATCGTTCAGCTTACGCACACATACGAATATTTATACTGGTACTTCTTCTAAGAAATAAAAACACCGTGTATAATGAAACAAATCGCGTTCCCAGTTTCTTACATAATCTAAAACAACGTGTCACTTATTTTCTTTTACATTGGGCTGGCAACTAAGTGATTGCGGATTTTATCAATACCACCTGATGACAAAAACCGCAATCACTTGGTTGCCAACCCAGTATATAATGTGTCACGTGAAAACAAATTATTTTCCTAATTTTCATACGTATTCTATCCGTCACAAAGGATTTGAAACTTGAGTACGGATATGCATACGTATTTCAATGATCTATTACATCAAATTTCTTAATTTTTACGCCTATTAATTCCCCTCCCTTCCAGTTACTCTATGCGTCACTATGATGCGGTTGGGTGGAGACAAGTCGTTTTACGTTTGGAAAAAATTGAATACAGGTAGGTAGTTGGCGATATTACGTAGAACTTGTAATTTAATCGATTTCCGATAAAAGAGTACTGCATTTTCCATTTTATTATTTCTTACTACTATCTAATTTTATCTTCTATTATTTTATTATATCCTTTAGTTATTTTCACACGATACGAGCCATTGGTATATTGTTATCGTCCTTTGTATCAAATGTCGATAGAAAAGACGGAAAAGGAATGCGATGAATCGATAGAAATAAGGAATCTTCTAATAATGGATATTGAGAAATACCCGGAAGCATCGAAAACATGTAGCATGAAGTAATCTTAGTAGATTCGGATAAAACATTTTAGATTAGAAACAACTGGTCTTTCTCTAAACGAGACGTTATATAGAAGTAGTATCTGCGAATCGAATTGCATGAATTTATTTCCGCCTCGAGATGGCTAGACTCGAGTTATCTCCGATGATACACGACCCTATCACACAAACGTCATTCGTTAAATAAATCTTGCGGTAACTGGTTTGATGGGATGAGCAATAGGTTGGTTTGATATGGAAGTTGCGATATCTACTACTGATTTTGTTTGATTTATTTAAAGTTGAAATGTAAGTCGTGAATATACCATATGGAAGAAAGCAAGAAAACTTGTTTTATTTAACGTTGCTTCACGCTATACTCTATGTTATACATACACGTGTGTTTTTAAATTTTCGCTTATGTATATAACGTGAAACTGAAGGACACATATGCGTATGTGTGAAAATAAAACACATGTGTTAATATGTTTGTAATGAAATAGTTAATTTAAATAACGTATCAACTTGCTTCTATCACACACGGCTGATAATTATCTCATATTTTCTCGTAATTGCTTGAAAGCATGAACGTGACATCGTAATTATTCAAAAGACGCTAATTATTCGTAAAAATGCTAGCTTTTCGGCCAGCTTATTTTAGAAACATCATAAACGCGCGCTTTTTTCCAAACGCTTCGTACAATTTTTCATGCGAGCTAAATAATTAAGAGACTAAAAAACCGACACGAACGATGGAATTTTATATCTGCAATTCGCGATTCGACGTTTCTGTTTCCACCGTGCTAGAAACGAAACAATTTGGCAGAGAGCAGCTCAATTCGAACTTTGACATAAAAATAGAAATTCAAAACTACGCATACGACGATTTAATAAAAATCGCAGCTACTTCTCAACGTGTGAATTCTAAGAACGATCCAGACAGAAACTTTACTTTTGAACAGCCCGATCAATCACAAGTGCGATAAACGTCGATCCTCTCTCGGGTCTAACGAGCAAATTAATTTGCGCAATACCGGAAACACGATCACGTAATCGAAACACAAGTCGTTGCGAACGTAGTGATCAACCGTATGTAAGATAGCCAAGCAGAGTTCGTTTTAATACCTGAAACTCGAAGGATAAGCATAGCACGGTGTTCGTACACCTACTACGTGCGCCCACGCGATCATTTGCACAAAATACGGGTAACTTGGAAAGTTGAAGGTGATCTTCTATCGTGGTAGCACTTTCATGGCGGAACCGATCGAAATGTGATCGCCATTTTACAACAATTTATGCGAATTACAGCGAAGGGAAGGACACACGACAGACCTTCGTCGCAAAGAAGATGAAACAGCAAGATGAAGTCATCACTGTGAGCGATCTGTATGTTTTCTGCACGTTTCCTTCTTTTTTTTCAAGGAAGATAACAAATTACATGGGCGAAAGAGAAAGTTTACCTCGACATTTGTATTATCGTGAAAAAGCAGATACAAAGCAGGTTTTAGGTTTCCATTATATCGCTATAAATATAATTGTCTAGGTGTAATTATACTTAAGTACTCAATTATTATATAGATGGTTCTATAGTTAAATATCAAGCCTGTATGATTGTATTGTATGATATATCGTATGATTGTATAATTTCAGCTCCTCGTTTTTCAAACCTCGTATATTTTGTTGTTGCGAGTTGTTTTACGTTCCTTCTACGTTGTTCCAAAAAATAGTGATCTATTTCTAAAATATTCAGAAACGACCGCAATTCTAATCATTCTTCGACCAGCCTCTCATTTTTCTTAAATCGAACATTTAAAAAGCTGTTCTGTATTGTTTTAGCTGTTCTAAACGTTGCTTTGAAATATTATTTCAATCTCATATTTAGCTTGTGAAGAAATTCGAGAAACCCATAAGGCAATGTACGTTTCTTTTCATTTTAACAACAACATAAAGGGTAAAGGGTTCTGTAAGGGCTTGCTTCTTTTGGAACACGTACCTACACCGCTAGAATAACCCAGAACAATAATTTGAGGACCAGGACTCGAACAGAAGGGTGACTATACCCTCTTGAGACTGGAAGTTGTTCCAGACTTGCCTGTTTGAAACAATTACTTCGACCCTGAGAACAAGCTAGAACAAAGATTCGAAGATCGCCAGACAAATACAAGAGTAACTCTATTCTCGCTTCGACGACTTCCAAGTTGATAAAAAGTCGTCAACGTAATAGCAAAGTCACCTCTGTATTCGTGTCCCGATCTTCAAATTGTTTTAGAAACGTAAGCACTTGCTGCGAAAGAAAAATGAAGAGAAATGTCCATTGTTTTATCGAGTCAGTTCTTTTTTTAAATTATTTCCTAAGCTAGATACGATATCGAAATAATACATTAAAACGATGTTTAGAACAACCAGAATCAATCCAGAAGAACCTTTAAATATTCCATCTTCGAAAGGTACTTCTGGGAAGCTGGTCGGAAATTCACATCTTTGGGATTCTCTCTGAAATCTTCTCGGATAAATCATTATTTCTTTGGAAGAACGTAGAACAGCCTGGATTAAAAAGAAAAGATACGAAATGTAAAATACTGGTGACTAACTTTAGTTTTAAATTCTTTTTTAAGAAATTAAATATCTTTTACAAGAGCGTAGAATAGTTTTAGAAGAGCATTGTTAAGTCCAATTCCATTGTGTTTTCTTGTTCCCTCAGCTACGCGAATACTCCTTTGCAACGTTCGAAACAGGAGAGGAAAAAGAAGATTTTAGAATGTAGTTGTACCAATTTGCTTTCACCGTTCCTGTAAATGTTCGTCGCTTCTGTACGAGGCGATGACGGGGTGACGATTCGAAGAGAACTCGAGAAATTCGAGTAAATGTTGGCGAATCTGCTAGAAAGAGCACTGTGCCAGAAAAGAAGCACTTGAACGAACCGACGCACAGCGATACGACTTTTCAGAATTTATTTCAAAGTACCCACTCTGATATCTACGCCAGATCGTTAAAGAAGCCGTTCCAGGCATAGGCAAAGAATCATTATATAGTATGCACGCTGAAAGGCATAGAAGAGCCAATTCGAAATTTCTCCGTCGTACGAACTTTGCCGCCTCGACCGTCTTTTACTGCTCTTCTCGCTTCTCGTCCAACGTTTGCTCCATTAACGGCTCCATGATTCCTTAATTTTTTTTACAAATTGTACAATCCTAATTTCAATAAATTCCGCGAAAGTTGTCGGGAAGAACTGAAAGAACTGAACAAAAGATCGCCGAACACGGAAAGAAACTGGGTTACGCGAGTAAGAAACAAAGTACGATGCTGTAAATTCGATAACACTCAGGGAACGATAGAGCGCAGAAGAAAACTCAAGCGAAAATACTGGGAGAAAAACTAGTCGAGGAGGATAACAATAGAATACAAGGATCCATAGAGTGGAACATAAAGAAGTATCAGGGATATGGAAATGTTTGAAAGCGCCGAGTATTTCAAGATGAACACTCGTCAATCGACTAAACGGATAATGTGAGAATTAAGCGTGGCAAGAAACTTAGCATAGACAACAACACCAGAAACCGGGATAAGAAATTAAACAGAAAAAAGCCTGTCACGCTGGATGTGTAATACGAGAGAACTGGAAAATAGGAACGACGTATTAAGCAAATGCTCCATGTACGAGCGAATTAGGTCAACATACGAAAAAACAGCGAGTGGACAGAAACAGCAAGAACAAATACTGAGAGATAAATATGAGAACTAACAAACTTTATGGAAGAAACCTCAAGGAAACCTCAATCCTCAAAAAAACCGAATACCAGTAATAATAGGTATAAAATAGTAAACATAAAGCGAGCTGTGATAAAGAGATATATTATAAGGTATTGGGTTGGTAACTAAATGATTGCGGATTTTGTCATTAGGTGATATCACAAAATCCGCAATCACTTAGTTGCCAAGCCAATATTATAATAAGATATTAATTATAATTTAGAATATTTCATTGAAAAAATAAAAGCTCGGCAGGAAAAGTATTATATAGAGAGTATTACACTTCGAGTACTTTACATATATTTCCGTATTATGCGCATTCCGTGAAATTTTGCGGTTTTACATTTCCTATAAACGTATAAAAATCCGCAGTCTAATAACGAGTCATGACAAAGCAAAGCTCGAATATATTATAATATAAGGTAGTACGGTAAGACTTACAATTATTTGATAAGTTAAATAGATTATTAAGTGGAATGACTGCAACATAGACGCGAGCAGCGGATATAAAGGTAAAGGAAAGCCAAGCAACCGTGCGCTTACGTAAACAAAGATTGTAGCAGGCTACGAGCCTCGTTATAATAAACAATATACAATACGATACGTATTTGAATAAATTCGAAAGCACTTGAAATTCCAAAGATATTCGTCGTAATAACTTTCCGCGTTCAAGCATAATTCTTTTCGTAAACTTTAATATCTTAATTGTAATAAGTGCAAGTATCCAAAAAAAACCTGGAAGAAAGCTATTAAATAATCCTTCGAATTGAAATGCAATCTTACTTTCTAGAAATTCTAATTTGAATAAATTTCGCGGTATCTAAGATCCTTATAAGACTTTCTCAAAAAAAAGCTAGCGAGACTCTGCAGTAAATTATCCGTAAGGAGACCAGATATGTTGTCACGGATGAATAAAAAGTGCTGGAAAGCGTTGATCAGCGTTACCAAACAAGGAAGCGGCTGGTTCTCACATTTCGATCCGCCTACAAGGATCACAAAGGTCTCACGGTGAGACTAAACAAGAATTCTCGAACGTTTAATTCTTTTAATTTCGCGAAACGATGATTTCTTCGTTAAAAAAAAAACGAAAAAAAATACCCAGCATCTATTTTCAATGCTTTTGTTTACAGGATTTTTTCACCGAGATAACGAAAATTACCGCGAACAAGCTTAGAAGCGGAAGCGCCTGCTGATCGATATATAGAACAAAGTTGTTTATTTTTAACAGCAGTTCGAGCAACGTGAAAACTTATCAAACACTGAGAAAGTTTAAATATATTTAGTATACCTTGAGTCAAACGAATTTAACAATTTTAATCAGTCTCTATCTTTTTATTGGAAAATATCTTTCTCGATATGTTCGAAGAACATAAAGAAATTCCCATATAACTCTAAATAGCGATACATACGTATGTATCACTTAAAGAAAAGTAAGAAAATACACGACGCCAGAGACGAAAAGAATTCTCTGCAAGCTTTTTCATAAATCACGTGATTCACGAATAATTAATTAGCATTTCACTGAGTGATAAACAATTCCAACCATTTCAAACGTCACATCCGTAAACTTAAAAGAAAGATCATATGTAAAATACTATTTTAAGGAAACGTCTCTCATTTGAAGTACTTAACAACTACGACCAGGGTTTGCTACAATTATATCTACTTTTATTCTGAAGTTTCTGGCAACTTTTAATTCTATAACGTTCTAAAACATATGTTATAATTCTTTATAAAAGACTGCTCTTTCGAGATATTGGGATAAGTGGCGCGCGGTTTAGTCGCTGCAGCTCGAAAGCTTACCAAAAAGCATCGCTTCCACATTCCGTAACCAGATCCTTTGAACAAAGTCTTTGTTCTTCGGTAATGCGACGTCGTCGCGTCGCTTGCCATTGGGAAAACTATCTCACGCACCCTCTAAACAGTCGTATCATCGCCAACACCTCATAGCACTCACAGCACGGCGACTTCGAGTCGCCGGCTATCGACTTTCCAAACATTCACTCAAGCACCCTAGCGGGGTTTTTATCGAGCCCTCGGCCCAGTTATAAATTACGGTAAAGTTAAATAGCAACGGCGGTACGTACAGGATGCGGCCAAATAACATGTACAGGCACGAGATGATTCCTTATGAAAAAATAAGAACGAAATATGGAATATAATTTTTTCCTTTGAGGTTTAGCTTTCGAGAAAATCGAGTTTGGAAATTTATCAAGTATACTTGAACATGCTACACGTTATTCGGTCGCACCCTGTATGTGTCAGTCGAATTTTTCGTACATGAGACTTATAATCCATCAAGTGAATGAAGATTGAAGACAAACGATTCCTTATAAATTGATTGGTTTTTACAAAATTTCGCTATATTAATGCTATCGTTTCAATCCTAACAGCGTCCACTAATACGTTAAAGTTACAATTTCTACGAAATTGTTATTAAAATGTTCTATATTACTTTATTTCGATAAAAGAAGAAAAATATGCGTATTGATGGAGCAGTGAAATGTTGAACTGCGAAAGGTATATGCATGTATAGTGTTGTTACTATTTTCAGGTGTAGTGTATTCGTGCGATATTACTTTTACCCCGGGCTACCTGGCCCATTTTCTAAAAACGAATTTACAGTATATCACACAACGATTAAAACGAAGAACGGAAATGAAAACTGAATGCACAATATAAAACAAAACGCGTTGAAGTCGGAAAAGTCGGCGAATGTATATAATCTGAGTGCATGATCTTGATATTTCTAACAATGAAGAAAAGCGATAATAATAGTTACCACGTTTAATTACGAGAGGGGTAACTCGATAAAGAGAGAAAAGAGAAGAAGTAAAATAATAAGAGGTATTTTAAGAATTCATCCTATCATCATTTATCTCTGCATCCGTCGTTCAACGTTCTAATTAACCTTACAAGACGTTCATTTAAATTCTTCGCAGTTACTATGAATATCATGCTCCGTTATACAATCGTAAAAGTTTCCACGTTTTTTTTCTCTCTCTTTGAAAAGCTTCTCGTCGACAAATTCGCTGTATCTACGACATTGACCACACCTCGTCGATCGATTTTAAATATATTTTTTTCTTCATCACGTATCATGAAGCTCAGAGAAAAATGTCTAATTTTTAAAAACGGTGAAACTTCAACAAATTAAATCGATTAATTTCTATTAGAGCTTGATCTTACCGTTATTAATACGCGCTTGAATCATTTCTCAATTAATACAATCGATAAAATCCATCGAAACGGAAAAACGCAACTTTCGAAAGCCTTTTTTTCCATCTAACACCTGATCAAAAACTCATTAATACGAAATTATTGCGTCGATCGATCACCACCCACGTTCGTTAAACCGGTCATTGTTGAAGTAACGAGAGATTAGAGTGTCTACAGTCTACACATTCATCGGCGACAACGCGGCCAGGGAGACGGCGGCGCGACGTTACGCCCAGAGAACTTTATTTGTCAAACCATTGCGATTTCTTGTAACATCCTGACTGGTTTGCAAAAGTAAGTACCCCGAACGTCATTCCGAACCTACGCGTTCACCATATCAATCCACGCAGAACCGAAAGGAAGTGCGAGATGCACGCAGACACGCGAAGCGTACGACTACACTAGCTCTTGTATGTTGAATACGTGATCACCCTGTTAATTAGTTGTGCAACGAGTCGACAACACCCAGAACATTGAAAATCTTCCGAAGCGTATAGAAAATTACAGCGTGGCGATCTATGGGAACGCTTTAAAAGCACCAGCTTACATGCAGTTCGTTTTCTCGAGAATGCAGAATGGACAAGCAACGCAAAGTGCCCTTTTACGTTCACAACCGAAGGACTCGTACGCGACGAAGACAAAACTCTTGTCAGATTTCCTCGATTTATCGGATGACACAATCTGGTAATCAGAAGCGAAGCGAAATACGACGAAACCGATAAGGAAATAAAGCTTGACTGATTCTTTTACAAGAATAATTACAAGCATAAAATTTGTCGACTTGTTTCTCGCCATTGTTAAACGAGCACATTCGTTCTTGTGCTTCTGTCAGCGAAATAGCATTCTTAGAATGTAGCATTCTTAGCATTCTTAGAATGTAGCATTCTTAGACGTTGTTTTGCCGCATACCGAATCTTCAGCCTTCTCGACTGAATGTGGATAATAACTTGCACACCTCTATCAGAATTCCAGTAAATTGTCCTTTCTTTTTCCCTATAAAATATCTCCCTTGCTGAGAAACCGGCGAGGATCCTTTGTTACCTTCGGGTAAAACCAACCTTAAAGAAGCAAAAAATCTCGTTTGCCCTAACGCTGGTAGCAGAACATAAATCGACAATGCCGCGTCGCTAAAAATGACACCATTCACGATCATTGCTGTTCAGACACCGTGACCATTTCACGGTTTGAGAGCGAAATCTTGTCCTTGACACTATTGTCCTTCGTCACTGCGGTCATACGACGAGCAGTTCTAGTAAACAAGTGAGAATAACGAAATTACATACATTGCATCCGAAATGTGTTCCTTAGCTCGAAACACGTCACGTACTGGCATTAACACGCGGTTGCAATCTCGCTTATAAATCTAATTATGGTAGCTTGTGACCTCGAACAGTACATTGAACTAGAAACTCTTCCTATGAAGAGTTATTAAGATTATTGGAGTGTAATTTATCTTAATTCTATCGAAGCATACTTTATATTATTTATCAGAGCAATTTTACACTGTAATATTCATTATTTAACAGATAAGAACAAATTGCTCTGTGTAAAGTGTGATACGTAAGGTTCTCTAGAGTATCGAAGAAATTGAAACGATAAAATTCGATATCGGAGATGGAATGTCTGTGTAACAAAAATTCATACGCTCGTACCGTTATAATTTCCAAATATCTAAAAATGACAAATGCTATTCAACAACGATAACGTTATACAACGATAACATCGCTGCTATCGAAGAAATTGAAATAATAAAATTCGATATCGGAGATGGAATGTCCGTGTAATAAAAATTCATACGCTCGTATCATCATCAAATGTCTAAAAATGACAGATGCTATTCAACAACGATAACATCGTTGCAAAAAACAAATGGAACAATAAAATTGAATAATGGATGTAGATCAACGTGTTTGTAATTCATGAATCACATAGTACCGTAGAAAATTAACAAAACTTATCGAGTGAATCTTTCACAACTTCGTCAATACGTTATTTTAACGTTCAATTTTATACCGAACGAAAAACACGATTGCAAAAGCATAAACTTATTTTTACGATCTCGATCTACGAACTGACCTTTTCCACGCATAAACTACTGCGTCTCCCGGTGTGGCGACTGCCAATGAATCGCGGAAACATCGTAGTAGTTCCAGATTTTTTTTTCATCGATCAACGATAAACGACGACCGTGTAACGGATATACATTTATCCGATAACCTGTGCAACCGAAGTTGGTTCAACGGACAACTACCAGATACAACCGATATCGCGAAATTTCCTTCGAAACTACCTCGTATCGCAATCGTTATTAATTTTCTATGCGGCCTAGTTTTCTCTTAAATCGAGCAAGTAACACTAGACAACGTGCATAAATAAACGCGTTAAATATACGCCGTTAGTTTAGTCAACAATCTTGCAAATTAATGGCGAAGATTTCGAACCGTGTTCATTATATGAAACCTGATTTCAATATCCTGCTCGCGTTTAATTTATTTCTATACACGAGTTATATCGTACAGATAAAATCATTGACGAAAGATACCGCTTTACAGGAAACTTATACGGTGGTCTGAAAGAAAGGCTGAATAATTTCATGTAAAATCAAAATCATTGTAGATAAAAGGTTTGCTAGAAACGTACGTCCTACTTTTGATACTTTTTAAACGCGAGTTTAATTTGCAGCTATTCTCCTGTCCAACTGTGAAGCGGTAATCCTCGAGCGATCAATTTGAGGCAAACTTTTATAATTTGCTTAATATCATCCTCCACCTAAAAGCTTCGTCTCATCTCCAACTCAACGTCATAAAACCTACGTAGCTACGTACTTTATACTTTCACGTTGCAATCACGGTCAAAAATTTCAAAAATTTCGCGTTCAGACGTTGCAAAGCGAAGATAAAAGATAAGTTTTCCGCAAGATCGTTCGATAAGAAACATTATCGCGGACAAGGGAAGATTAATAACCGCTGTAATCCAGTAGTCTACATTGTGTCTAGCGCGATACTATAGATAGAGAATCTCGTAACTTACGTAAATGGTGGTTACGGTCGCGTTTCTAACCATATCTCTGACGTCGTCTATTTCCCGTCTAGATGTTCCAGGCGTCGTGGTGGGCGCCAGCATCACTTCGCTAGCCATCCTAGAAACTCTTGTTTGTTTGGAGAACGTCACCGGAAATACCACTGTGCACAATACGACATCGACACTTTCCAAAAACTCATCGAACCACGGCGATGATTTACGAACGTTGCTTACGAAATCACTAAATTCCGACACTTTCAACCTCGAATTATTTAAAAACCCGCCGTTCCATAGTGAACCGCGGTTTTTTCTTCTTTCACATAGAAAATCATCAGTTTCACGTAAACTATTAATTACACGTACAAAACGATATTACTAGTTTCTGGTTTCTTCGTGAAATATCTCCAAAAATATAATTTCTATTTAATAAATTTTCCATCGTGCATACATTATTAATTAATTTTACACGTAGCAACTTCGTTTATCTTCTTAGCGGCATAAATTAGAAAACGATCAAAATTCTACAGACGACTATTTCTCAATTTACATCGTAAGAAGGAAGTTCGTGTCGAAGGTCATCGGGGATCGAACACGACAGCGTAGAAAAGATTTATATAAAATATTTGTCTGTAGAGATTCGTACTCATAATTTCCGTCGTAACAAAGTCGAGTGCATTCCTGCGATATAATCTCCGAGTGAATCAAATTTCACGTGGCAAGGAGCCAGAGACTGATCTTAACGCAGTCGTCGCTGCAAAACTGATTCAACCGTGGCGTCGCATAAAAGAACGATACCCGTTTGGTACATTGTCATTCCTTGCCGCGTATATCTAGCACCGCTGCTATCCATGATTTACATTACAAAATACGGCGGAGAAACGGGCACAAGGGAAGCAAACACAGACAAAAATATAAAGATACTATCGATCCTGAAGCCTCTCTGAACGTGTCCTTTTTCCACTATATCGACCATACAAAATTCTGCTGGGTCAATTGCGCGATATTGCGCGTTCTCGGCGTTCGCGGATCTTCGAATAGTCACGAGAATTGAATAAAAATCGAAACCGAACACTGGCACAGTTATAATAGAATCACTTTCGATCCATCAGCTTCTCTGAATATCCTCCGTTGCTACGGTTCGATTACGCAAGATTCTCCTTTATCGACCGCACATTTTATTAATCTTCGATGGCGTAAAAAAATGATGTAAAAAAGAACGAACTTGGAACTTTTAACGAAGCCGCGTTAAACTCTACTCGACGTAAACGTCAATCGCTATTAAAATCAAGCTTCCATTATAATTTTCCAACAAGCCGATAATTTCAAGCGTTGTACACACGATCCTGATGAACTGTGTCCATTTTCCCTGGGAAATCGTTAAATGTCCGTGGGGAAATCGACGGGCCGTTAATCAGCGTGGCGCGCCAAGCTGCTAGAGAACGGAACTGACCGCGAATACCAGAAGTGTTCCGAGTTTGGAGCGAGACTAGAGGCGAAACGTGGCTTCATTCTCTTTCTCGGTGTGTGCCAGGCAAGAGAGGAGCGAAAGAGAGCTCGTGTGTGTGTATGTGTGTGCGCGTGTGTGGAGAGGACTCTATGGTGGTGGCTGCGTGAGTCAGCTGGCGTGCTCCTCTAGGCCTCGTGCACTCGCACGAATATCGTTAGGTCTGTGGACGCTGAAAACAAGAGGGGGAAGGCGAATCATTGTGATTCATATATGTAGTAAGTCGACTGGTGGTAGGTCGCAGAAGAAGGCGTCTTTTCACAAGGGACGTGACTGGACGAGATGCTCTTCCTTTCGTACCAGTACCGCAGCAGAGTATAGCGAAGGACGCCAGGAAACGAGAAAATCATTCTTAATCGAGAGACCGTAAATTACGGCCCGTAATGAACCGCGAGGGCAGCAGTTCGAGGAAAACTGTTGCGAACGAGTCTACCCTGAACAGACGATGAGAAATTTCTTCGCTCGATCGTATCGCGTAGAGTCGAAAGTGCGTGAATGTTAATTCGCCGTTTGCTTTTGTCGATGTCGAATGGCGAGAGAAAGCCATACGATAAGATTGATTCTCAGTGGAATTTGTTTGACAAGTTGATGCAGAGAAATTTAGGACGTAGGCGTTGTCCGCACTGCAAACCTTTCGTGCGTTTTTAAATGTGACGAGATACGCGACGTATGAAGATACGGAATTATACAGAAAGGAAATAATTTTTATGCATTTTCGGTGATTTATTTCCCCATGAAATAAAAGATAATACGCCGCATAATAATATTGTTCGTCTGTTGTATAATATTAACGTCATGCATTTATAATATGCAAAAATACATCGCATGCAAGCGCGCGCACGTTGTATGTACATGAAGCTTGTAACACACGTATGTAGAAGTACGTGATCTCGTTAAAAACCAAAATGGATAGATTTTGAAATTTCTGTAACTAACGTAAAGAAAGGAATTTCATTCCATCATCGGAACAGGATTTTTCCTTGAACGGGAAACGAGCATCCTCTCTTTAATAGCATAGCATGATATAAACGAGTATGAACACCGTATAGCTCTCAGTTAATAGAAATACATTTGTTATTCCTCCCTTTGCAAATCCATCGTTCCTTAAATAGTCGATAGAAATATACTTCCCAGCGGGAATCAAAGTTAGCAGAAAATAAGTGTTGCTTGCTGCGATTAGTTATACCTGTAGCTACCGAGTAACTCTGTATGCACTGCAATTAGTTATTCTGTTACCGAGAAACTCCGCAACCACTGTAATTAACTATTTCTCTGTCGAAATTCGGAAAACTTTGTAGCTGTGTTACCGGAAACCTACTCGTTCAGTACTCCCAAAATACATGAAATTAAAAGCAACGTTACTTTGTGACGTTGCAAATTACTGAACGATGACTTTTCTCAACATCGTAAAACTGAAATTTCGCATCATGTTCGCCAATATGTTTGTCGAATAGAGATGCAAGGTAAAAGAGCCACGAAAGGAACGATCTTTCAACGTAATACAAACGAACAATATAAAAATAATTTTGCACAAATTCACCGAATTAAGAAATGTAGGGGCACTCGACAACAAACTTTCCAACGATTTCTGTCCCATAACTTGCTATACAAAGACCCTATCCCTCCATGATTGACAGATGTCGAAAATTTTCATAACATATTTGCAATTAGCCTAAGGACCCGTCATAAACCTTAGAATTCTCTAGCTAAGGTTCTTCTAACGAAAAAATAGTCCTCGTCTTAGTATTCCCTAAATGTGTTATTGTGCTAGCAACTTTGTCTCGAGGGCGGTTAGGACCTTCCTCAACCATAAACTTAGAGATTAATCAATTCACAACGACTTCCCTCACTTTCCTAACGAAGGCTTTCCTCGAAGAATCCGATGGCCTTGTATCCTTAGACACGCGTCATCATAATTGTCCTTTGCAGCATTCGCGTGATGGAAAGTCAGTTGGTAGTTGATAGTTGACTAGAGTTCCTTTACGCGTTTTAAGCAATCATCATCCCAACTTGTACCACGCACTCTGCTGGACGCTATCGTAACGCATCGTCTAGAAATCGAGTTGTAACCGCGAAGTACGAATCGCTAAGTGTAATCACGAGCTCTACGTAAAGTGTACATCGAGAGTATTGTTAATGAATATACTCTTAATTATACTCTAGTCTTTCTTCAGCATCTATCACGACCTATCCACCTCAGAGATATACGTTGCATATTTTTCCTACAACGGTTCAATAACATTTTTGCGTTACGACTCTCAACTTCGTGCTATACACAGCGAAGAATTATTTTGTGAAACGTACTAAACACGTATTACAATAATAAAGTTACTTTCACACGAAACTTAAACAGACAGTAGAGTTTGTAAACCGCGCTATACTCCATGCTTCTATATTTCTTTGCGATCGGAAACTTCTGGCAGCTATTTTAACTCTTCGCAAACTTCTACTGGCAAAAGAATGTGTACGAAAAAGCATGGTGATCTCGTTTTTTGGAGAAGCTTACTACACGAGAATAGTACAGAATTGCGTGCATCAGTTCCCTCTTGAGTACAAGCGTGAACGACTTATTTAGTCCCATCACGTTTCTCTATAGCATGGAACCTCGCCTGATGATTTACTGTCATGGAACACTGCTGAGTATTTGAACGTAAAATACATATGTACGTCGTTATCTTCTGAATTGCGATGAAGTTATACATACATACTAATTTCCATGTAAACGAACGATCTTATTCTCTCTTTCCCAAGGAAATACTTTAGAACGTAATAATAAGGATTTGATTCACAAATTATACTATTTAATTCATTTCATTTTCAATTACAGGAAATTTATACCAGTTTTTACGACAAGTGAGATTTTACAAATCTTTTTCCTCTCCTGACATTTTTAATTTTCTTACAGTTCTTTGATTCTATTACAGTGACGCGTGAAAATTTGTAATTAAAAATACCTGCAAGTATTCCTCGCTCCTCTTTCTCTTGCTTCTGTGATAAGTTACAATACAAAATTTAGGGAAAATCTCTTCGACTCTAACAGAGCTTGATTATTTACTATGCTCATATATACTTACTGTTCGTCAAGCTTTTCGATACATCAGCTAAAAGAGCAATGATAAATTTCCTATCGAATTGTCTATTTTATACGAACAACGCATTTTCAAACATAGTCAGTACATTCGAAATTATTTTAATTACATCCGTTAATGTATCCAAAATTGTGTCAGTAAATTATTTCTAAAGTGCTCTTAAGCGCTCTAAGGCGAGAAGTTCTTTCCTGAATCACGAACTACGAACGATTCGTTATATGTAAAATTTAAATAATGCTCTAGGTGAACGAAGATGCTAAAACGTAATGGTGTCCATCACGCTTTTTTACAATTTTGTTTAACACGCGATGAACTTGATTATGAATATGGAATGAAAGTTAAAGAAGCTTGACTAGAAAATGAGAGATCATTAAAAAACTAACGGATACATATTATTACCGCATAGTGTGCATAAACGATTGGATAAGTAGGTAAAACAGTGAATTATTGTTGACAATCGTTCCCATCCTTGACAATCGTATTGTATAACGGTCGTGATGACGATCGTCCATCATCCAATTAAAGAAAGGCCTAACATCAAACATTAAGATTCTCAAATGAGTTCGTTATACAGGAGAATATTGTTATGCCGTTAACGTTATTTATTATGGTAAAATAATTGAAATAAGATAAAACGATATAAATAGAACAATTAATTTACCAATTGAGCAATTGTATGGAATTAAAGCAACTATTTATTTATTTCTCCCTCGTTTTTCTATTCTTATTCTGTTTTTTAAATCAGCTAAATTTTTTTAATAGTTATTAAGACTATCGATTAAAAAATTGTTGGGTTATAAACCGGAATAATATTGATTGTCTATCATAAAAATTGTAATTTAATGAGCAAAATTACACTTTGAAAGAAATGAAAAATGTATATTTTCGTTTGATGAAAAAACGAATAAGAAATTACATCTAAATTAATGTTACAACCTACTGCATCCATAAAATATTAGAAATTCAACATGATTAATAAGATAGCAGACATTTCAGCAAATTAACAGCTTATTTATCTGAAGTAATTCTCAAATATTATCAGAAAATCTTGTTTGCTCTGAAAGCGTACGTTGCCATAAATTTCGCATACGTACATATATCTAATACCCTGAACTAAACGCTCGTTCAACTAACTGAGAAGGTTAAAGAACAAAGACTAAGGAAACAGTGTGTAGTTACAAGTTACGAGCAAAGAAACCTAACTAGCAGCTATGTTTGCCTATTGTTCTACTAGTGGCAACATTGTAGCTAACGTTATTACGTCTCATCCTATGATTGCTATCATTAGTAATCCTATTATCATTCTTCGCAATTTAATAATGTAAATATGATAAATATCTAACAGTGTGATAAAAAGCACAGCAGAATATTGCAAGTACAGCTGTATCGTAAACGTACCTCGTTCAACAAGACAAAATACATGGGGATTTTCGTTGGCAATTTTACGACATGTTCTCGAAAAAACAGGTTATTTTTGAGTCAGAGTTTTAACACATCGCCGGCGATACCATTCATCGCTTCTACCATATACTATCGTTCATGAGCGCTTATCCGCTTACGCTTCCGCTAAAAAAGAGTTTCAGACTGTTTATTCTATGGGATGGGAGGTTGGATCTTTTTAATGGAAAAAATAAAATAGATATTTCAGCTTTGATATACGCCACCGCTCAAATACATCCGAACACTTTGGCAAATTTGTGATAATAGCACGTTAAGTCGTATCTACCGAGCTTTTTCTACCTAATGGCAAATTGATGACTGAAAGCGGTACTTATCGCCTTCTTACAGAGCTAGAAAATTACAAGTTGAAACTCTCTGAAGAGAATTAACAATAATAATATACATTTAATCGTAACGCCCCTCGTTCGAAAAAAATTATACTGTCATCGACTCTATGGAACGTAATATGAGGTGGAAAAAAAATGCTCGCGTATCTATACTGCGTAGATTGGTATCTTTACGTTATCTAATGCAGGTGAATAAACTACGTTGCGTTATCAAGTAAACTTTGTACGTTTTGTAGGAGGAGCTAAATCAAGAAGCGTATCGAAAAGTAAACACGCGTAATCAGGAAATTTTATATTACTACACAGTCACGTTTTATTTTATTTATTGTTTTTTATTGAAAGATAAATTACATCGTGCTCTATAGAATTTAACTCTTGATACGTTTTTACACACGCACGCATCATGTTTCCATTCATTTACAAATATATCCGAGTTAGTTTCTGCTTTCGATATCGAAATGTTAATACTCTGTGATGCTAATTTGAACTTTATCTTCATAAATTTTGTTTTATTTACTTATCACCTCTATGATATTTTATTATTATCTCGTCGTAACAATACCGAACGGTTTATTTATAGCAACTATTGATTTCCAGTTCCCACATCGCGATGACATAAACCGTAGTAATCAACTATGATTTCATTTCCTTGGGAAATAACTATCCTTAAAATCGAAATATCGAATGATGTTCAAAACGTTCAAAATTCTTAGTAAAGTTAACAAAAATCGAGTATACCTGTGTTACGTCCAGTGACAATTTGCGTATCCCGGAATCCATCCCTCGGTCGAGACGGGTACTCGCTATGCCAATATAATTAGTTGGGCAATAATAATCATAAAGAACTGTCGTAAAATTAAACATTTCGACGTGACTGTTACGGCGGTATAAAACATTTACGGGTCAAGATGTTCCTTGTAGCTATTGTTCCACCAGGTAAAATTGGGAAAACATGGGTTTTCCTATTTTTCCCAGAATGTTCACCCGTAAGCGACAGATGGTGGAGCAACTAACACCCAGCAAGCGACAGCATCATCACCGAACTTTACTGGATCTACGACTACAGATCAGTCAACACCTCTGCACTGGGTTCACTATTTTAACTCAGTCAACATATATTCATTAACTATATCTACTTTTGATAACTCATCTAATTTATATATATACGCAACGAGCGTAATTATCTTGTCTACAATTGTTGTTGGAATAAAGAATACATCATAGCCTGTTACCTCAGCGTTATAATTAATTCAACTACCTTTATTATATTAAACGAATCAGGGGATCGATCAGTTTCGATTGTAAAATCGTAACGGGAATTTACGACTCCTGTTGACGCGCTTCTTGAGATCGCGTCTCTTCGCGAATGGTCGACAAGACAACCTGCAAGCAACTCAACGAAACTCACTATGAGAATAATATTTAACGGTTTCGTTTAAACAAACGAAGGGATTAACCAGCGCGCGAAAATGTTGTTCTTTCTCTCGCTAATGCATCATTTATCTCGTGAATAAAGGTTTCAATTCTTAATTGAACCGATCGCTCGAAAAGCTTTTCTCTATGTTGGTGACCTTTGTTCGAGTCTGGCGATTTATCTTCGCGCAGCCTCCGAAGCTACACTGTGCAGCACAGGATGTACCAAACACTGTAAATGCACGCGTACAACACAACAACAACAACCTATCCCATGCCCCGACGCCTCTACCATTTACGAGTTCTACATGACGCTGATATCTCGCGTTTGCCTTCGCTACCCACGCTACTACCATCGTCGTATTTTTCTCAGTCACGGATTATTGGATTTCGAAATTGAAAAGAAAGGCCCGAACCGTCGCGATTTTTGTCGAAAATACGATCTTTGAAAATTCCATGACTTTTCTGCACACGCGGCTTTACGATATAGAAACAAATGAAAATAGCGGATAAGCCGATGGAGTAAGTCTCTTGAAAACTATTTGTTGTTGTTAAGTATGTAATTCTACTAACTATTGGTTAAGTGAAAAAAATAAAACTCGGATGTAGAATATTAAAAATCATAATTACTCAAATCTTCTAATCCCAAACATGCTAAAATCTAGGAAATCGCAAAGGTAATTGTATTCTTCTACGTGTGTTAGATTAAGTTAAATGTTTACTTACTATTTAAATTATCGTATATAAAAGAAAGAGAACCGAGAATAATTTCAAGGAACAACTGCACCTACGAGTATCCATTCGAGAGAAGAAAACACAAATTCGACATTCAAAGTTATCTTATATAATAGAAATACAAAGGCGAGCGTCTCGCAAGGATGAAACCAACGCAATATGAATCGCAGCATCGTGTAACGTGTGAGAAGCGAGTCAGTCACAGGCATCCAAGGCATACATCATGAACGTTTCGATTACCCTACAAGGTATCGTCAAGGTGTACCACGGCGATTTTCCTCTTGGAAAGATAGCTCGTCAGAGTTGACCGTGCAGGCGATTGTTAATGTAAAACGTCCCGGAAAAGCCTCGATAGTAAGTAGTTCTAGCCTAGAGAGAGCACTGGTCGTGACCAAACGTGATCGATCAGTCAAGATCATTGGAGCAAGCACAGCTTTATTTAGACTGGTGGATACAATGACATCGGCTAGTCGCAATTAACCTTCTATAGCTGGATTTTTGTACGCTATGACATTATTTGTCCAAGAGTAGAGTGTGCCCGATTTTATTCTCTTCCTCGTGACACCGTTCGTGATACAAGAAGAAAACGAGTTTTCAAATGGAGATGAACGCTGAACGGATTTAACGTGTCTTTCTCTTGTTTCATCTCGGTGTAAAATAAACGACGATATAGGAATGGATTGTTTGATTTTTAGAATATGGCAAATGGAGTTGGATATTGGTAATCCTGCGAAGTCGATTTTTGATGACGGTGCGATGATACGATTCTCTGATGCAGCAGTTTTTTTTGTTAACTTTTTGGCGAGGTATAATTTGACCAAGTTTGTCCAAACAAAATTCTCATGGTAACTTCCTTTTTGAAAGATAGTCGAACGAAAATTTCGCGTTGCGACGAAAAAGAACGTGCGGCGCTGACGCGAACATTTTTTTATTTGATCACAACTTTTTTTTCGACAAACGGACAAACGAGAAAATTGGACAAATCGTAAACAGTCGAGTACCAATCGCGATAAAAATTTGCGCTTGGAAATGCCAACTTCACAGGGCGAGGCAAAACTCGCGAATACATCAAATATACCAACCTGAATGCGCACAGACGCAATTTTCTCTGCCACACGAAGATCCATCGAATTCGCATAACCTACAGCAAATTTCTACTTGTTATCGTTCAAATTATCCGCGCGAAGATAAGTCGAGTGCTCGCTCGGTGTTCGTCCGACTTCAAGTATGTAATTCCCAAGTTAAATAGCTTTGCAGAAACTCAAACGAGAGTATCGAAATGATACGTTTCCATTAATCTCCTCTCGGTCACGTTGCAGAGAATCTGGCGATGTACCTAACACATTGAACGTGCAAACGGACTATTCGAATGCAAACGCCATTCAGTTTTTATTACCTGCTACCAAGAAGAGAGAGAAAAAATGTTCAGAAAGTAAATAGCGTAGGCTATTTATAGGAAACGAAGGATGAATACGATTCCAAGCTCTGAATGAAGTCATTCGGCCGTGTGAAACGATGATGATGCCCAGTGAGACGAGACCGAACGATTTTAGATACTAACTCCTTTCAGCAATGTGCCTTTCAATATCGTCTCGATCATTCTCTCGACTTTAAGTCATTCCTCTCAAACGTCCGAGTCATTAGAGTCAGATTAGCAATCGATTCCCAAATCACCTTATATAATATATGAGATATTTGATCATTTGCATTATATTTTCCATCGTCTATAAGCTTTTTATTCCTAAGACGACAAATTTCATTTTTTGTTTCATTTTTAATATGTTTGGCAACAGTTGCTAAGGCTTCGTGACGTTGCCAGAATATTTTCTCCGACACGGCGCGGAGTTATGCGACACACCTTAGATTAGGTACTTTGTTTCCGCAACATTAATCAGCGGAAACAATTTAAAGCTTAAAGATCCTTCTAGATAGCATCGTCTATAGCAGATTACACACTTCTGCACGCAACGTTATATTAATAAAGGCACGTACTAAAATATTTAGGAAGATGTACCATATTTCTGATAACGTCTACAACGAGACTGTAAAAAGTGCATACTTTTTAATTTAATACAAAAATCAAGCTAATCGTTTGATATAGATTGACCGTTGATGTTTATTTGGTCTACGGTAGCGAAGAAATGGCAGAATGAATCAAATATTAACTCCAATGAAATTTTATACATTAATGAGAAATTAACAGATATTTGTAAAGAGTGCCGTGTAATATTTTACTTGGAAAGAGGTATATTAAATTTCTATAATCTAACATATTCTTCGTGCGATATTTCATAAATTATCGGATACTACTGCTTTTCAACAAATATAAAATAAATTCGTACATAGTGGAATATTTACATCGGGAGCAAAGTGCCTTCGATTGAATATTTTTTTAAATATTTTACAAAAATCCATTGAAATTGTACCGTGGTGGTTCACCTGGTTGCTCTCTAAATTCTAACTAACCACTTGTTATTAAATTGGGCAATCTCTAAATTTGGAACAAGTGCATTGTGAAAATCACTTTCTTCCATTAATTTCACTTTATTTAGATCGAAGCATACGTGTGTCAAACCATAGACGATCGGTGCTGTACACTTTGTTTCTACGTGTACTCTCACAGTTTTCACTCCGGGATAATTAAATGAAATAATGCAAAATAATTCTGCGCGCTAATGAATAATTTTCACAGAAACGAACGAGAACGATCAACACTCGTCTCTCCAACACCAGTTTCTCGATATTTCACAGCTGTGCATGGCGGAATAATTACAGCTGTTATCCAACGACCAATGAACCTATGCAGACGAATCTACTTACGTCTAAACACGTCGTCATGTGCAATAACGTCTTTATCATCGATCGTCATGCTACCGAATTAATGGAGCCATCCGATAACACGGATTTCAATCTCAATCTTCAATCATTGTTACACATCGCTTGATCCGTGTAACACGTAGGTCCTAAATTATACCAAATATTATGTCAGACATCAAGTTTATCAAACGACATTGATTAGGGAAAATTATTGCGACGCGACAGTCGTAATTGACGAGAGAACAGAGTCGTGCATTAAATACGAACATTCGTAGCATGTGAACAATTTACATTTTTTATCCGAAGGAGGAAAACAAGCTTCCACGAACGATTCGATGTTTAAAGACATTTAAATAATATTTACAGATTACCTGCAATTGTATAATTAGCTTCTAACAAATTACAGTAGTTCGTCATTTGAAATATAAAACGTGAAAGACTATTGCGGAAATGAGACAATCTACATGACTGAAGATTTAAGAAATAATTATATCTTGACCATTTAAATGGCACAAATTTATAATTTCCAAGTAGCCATAGCTTTACAGTAATTTTAACCAAGGCTTATCACAAATGTTCGATTACTTTCGTCAGTCAGCGTAGATATATGCAGCACAGCTGTGATATCGTACAAGTGTTTTTTTTTCGCAAAAATCATGATATGAATCATCGATAGTCGATTTACACTCCTTTCGCATGCCCACCGTGTTGCCATTGCCAAGACAGTTTTGCAAAAGTTCGCGTGACTAAAATCGAATTAATCAACGTTTAAGAGGGATTTCTTTCACAGCCGAGGAAAGAATGATCACTTGGCAGAAGTCCGTCGTCGCTTTCTTGCGGCACGACAGCCAGCTACATTTCTGACACCTCTTTCTAAAAAGGAACCGAAAGAACACGGCTGTTCGTTTGGGCACAGGCCAAGCTTGACCATCGATAACGAGGTCACTATGATGCCTACATATTGATTGTTTATTGCTACGGGTTTGCGCAAGCTGCCATGTGCCAGGATTAACGGTGCAACGAAACCGCACAGAACAATGGGAAGCTCAACTCTCCGATAAAATGGATACCTAAGCAGTTGAAGAAAACGTTATACACGATGTGTTATAAACGTACCGGGTCTCGCGTTTCGAATATTTTTATCACGTGTGCTTCGTGGCTTGATAACGATTTAACGCGTCAAAGGAATAATTTGTAGAGCTGGTTTTCGATTAAATGTATTCCCACAGAAATTTCAAGTAACTGAAATTGGAGTTATACTCGCAGAGAGAATCGAAAATTCGAACACAAAGATTTCACCAAACGAAACGAATGGCAGTAGGGGAATCTGTTTAAATTGTATTTTTCTTTTCGATAAGGTTATTATTGAGTTTCGTCGTAAAATGATCAGTTCGCAGTTTCATTTTTATTTTAATTTCTTATACCCTTCTCTTTCGTTTTATAAGGAAATAATGCGCAAGATTTGTTGTTTTGTATTATTTTATTGAATTATGTATGACCCGTTTCTGTTGATTCTATTGGAACGAAATGGATCATACATAATTCAATAAAATAATATAAAACAGAAAATATAGTGCATTTATTATTTCCTTGGACGAAGGAAACTATTGGGATAATCTAATACATCGAAAATCGATTTTTCATCTACGTGATCGATGGGGGCGACGAAAATTTATCTTCAAAATTATATTTACAGAGGGAGAGAAAATTACATCGCGAAAGGAAATTGGTTACGTATAGTACATGGGATATCCACCTATTTTTAATTTTCCATTTATCAATGTTATTTTTCCCGTGGCATAAATTTATACCGTAAACTTATCTCGGTATCTCGTGATACGAGATGTTCTAAAAATTTCATAATTTCTCTTTAGCTATCGTATGCATATATCACCATGTAACACAATTCTAATCAGTTCGACGTGTCTGCGTAACCCAGTTACCTAGTATTCTTGAGTGCACGAGCATAAAAGGCAGTCCAAGGAATAAATAGCGACGTGTATGCAAATATTCTAGATGCCTTTTTACCGAACGAAATATAAAACATGAGAGAATGAGGATAAAACGCTGAAAGTATTTGCAATACTTGCGATGGAAAAGCTGCTTGACTTTCTTTTCTTGCAAAATGAGAAATGTAAAAATCGCTACTAAAGAAAGTTATTTATTTACAACTTGTTGTAAATAAATAAGTTTCTCTATTATACTGTGATGAAACGATCGTCAGACCAGTTACGAGTTAACGGCAAGTAAATAACGTTTTCTTTTCAACAAAGTTTAGTAACGGCTATTATGCTATTTTCTCGAACGTAAAACGGAATTAAGCAACGCTAAAATATGCAAATTCTACTTGAAGTAAATCATCGTTCAACGTTTCTTTTTAATAGGAAAAAGCAAATTATTCCCACCAGACTTAGAATTGCACCACAACTGACAAACTCTCACCTTATAACTACAAATCAGCCGAATAAATGCAATCACTCTAACTGTATTCCGTCTGCGAATCATCTTCTTAACTGTAGTAACGTCTCCCAACAGAAAATTAAATTTAGTCTGCCAGACATGACTGAATCATCAAAACCATTGCGGAAAATCCTCCTTACTTTCTCAAAGATATTAATTTGTATCGCCAGTTATGATACTGTAAACTACCGACTTAGCTTTAACATACACTGTACCCTATTAATTTAAGATTAAGTTAATCGTACTGCAATTTTACCGTGTATATATATATGTGTGTGTGTGTGTGTTCAAAATGTATGGTTGCTATTAGTTTCAGTAATAGTAATTCACCTATTGTATTTTACGTTCTTCTTTGTACATTCTTGTTCTGTTAATCGAGGTCGCTAATGACCATAAAAGTAGGCTGACGCGTCCTTAAATAAAATAAATAATAATAATAAATCAGCGTTCACAGTGAGTACAAACAGGAAGATCGGGTTTCTAGGAACACGACGTTTCCAAACGCTGTTCCAAGGACGAGTTGCTCGCGCCACTTCATTCGAAGTCAGCGACAGTGGCGTAATTAAACTGATAATTACGAGCGTGCGTCGCGATTCTTGGAGATCCTGCACGCCGCGCCGTGCCAAAAAAAGTCTCCTGTGGCTGGAGGAGGTGGTTCTCCGCGCAGGTACAGGCTCGTTTTACCGTGCAATAAATAACCTTGCGTACAGGAAACGACGCCATATTCGTCATAGCGTCGCAGCTCGGGAATAGCTTTCGTACGACAGTCTGCCACGGCTACCCGTAAACGAGCACGTGAAATACCAGTGTACAGAAATCTTTGAACAAACTGAAGAATTTTAGTTTCTCGTAGAAAAGTAATTTTCACGGATTTTGCTGTGATCCATCAGATATCTTAAAATTTGTATCGAGTGAATTATTGGTCTCTCGCAACGATATAACGCGTAATCATTAATTCAAAATCAAGATTAAGCATTAATCAAAATTAATTTCTGCAATCTTTCTAAATTATCGAGATAATTAATGATACGGAAAAGACGAAAATGAAACGCCTCTTTGGTAGCAAAGATATCATTTTTAATCCCGCCACGGCCCTAAAACTTATCTGACTATTGATATTTTAATAAGAAAGATCGAAACTTGAAAAATTGTTTACTTAAGAACACGATCGAGTTCAAAGTAACATGGACGTTCAGAAGAATACAACTGCGGACAGATACTCCACTCATGGGTAGAGAATGGTACCAATTTTAATTTTGTCATAGATTATTCCGTCTCTTTTAATTCATTAATATTCCCAAATAATTCGTTGCCTTTGTAAACAGTATATTTTATAGGCGCAAGATAATCGGCTCTCAACAATTCTCCATATCGTTCAATTCTGATTAACATACAGGCTGATGCAAAAGTAGAATATTCGTGTGATGTGCCTTCTCTAATCGAAGAATTTTAAACATTAAACGCAAAAGCAAGCCAAGATAAAATAACAAACATCGAACAAAGATGTACGATAAAAGAAAATATGGCAGAATATTTATAGACAAAACAAGATTTAATTTGTCACAAGTTTATAGAGATTTAATGCTGTTTCATGGTATTGTATTACTATCACAAGTATCATATCTATCAGCATATAAGTTATTATTTATTAATTTTATTTGTTAGTACGTTAAGCGATATTTTATATTGACACATTCTTGCTTTTACTACGCCATAAATTACATGGGCCGGTTGAATGCCATGTTTAGCTGAGTATCGCGTCTGCATTTCATTAATCGTAAGTAAATTATGAAGCAATCCTGTTCCCAGTACATTTGAATATTAATTAAGTTATCGATTTCTACATGTCTCTATAACATTGATTTTACATGGTCTTAATGACAGAGGTTATTATTAACTTTCATTAAGGACATAATAAGTATGACACGAATCAGACGTTATCGAAGAGATATTACTATTCTATTATCGCAAGTGTACTTGATGCTTAAGAAGAATATAATCTAATGATCGATACTTGTTGAGGTATGATTAATACAAATTCCATACTCATTTCCCCATTGAACTTCGTAAAAATTCGTAACGTACGATGCCTTTTAAATACTTCGCTTAAAGTACATAGCGCAGTTGATATACGTTGTCGTTTTCTTTCCATTTCACCACTCGTACGACGTTGATCTTCTTTTATTGCACTTACAAGAAATAACGAAACAAAATGAAGCGCCATAGAAGAACTTTATTAATCTAGAAGAATATTACTACGTAGTATGAATCATCGTCGACTCTACATCAAATGTATTAAACGCGATAATTATACATTCGCTAAACGTATCACGAAGCATTTCCCCATAATACGTATTTCAACTCCAACGACGAAAATAACAGCTTCAGCGAACAGTCCTCTGTAGGTCACTGATGACCCACGTGCTAAAGAATGCGGTGATGGTCTAACCGAGTGTTTGGAATCGATTAGATCCTGACTAATTCAAATCCATCCATCGAATAAATAAAATACACGTACATGTAAATTTCAACAATTCAGAAATAGATTTTGTAAGAAAATTATTTGTTGCGGTAATAAGAACGTAACGATAATTAATAGAGATCCGATCAAGTTAAGCCGATCGAACGTTAAAATAATATTCAACGAGATGGTCGCTCTGATCGTGGCTATTGCACGCAAAGATTGCCACGTGTAGCTTCAGACTCCATTAATTACAAATAATTGGAATATGATACAAGAACGAGTAAGCTTGTAACGAGCCTTGGACACGAGGCGTTGCGCAGAGATATCTTTTCATTGATCGAACGTTATGCTCTCTTCTTCTACAGTCGAATTTGTCTGTTCGTAACGACAACAGCCTCCGGGAAGATCATCTTCGTATTATAAAATATTTACGAGAAATTTCGATAGTCTCTGCAAACTCGAATTAATGAAAAATAAATTAACAGTAACACCAACACTCTATTTAGTTCTGTACATTTTTCTTTTCCCTGAATCGCGTCTGTCTTGTATATAAATTTCAGCATACAGTTAGTAGAAATTTAGCATAGAATTCATAATGATAACGTTAAGGTTCGTCAAACGAAATCATTACTAAAAAGTGTGGCATAAATAAATATCGATATTAAAAATAACTGCAATATTTCCTGATCGTTTCTTAGAAAATTGATTTGCATTTTATTTGATTTATTTCATTTGTAATTTGCGTTTGTGATGTTAATTTAAATAATCGTATAGCGATGGATGATTGCAATGTTTGATTTACATATTTACACATTTACAGATAAATATGAAATTTAATCTTTTTTCTCATTTGTTGAAATCCTCGAGAAGACTTCAAGGCCATTCTTCTCCTTTTTAGTCGATGAAAATATATTTTTTATTGTAACAAGTTTATTATACTATAAAAATGAATTCTTCGCGCTAGATAGCATGCACTTTTTTAACAATGTTTTCTGACATGTTATCGTGAGCATTGAAGATTAATTAGTCACAGTTCTGAGTTTGAAATAGTGAATCTCACGCTACGTTCCACAAAATAATATAACAAGAAATTTTGAAATACGAAAAAGTAGTTGGGAACCGCTGACTCATACACGAATTAATAACAAACGTGTCAGCAGTATCAATAAATGATATGTTGCAAAATTGCGAATAAAACTAAATGTTAATGTCTGTGAGTAAAATTGCTGGAATAATTTACAAATCTAATAAAAAGATATAATTTAAAATCTAATTTTTTAATAAAAATATATTGTTCTTAAAATTTAATAAATAAATTTCTGTGATTATTTATTAGAAATATTAGTTTTAATATTGCGCTTCGCTCAAACTAAGAAACTACCTTACACATAGAATTACATATATGATCTGCAGTAATTATGACTTAGTACATATTTCAAGTACTTTTATATGGAAATATTCTTCTAGCACAAATATATGCATGTACGAACATACAATGAAAAGTTTTATATATGTAATCAGGAAACAGTACCATAAAATGAAGCTGAATAAATTTTCAAGTCTATTTAGCTTTCCAAAGTATGTATGTATTATGTACTTTGAGGAACGAATAGAAATATAGGAAATTAAAAAACAAATTACACTATTCTACTCTATTTCTTCAAAAATAAATTTTATGATTCTTCCAATGATTCTGCGATTCTTTTGGTAAGAAACTAATATTATCTAAGCATCACCTATCAAAAATAGGATTTCAAAGGAAACATCTGTGATAAAAAGTTGTCTGAATAAAAATGTACAAATTTCAACATAAAGAAAATATGTAAAAATATTATACGTGGAAGTTTATAATGTTCCTAGTACTTTACAAGAATCTGCTATACATTAATAGCATACTTTTTATTAAAGATCTAATACCGATATTTTGGAAGATACAGCGTACAGAAAATTATACAAGATACAAAATACAGGATAACGACTATTTCTTTATCAGATGAAACCTAATTTGAAACCAATCAAATGAACAACTTTGAACGTGTCAATTCATTTTGCAGACTAGTAACTTAAAATAAAATCAACCCTATTATTGTCTAAACAATAGCATCTATGTCAATTGTATTTCTTACATTACATATACTGCAATATAAACATACATTACTCTCTTTCTTATCTACAACTATTACCATTTATATTATTTACAACAAAGTAACGTCATATCAATTACATGTGTCAAGCTTCTAATCTGCAAAATGATAATTTTTGTAAATATTCAGTGATATAGCCATAATAGAATTTAGAAGTAAAAGTAGAACATGTATAAATACCTGACGGGAATCGTAGGCATCAGAGAAGTGTTCGGATTCGGCTCCGTCGTGGTGTTGCTCGCCGGCAGGGCCCTTACGTCGATCGTCACCCGCGTTACGATCCATTGCGTCGAAAACATGGACGACCGTATCGGGCACGCCGTCACACGTCCGATCCTTCGTCCTCGGGGCAGATTCCTCTGTTTTGCCCTTAACGAAGAGGCGCGTGATCGCACTCCACATTCAACGAAATCACAGCATTCGCGACGGCTGCAGCGACGATCCGATCGAACGGGTCCTTGTTCTCGTCATAGCCGGCGAGACAATGCGTTCAAAGTATTTCGCGTTACTCGACACACGCACGCCAATATTTCTTCCGTCACGGGATCATCGGGCACGTTTACGAATTTACGTTGAACAATTCGAACACTCCGTTTGACGAACGCGAAGGTTAGGTGGCACAAATACCGCTAAATTTTTCTCGAAGTAAGGTTAGATTGTGCGCTTCGACAACAGTAATATCACTTACGAGTAAATTATCTGCGTTAAAACGATGCCGTGTTCGATTTTCAGTCCATTTTGTATCACTCACCTACCAATCGATTTACGTATAACATTCACAGTAAGATCGGTAACCAGAAAATTGAAATGATCACAGGCTACTTTATGGCTCGTGCCGGGACATACACAAGGCTGCAATAGACACGATGTTTTGAAACTTCAAATAGCGTTCTTTGGACAAGCAGCGCCGTATGCAGAGCAGTTAAAAGTTACAGTCGAAATAATGCCGGCTCACGATAAAACACTGCAAAGGATGAACAGTAGTAGTTAAGGACACTCTTCTATCGTGTCTACCGTGGACCCTGCTATTTTTGTCAGCAAGACTCGTCGCGCGTTCCGCACTCCTCGGGTAATGTGCAAGCTTCTCTATCGATTTTGCGCGAAACAGCGGAAAAACCAACTACAGGTATTCAATTCAAAATTACAGAAGCATATCACCATAGAAATTTGGATACGTCTTGAAATTCAGCTTCTTCGAGAGGTGTCTCCGGTGGTCGATTCACTCGATGGGTGTTGCAAAAATGGTATTGGCACCTGTAAAAGGGGCGTACCTCGCGCGATTCTTATTTCCTTCAAATAAATGACGAATATGCGTGTGCTCGTTCTTTGAATTCAAATTTACAACGTGCTTTTTATCCGTTTCATCAAATTTTCTTATATAATTAAACTAAGGTCCGGATATTCGGATTTTCGTTGACAGCGGCACGAAAGCACACGAGAAGACTACTGTCGTACACAGCTCAAACTTCGCACTAGCACCACTAACGATTCGTTGGTTTTTCACAATCGTTACTATCTGTTTCCCATGCGAGACGCTCGAAAATCACAGTCGCATATGCCAATGCACGTGAATTCTCAAGCAAGAAACATTGTCAGCACGAAAAATCGTCATTTCGTATGAACATCAAGCCCACGGCACGTTCGCCGTCCATCGTGAAAACGATCATCGATTTGAAGCGAGAATATCGCTTAACGATATATCGAAACGTATTCGAGAGTGGTCGCCATGTTCTTCCCAGTCGAATTAATTCACGACAACGATATTTTCTAAGAACTATGATTTAGTTCTTCATTTTATGTTTTAAATGTGCGAGAGATATTCAGTTTCATAGATAGTTAGCGGTTAATGTATATTTTGATGAAAATTAAAAGTTTTTCAAATAGCCTATCGATTGAAAACGAGTTAATTTTAAATATGTTGTAACCAAGTATGATCGAATTTGATTGGTCGAAATGCAGTTTGAAAAATCTCGTGCCTATCTGAATCGTCGAATAATGAACATCGTAGTGACAACGGGTTTCCTTTAGATCTAATCTAAAGCGTCTAACAGATTTGTTATCAACTTCTCAAGATGCAACAATGAAACCGGTTTCCATCGTAATTGGTATGTCACGTTTTGTATACTAAATATACATGCATTTTTACACCATTGCAAATCAAAGTAAATTATATAATAAATATTTACTGGACTATGTATGGAATAATTGATATTATGTATTAAGTTATTTATATGATATTCAGAATTTAATTATTTCATTAATTCATAATACATAACGTTCAAAACATTTAAAATTCTGTTTAAAACTGAACTTCTGTGTAAAATTATCGTGGGGCGTACGTGCAGTGCCATCTATCAGCAGACAGATTAACTTATTTAGTGTAGATATTTAAATAAAAATGTCGTCTCCAACATTCGGAATTCAATAAATACAAAAATTCAAATTATCAATACTAATACTTATTACATATTTCAAAAAATAGTTTATTCATTACTTTTATCATGATATTATCAATGTCTGATCGGTACTAGATCCATTGTTGTTAACGTAAATATGAGCAATATACAAATTGCATATAATCGTTACCCGATCGTCAAAATATTCATACTTTTAGTGTTCTTTGTTATGAATTGTTAGAATTATACATTTTTCTTAGTATCCATTATTATGAATTGTTAAAATTCATTATAACAAACAATATTAAAATTTGTCACGTTCTTTTGTGTAAAGTTGAATTAGGAATACGTTCGTTTTTATCCAGTCTGTAATGTTGCGCTTTGTGGCTGTTACTCATGATCATGTAAATTAAATTAGATTTGCAGCTAAGTAGAGTAACTTTAACCTTTTAACTAAGATATATTTCCTCGGTACGAATCATTAAGTTGATTAAAAGATACTGTTACCAATAAGACATATTCAAAATGATTCACGTACTTAATAGAGGCATGGTAATAAAAAAGAAAGAACTGACACAAGTACATTGTACATATTATGTAGTATGCATTATAGAACGTATTTACAACGATATATTTACATTGTCATTACAAAAGTTGTGTTAATAATACCACAGACTATATATATTCATCGATTGATTTGTGATCGCATCCACGAACGCATTCACGCACCCACGAGCTAAAATGGACTATGCTTCATTCCCATTCACACGGTTAAACGCTCGTTAAACGCCATTAAACAACGCTGACACATATCTCGAGCAGCGGCGGCACCACATTCGAATCTTGCGTCGGAATAATTTATAAAACTTTTAATCTCACGCGTCAATTAAGTATGACTATAACGTAATTCTCGTACGTTTTCTAAGAGCTTGTAAAAAATAGAAATCTATACAAAATAAAAGGGGGAAAAATAAAGAAGGGAAGAAGATAGAAGAAAAGAAAAAACAAAACTGTGCGATTATCGTTCGATTGTACGATTAATCGATTAATCGCGCTAAACGCGTACGTTTCAAATTAGAGTCGACGCGTAATTTTGAAATGCGCGAACGATACCGACTTGCATGTGGCACGCAAAGTAAAAAGCACGAGATTTTGGAAAATATGTACTTTCGCTTCGATTGAGAAATATGCGCTTATGATGTTTATTTTTGTCGACAAATCTGATTCTCTGTCGCATTATAATTACGATACTACAAAATCGTACTAAAGAATTTTCCACTTTCTATATACTTATATGTATATAAATTTACACTTTACATACGTGTACATAGAAAGTTGAGTTACTAGGGTGTGTAAGTATGTACAGGGTGGTTCGGTAACTGTCGCCATGTTAATCCTCTATAACGAAATTTAATTTAATTTTATCATTTTACTTACTTCCATCGCTATAACTTTTATTCTTACTTTACTTACTGTCACTGTATCGTTGCATATCGAAATTTAAATTTCGTTAGAATAATTATCGTATAATAAAATAATAAGATTTTAGATAATATATAACAAATTGCAAGCAACGTCGATTCTTCCTTCTTAAAGAAAAATGAAACAAAGAATTCTTGTTATAGAGGATTAATATCCCTCGGAATGAGGAAGCTAGAGAAAAATATTTCATTTATAATAATTATATAGCAGAAAAGATTTAGTCATATAATTCTTATTCCGCTCTTTCTATATGTATAATCGTCTAGGTATTGCTAATTTAATTAAGCAATTATCTGTAATTACAAAAGTTAAGTGTTATATTAATCTTCGATTGGTATTGTTGGCCCATAGGTAATCGCTACAGTTTAAATTAGATTTGAATTGGGTCACTTCGTTTTAATTCATATCTTATATCTTACGCGATGAACACTACTCACGGTCTTTGTCACGTAAGATAGAAAATTCAAATTAAAGAGGAAGTACGTACTTTCAAATTAAATAACTTAATGCAGACTATTGTAAGTTAGGTTGGAGCTGCGTCACAGCGATATTTTATATCATCCCAGTCGAGGATAAAATTCCGTTTTTCTTCGGTATGTTCATTCAAATTCTTGAGTATTTAAATTTCATGAATAATGAACATTAATCAAACTCGCAATCCTTGAGAAGATCTTCCCCCCCCCCCCTCTAATAAATAACAAATAAATTCTTCGTATTATAGAGTTATCATAATATCCTACTATAACACTTGATTTCGTCGTATCTTTTCTATCGTGCTATCTTTCACAGATAAATTCTTTCCCACTCTTCAGAATTTCAATGATATTTAAGTTGACAATTAACCGACTACTCTGTGGAATGTTTTATACGATAAGTAGCGAGACTTTTCGTAAATGAGAGATTCTCGGATGAAAATTATTAATTCTTGATTATTCAGCGCAATCCGTTGATCGATTAGAAGCCAACAACCGACAAACCTTTCTTAAGAATCAATTCGCTTTTGAGCGAGGGATCTGTCACTTGCTGGATTCATGGATTATCTTATGAAACAACCTGTACACATACGAATCTGCTACGAGTATTACACACGGTGCTCTTATTCTCTCGGTCAGACGCATTACTTACAAACATAAATAAGTCTAATTACAAGAAAACAAAAAAAAAGATATCTTTTTCCTTTTCGTGTCGGCTTGCGTACATAGAGGCCTTCGACGAGCGAACGGAAGAACGCGAACACAAATGTGTTTTTCAAAACAGCGACAGAACAAATATGTAGAAATTCACCGAACAACCACGTTCTCTTTGTTTCATTTTTTCTCAGACTATAATATCGGAAGTTTGACTTCATTAAATTAATATCACTAAACGATATATTAACCGATCGAATGTTTGAACATTAGATGAGATATTTGAGTTGATTAAAAGAAAACAAAAAAAAAAAAAAAGAAAATAAAAAAAGAAAGGAAGAAAGAGAAAGAAGGAAGGAGAAGGTAGAAAGAAAGAAACGATTCGAAGCATCGGTTGATAACCCCGATCGTTACGGACATATGTATATTACAATGTATCCACTAAAATCGGATAAAAATCACGTGTCGGAGTCGCACGTATTCGTCGATCGTTTTTGTTCCCATTCAATTATTCACTTTTTCCAACGACGAAAATTATTACGATCGTTAGTACGGAAGCACTTGTTTCGAGAAATTACACTATCTACTAGTCGAAATTTGGCACCAGACGACCGATGATTTTCTTGCGACGCTTGAAATCCGCCATCGATCAGCGTTTGTCGTTCACGTCCAACACAGGCGAACAGGCACTGGAGTTTTGTTTCGTCGAACCGAGAATCGAGCGGAATTTTGAACGACAACAGCTTAATTCGAACGTCGAATTGCACTCTAAGCAATTGAGGAAATCATACGAATTCATTAGAACGCGGTGTAAGAATTTTAAAAGATCAAACGACTATCGAACGATTTAATTTCTTGCAAGAATAATAATAATAATATATGATAAGATTTTATAATTATACAGAGTGTTTTAGCGTTTGCCATTATTTAACGTTCTAACGATTGGAAACTCTGAGAATCTTCGATGAAACGTATCAACGAAATAAAAATCGTTCGCACGGACGAATATGTCAATGAATAAAGAAAAGAAATAATTCCATAACGCTAGACACTCGTCATCGATCGAATTAAGAACTGTCGATCGATTCTACTCGGAAAATTCAGCCGCACAGCTCGCTTTGCGTTCGATTTATCGTCGTTCCGAACGCGCTGTCCGCACATGTATACATCTTGCTAATCCCGGACGATCAATGGCAACCGCAGCTCTTGACGACCATGTTTTTGTACTTCTTCAGTATAACGTTGCTTTCGTCGAGGAAATACAGCACGGAGATCGGCGAGAGCTTGGTGGGCGCGCAGCAAGGCTTTGGTACCTTACCAGGGCTAACCAGATGCACCAACGTTTGGACGATCGCGTGATTGGTCGCGTTCATATGAGCGTTCAAAGGGAAATTGCATTCGCCGCTGCAATAATATGCGTCGTATCCGTCCGGTGCTATGATCCAGTCCTGCAAAATAAATATTCATATCGATCATCGATAAGTACGCGGCAAACTACAAGTGCCGATGATCGTGTAGCACATGATTGCATCAAATATGCGTATTATTACGCCTCTTCGCGTAACTTACCTGCCACTTCAGGTCCCTGAAGCTCACGTACAACGTTTGAATTTTACAGGTCCTCGAGTTGTATTGTACGCCTGGATCTGGAAAATGGTAATGATTACCGGTTGTTCGCCACGTTATCTTCGTTCGATCATCGTTATTTCTTACAGTTAGTAATGTCTTGGTAAAGTACGAATCAAAGAATACGTATATTTCTTACGTATTAAGAGTGGGATTGAAATTCATCAAAATTGCGGGTTACGAGCTTCTTTGTTTCTCTAATTATTAAATACATACGTATACAGGTATTTACGAAAATATTAATATCGATTTCTATCGAGATTACAGTTTCAACTGTTTTTACGTTACACCGTTTGTTTCTATGTATGGTCTTGTTAAAAATTTTTGTTGCACCGTGCTCCGAGTAAGAGAATAGGCTGTCAATTACGAGGGTTCGCCAACAGTCGACAAGGCTATTAAACAGAGTACACGCACAAGTTGTTAAACTAAGGTGTTTATGTTAAAATGTCTAACCGGCATTACGCTAGTACAATTTAGAGGTAGAATTATTGGAACAAAAACGACTTTAACGCGCAATCAGGACAAGGTAAAATACTGATTTGGATTGATCTTTCTTTGTACATTACGGTTAAATCGAATCTTTTTCACGATCTTCGTGATTTTCTCATGGAAAATTCGCCGATTACTTTTTTGAGCCATTTCTTATAACATCAATGAAAAAAATTTTCTCTTTCGATGTTACTGTAAAATACGAAAGATGGAGATGGAAATGATAGATTTACTGATTCATCGGACGTTACCTTCCAGACTTACCGGTGTACGGATTATTCCGATAATCCAAACTCGAGGACTCGCTCTTCTTTCTTCTCCTGGCATCTCGTTTCTGTCGTACTTTCGATTCTCTGATGCCAGAACTCTTAAAGTAACCCACCATAAAGGGTTGCTTGTCAGGATCGCCCCTGAACCCGACGATCCCAATGTCCTCTGGTCTCATTTCGTGTACTAGAAACACAATATTAATATTTTGATAATTATGCGATTACTCGTTGCATTTACTATCGTCCAGTCCATTAAACAGGTTTAATTTGCTTGCAAGGTATTTTAGAAAAACACCTTTTTCTCGATTTAGTTGCACGAACTTAACAACGCTAAATTCTCCGACGATAGTTTGAAATTTTTTAATTTTTAGGACAAAATTTGGAAACTTATAACACTATGAGAACCAAGATGTAGCAAATATTTTATTCGAACGTAGAAACTTTTAATGGCACAAAATTCTCTAAGAGCGCCAGCCAACTCCGATCGAAACGATGTAAATTAAAATTCGTCAAAGTGTATAGTAGAAACGAACGACAAACATAACAAAGTAATATAACGTATAAACATAATAAAGAATAAAAACCGACAATTATTTCCCGAGAACCCTTCGCTAATTAGAAACGTTGGCATTTGGATGGCAGAAATGGGCGGAAAAGATGCTAAGGCGATTTAACTTTTACAAGATCACGCATTTCGACGCACTGTGTAAAGCATTGCCGAAGAACTTTATAAGAAAAGAGGTTTCTTTTTTTGGCATGATTGCCTTCAGGCCAATCGGCAATGTAACTCACGAGGAAACGTTCCAATTTGGCGATACCCAATTACCCCGTTTGATTCGATAAGTGGAATGCACGCGTGAACGATTACGATTCGCGCGCATGTTTGTTAGAATGGCCTACCATCAGTTGGAATTATTAATAGGCAACCTTCAGGAATATTAACTATTTAAGAATCTCGAGTCGGCGGTGTGTCAGCTGGTTCTCGATAGCATGATCGAGGGAGCCGTTCACTTGGCCGATATAGGCGACAGTTCATGGTTTCCCAACACGTTGGCCCTGCAATTAAGTGGCCGCTGCCTCGCACCGTTTGCACGTTTAATTAATTGATCGTTCTGTCAGCTGACATGCTGATCGATCGATTATTCTTAATTATCGTCGCGCGGCACGCATGAAACGCGGAGAGGCGGCCGCGTACAGAAATTTCAGGGTATAAGACACGGCCGTGGTGGAAACGCGTGGAACCCGACATGATCGTAGACTCGTTTCGTAATGTATATCGGAACTGAAAAGAAGTTATGGTACTTGTTTATCATAATTATATCGGAGCTGCTTTAATTATTCATGCGGTAATAATTATACTTCTGTCCTAACAGTTTGCGGTGTGACAAAAATAAAGCCGTTTTACATGAATTACCATGAAGTGTCGCAACTTGGATCTGCACATTAGTGATATTAATGTCAAGAATATTATTTCCATGCCGCGATAGTGACACCAGATTGGAACGGAACCCCTCGTGAAAGTATAGGATCGTATTTTCAGCCGGGAAATTTGCACCTTCAGCAGTAAATAACAGCGTACGGTTGTTATCGGTATTAATTTAGAACGTGTTGCGACCATATAAATTTCTCTTATCGCTCGCAGATGATGCGTGTTACAGGACTTTGAGAAAATCTAGTTTCGATAATACCTACTTTCCAATCGATATGGTTAGTTAATGCGGTATAATTGAACGGTTACTTGAAAATAACAAATGAGTTTTAACAACTGCGGTAAATAAAAGACGCGGTTGTGGGTTATAATAGTAAGGTGTAACGCGTCACGTGTCCTGTGGTACTAGTCGAGCTATTAATTAAATAAATTAATCGAAACAAATATATGCTATTCTTCTAGGAACGTAAAACGATCACCGAAAGGAAAAAACGGACATCTCGCTATCGATTCACTGTACAGCTTCGTTCAACGAGAATTCTCTTTTTCTCGCACTCGCTGATACGCTAATTATCTTATCCGACCTTACGTTATTAATTAAATCACGTAAGACTACTTTAACGATCGTTAATATGCCAAGAAGCGAGCCTCAATCAGTGGAGAGGTCAAACGTTCGATAAAATCAGCGATTCGACTTCAAACCACAGCTTCGATTCTCATCCGCAACCTGTACGCGTGCCATACAAATCGTTCGTTCCACCGGTAATAAAGCAGAAAACGCATTCTCGACGGCTCGATCGGCGAAACAATGACGCGCGGAAACAACGAGGCAGAAATGCAGAAAAGGAAAAAAGGAGAACGAAGAAGCGTTGAGGCGTAGAATCGGTTTGTCGCGACGCGACGGCCAGGATGATTTTTCAAGCGGCATCGATTCGCATTCGGCTCGCGCAGTTTTCGCGCGATATCGAAATTCGAACGAAAGGACACGCGTGTACGTGCGAACGATCCAAACGGTCTCATTGCGGAGGCCCGTAGCCGTCGGCTCGTCTCCGCGAGCCAGCATTGCCGTGTATGCAAATGATCCCTCTTACGAGCACGACCGTACCGAGTTCGAGAAAGCTAGTAAATTGGCTCGCAGGAATGCGCATTTGCCGTGATTGCAGCGGACACCTGCTGCTGCACTTTGCGCGCCGTTACAGAATCGACTGGCTACCAGCTTGTCGACGAACCTCCGCTTGCCGAATGCACGTGGCGAATTCGATTGAATTATGCCGTCTCTTTCTCCAGGAACGCCGAGTTTCGTTATACGGTTTTATTTAACAGCAAAGAACGCAGGCTGCCGATTAGACTGCGAATATTTACGCAGACGCGGATTTTTACGAATATAATGTAAAAATTAGCAATCGTAAGAAATTAATCGAAATACGTACGGTATAGGATTGTACATAGAACATTTGCATTGTCGTTGTACGTGTGAAGAGATTGATTTTCTGATTTTACTTTACGATAGAAAGAGGAGCATCTGGATGGTAGAGGATATAGACAGAGGATATAAAAATATGTTGTACCAAGTACGATGATAGCGATGATAGAATATGTCGAGCAACAACAATTGCGAGAAGTGGTTTCCATGCGCTTGCAGTGGAATTATGAATTAAAACGCAAAAGAAATTTGAGCTGCCAAGAAAAGCATTAGCAAAATTATGCGCGTTATACGTGAGAACGTATAAACAAAGTAAAATAAACGTAGTTCGGATAAACGGTTGTCTGATCGCATGACTCGGTACGCTGCAATTGATTAATAAGGAAAAGGGAATTAACGATCATTTAAAATAAGAACTACGAGTTAATTATATCTCATTATATCTAGGAGCTGGCATATTGATCCGAGGAAAATTTAGAAAGTACATTTTAATAACGGTATTATGATAGGTACGAGGCATCTTGAAACGAATTTCCTATTTTTTGGTACGTTTAATATGCGCGTGGAAACTGAACCGTAAGAATACGTAATTCGTTATGATTGCTATTCTCGGAATTGCAAGAATACGAATTTCGTGCAGTTTCTGAATAGAAGACGCGTGTTGTGCGCATTTGACGACATTGTCGTGCCTCTTGGAATAATCTAATTTTTGAAATTGGCTGAAGAAACTCTCAGATCGTTCTAAAAATAACGTTGATGATTTATAAAATAATTTGAAAGAATCAGAAAGCCGAGAAATTTATCGAAACAATTAATAGACGGATGCAAAGTTATAAAAATGAAAGCGTAGATTTGCAACTGATAATTTTAAATAAGTCGTCTCGTTTCCTATCGTACTTTTTGATAGTCGAACAAGATCTTCATCGAAATCATTTCCAGAAATCTTACACTTTCAGGGTTTCGTTATTGTTATCTGATAACTTGTATCTTTTAACAATGCAAATAGCTTCGTAAATTATAAATAACTTAATAATTTATCCAATCTTACAAAGATATATTAAAATTGCGATTAGACGATGATGAGAACAATGGTACGCAGAAAACGTGTGAAATTCGTGGAACTGTAATTCCAGGCGGCTAATGCGCCACCGATTATACTATCTTCGATCCGCGTATCCTTCTGATCCAGTTTCCATATATTAAGAGTAATAAAAAGCAAATTTCTTGGCGTGTCCTCTTGCTGCCGGAGGTTCAAGGATAAAACGATTCCCTACAAAGGGGCAGTCCTAGATCAACCGGCAACGCTTTCGCAATGCTTTCAACAGTCAAGGACGTGGAGGAACCTTGCTCATCTGGCGATTCGTTTCAATCAAAAATTATCAACTCTCGAGGACGTTTCACGCGATCTGAAAACGTGTGCCAATGTCCTAACGTAGTATCAGGCTCCCTTCTAAATTTCTCTCTTCGAAAATAAATGTATAGAATTTCATGTAGGAAAATTTTAAAAACCTTGAAACAAAGATATTTTTCTCAAAAAAGGGGGATTTTTTGATACCATCCGGTTATAGCTAAATCCTGTAGGAAATTAGCAAATAAAAATTGCAATTACTAGCAATCACGAACATAATTATAGTTTCTCCATTTTGTCACTCTTAAATCTGCTACTAAATAATTCAATTTATATATTTGTAACTGCGAAATATTATATCGCATCGAAATGGAATTTGTTAATTTTATTTAGAAACTAGAGGGTGTACCTGATATTAAAAACATCTGTCTTCTCTAGTGATCTCAACTTTTGTAATCCCGTCATCGGAATATGCAACTATGCAAATAGTATCTCCGATCGAGGCGATCTCTTCTCTGAATCTTAGCTACAAGCTAAGGCGATCGACGTTGCAATTATTTAACTCGTAGAGTGTCATTATCATTTTAACTTTCTTCGTCCGCCTTTTTTTCTTATATACATCATTCTTAAATTTTCTCCTATATTTATAGCTGTTTTTCGTTTTCTTTGTCGTACATCTATTATCCATTATCGTAACTCATTTCCTTCCTTGTACCGTAAGTCTGGCCGTGATTTGTTAAATAAATAAATCTGTCTACCAAGCTGGTTGCGATAAAGTTAAAAAAACAATCGAGTCGTCGAAAAGATTAAAGATCGTCGTACAAACAGAGGGAAAAGTGTAAAGCACGTAACATCAGCACAGCTGGCATACATTCCACGCACAAGTCAAATACCTTTGTCATTGCTCTGTTAATGGCCCGATAGTGACTCTATTACCGCTGAATTAGCATCGCAATAAGTACGAGTAAAACACACAGCATTAACGCTATCGTCACGATCGTCCGTTCTTAGGTGGAGTTTTCTACAGTTCTCTCAGCCATAGATAATCTTTTTCTCTTGCTCTCTCTCTCTCTCTCTCTCTCTCTCTCTCTCTCTCTCTCTCTCTCTCTCTCTCTCTCTTTCCCACTCAATACCTTGATTGTCCAATAAAACGACGATCGTGGACATTTCTCTCAAACGGCGTATAAAATCTGCTCTCTCGGAGCCCGTGGAAAAGATCACCGGAAGAAGAGAGAAACCGAGTACGGTATTCTTGAATCTTCGCTAACCGCAGCCTCCACTAGCCCATTCCCCGACAAATACGACGATCGCCAAACATTTATTTACCCACGAACATCTTTTCAAACACCCGCGCCAACGATGTGGAAACTGCCGATAAACCAACAACATCATGGTCAAATAATAATATTATTACGGCTATTTAAATAAATACACATAGCTGGGATCGCGAAAAGTGAGCGTATTACGCTGTTTGGTAACAAAATTGCAAACATTACTTCGTCATGTTGATAAACCGACGTAATCCTTACCAAATATCATAATCGTAATACTTTGCTAAGCTAATATTTTTGAGTGATTTTTATGAACCAATATTCCCGTGATTAATATATATATATATCAACGTGATTGATACGATAAAGATATTATTATTATCATTCAGACGAACGTATAAAATATACAGAACGTATAAATCATACGGAAAATCACGCAGTTAGGTAAGAAAATTCTGAAAACTTGCCGACAAGAATCTTCGAAACACGTAGAAATGAAACGATACGTTCTAATAAGATCGCGAGTTTCTATAACAGATCACGGCGTTAGGAAAGATCCACGAACTTTCTAAAATCAGTGATCAGCGGCTCTGCCTTGAAATTTCGATGGGACGATAAAAATCGGCTGGATAAATCCGAAGGCATCTGACAAAGGCTCGTTTTCGTTTCGCGGTGATAGCAAGGTGTCGCAAGTCTCAAGAGCGAGCGAGCGAGCGACCGAGCACGCAGTTAGACGCACACGCGTGGGCGTATCACGCGGAGGTGTGTAGCCGGTCTTTAGAAGCGGAGAGATAGCCGCGGCTATACTTTCGAAAGCATCTGGTTTTCTGCAACCGGAGGAAACTTCCTCTGGCCAGGAGGCGGACGGTGAGGAGCCGCGCGCGCGTCCGCGTCACGGCGAACCAGTGCAAACAAACCGAGGGGCTCTTAACCAAACGAGACGAAGTAGAAGAAGAAGAAGAAGAAGAAGGAGAAGGAGAAGAAGCAGAACACGAAGAGGAAGGAGAAGGAGAAGATGAAGAAGAGGGAGAAGAAAAAGTAGGAGAGGAGCGTAGAGTATGCGTGCGAATGCGTGTCGCAAGAGGGACGCGCCTGCAGGGGATAGAACGGGAGAAAAAGAGGGATCAACGCGAGGGATTGGGAGGAGACGAACCGAGTGGACAAGACGAACCAAAGAGGAGCCAAAAGTCAAAGGAAGAGAAAGACGTCGCGCAGGGAATAAGAGAAGGAGAAACAGCGAGAGGGAAGAATTACCGAGGAACGGAATCGTGGCTCTTTCGATGTATGCAACGGATACCTGTGGATACGTGAACGCGCGCAGAGGTGTGCGCCTCCGATCTTGTGTTTTATATTGAATGATCAAAGATAAACCGGTTGTGCTCGCGAAGGAGAGGAGCAGAGAAGCAGAGAGGAGTGAGAAAGAGAGAAAATATACAGGTGCGAGGAGGGTAAGAGGAGGATCGACGTGGGGAGAGAGAGAAACCGGTGAGGAGGAAGAGGAGGAGGCGTATGGAGGTGAGAGAGGCAAGCAACGAAATGATCTAGGCGCGGCAAACAACAAACTGTACGCACGAATACATAGGCATTTCAAGCTCTCGCGTATACATGACCGTCCCAATGCCTCGTTCTCGTGCTGAAACGTGCCTCGTTTAATATCCACGATGTCGTTATGGCAGACCTCTCAAGTGTTACCTGCGCGTATCGCGCCGAGGATACAACGATTACAAGCTAGACACGCGCCGTTCCTCCAAGATCACCAACACTGATTCTTAACTCTGTTATCCACCGAACGAACGTCTCCAATAAACGTTTGCTAATGTTCGCGATCATTCGCATTGAAACACTTGCCAAGTATCCTCTCCACGAAGCAAATGTTTGCGAGCAAAAGCCCATTCGCAGAGAGGAGATCAAGTGCATCGTAAATAGATTCGAATCTGACTAGAAAGTTCCATGCATTTCGTACGTACGTACTTCGAAGGAAAAAAGGATACGTTCGAACTGTAACGTGAGAAAGTAGGAGCAATAGAGAAACACGAGCCATATCTTCGAGTATGATCGAACCTTGACCAAGTAGATTTCAATTTACTAAGAGTACTTTAAACATGTAACACCTACTTGAAATACACGCGTATAAGTATATATGTCATTTTTCTTATTTCTAATTTTCAACGTTTCTCATCTTTACAGTACAAGCGTATTACTTTTACATGATATTTTACATAATAATATGTAAATATACGTAAGAGGTACGGTTTTCTAAGTCTGCAAATATTCATTCTGAGATTCGAAATCAACTTGTTTAATTCATATTCGTTGTAAATTCGGAAGATGAAACGTTATCTAGAAACGAAGAGTAATCTAATTGTACGAGTCTCTTGTACCGAAATTAACTTGCATCGAAATTAATTCCAGCCATACGTATACGTGTTTCGTAGAACAAAACGATGGTTCCTTGGAACATGGGCAACGATTAATGGTAATGCTATCATCAACACGTTGTTGCGAATGCTTTCAACTGTTTATACTTGCTTAAGGCTTGAGGTACATTTACACGTGACACTAAATCGTGACTTTACAGTCATGACACTGAATGTTAGAGCAGTACATTCTACTGCTGCCTCCCTCCCTTCCTCTTCGAGAGGAAAGTCATGACTTTGTGCCACGTGGAAACGTACCATTTACTGCCCTTGCGTTCTTCGCGTTTCCATGGAAGCAAATTCACGTTAGCAAACGTTAGCAATTTTTTAATGCTTTTTATGTATTTGGCTTACTTCTCTGTTTGTCTGTCTGTCTGAGTGCAATTTTTGTAAACGAAATTTCACCCACTTCCAGACCAGCTAGAAAGCTGAAATTTGGTACACACGCTCATTTCTGATGACGATACAATATAATTTCAGAAAATTGACAATTTTTTTTTATTTTAGATAACAGTCTGCCGACGACTGTTAATTAGCCGAGTAGAAATCTGTAAAAATCTTATCTCACAGTGACGAAAGAGTAAAAGGAGAAATATACAAATTAAAAAAAGAATAAAAAGATAATCACCTTCATTGAAAAGTGTACCAAAAAGAAAAGAATAATTGTCCTCGTCAGGTATCGTGAGCACACCTGTTAATCATAGAATAGAATATCGCTGAATCGTTGGTCTCAAGATCACTAAACAAATAAAAACCTAAAATATTACATCTCTAATTTATATATTTTTCGCTATTGTCGATCATAAATCGCCCGGTTCTTTTCGTTGGACGTTTTTCAATCATCTTGGTCGGCGACGAAAACTGAGCGAAACGATGAAATAGGTTTCGAAGTTCGAAATTCTGCCGACAAGGGATTTAAACTGAGACATCAAATGGAAGATGCTGGGTTGAACATTCGCCTGATGCTTGTTAGTTACTGCCACCGTCTGACTTTTATTCCCTCTTCTTTCCTCATTTATTTCGTCTTTTCTTTTCTTTTCTTTCCTTCTTGTTTGAGCTTCCTTTCGTAGAAGAATCGGTCTTCGAATCTCGGGAACAGGATGAATCGTGGTTTTTAAGTAGTGCTCGAGGAAAGATGTTGGTTCCAAGTGAAGTATTTAACGGCCCTGTTAGTTCTTTTCCAGCATAGAATACGCGAAGCACATACAGACAGAGTGGAGTGTTTGATGCTCGTACCTTTGTATGCATAAAATCTCAGCATCAAAAGTCGAATCGGGTAGGAAGATACTAGTTCCTTTTTAATCATAGAATGTTAAATAATTCGATGGTTCTCGTTAAAGTTAAGAATGCTGAATGATTAATAGAATTTCACAAAAACCACTGCGTCGTTATTACAGCGATTATGTTGTTACTGTTTTCTGCGCGAAGAAATTCAATTTCCGATTGATCGCCATAAAGAGAAAGGATAATCGTTAATAGCTCGGTAGAAGACTAGATGTTTCGATTCCGACAACTGGATAGGCAGGGATCGGTGTAATTATTTCGCTGGATCGTTTCAGGCCTGAAACGATAATTTAATTTGACGTTGCAACGTGTATTCCCGCTAGACTGACAGGAGTTTTGCAAGAAAATTAGGTGGAACGCGATATAAAGCATTCTAGCATTATTCAATTATTCAACAATCGTGATCCAATTACTGCGTCGATGTCGGTAATCCAAGGCGCCCTATCTCGATCTTTCCTTCGGAATATCGAACGCAACCGGCACTTATTCAACGCGATCAATTTATTCTACAACGTGTAACAACAAAACGGATTGCAAGCCAGCCAGTACAGATAAAACTCCATTGACGAATAGATCGTACAAGGTTATTCGCTCGTATCGACTAACCACGCTCGAATTTCCATCGATGCACAAAGAACTACGTACGTACGCGCACGAGAGCGTGTCGAAGATTTCTCTTTAACGTATAAATAAATACGATTCGGAGGGATAAAATTGATCAAGCAACGTCGACATAGAAATAATCGAAGCAAACATAGTTAAAGAGCGATGAAAAAGATTTTAATGAACGTTCAACGCGAACCTTCTCGAGATCCTATTCGTCTGACGGGCCGATAGCTGCTTAAACATCGAAGCCTGATACGAAGATCATCGACGAATCTCATCTCTGGCACTCGAATATACCGAGAAAACACATGTTCGCCCGGAATATTAGCCCGAGATCTCTGTAGCTGGTTGTTTTTCGTACGTTATCCCGGTAAGATTTAATCGGCCAAGGCTACCACCGTTCCCAGATCGGTGAAGAGATCTGGCTCGACGACCGTGCAAAGAAACGAAAATCATCAATGATCTAAAGCTCATCGGTTCGTGGGCCAGCCAACAGGTGTAGCTTATCTAAAGAATCAAATCAAGGTAATCTTCCCTCGTACGCCTCGTGACGATTCTCATCTAAGATTCGGTGGCAGAATTGGATTCAGGGGCGTCCTTATCTCACCATCTGGGTCTTCACTCCGTTCACGTATATCGTTCTCCGTTTCTCTCGTATAGTCTCACAGCCGGACTTTGTCCGTTCCTCGGGCTAAATCCCACGCACGCACATCTCGCCAGTATAGGAAGACAAGACGACGCCACGGCTTGGCCTCTTGTCGATGATGTATTCGTGCTGGCTAGCAGTAGGAAGGACCTCGAGTGACGCACGAAAATTCGCAAGAAGCGAGCAAGATCTACGTCCTCGATTCGCAAACCATCCACTCCCTCCATTTCCCTCTGCGTTTCGTCTCTCGTCGTCTCGTTACGTTTCGTTTCGTATCTGTCCTTTTCGACGTTTCTACGTTTCATAATAAAAATCTTAACGTTTCCAATTCTTCGCAGGTCTATCGCGAACTAACGTATTTTTATGTAAATTATTTATAAAGAAAACTGTCTCCGTTTGTCAGGATAAATGAAATCGAGGATGAAGTATTAATCTTCGCCGAGGAGATGAATAAACTAAACGAAAAATAAAAGATCAATTTCGTCGGAAATAAATTTACTTCGCCGAATCTTTCTAACACGCGAGCGCTCTCGAGGCATCGTTCTGGCGCATAACTCGCACGTAGAAAATAATCAGTGACAAATAGAAAATAATCGGTGACAAATAGAAAATAATTGTGGGTACATTCCACGAAATGGACTGCACGTGCACGAGCGAGCTCCGAGGAAGAGAAATGGACCGGAAAGGTGGAAAGGCCCGAGGCCTGATACGAAGCCATCGCTAGCCGATCGGTCGCGTACAGGACCGAAGGCACAGCGTGCGAGAGCAAGGAACGCTTTTCAGCATGGGAGTGAGAGCGTGGAACAGGTGTACGCTCGAGAAAGCATATACCTGTACACATCCGCGGAGACTGCCTTCTCTGCTCTGCCAGGTGTACAAGAAATGCCCGGAATTCACCGCGTCGAACTTCTGACCCCGAAGCGTTTATTAGCCACGATCTATTGCTCAATAGGAAGCGTGCGCCGCGTCTTGTTACTCGTTAGTCGAACACCGGCTCTGCGTACACCATCCTACGATCCTTTCGTGTCCTTTCACGTAAGCAGAGACGCTTTCGAATTTATGTGAATCGTTTTATCGAAAATATCGTGTCGATACTTTTACGAATTTTCACGAAACGGAGACAATTCGTATAATGGAAATTGAGGATCTTGGGTCATAGAACAAAAGTCTAAATGCACGAACGAAAGAATATTGAAAGATAACATTCACAGCGACATTTTCAAAGGATATATCCAGCGATGTAGAACTTTAGGATTCGATATCGCGTTTCGTTTGACTTAGATTAATTACAGGGAACAGAGTAGCTGTTAAGAAGTAGCTGTTAAGCTAGCGGTACGAAACTATCTTTTTCGTCAAAGTCAATTAAGAAATTCTCGATAATCTTCTACTCAAAAAATCAACAACCCCATAAAAAAAATCAATATTTGAAAATTTCGAGTTGAATATGCATATAAATGCTTAATATGGTACATTCACATGTTTGCACGCTCAATTACTGGACACTGAAGTTTAGCAAATGCACAGGATGGACTGTTTCTGCGATGTTCCGCAGACTATCGAAAGATAAATCACAGGCAGAATATTTTAAAATTAGCCTCCTATGTTATATCGAAAATAATTTCTCATTTCGATTACATTGTGCTCGAAAGATTTGCCTATAAATTTCGATGAATGCAACAGATACCAACCGAACTTATTCGAAACCTTTTTCTACTTAAATAAACAACATTTTACGAACTATGGCGATTTAAAAAAATATTGCATAGATGATAATTATACGCAATATTACCGCAGAGTACTAAACTATTCGATATTTCTATCGCTTTTATTAAAAACTTCCTCCATTTGATCGAAAGTTAACGAATAGACTTCAGTAGACGGGTAATGTAAGGAAAGCCATAAATAGAAGATCATAAAACTTTGTACAGCACAGAAGTAGTAATTGCAAGATAGTAAATTTTTACTCACCAGAACGATCTGCGGGATGTACTGACAGATACAATCCCTTGTTTCCATCAGGATTATTCACCCAATGATCGAGAGGCTCGCTAACATTTAAAGTCAACCACCCCTCTTTTCCTGTCGTCGTATTCACCGCATCTACGTATTGCAACTCCCTTGTCCTACAACATAAAAGATACAGTCACATATAATACGACGAATAGAGCCACTGTGAAAATTTCTATTAAAAGTATGTATACTATTTATTGCAACGAGGCTTAATGCATCGCTACTTCATCAGCGTTTCCAATGTCTTTTTCTTTATTTTGTAACTTTGTATTTTTATCGTAATTTATTATGTATATATATATCGTCACAACTAAACTATAATATATTTCTACATTTGTAGATTGGTACACGCAATCCATAAGAGGTATAAGATCGATTTAAAACATTTATTTAACTTTGTCGTCTTAATATTCTGATTATTCGGATTGGCGATTACTTGGAAATTTCGAAATGTTCAACGTAACTCGATTTATGACGAATATCGATTTAATAGAAATATATCAAAATTGTAACTATTATATATTTAAACCTTAACGGAAGCCTAGTATCAAGGCAAAGTAGCCGAGCAAAATAATATGTAAAACAGAGTTAAGTTTTCAAAACAGTATGTGTCAAAGATTCTATTCTAGTGGTAATGTTACCTTCTGACTAACAATAAGCTCTAAGCATTGCAACGCATTAACCGCTAAATGCTCGGTGTCACTAATATCCCTGCGATTTTCCTTGCATACATCAAGGAAAACTCGCGTTACTCATTACGTTAACACGCAGTTGTGTGGACATCATACAGACAACACACGTCACATGGAAATTATCTCGCTGATCAAAACAAACATCTTCCATCCTCGCACCTTTACAAAATTTTTACGCTTCTTCAAACGAAACTTCAAATATTTTCTCACTCTATGCAAAAACTATGAATTGTTAATAGACGCTATTAGCTGCGCTGTTCGCTACACGGCCGCTCGTAAATATCTGAACGTCTTGGTCGGTTTTTAGTAATAATATGTACGCGAATGTTACGAAAGTAGAAAAATTAATAGTTAAAATGATATTTATCGTCTGCTGTGTTTACCATCTATTTCTGAAAGCCACGAATTAGAAATCGAAGGTGCTTTTTAACAACGATCCCAAAGGATACAGAGACGTGGCAATGGTAAATTTTATTTCTTTTTTTCTTTCAAGCATTTCAAAATATTTACCGATATTGTCCGTCTCGATTAGTATCTAAGGACATACGCGAAACGAACAAGGCTAAAAAATAAGAAACGAATATCCGTTTGTGGTCTTAACATATTCGTGTCTGAAGATGTTAAAGTTATCATCGAAGATGTAATAGGATGCTTGACATATTATACACTGAAATTTTCTATCAAAGTACTCTTTCCATTATCGCAATACCTCTAAAGTGTAACGTTAGATCGAAATACGTGCAGCAATTTTTACTGATAATAAAAATTAAATTTTGTCCATGGGATATACAAAATACGTACGTGTCAGATAAAATACGTTAGAACAGAAAAATATATTCCGCTATATATGAGTATAACGATAGCAGAAAATAGAGTAATCGTAGATGCTATTATCGATCAAGAAACGATCGGATACATTTAACCGATAACGTACATATGTATATCCTGACAATTAGCGATAAGCGCAAAGAGTGTTAATTGGCAAACAGCAAGATTCAACAGCAGATGGTCAAAGACGTATATTGTTTCTCTATCGTTGCACGGCTTCGAATCGCGCAATTCATCGATAAAATCGATCAATAGAAAACCACTGATTCTTACGTAAGCACGCTAACCGTGATATACATCGTGCGACGAAGCATATACGACTATTTGCCATAATTCGTCCTCGATCGTGACTCGACAATTCGCGCAAATCTATCTTGCACGTGGCTCGTGTCAATATGATTTCAGCGAAACACACTAATCATTGTTCATTGAGCGAACGGGCTCATCTCCGATCTCCACGGTCAAAGACATTCCTTAAACGACGCATTTATCTTTTTCCCGGGACTGATTATCGTTCCCATAATTGAATAATTGAGAACGCTAAAACTGTATACAGACGCAGGACGAACGTTCCCGCATAAATTTATCACCGGAGATTGTACGCATTATCCATTTTCTTTCCGTCTTTTTCCCTTTCTTTTATCTCGGTTTGTTCGTTTACGGTTTGTTTACGTCTGGAAGAATTTTTAATAAATTACGAAACTCTTGCTACCTCGAGGTATCGTGGTATTACTCTACGCTAATATTTATTAATTCTCTTGGACGTTCCAGGATTTTCTTCTTTCCTTTAATCTCGATCGATTTAAAATTATTTTTAATGGTTTCGAGGCACGCTTTGTGTCTCGCACGTTATTGCAGATTCACAATGTGCTTGTCAGTTTATTAAAATTTACTCGACTCTAAGGTTGTAACATTCGTCTCCTTCCCTAGTCGTCGATCTCGATTTATTTCAAAATATTTTTCTGTTTAAAAGAAGATTGACAGCGTGCTTGTCAGTTTATTAAAATTTACTCGACTCTAAGGTTGCAACATTCGTCTCCCTCCCGTCGATCTCGATTTATTTAAAAATATTTTTCTGTTTAAAAGAAGAAGAAATTTGGTATTAGTTTCGAACGGATGATTAATAACTTCACAGCGAATTATAAAATGTATTAATGTTCTCGGAAATAATCGATATACGTTTTGTTTCACGTTCGCGATAACGTATTGTTGGCGATACGGAATGTTTGTTTACTGAAATTAATTCTCTTAATGTGTTGTAACAGATGCGGCTGTTAAATTGTTTTCCTTCGGCCGAGAGTGAATTCCTGAATTGCAAAGCGTTGAATTGAATACATTTCAGCCTCGCAGCTGTGCATTCATAAACGTAAGCATTGATGAAGATGTCTCGCGATTATCAATCAACTTTTAGCTTTCCTGAGGTATTATGTATATTTGAATTTCAAAGTGCAGCCGTTACATTGTGATAAACAGGCACAAAGACAAACATCAATTTTTTTCCGCGGCAAATTGAATACCATCGCTCGATGATAAATACCGATTGAATCTTAACAATTTCTTGAATGCGAAGCGTGAATAGATAAACGATCGATGATGAATGATAAAAACGCGTGTGATAGAAATAAATTCAGAATGAAAATAAAATGTTGAAACAAAATAGCGATATCCAGTTGTAGAATTATAATTATTATAAAATTTCAATTACGTTTAATACGCGTGCACGAGCGTATATATAAACATGCACATACGATAAAATAAGATACAATAATTGGCAGCGATTGTAAAACTACGACAACAGCGTTATCAGAACGGTACACGTGATTCTGTATGATCATCTAATGCATTTATAATTACAATTATGCTAGGATATTACTCTATTTGTTATTATTGCGTTACTATTGGAAATTCAGTAATGGGACACGTAACTCATTTTGACAAATTTTTTACTTTTACTTATTACGATGAATAATAATTACAGAAGTATTAGACAAATATTTCGACAAGTAACAATGTATATGATAAATTTATAGAATATTCTATTACATTCTACTTATAGAGTACTCCGTTTGTATTAAATTAATACGATATAAATAAAGTTAAAATAAGAAGGAAAAAAAGGAACAATTGATCTTTCCAATTAAACGAACACGACACGTCAACCCCATAAACCGGCGAAACGGAGCGAGAACAGCCGTCCAAGAAACGGCGGCAAGCGAGAAAAATTTATGAATTGCTAATTGAGACTAAAAGCACGAGACCCTGAAGCTCGTTACGGCAAGTGTCACTGTCTGACTTTCGTCAGAGAAGTCCTCTTATCATGGTCCAGAGACAGCTGACGCGGCCTGGTATCCCTACCACAGGAGAACTCTTATGGAAACCTGGTGCGCACACGTAAGAAACCAGAGTCGCCAGCTTGTCTCGGCTGGACCAGAAGGTGGAGGAGGATAAAGAGGTGGAGGAGGATGCGTCACGCATCGAGTTTGACGGAAGAAGCCGAAGAAGAAAGAGTAGAAGGAGGAGAAGGAAGAGGAGGTGGAGTGGCTGCGTGCGTGTAACTGCGTAGGCACACCAAGTAACTCGTGCTCTTAACTCCTCGCTCGGAGCCCGTCTCCACGGCTAATTTACCTCAATTTACGGAATAGCGTTTCCTGTCGGGGGCCTGTATATCGGTCAGGTCACAGTACCAAAGTCTACGGAAGTATCAGACAGGGATGGCTCTAGACTAGCTGTCGCCATCCGCTATACGGTCTTTCTCGTCTGAGAAGCGGACACGTGGACGCGAACCGAGCAGCTTGCGTTGCTTGCTGAAACCGTCGGTCTGTCGCGTCTATCGAGATAAATCGTCCTTTCGAGAGATCTAATTGAACGGGGATAAGAATGGAACCGCGTCAAGACAACAATCGTCAACAAGATCGTAGAGATAATCGAACGAAAGTACGAACGATTGGATACAAGGAACGAGAGGAGTTGATGGAAAGATCGTTGTCAACTTTGAAATACCGTACCTATGCGCAGGAACTCGTCCAGACTAGACTGAAATATCAAATACCTGAATTCTAGAAACAACTGAGATGATCGAACAATATGATGTTATTTACGCGATGATTGAACAAGTTCAGAGCTAAGAAATTGTCAGAAAACGTACGCGAGGAGCTAGCATCTCTTCGGAATAGTTGAAATTAAACGAGTAGAGAATATTTTGAGAATAGTATCGCGGTATAACTTTTGAATTACGGACGACCAAAAATAGGTAGCTTTAGAACATTTCATTTTATCTTTGCAGCGTTTATACTTAAAAAGAATCAAAGAAGGCACAAAATTCGCGTTTGCCTTTTCATAGGTGAGGATTTTCAACGTTCGAGGATTACAAAGGGCGTAACAAAGGAAGAATGGGAAATTTAAAGGAAGGAAGGACACCTGTAGAGAACGAGGTGAAATACACGTATCTGATCGTTTATTGACCAATTTCACCTAATATCCGTAATAAAAAATGTATCATTGCTGTAGAATGACCTAATATATAAGAAATATGGTGTAATATAGTCGGTGGTTCTAGAAAGGAATCGGTCGTTATTCGTGCGCCGCTAGACGGCCCTGGATATGAATGAGAAAGGTAGAATCGACGAGAGACGAGTGGGTTGGTCCCCGAAACTCTCACAGGTAGAACAAATACCTGAGATTTTTTCGGCGACTTAAGGACGGCCTAATTAGAGGCACGATGACGATGTCAAAAACCACGGGCTCTGCCTGAAGGAACACGAAATTGGTCTAGCCACCCACCCGGGTGGGATCTGCCTCACCAACGTCGGAAGAAGACAGAAGAGAAAGAGTACCGTTTTTCCACGATGCCCCTTCCCCGTTCTTCTCTTCGCCCTACTCGCTAGTTAAAGGTCACCTCAAACCTATCAGTCACCCTTACTCACCCCGAAATGGTAGCCAGTCAGAGCTGGCTGCAGGTAGGAACAATACCTGAAACACTTTTCCCAGAAATGGGACATTCCAATTAACACGATAATGACATTCAGGGAAAGAACACATTCCATTGCAAGCTCGCAAGGAAAAATACATAATCCGGCGTCTTCGAATTTGTTGCCTCGAACAAGGTGTGAGGTATGGGAAAAATTAGTTACGATTTTCAAAGAACATTCCTTCGATGGCACGTGTTTCGAGGATACAGCGATAGAAAACCTCGCTTCGGTTGAAAAGAATTCTGTTTATGTATGAAACGGATTTTAATTGAAAATGTATCGGGAAATATCACTCGGGCGGGAAAATTAGCATTGCGAAAATAATTTTAAGAGTACTCTGTTTTAGCATTAATGCTTTTCTACCATCTACTTTTAACACATACTCCGCAAGATATATGATAAATACGATCAGAGATGAGCTCTCTACTATAAATTACGTTTTACTCCGAAGAAAACCGTCTCTAAAAATTGATCGCCACTGGCATTAGGTATATTCCGATGAAATTCTCGCTAAATCGCACTAAACAAATTAGTTTAACGTTTTCACTTCTTGCATGGAAAATTAGAATCTTCGAAGCAAATACGTCATCCGATTTCTTATCGAAGAAACTAATAAGAAAATTAATAATGCAATTTGCCGACTACTTTTTCGACTCGATAAGACTTTCTAAACTATCGGAACAAAGATCAGAACGACCGTGGCAACTATTACGATAAAAGTCCCGTATATCTTGGCTCTTAAAGAATTAAAAAGAGCCACATACTTAAAGGACACCTCGTATAATCCTCGCTGAAAGCGGATTATCCCTAACTTTGAACTGACAGCCCGAGTAAATCGCGTCACATGCAAACAAGCCCCTTTTACAAGACTCACCCGTCTTCGGTTCTCAAGACCCGGTAGGCTGTGATCATGTACGATCCGCGATTCCTCCGATTCTTCACGTCCATGCTGCGATAGAGCCTGAGCTCTGCACTGATTATGTGTTCCCCCGGTGGTACCTCGGAGACGTCAAACCATAGCCTTTTGCCGCGCTCATGCCTCACTCCCGGAACATGATGATCTGCAGATCGAGAAAAAGCGTCTCATTAACCGATAACGACCGAGCGAATCTGACGAAACGAAACGTAAACGTAGATTTACGACGGGATTGTCGAATGGCAATTAGCTGGTTCACCCGGGATAAAGCGCTTTTACTCATTATCCTTCGGCCGGATACCGATAGCTGAGATAACTTTTGTAAACATCCTTTCGACGATTCCCTTCGTAAAAGCGTCCATCGTTGGATCTTAAGAAAAAAGAGATTTTTTTTATCGTTCACGATGTTAGGAAACGATAATACGATGGTGTAATGCATCGGTATAGGCGTGTAATGGGACCGTGAGTCGCGAGAAAAGGGAAATAAATAAAGCGCATCGTTACTTATCGTAGGTACGTAACACCGAAATGACTGGAAAGCGAAGAATAATAGGAAGGTACTTAGGTTTACAATACTTTCGGGGAAAGTAACGGGGAATATCGCTGTACTGCCTATTAAGCTAACACTTTCGCTCCTGTCGACACTCTCGATGTATTAGAGATTACTTTGGTCATAAAGAGCATACTTTTTTTTAAATATAACTGTTAACATAATTTTGTACATATATTGCATTATTAGAATCAGAACCTGAAATATCGTCGAAACTGATAATTGTAGCGGAAAATGTTTCGAAAGAACGTTAAATGAACAGGAGGAGTATAATTGTTTTTGAGTAGATTCTTTATTAGTTAACTCGTATAAAAGCCAAATATGTACTAATTATAAAAATTGCTTCTTTACAAATTCCTATAGTGCATATATAAATTAACATATTCCTATATTTTGTACCAACGATTACTATAGTTGCAAACTGTTAATATAGTTTTGTACATGTGTTGCATTATTAGAATCAGAACCTGAAATATCGTCGAAACTGTTAATCGTAACAGAAAATGTTCCGAACGAAAATGAACAGGAAAAGTATAATTTTCTGTGATTAGATTCTTTATTAGTTAACTTGTATAAAAGCCAAATATGCGTTAATTATAAAAATTGCTTCTTTACAAATTCCTATAGTGCATATATAAATTAACGCATTCCTATATTTTGTACCAACGATTACTATAGTTGCAAACTTTTCTCTCTCCTAATATAAAACTGGAATATTATGTTCGTAATGTTTAATTATTAGAAATATTCGTTTCTATAAATATTCATAGTGAAATAGAAAATCATATGGTCGATACGATACATACGCTTCGTTGTTTTTCTTTTGCGCAACTACCTCACTTAAAAGTAATTATCCTCTTATTTCGAGGTAGACCTCTTCTCCTTATCTCTCTGTTCAACCGCGAGAGGTAAAACTTTAGAAAACAGCGGAAAAGGTAAAATGCCGATAATCCCGGTAAACTGAGTAACCTGTTCGTTTACGATAAATTTCGAACCGAAGCACCGGTCCAAACTTGTCTTCCCTAATTGTCTACCTAGACATTGCCTAAATTCCTCTACAACCGTTCCATTCTCCGAATATCGGTCTTCAATGCACCTTTGGAAATATATCGTTGCTGTCGTACAAGTTCCTTGACAAGGCATAGCAGAACTACCAAAAGTTACGAACGATCAACAAATATTTTGATTATAAAATCGATTTGCTCCGTCGTACAAGAAACGTAAGATTCAAAATCAAAACGTAGCTTCGATATAAGCTTTTCCCTTTTTTTCCAAATCCCCATTATTACCATAAAAATTACCATTCCGATATTAGCTTCTCGCAAGCACAGTAGGAGAGATTAAAATTCCATTCGATCATTCAAACAACGTAACAACACGCGTAAAACGTAACCTGTTACTTGCGATCTAGATTGCGAAACCCTTAATTAATATCCTGCCGAGAACAAAAACAAGAAAAGGACGAAAAAGATCAAGAGAAAGCGACTAAAAGAGAAGAGGAAGAGAACAGTCGGATATAGCACGACTCGGCTTCGCAACGAGGCTCGGTCAGCCGGTAAGAAAAAAGGGTATCGTCGTTCCAAGTAGCGATTCGACTTTCAGCAAACATCGATCAACCAGGTTCCAGCAAAGCCCCCGACCCGCCAGCAGCCAACGGTAATTCCATCGTTCACGCTAAACTGGTTGCAAATCAATTTTCCCCGAAACAACGAACCGAGCTCGTCCCAGTCACATCTTAATCCCCGAGCGATCTGGCTGACGGTACGGCCTCGAAACGGGGATCGGCAGATCGTCGAAATGTGGACGAAGAAGAGGAAGAGGGCCGATGGCCAGTGCACGGGCAGTAGGCAGCCTATAGCCGACACCGATAACCAGCTATCCTCGTTCCGGCACGAGATCGATAAGGGAATCGTTACCTCCGTAAATGAGAGGCCCCCAGAACGAGCCGTGGACAATTCGCAGCGTGAAATCGTCCTTTTTTCTACCGCCAAAGCGAGCGCCTCGAACAGAGAGCAAAAGGGAAGCCAGCAGTAGGTACCCTTCCTCCGCTATGGTTGGAGGACTGTGGCCCTTAAGTAATGCCTAATGTTTCTCCCGAGGAGGCCGACTCACGGGAGGTGGGGGACTAGAACGAGGAGCACAAGCGAACGAGAAAGCCGAAAAGAAGAGAGGAGGGAACGATGGGCAGAGAGGGGAAGGGGGGGAGGGCATAAAAATTTGTTTTGTTTTTCTCTTCGGACGGTCGCATTCCAACGGCACCTGATTGCCGCGAGCCGAGCTGGACCCCTCGGCTCTCGGGGTGGTCCCGAATAGCTTGGGACCATCCTGGACCGCTCCACGACCGACTGGACTTTTGTTTTTTACCCCACCAACCACCTCTTTCTCTTCTACGTCTTCGGTCTTCCTCCGACAGAGTCCTCTCTTGTACACCTACAAATACTCTTCTCCTCTTCGTCTTCTCGTCTTCTCCAACTCTAATCACTCTCTCGAAAGGCCTCTCTCCTCTCCTCTTCTCGCATCTTCTCGCATCTTGTCTCTCGTTCCTCCGCGCCTAACATACACGCGAGAACTTGGAAAGAGAAAGAGAGAGGACGGACTAAAACGGACTAAACGAACTCAGGGTCCCTCTTTTCACATAGGAACGCTCCTTGTTCGTTCTTGCGATATTTTCCTGGAAATATCCGTGGGCCGTTTCTCGGAGATCCGTCGTTTCGCGGGCTGATCGACGATGAGTCGATCCACCCGTTCTATGCTCAGTTCGACAACTTTCGACCACGAGTCCGGCTGGATTATTAGTTCGCAGTAACGCAGCGACCGGATGCTCCTTTCGGATCATTCGAACACATCGACCGTGGGAATACCGTCTCTTCCTCTGTGCGCGCTGCCGCCGCGCTGCGTTTAAAGGCTTACGCATAGCTTGCATAATTGTGCTCCGATCGATCGTCACAGTGGAAGATGCAAATCACGACGGTTTAATCGATTTAGAAAGCTTCGACAAGCAACGAATTCATCTTTGCTCAATGTGTGAGATTTGTATGAAACTTAGTTTTGCCTATTCCAGAGAGAATCTTAAAACGTTAAATGTCAGTGTTCTTTTTCTGGAATTTTTATAGAATTTTAGAAACTTTTATTGCCTTAGGATTTCAGCAAAATAAGTTTGCATTGAACGTTATGATATTAACAACTCGGACCATGCAACTGATCACACGGTGTCTAATTAGAATATTTTAAACGATGCAGTCAAACTCATCTGACTTAAAGAATGAGAAATTCACAAATGTACAAGATTTCGCCAATTTTTCAAAGATCCTCGTGCAAATCCCATAACTTGCGTAACTTACGTGCGATTAAATGAGAAAGATTTCATCAAACGTAGGAGCTTCGCTCTGTAATGTCACGAACCTTCCTCTCCTCGTTATCGCGTCAACCGTAAATGGTTAAGGCGATCACGAAGCATCAACTTAAACCTACATCTTCAGAATTTATTCCTAAATCTTGCGTTTGTTTCCTCACAAAAGTATTCGACCTTTACAAATACAAATCTCCGAGACAAACTAGAAAACGCTTACACACCGACAATGCCATTTTTCTGGTTTCTCAAGCTGTTGACAATTCTTCAGCGAAAGACGAGATCCGATGGAAAATATTTCAAAGCACCGCCTCGTAAAGCCCATAATCTGCGTAAAATCTCATCGGGACAATTTCACCAACTCGGAAAGGAATTAAAGAGCCGACACAGAGGAACGAAGTATAGTACGAACAAATGGAGGCACGAAGAGGAAACCGAAACTCAACAGCCGTCGCACACGTCGCGTCGGGCCTAATCATTAGTCTAACTACGAACAGAGGGAACGGTGCTCGCGGCATTCGCCACTTTTACACAGTGCGCAGAAAGAACGAACGATCCATCCATCTCGTTCTGGCATGTTTCTCCTTCTTCTTCTCTCCCCTCTTCGTCGTCTTCTTCTTCTTCTTCTACTTCTGCTTCTTCTTCACCGGACCTCCCTTCTTCCTCTTGTCTGGCCTGTTGAAGGAGCCGCCCTCGGCGGAAGATAGATAGATAGGGAGAGAAAGAGGTCCTGGGAAAGAAAGAAGCAAAAGGAGCAGCCAGGATGAGCCAGGGCACCCAAGTTGAGACATTTTTACCTGCCCGCGGCTTCACGTGGGGAGAGATATTGACTCGTCTTCCCCGTTCGACTATCCACGCGATTTGGCGGAACAGAGAGGGCAGATGGGGAAACTTTGTATAATATATGGGCCGCACCGCGACTCCGCACGTACGTGTGAGCACACGCCTACAAAATTCGTCCAGATGCACGTACCCCGAAAGGATCGGCCTACAGCGGCCCATAAATCGGACGATACTTTTTAGGGGAGTACGCGATTCCCTCTCTGACAAATGGAAAGATCATGAGGACTAATTATACGAGCAATTAATATTAGCTCGTCCTCTATGCGATGTCGGGTTTCTTAAATAAACGTTCAGCTCTTATTTGTTAATACATTTTTTAGTGGAACTTTCGTTCGGAGGTTTGAGTAATTTGTAAAACAACGAACTGTGTTAGATCGTTGGGAAATACAGAAATCGATGAATGGAGACGAGCGACCATGCAACGATCTACTCTTGAAACACACTATACTTTTTCTGTTTCTATACTGTTTCGCGACATAGGGCTCCGGCCCGTTAACTGAATAAATAAATTGAAATAGAATGAAACTTGTCGCGCTTATGATCAAAATTTATTTAATAATTTAATAGACAGTTTTTTTCAAAACCTGAATAATATTCTGAATCATGTGTTTCAACTTTCTATAATTACGTGCCTCTGTGGGGAAAAAATATTGGACATTAACGATTTTGTTTGACAAGTAGAATGGACAAGTGCTTTCGTAAAGCTGAATTATGCGATTGACTTCGAATCTCAATTCGCTGTGAAATTTACGGCGACTTGCGGCGAAAAATGAAAATTATTGAGTCGCGTAGAGTATGTAAATTTTCGTTTCAGAAAAATCAATTAGGTGTGCTATTAAAATACGCAGGGAGAAATTTATGAAATTATTTATGAGACGTTCCTTTCGCAACGGATACTAAGTTCGACTGGACATGTAATGATGTTTCTAGTTTGGTCCGTCTGTCAATAAATTAGCATCTCATAGACCATCGTACAAAAAGGCCAAGAACAAACAGCCTCTAAAAAATGATGGCAAAACATATTTCTCTAAATATCGATGACTTTGTAATCGTCGCGGGAACTGCAGGTTTATTCCATACTGAAGGACAAACATTCAAACATTCAAAAAAAAAAAAAAAAATGTACATATATAATTACATAATTATTTAACAATATATAATAATTATACAACATATATTTCTAATATTATATATATATATATACATAATTGCGTGATGTCTTATTAAAAGAAATTAAGTCATCGTAGAACATCGTTATAGCCCCTTTTTAATACTTGCGAATTTACGTAATTTCTACGTTTACCTACTGCTTTTTCTTACGCTTGCCACGTTTCAAATTGACACAATGAACAAACGAGGGTGAATTCGATCGTACTCTAAAGAGCTGCAGAATTTCGGACGATCCTGCTATCCCGTGCAAAACTCCTGGTAACTGGACTTGCCTGTACAGTAGCAAGTTCCATTCAGATTGATTTTTTTCCACGAACGATTCCAACTCGATTGGCCGTTAGTAACGCGTACGTGTAACAAACAATACGGGAACGAACATGAACGAGGATAAAACAAGTATAAACCAGAAAACCGACGTACGATGGAAGAGAGACGGGACGAGAAGAGATTCTATAAAGGGGGTAAGGGGGCTAGCAATGGCAATCAATTAAGACTCGCTGGGCGTCGTATAACGTAATAACGCGTTTTAATTTATGCTGGTTTTTATCGGACGCCCGGAGTTCCCAGTACTGGGTTGGGTACATATGTCGAATAAGTTATGGTTATGGGTATCAATTTATATGCATGCCGCATATCGCGTCGAAGAGCCTAGAACGTTTCTCACCGCGAGCCACGGCATGAGACGTCTCGGAGATAAAGCAGGAGGGACAGATAAGCGTGAAAGAGAAAGAGGGACCAACAACTTTCCGAGAACTGTTCGACCGCGCTTCTTCTGCCACCCTCGCGAACGGACGCGACTCCTCCGTAGGACCTCGAAACAGATCTGAGACCGATCTCAGCCTCGAAATCACAGAACACCTTGTCTTTTATCTACACCGAACCGAACACCGATGTTTCTAATGCAAAAATTTGTACCGCGATTTTACTCACAGATCCGCGTTGAATTTTGAATTATCGTCTTACTCGAGGAACTACGAGTTCCAGCGCTCGGTTTTGCTACGTTATGGCAGTCACTTGGAGACTGTAGTCGAGAGATTACGTTTTCTCATGTCTGTCGATTAATTTTGCGCAATTTTGCTTACATCTGCAAGGCTTGATTTGAATTCTTCAGGAAGTTAGTTAGATGTTGATACTCGAAAGTTGCACGTAGATTCGTCGTCGTTTTGGATTTCGCTGTTTGTTCGAATTCTCTTCCGTTTCGATGAAATACGTGAGTTTTGCAGCGATGGAAGTTGGAGGAATTTTTGAAGCTTTCGACGAGAGTTATTTTTGTGGAACTCAATGCTCGAAAACTATATATAGATGCGACATCATTTTAATTTTGTTGTTTGCTTGAGATCCTTCTCGTTCCGATCTAGTGCGTAGTGGTAGTTAACGGGCTTATTAAATACAGATTTTCAGTTCTTGCTACAAGGATTGCCTTTGGAAAAATTAACGTTCAACAGCTACGTATATGTAGATTTAATGCTATTTCGAACTACGCTGTTTAAATTCCTTTTCCATTTACAGCTCTCCCGAACAGTATAAATTAGTGTCAACAATTTTATTGATTTCAAGCGAGTGAATAAATCTTATATCGTAATCAATTTGAAAATTGTTCGGAATTTTTGAAAGGGTTGTTCTCAAGGAAACTGATGTCTGAGAATTAGATGCAGATTTATCGCAATTTTGGACATTCGTTTCAATTATTTCTATGAATTCATCGCGAAAAAGACACGTTTCAATCTTTTTCCTGGTATAATTTTATTTGATGAATGGCAATTGAATTGGTTCTTAGATCTACATAGAAGAAATTCTTCTTCTCTGACAGTAATGTTTCTCGAGAACTCACTTAGTTGCAATTCGAGTCTCTATCGTATTCTCTGAAACATATTGAAACTGTAAATGTTTTCTTCTATGGATTGTAAACACTTCGCATGCCTGAGCGATCATCATTTCGAAAATGATTTACAGAAAAACATTATTTCCTCAAATATCTCGCAATCTCCTCTCGGGCTCTGTGCTTCTTTTTCGAACTGTCATAATAAATTTTACCAATCGATTACGATCGTTTGAGAAGACAAAGAAAATTGCTTCAAATTCTCAATAAATATCTCGGTGGTAGATTTTCGTCGAATTTCATCGTCAAGTTCGATCATCCTTTAACTTGGCGATTTTACAAATTTAACTATTCCTTTTCCCTAAGGATATTCCGCCTGTACGTATTTGTTACTCGACGAATCAAATCCCAAGTCCTTGAAAAAGTTCCTATTCTTCTTGCACTTAGTTCTCAGGAATTCATTTATTCGCGGTGAATGGACTTTTCGCTGTACTTCCTCAGACATGTTAGAATTATGGATTATCTTCGCGTCTCTGCCAGCGAGGGGCAACGTTTTTCTTTCTCCTCTTCAATTTATTCTATCACCGCGATTTGATGAATTGCACTTGCTAAGAATTCTAATTTCCCCGTCAGACCTCTTCTTTATTGAACATTAGTTTTCAAGCATCCCGGATGCGTGTTAGAATTTTAGATATTTCCCTTTTCTTCCTGCTATTTCGATATCTTCTTCCTCTCTGCGATTCAACAAACTTCGCTCGCTGTTGGCAAAATATTTCAACTTCATAAAACAGCTTCCTCTTCTTATCCCTGCTGTTTTTATTCAACGAACTTCAGTTTTCGTTTTCCGTATCGTATTTCCTGAAAATTTGCCAGAATTACGCTCGAGGGTACTCAGTTTCCAAGAAACCTATCAAACGTTGAAATTTTTAGACGCGTTACTCGGAAAAGTACAACCACGTCTTCTTAAAAGCTTCGTACAAAACACACAGCAATTGAAATTGTCCCGACCGATCGAATGGGCTTTTTTCTCTTCGATGTGAGAACGATAAACGCGAGGCTTCGATTCCGCTTTACATTCTTCCTTTTCGTCTGCGTCAGCTAGAGCGAGGAAACTTCTTATTCTACCCAGCAATCATTTCTCCATTTCAGCGCGTCAATCTTTTCGCAATTCTTTAAAAACCCTTCAAAAATTCTTGGAAGGATGCAGCATAATTCCTCGGGATGAACGCGAGGTGGCGAAGCGTGAAGAACGCCATTCGATGGATTAATGCTTATCGCGCTAGATCAGGCGTGCGTATCCGTTGTGTACTATAAAACAATTTCTACGGAATTTTCGTGCGAATACCAGCTATGCAAAACTATCAATTTCCCAGCCTTCCGCGTTTATCTCGTCGCTTTATTCATACGACCTCGAACTCGAGCGAACGCTCGCATGTAAACTCGTTCGTATTTGCATCTTGATGTGCACCGAGCCTGCAGGGGGAAGGTCAGGTAACGAAGATCCAACATCGGCGATGATCATCGGTCCCACCTCTCCCCGTTCAGACTACAATTTCGTCACTTTCGCGTTTTATGCCTTTATTCTACGAACTCGTTTTAAAAAAAGTCTTCCTCGAACCGCACGGCCTCCGGCAACTGTCCGCATAAATTTGCACGATCGGGAAACTTGCAAAACCGACTCGTCCCGCGCGCGAATGCTTCGCTTCCTGCGTGTGTCAATTAGCACAACAAGCTCGCCGCTCGTCTAATGAGCGCGAATCGAAGAAATAACAACGCGTTCGCTTTTGCAAATTGCTCGTGTAACAGATCGAGCGCGGTTTTTACAGTTTACGTTAAATCGTTGCATCGTGTGCCGGAGATAATTTCTCTTCTCTTTTTCTTTTTTTTTTTTTTTAATTCGTCGTGGGTCGAAAGTCAGCTTAGATCGAATTACATTCAAATTGAATTATCTATCGTCGAATCGAACGTTTTCTTGAAGCCTGTTGTATAGCTGAGAACTTAAGGAACTTAAGTACTCTACTTATGTATTTATCGAGCACAATGATAAAATATACATAAATACGATCGGAGATACAACGAGCATATTTCTCTGAGCAATTAAATAAATGTTCAAGCAGATAGAATATAACAAAAAAGAGGAGGAAAAACGCGCTAATCTCTCAGCCACTTTTCTGACCCGACACAGTCATTTTCCTGATTTACATGTTAATTACAAAATTCCTTCCGTTCCTAATTATCATATCAGATTTCTATCAATCCGCCAACGAAGAACCGCTCGTTCAGCGTATCGTTTATTTCCCTGATTTCTCGTCAATAACTAACTGCTCGAATTTTCATTCGTTGCACGAACAAACGGAAACATCGACCAAATACCACAGCCACATGTGTTCAACATATAAAGACGAATAAATAAGAAAATAAATCGCGATAACCGAAGCGACAATTTCCATATTTCTTTCTTATTACGAACAGCGGCTCTCCCATTGATATTTTCAGTTACGAACACGGTTAACAGTTTCGGTGGATCATGTCCCAGGTAAAACCTTATCTCTCCGAGAATCTTCTTCGCGACAGGCGAATGAAACATCGCCTTTTCTCAACCGTATATTCCCTAACCTTCCCCTTAGGTAGAACCGTAGAGGAAAACGTAATACAGCGTGAAAGTGCTTTAGCTTGGTAGCTGAAAATATTGGAAACGAGATGCAGAAAGATACGATTGATTTTGTTTGATGTAAGGCCGGTGGAAATTTTTGCATACAACCGTTCTGAATAATTATACAGGAATATGGTTTCCGCTCGTAACGTTATAGAATATAAAAATGCGAAGTGATCGGAGAAATCCTTTACGAACAAACAGCCAACGAGATAGAAGTGACGCAAGCACGTAACAGTTTCTTCGTATATTTCGGATCTATAAATAAAATAGTATCCTTCCGTATCGAATGAATCTACAAAGAACAGTAGAGTTTAACAGTATCGGAGCATTAATTAATACATACGTTTCATTTACAGTTACTCCGACGAGTATCTCACTTTACATATTCCGCTAATCCTTTAGGCCATCGTAATTAAAGCGTGTTTCCAGGAGAATAATGTTTCGTTAGAAACGTTTAACCGGTTGAAATATTTGAACGTAATAACTCGATATAATCCGGCGTTACGCGTACGATGACAATTAAATCAAACGATTAAATTCTGACTATATATCTTCGCACGTGACGAGCGACTATCCACTGGCGTGTTCGGCAGGCGATTTCCGCGAGGCGCGTCCTTAAATTTCACGGAAATGGGACGAAATTGCATCGAAGAAAGGCTGAATTCCGAGAAATACCTGTCTTTCATTCATTCGCTCGTCACAAATTACCATTCTCCTTCCACTCGTGTCACGATCGTCGAACGCGGAACAATTTACGATACCACTGTGTGCCGTCTTTCGGGAAAGGAGCTGCTCTCCTCCGAGATAGGGAATTCCCCTTTGCGAGGTTCGTTGAACCGAATATGTCAGACTGCGAGATTTATCCCGTATGAATAATTTACTGCCAACGCGGACAGTGATATCTCTCGATATCGCTGTATACCGAGCTAACGCAACGATTTCTAAACGGTTTTATCTGCATTTAAGTATAATTAACGATCTCCTTTTTTAATAATTCTAGGTTAAAGTATGAATTTTTATTTGGTTACGGTTACCGATCTATTTGGCTAATTGTCGTCATCGTCTGAGCGATAGTGATTGATGGTATTCTGAAAAGCGATTATGTTATTGTCAGTGATCTCTTTGAATAATCGAGCGTTACGATAGGCGTCTTAATTTGGATATAGAGTGGCCGGTATTTCTCGAATAATCGTAAATTAAGTACAGATTTAAATGGAAATATAGTTCGTTTCTTCGAATAGTAGTAATCACGTTTTATAGAAGTATATAAGATATAATTGATCCATTCTTCGAATGATTACGAACCGAGATGCGAGTCTCGATTTAAATACCTATGGTAATTAACGATACGATGATAATAATCGTACAATCGAAGGACAAGTAGCGTTTTAGTTTTTAGAATTAGTAATTCGTTTTTATGATCACGAGCCAGAATACGCGAGGGTAACTATAATAGTAATTTCTTTCTTATGATTATAACTCTGAATTGAAATGCTTATGTGGCTGCGTAACATTAAACAGCTCAACGCTTTCAAGGGATAAGGGTGGATAAGTATCCCGTAACAAAGTAAATCTATGTTCGCTGCAAAATAAAAATTTCCTAATGGAAAATTAATCCAGAACAAGGTAGAATATTATATAGGTTTAAATATATAAATTTTCTCACCATTCGAACCGCTCACTCCGTGATTTAATCAATCTCGACAAAGTATTTATATAACGTTGCATCGAGAAGCAGCTGAGACAACGTTGGAACGACGTGGACGGGTATCGTGTATGAAAATTCGAGGTTTAAATTGGGCGCAAGATGGCCCGGTCCCCTAATAAAAGCGGACCAGAAACGTGGCAATTTCACGCGTTAGCCTCGATTGACTCGGATCGTTTTCGTGATCACGAATCTGCTACAACCGGCCTGACGTCCCCTCGTCTGATTTCACACATCGGGAACGTGTTCGTGGTGTCCTTGTAATTTATCTTCTTCGAACTTTCTAGAAGAATTCACGATACTGAACGTATAAGCAACGATAGGAGAAGAGAGAGGTGGCGGCGGCCAAATGAAACCGCGACGAAAAGAGATTCCGGCCGAGTAGAAAGTTCTATGATGAGGCACATTTGCATAAGTCGATAGCAACGAAAGTGGAAACCGCCTGGCTGTTCTTATCCCCACTGTTTTTCCACAACATCCGCACCGATTTCGATCATCCGAACGCGCGTGACATAACCGAAGAATTATGTCCGGGACTTGGTCGAAGAATTCACAATGGGCGGTCTACGTGAACGGTTAGCTGTTGGAACCTTACGGGAAATATCTCCTCGAATAGAAAGTTCCAGCCGGTCGTTCCGGCTTTCCGTAATCCTTGAAATTTCAAGATTTCGATAGCAATATTCGTCGATATTTGCCAATCCCCGTTCTTTCACGTCGTTGCCAATTGTTCGGGTAGGTCCAAGCTTCGATCGAAGTATCATTGGGTCGTAGGTTGCTCATAAATTCGCCAAAGTATGCAATACGTTGTTCAAGTTATTCGTATTCTTGTCGTTTGTGGTGTGTTTGTTACACGAATAGTTGACACGCTGATTAAGTATATTGTTCCTTGACATTGCCGCTGATTGTTCGAGCAGGTGCAAATTTTAATGAGCATTCTTGGGTTGTAGGCTGCTCACGAATTCGTCAGAGTATAGAGTGAGATGTTTAAGATATTAGCTGTTTGTTGTTACAGATTTTATTGCTGATTGAGTAATATATTGTTTCTTGACACCGTCGCTGATCGTTCGAATATTATTCTTATATCCACTTTGAAAAAATGATTCGTCAGTGATATTTTTAAACAGATATGATGAAACTTATTTTCAAATCTCGCATTGTTGAATAAGAAGATTATATTTCCGAAATTCTTTGGAAATATGTATTTTCATAAATACCTAGTCAAATATGTATATAATTTGAGCAATTGACAAGGTGCTAAATGAAGAAATAATTTAGCAGATGAATGCATCAGCCTTTTTAATAGTCGTAGCCGATCCTTTCGGTATCTTAGAGACGCAGATCTTGGTACATTAAGTAGTTTAACAAACGATAAAGTTTAGAAATGAATTCCAAATCGATCCGGTTAATCAAGTCGATAATTCTCCGATTATCTCACACGCAAGAAGCTTTCTTTTTGAAAAGTCTTTTTAAAAATACCTATTCAAATATAATCTGTTCGATTTAAAATTTGCTCGACATCTTCTATTTAACAACTGATTTTGTAATTTAATTTCCGATGGACGAGTATAAATTTGATTAAGGATTTGATTAAGATTTCACACCTTGTTCGCAGCTTTCAAACGCAATTTGAAATTTCTTCAGCAGGTGTTTGCCATGCTTTTTAACTCGATGCGCCTTATTTAAAGGAGAACGAAGCGGAGGCAATGTTTTATCGGATAAGACATCAATTTCCGAATCTTTTCATCAATCGATAAATTTGTCAATTTATCTCGGAAGAATCCTGTAACGCTTAATGAAATTCCTGACGTTGAACGTGTTTTCTTAACTCGTAGCTTGTGAAATTATACTGTTTTTCGCGTGACGTCACGGCTTCGTAGAAATCGATATGCCTTCAAATTTTATTATGTTCTCCGACTCTCGATGAATATGCATGCGGAAGCACAGATTTGCGCGAAACAGGTTCGCGTCTGAAACGCGACAACAAGAGAACGCAAACAGAGGATTCGACTAATGGAAATCCATTTTCTTTCTTTTTCCTTCTGACTTCCATTAACATAAATAACCCGTATATGAAAATCAATGTTATCGGACTACTTTTAATATCTATTTTTAGGCAACGAACTGACGCTGCTCGATGTTCTATTTTTAAGATCTCCGGCAAATCCGAGATATAAATTTGAATTCTGAATACCTTATCGCGTACTCGGTCAGTGATGTATAATTTTGGATAAAATTGAACTAGGTATTTAATGTTAAGAATTAATTCAATCGGAGAAATTGTCGTAAAATCGTAATTAAATATATTGCATTAGTTATCAGGCGGGAAAAATTAGAGCTGGTTACGCGGACTGTTCGGATGAAAATGATCGATATTCGAACGTTGCACGCGCTATACTGATTAGTAATAAAATACACAAGTGAAAATATCCTTTCAATGGCAATTAAGATATACGATAAAATCCACGCGCATTTTTCAGTTTACGTACACGCGGCATGGATCAATTTACTATTCCTTGGCGGATATTATGGGACGAGAACCCACAGAACAACCACGGAAATCGGTGTTCTACTTTTAAACTGGTAGGATCTAGTCGTAATATATCGTAACCTAACAGGATACCGATGATAATCGCTATAATTTCTCTTACATTTCTTTCGTTCAATTCTACGTTTCGCGTTACGACAACGGGGAACGATTATTTACTCGATTAACTGGTATTTTGCATATTTTGAAAGATAACGACGAATGTGGGTTTTTGTAAGATTTACACGATTCTAGAAAGTGATTAATCACTGGATTGCACGTACTTATGCACTAAATATATGTCACAGTATGCAAATAAAGTACGTGACATATGAAGATGTAATATATGAACGTACGTAGAAAGAAATATGTCGAAGTATGGACAAAATGTGTGAGATACGCAACGAGTGTATGGAATATTGAGAAGTTGACTATCGCAATAATAAGATTCTTTATTATCTGGACGTTACGACTATAATTTAAAATCCAACAAATTGTAAACATTTCTCGGTCCTGATTAGTCGGTGACTTTGATTAAAATTAACTTAACGAAAGCATATTCTACGACTTCTGTCTGCTACTTAGCAAGTTTATCTACTATTTCAAATTTCAAATTCGCCATACAGCTTTGTTCTTAGTTCGATACTACTAGCGATATGATACGTCTGACTTACTAGACCTCTCTCGATATTATTTAATAATTAATTATTATTATCGTTTAATAATGTGGAATATCGTTAATGAAACTCGATATAGGGTATAAAGCGTAGAATATTTAACTACGCACAATATGTTCTCACTGTAAGTTTCTCCAAAAGTTCGCCATAATGTTCAATTTTACAAAATAGATAGGACGAAAGTATGCGAAGCATGTAATGTACTTTAAAGTACAGTATTCTTATCACAGATGCATATAACGATAAATACATACCACTTGCGAAATGTGAAAATTAAGATCTTCCAGAGATAAAACATCTTTTGTCCCGGTTTTACTTTATCAAGAATTTTCTGTATAAATATGCATTTGCATATGTATAAATGTTCACAGTAAGTCGTAATAATCACTGTATGCATATTCTCATCATAAATCGCGTCAAATGTGATCCAGATGACGAATAAAGAAATATACTTTTGTAGGTAACTGCAAAGGATTAAAACGCAACGTACGATGAAACGGGCCATCGGTTCTATCGGATCGATCAATTTTTTGACGAATCAAGGACTTTTAATCCATTCGCTGTTTCAGTAAGAAGATAATTTTTTAGATTTCTCGTCGAACGAGGTTTCTCGTTCCTTTCGACATCGTGTAAGACTGTGAAAAATAAGCGAAAACCCAAGCGTTTTTTAACGAAAATCAACCGTAGCGAACACGTTGAGAAACCGAACGAGTCTTTGGATAATCGCGATCAGGTTGTTCGCTGGACGATATTCGAGAACCAGCAGAGGATCTGCCAAAGTCACCGAAGAAACGCTAGACGAGCATTCCTTGCCGCAGAATGCTCACACCCACGAGAACTGCTTCTAAACCGGTAGAATCCAGTTGGTAAAGCGATTTATAATCCCGAAGTAAACTCATACAGTGTGTTAATTATATCGATCGGTGGTGAAAAGATTTTTAAAGTATCTCTGAATTCTAAATCCGTCGATTGAAGAACCAGTTCTCGCGCCAATTCCACCATTTCTCGCTTTTCCACCGTTGGTTCTTCCTTTCGTCGAAGCCACGGTTTCGCAACCAAAGCTTTTCAACGTGAAATTCGAAATTAGCAAAGAATAATTAATTTTATCTCGGCCGATAATGAAATGACTACGATCAGCATACTTTTAAGGCGAAGTTAACGGTACAAAAATGAGAAAACTAATCAGAGATAATCTACTTAGGTAAATTGGCAGTTAACAAGTTAACGCTATTCTTTGTGTTTCTTTTATTCACGTTCTCTCTTAATCTCCCTCGACACTGAGTTTCCAAATATACCTTAGGTGTCGTGTATCCATTTTGAAAGATACAAAAATGCAAATGCAAATTATCATATTTGATACGTTTAATCGCGTCAATTGATAACATAAATTACATAAATTATATAGATTATCGCTGTTAATTTCAAGTTTAGCGAGATACGCATTGTGTTGTAACGAAACTTTTGCTCAATTACGCGGAACAACATTTTTTTATTAAATTAATTAGTAATTGGAAATTCGCTGACAACGTTACAACTTATAATTGCTGTAGATAAATTATTTGACGCTGGTATAGTAGGAAAATTGAATAGCACAGTGTCGAACGAACAAAAAAGCTTCAAAGATACGAGCATGTAAGTTGCGAGATACATGGCGTTATAAAAGATTAGACGAATACGGTAAATTATAGTACGATTAGAAACGTAGCAGTCTAAACAAGGATTACGTCCCCGTAGAGGCTGCGTGAAATGAAAATCAGATCTTGACGGCAGCCTGCGCGGCACGCAAACTAGACGCATACCATCGGAAAACGCGTTCGCGGAACCTGTTAACCTCCGAGGCCGAGAGAAGAGAATTCATTCTGACTGATTCCAATGGATTCCGACAGTGGTTGGGGCACGCCATGAGAGACAAAAGAGACGTCATCCAGAATATCTCGAGCATTAGAACGACGACGTCGTCGCTGACGACAAATGTCGGCTCTCCTTCCGCCAAGCTCTTCCTACGTCCACGTACGCGTACTGTACGTACACGAGTACTTACATACGCAACGACTACGAGTAATAATGACGATCGAGCCGCGTAAACGCGATGACACAAACGAAAAGAAGCGTGTGCACGCACGCACACGCCACACCAGGGAACAGTAGCGTATACGTACGTACAAATGTAGGTACGTATAGAGAAAGAAAGAGAGGAAAAGACAGAATAATGACTTACTGTGCGCGGCAAAGGTCATGATGACGTCGCTCTGGTCGATGGCCCTGAGATCCTGACCGGTGAGGTCGAACTCGCCGGCCCTACGTTGCTGCTCGCCGATCGGCTTCTCGTCTTCGTCCTCGCCGAGAGCATTCTTGTATATGTCCAAGAGAAACTTTGGCGCCGACCTCTTGACCTGCGGCGGCCTACCGGCCGTATTCCTTGGTCGATCCGGTAATCCAAGAAGATTCAATATCTCGTGCTCGACCTCGCGTTTCTCCCGTTGGCTAACCACTCTGTGGACGATCGTTTGGTCGAAACCGTTGTCGACGTAGAGGCCGCTCATCCTGTCTGCGGCGGCGGTGCTCGTCAGCCCGGCGAGGATCGTACCGAGGATCAGCAGGGGCGCGAGACGGCGCGGCGACATCTCAGCGCGTCTTTCCGCTCGAGACCGACACGGGCCGGAAGGCACCATTCTACCTCCCGCCGCTTCCACCACCACCTCCACCAGCACCACCTTCCCCTACGCCACCGCCTCCTCCTCCTCCTACGTCGGCGTTCGCACGACGACGACGTCGTCGTCGTCGTCGTCGTTCCTATCGAGCCACCAACGTGGACGCCGAGTGGGACCGCCGCCGAGGCGATCGAGCCGCGATCCAGATGCCGCGGAATCGATCGATCCTGATCGATCGATGTGTCCCCGGATCGCTATGCGACGACACCGCGCACTCTCCTTATATCTTCTTATATACCGCCTTATATCGTCTCGACGCGCCACTATACGAACCTCCAACTTACGGAATACCGTCAAACTTCTTTCGTTATCTTTTGCCTCTTCTCCCTCTTATACCGTTACTTAGTACGATTTTTCTTCTCTTTCTTCGTTTCGATCACTCGGTCCGAGTCGTTCTTCGCTAAATTAATGAACGTAATAAAACAGACGACACGTTTATCCGTCTATTTAGTAGTTGGTCTCACGATATTCCCCGACCTCAACACTGATCGACTTTTCTCTTGCCACTGTTCAAAGTATCCACGCGTAGTATCGCTCGATCGAACTCGATCCACTCGAAGCTTATCCGATCGTTCCGTTCCGTGCTTCCTCTCGCTACTGCGATCGAGGATCGATAAAAAGACACATAGTAGCGCGCACTTTGTCCGTGAAGCGATTTAAAAGATACACGGGGCGCATGTTCGCGAAACGCGCACACGGCTGATTCTCGAGACCGTCTCGGTGACCAGCGGTGACCACTGCCGCTGACTCCCGCGATGCCAGTGCCAGTCTGTTTGTCTGGCCCGTGCCGTGCACCTCCTCGTCGTCGCTGCTCCTCCGCGAGGCCTCACCACCGCCTCCCAGGGCCGTACCGCTCCTCCGACAGAGCCACGCCTCGCTTTACCTTCCTCTCTGCCTTTGCCTCTAGCTCGCTCGCTCGCTAGCTCGCTCGCTCGCGTCTCGCCTCGCCTCGTTTCGCCTCGCTTCGCTTCGCCTCGCCTCGCCGCGCCTCGCCTCACCGCCACTCGCCACAACTCGCCTCGCCTCGCTTCGACTCACCTCGCACTGCTTTTGCCTTGCCACGCCGCGCCGGTAGCCACGCGTACATACTGATCCTTTCCTCTTTTTCCGCCGTCCAGTTGGTTTCTTCGCTCGTTTCGATCTTCTCCGCGTTTCGTTTCTTTTCTCAACCCTCTCGTACCATCCGACCAATATCGATCGCGCTATCTTGCGAATCACAAGTTTCGAGTTATCCACGCTGACGATTTCTAGTTTGCGTAGCTCGTATGTAGGTGTAATTTCTCTTTCTTAAACGGTAACACGTTTGGTAGTGGGACAAACGAAGTTCTGTAAGTGAATCTTGCCAGTTACAAGCTCTAGTCGATCGTTTTATCAAACGTGGAATTATAAACTCTCGTAAAAGCTGGGTGTGCAACAAGAACCTATAAATCTACGGACTGTCACGACCGTTAATTCAGCGATATCGTCAGGAAATTGCGCCAAAACGTCCCACCAGGTTTCTCCGCGTTTCTCTTCTCTGATTTTCCTTTTGTATCGTAGGATCATCGGACCGGAAACGGCGCGGTAAAAGTCGTGAAAACGAAAACGAATTTACCGCGTCTTCGAGCGAAGCGGAAAATTAAACGATGTAGCGAAATCCTGACGAACGCCGGACCTTGTACGACTAACTGGCAAAGTGTCACCGTACGCGACGATCGTCCTGGTATCGAGGTCCACTCGACGACTATTAAGTAACAGGACGAGGTTTGATCAGACGCGTGTGCGTGTAACACGTTAAATAAGAAAAGGGGAAAGTATCGAAGCACTCGATCGTTCTGTAAATCGCATGTCGTCTCGCGATAACGTTCGATATCCAAGAGAGAACGTATCGCCGTGACGGAGATGCTAGTGATAAAGAGAGCCGCGAAAATGAAGGATAGCCGATGGTAACGTGAAAATGTTCTGTTCGCGATTAGATTGTTCGCCAAGCGTATACACGCGAGTGTATTATGGTGTTGCGTACAACGCTTGTCGCACGCCTAACGCGGCATTCATGGAATGTTGCATGTAATACCAGATGTTTGCAAGGTTCCGAAGAGGTTCGCGGACGCGTGTTACAATGTAACTATTACGTAATGGAAGGCTGATGTTGTTTGAACACGGAGAACGGCAGCCAACACTCAGCATTTAATCTAAGTATGTATGTACTTAAGTACGTACGTCCACGACGCGCAAAATTTCTGCAACCAGTCGCTTCGACACAACTCCGCGAGCATGCGACGATTGTAAATTTGATTTACTTTCACTGGGGATCGCTCGCGACCTTTTTGTGCGTGGCTCGATTGTTAAAAATATCAAATGCAGGGAAAATACGGCAATGGAACGTGGGTTGGACGTTGATTATAACGAAAGAAGAGATTCAGATAACTGCGAAAAATTGGACTTTAATTTACCGATCTCTGGTATTAGTCGTGCTATCTACTGTTTTAATTTGAATATATTTATACGGCATTTTTAACTTTAATCTTCTCCTTCCTTACTTTTTATTCTCTCGTTATACGCTATTCTTCACATTTGCTTTCTTTTACTTCGCTCAAAAACGTAACAAAATTTTCGCAAGAAGAATATTCTTCTTTGAAATAGTAATATATATATATACATAATATAAATTGGTCGCGTCAATCCAAAAACCAGTTCCTTCCTTTTTTTCGATAGACAAACGAGTAACCGAAACGACGATTATAAAATGAAACGCGTTTTATTTAAACGATTGCGTAAAACAGAACGCATCTTGTTTAACGACACATCGATGTCGTTTAACGCGGCGAAAAGAACGAATTCGTTGCTTTCACCGGGCGAAATAAATTTCTTCGCTTCTTCTCGGATGGACGCGCAACTTTCGGAAGTGTAACGATCGCCGTTAAAAAAAAAGAAAATAAGATTGCTCGTTCGAACTGTTCGAACAGATTCATATGTAATAGGGAAAGAGAACAGCAACGCGTCGAATTATATCCACTTTTCCTCGTTCGCTTTTACGATCGCCACATACATAATCGTGAAACTGCCAAAGATAACTTTCCACTCGTATACCTACACGAAAAAAAAAAAAGAAAAAGAAAAAGAAACTAGAGGAAAGAAAAAAGAAATAATACAAAACGAAAACGAAATGAAAGGCAGACATTTTACAAATTAAATATGTGTAGAATAACCGATGGATAACACAAAAAGATACGAAGAAACGAAACGAACGATTCGCAATTCGTACAGGTTTTCGCGAGGAAACTTTTCTTCCGGGCCGATCCACTGAATTTTCGAAGACATTTGCACGTCCCTGGGTCATAGAGATAGGACCGCCCCTGCCGAAGAAGTAGGCGGCGTTCACCAGCCCTGATCGTTGGTATTACTCGGCACTCTAACGTGGTGCCGGAGATCAGGGTTAGCGAAGAAACGGCATGCGATGGCGGCCGACCGAACCTGAACATTCTTCCACTTTTTCAACCCCCTGGATCTTTATCAGCTCGCCATCCAGACCAGTTGCGCCACAATTTCCGCCCGATAACCGCGCTGCACCGTAACCGCTGCCAATACTTTCCACCAGTGAAAACTGTCCTTCGTTTCCGGTCCGGGTAATGGAAAAATGCGTGCGTGAAAAATTCGTTTGAAAGCCTACGGATGTAACAGGTTACACGACAAATAGAGGTTGCCTCGGTTAATGCACAACTACAGCGAAGAATCTGTTTACAGGCTGTTACAGGTAACACAGCGGTACGGTATGCAGCGGTTGACACGAAAGTTGGCCGTACGAGAAATTCCTTTCGAAGACGCGCGCCTCGATGGCATTCAACCTTTGGAGATATTTATTTTTGGAAACGCCTCGTGCTACTCGGTACCTCGATTTAGATAGCGTGGGAGGAGAATTTGATATACGGCGATTTATTAATTTCACGACGCTGACTATGAACGTACGTATCTGTGCCTCGTATTCCACCATGAGATTTCCTGTTACTTGTGACGATTTTGATCGAAGATTTCGTCGTACAGAAAATTGGATTTACGTATGATCACGTTTACGACAGGACGAAGATACAAAAGATAGTTAATGGGAAAATACGCGAAGGTAGCATGGTGGACTTTTTGAAAAACATCATTTTTTTTATTAAATACCGTAACGATGTTTACGAGTGAAATTGCATAAAAGGATAGATCATACAGAGACTTTTCGAAAAAATATAATTTATTTGATATCTGCTTTATTGATTGACGATTATTTACATAGGCGTTTGAAAGAAAAATTGCTAATTTGTAGAACGTATTAACGTACGACTCGTAATACGAGAACAGGCGATGATTAGCTCTTAGTATAAATTTTTGACGTGTCTGGCTAAACAATTCGTTCCCCGTCATAAATTACCTACAACATGAAATCTATTACGTACATACTTCTGTTCAATTTCTTGTTTATTAGAGGAAACTGTACCTACGTTACATCGAATTATACGGCTATCATAAATCATCATGCAAAACGTTCTAAGTAGCTCGTAACTATATAACCACTAAAGCGCTACAAACATTTTTACAAAAGTTACAGCCCATAAAGTCAACAAGAAAACATTTGCACTCCTCGGCATAGGAAGACGAACAACTCGAAAGAATCCCACCTTACGAACCATCTAAGTATACCTGTCCCCTCGAGTGAATTTAAACGATCGAAAAAATCAGCGATCGCGAGTATCGTGTTCTCATAGAGAATTTTTAATAGAGGCACAAAAGAAAAAATAAGTCGCGTGTCATATTTATGCGCAACCGGCCATAAACGTAGAAGGGGTCGGGGTGGGCGGACGACGGTGAAAGCGAATCGGAGACGGTAGTATCATTAATCTGCCAATAAAGCCAGCGCAAGGCTTACAATATCCAGTTTGTTGTAAGAGATATTTGTTTACTCGACACAATTTCTTCGGTTGGTAGACACTTGCAGTCTGACAAAACGAAATTAAAAAAGAAAGAGGAAAAAGGGAAGGTCCGATTTTGACTGTGTGTTTCGGCTTCTAAAAGATACGTACATACAGATGTACGTATGTATATGTTTACTTATACCACCAACTGTTTGCAACATTTTCGTGTTACACCTATCTAAATAGATTTTCTCGCCGGTGAATAATGCGCGAGCAAATAGAAATTTAGCGAGTATTTTTAAGCTTGGTATCAAGAGATTTTATTTATTTACTTCGAAACCACCCGTTCCTTTCTATCCAGACACGGCCTTACGGCGCTGCTCTAACGAGAAAGTGTAACTGTGATTTTTGTTGAAATGTCCAACAGTAACTGTGATTCTGTTCTGTAATCGTCGACGAAATCGTTAACGCACTAACGTTCGTTTCGCGGATCTTTCGCGAATGAATATCCATTAATAGAGATAACTTCGTAACAATTAAGAATAACAATTGGAACTCGTTTGGCTCTTGCCAAACTTTTGATGAAAATCATCGTTTCGATGCATCGGTATTGGTCTGTCGTGTCAAAGAAACAATTTTCTAAACGTACGAAGTTTAAGCAATTTATTACTACGTATTTCTATTATCTACTCTTATAAATAAATTATTACATTATTTTTCTTCTCTGGTATTCTATAAACACTGGATAGTAAGCATCTCACGAGGAGATTGATCGAAATTAATTAGCTTCAATTTATTACGAATTAGGGCTGGAAATCTAATTGTTTCTCGCTTGTATTTGCTTATGATATATTTATGAATATTAAATAAGATAGATATCATGATATTTTACGAGTGGGAAAAATAATCTGCATAATAGATACACATATGTGATCGTTCTATCTTTACTTGAAATTGTACTTAGAGAAAAACCAAACATATACACGCGTGTATGTATTAGTATGTGTGTAATTTCCGGTTGCTACGTCGCTACAATACTACAACGAATTTCGTTGCTTCGACGGTAAATTATTTACCAAAAACGTATAACGAGTACGATAGAAATGTTTGCTCGACGACAAAATTTCCCAAAACGAAGAATCAGCAACAAGAATACACGTAATACGGCGGTTTAACAGCTTCATTTTTATAGCCGCGACACTAAAGTTTTACACGTTCGCGCAAACAACTTGGCCGATTGCGTGCGACAAACATTAAGCACATACCAACGTGCTTCTTACAGGTGTCGGACACCACGCATACCGTCCGTTTATTCCGCAATGTTCGGATCTCAATTCCACAGAGATAATCCTGAAAGTATCTGCAAAGTGAGGGAAGGAGATACCATTATCGATGCATACCGGCTCACCCAATAAAACGTTGGTAGCTTACAGCCCTGGATCGTCATTCTGCACGTCCGTGGATGAAACTCTTGGAGAAAAGCAAGAGATGCTGCAGTTCACTCTACTTCTTTCTTCCTCTCTCGTCCAGTACGTTCTCTTTCTCCACTGACCAACAGCAACGGAATAAATAAAGTAAATAGAGGAATATAGGAGGTAAATAAAAAATGTGGCAGCAGAGAAGAGAGACAGAGAAAGAGAGAGAGACAGAGACAAGGAGAGAGAGAGAGAGAGAGAGAGAGAGAGGGGAGTGTGTGCGAGGAAGGAGGGAGGGAGGTAAGGAGAAAAAGAGAGTTAAAGGGAAAGAAGGAGAGGAAAGAAGAGAGGAAGGGAGAGTGCCCTCAGGGCGAATTCCCGTCGAGCATCGGCCGCTGCAGAATCCAGAGGTGCGTTCACCGGGGAAATCCCTCCCTCGGAGATTATCCTCTTGAAGAAAACTCGACGACTGTGCATTTTTAACGCGCGTCGTGTACGACCGCGTGTTCCTTTATTTACAATTGCGTTTTCTTAAGCGCACTTCACTCCTCTTTCGTCGCATTTTTAGCAAAGTCATATTTACGCCAGGCAAAACTAACGATAGATTGTACACTTGGAATTGTACAAGATAAACGAGACAAAGTTGTAAATTTGAAACTTCTTTAATCGATGGACGAACACGTAAAATGTGAAAGACAATTTCACTCGTCAGCTTTAATTTAATATTACTATTATTACGTGATACAAGTAGGTTTAATAGGTGAAGCGAATGATAATAATTAATTATTATAATTTTATTTGGTTATTTATTTTATTAATTTTGATCGAGTTACAAAAGTGATTATCATACATCAATTTCGACTTTTTGGAAGAGTCCAAAATGGTGGCATCCGATACAACATCGATTTAATATATTTATCATAAAATAAACAAAATACTCCGTTTAGATTCATTCTTACGCTGTTGCATACAAACGATAAGCATCTACCGAGAAAAACTCTCCTGTCCGAAATTACGGCCCATTAACACGACGAGAGACGAAACACGCCACAAGGGTCGCAGTTGATCAGGACTAGATCTGAACAATGGTATTTGAACGAGACCGGAAACTAGGTTCCCGTAACCAATCTGAAAGTTCGAGAAGAAGTCAAAAAGGATAGAATCGGCGATGACGAATTCAACCATACAGAGAAGCGATCGCTCGTACCGTAACGTACGACATATCTTTTCTCAGAAATCATCTCGAAGCGATCTACCAGTGAACGGTCGTCTTTCTCTCTCTGTCTCTCTGTCGAGTCGGGCCGGCCTCTCGTGTGTCCCTGTTGCGTTAGTTGGCCAGGTCGGTGCCAGGGAGTCTACCAGCGATAACCAGCTGCGCGTCGTACCGGTAGACTGCCTGCTGCCTCCGGCTGCTCCGGGGACCCTGGGACCGGTTATACTTGACCCAGCGGTTTACACGCGCTTGCCGCCGTCAGCACCACCACCGCCGAGGCCGGATCGCACCGCTACCGAAACACGTACCTACATTGCCTGGACAAACTCCACCACACTCAGCTAGTTTCTTCTCTTTCTCTCCCTCTATTCCTCCAGCTTTCTCTCTTTTCTATCTTTTTCTCTCTCGCACGATCAACGATCTCCGTCGGACCGATACACGCTACCTCAATCCGCTTCACCCCACTCTGGCACACCCTGCTCTCTCTCTCTTTCTTTATCTTTCACTCTCTCTCCTCCTCCCTCTCACTCTGAATATCTGCACGCTTAATTTTGCATATAAAGAATTCAATGATTTTTTTGTGAAGTTATTAGAGTGGCCTCTCGGAGATGAATCGCCAGCATCGAATTTAGTTAGATCTCAGAATCGAGAGAAAATGATAAAAGAGCCTAATATGATACCTTCTGTTTTTAAACTCGAACGATACGATTGCCTTAGTTATTCGTATTTTCATGCGATGAATTTCGTAATCGAATATTCGTAGATGTATGTCAATATATGAAATCAAGTGTATGATTCAATAACACATATTTATGAATATTAAATTTGTAAGATTTCCGAAATTTTGGAATAACTTTCAGCATCATCGATTACAGTCTAGAGACATTTATAAATAGTATGATAACATTATCTTAAAACTATATACAGTACGATATACTTCATACGGTAGTTCGTTCACTTAACGTATTTTTCCATAAATTTACGATGAAATTCACTTCGTAACGAATCGTTTATGAACACATCGTGCTTCTTTTTCGGTTCCGAACGAGCACAGTTCTTGAATACAACATCATCATCCCATCTTCGTCTGACTTTCATATCTGTTCTTCCACTTTGAGAAGAATAACTTAATAAAGGATTTCCAGAAAGTATGTTCTCCATTCTTATTCTTTCTTCTTCCTGTCTTTTCTCCATTTCCTGGAAAATAAAGAAAATAAAATAACGTAAAAGCTTTAGAAGAAAGATAATATTGAATTTACATATCAAATATAAACATGAATATAAAAACTTTACCTTCTTAGCTTGCTCCGCTGCTCTCTCCTTCTTAATACGTTGCAATTCAGCTAACAGAGCAGCAGTATCATCTTCGTCACTTTCTGACTCTGAATCATCATCGTCAAGAGGATCATCTGCATCTAAACTTGCTGTAGGTACTTGATCGATTTTCTGCCTTTTAGCAGTACTTGTCGTGGACGTTTCTCTAGGTGGTTCTATCATACGGCGGTTAGAACTTTTATCCTTTTCCCTCTCACGTTCACGGTCCTCTAATTCCTTGCGAAAATCACGGTTTCGCAATTCCTCGATTGTTCCTTGTCCATGTTCCCTACAAATGAAATTCATTAATTTCTGCAAATGCAAATAAGTAAGGTTATGTTTTTAATAAGTATGTTTCAATAAGTAAGGTTATGTTCACTTGATTAAAAAAGTTACATAAAATATCTTAAATAAAGGTCACAGTACACAAATTGTTTTGAAAATATTATAAAGTACAATATAATACCTGTATTTCAATTTTGTATGAGAGGGTAAATCTCTGCTGCTGTATTGTTTTGAGATTGCACTTAAATCTTTTTCACCGCGTCCTTGTCCTCCTCTAGCAGGTTCAAACGTGGGTCTCGCGGCCGTAGTCATTTTGCTTGAAAATTAGCCAGTACTTTCCAATATAAAACTCAATCTTTGATTCTTGAATACGTTTCGTAAATTCTCAAAACACAGCTGATCATCTAACAAGTCTGAATCAAACCAATTCGTACCGTATATGAAGATGGCGTAAACTGTTACATTTTAGTTCCTTTATTAGCCGCATGGCGCAGAACACAAAATTCCTCAACGCGCATGCGTACCTAGTGACCACTACGTCACTTTACAGCCGCCAATAGAAACCGTCATTGAGCCTCTACACATTCGAATAGAAAAGAGTGCAAGGAATAAACAGAAACGAGTAAAAAGGAAACAACAGCACGTATATGATCGTGACTGTAATTGCGAGAAAAGTTTGTAATAAAAATGGCTCGTGCGTTATTTCGTTAGGTATGTTACTATCGTAATATTTAATATTATATGTTTATTATTACTGTAACCATTAATAGTAGTAACACAATTTTCTATTTGGTAAACACTATACTATTATTATACAATTTGTTTCTTTCACTATGTGGGCTTAATTTAATAAGACAAAATCACAAACACAATAATATATGTACATTATTTTCATAAAATATACAAAAAATATAATTTTATACATATATATCTTTATATTTTAAATTATTAAATTTGTATAAGAAAATTTAACAATATGTACATCAATTAATATTTTATTATTCGATTTATGATAGAAATGTACGAACAGTGGCTTTAATTTCTTGTCGACACATTAGGCAATATGTAAGAGATGATGCACAGTAAGCACAAGTTGCTAAATGTCCGCAAGGTAAAAATACAATTGCTATTTCTTGATCCATGCAAATTTTACATAAACGAGCTTCTTTTAATTTCCTATTTTCTTCTTTCAAAGCTACTACAACAGTAGACAATACATTTCGTTAAATTAAATATATAATAAAATTTATTGTATGTATATGGATTTAATTCAAATCAACGAATTTATGATCAATCTTTCTTTGTATTTTTATTACTTACTGATTTCCTTTAAGTTAGCCTTTTTATCGGTATTACTTTTATCATTGGATATTACAGAGTCTGCACCTTCAATTTGCACTGTTTCCTGAAATAAATATAATGTAGATAAGTGTGTAATGGAATTATTAATTATACACATGACATAAAATATATATAGTTAAGAGTATAAGTGTATGTGCTTACTTCTTTAAAAAGTGGAGATATATCCTGACCTGTTATTTTATTTACATAATCTTGTCCTTGAACCATTAATAAATAGCAGCATTTAGAAAACCACTTTGCATGCTGCTCCCAAGGATCATTTTCTGGTTCCCAATCTTTTAAACCAACTCCACAGTAATAACAGAAAGTTTGATCACCTTTTCCAATATAGTAAAAGCCTGCATCTGCTAACTGTTCCTTCCTTTGTGGTATAGATTTTGGCCATGTTGCAAATGTGTGTAGTCTAGCATCGTAACTAGCATATTCAGGATGTACTGGACTCTTAGTTCTTCCTAGACCTAAACAGCTACATTTAGCTGTAGTTGATAATTGTAATTCCATTGAAAAACTATGGTTATTAGAATCAGATATAGGTCGATATTCTAAACCATAAAACCAGATATATTTCTGCTTTGTGGTCTTGGCAGTATAACTGTACCAAAGTATACTCTAATTGTCATATTAACACAATTCATATTGCAAATAAGTCTACAACTTGCAGACCATCTCTGATCAACCATGGAAATATCATTTTATACCCACTTACATATCTCTATTTGATATTCAAAACATCTCTAAATCTATGAAAAAAAAATTTTAATTGTTAAATAGGATATTAATAGTAATTGAGTCAATTTTATTGAAATATTATTGACTTATAAATTATTTTTTCTATTATAAGTATCTTTCATAGTTTCAGTTTCATGTTATTCATAAAAATGCATATAGTTTGATTTAATTTAAAGTCTATTTTCTATATTGCATATATTTGTCTATTATAAGTCTATTTGCATATAATGGAATCGTGCGACATATGGAATATGCATATTTAAATAAATGAACCTTGAACGCCTTGAACGTACGATCGTGCTGTACATTTATGGAACGTACCATCGACATTTGATCAAAAAGAAGGAAGGGGGAAGAACTCCAAACTTGATAGATTGCAATGCCACTACACTTCGTATCTGATGGAGTATTGTGGACTTTTCTCAGTATATAACGTTGAAATGACGCAGGCTATGTATCGCACACAAACGAGAACTTCCGACAACTTTCTCTTTCCCTCTCTTAATTCATAGAGTTTATCAGATTCATGCTCTATCCATCATGTAACTGTGTAACGTTATCGTTTGTATGGCCCGCATTTCAACGAACTTCTCTTGTTATGCACTGATATAACACTGTATACGTATTATATCGTATACAATACAGTATACAATATCTAGACATAGCGGACACTGATACATATAGTGATATGTACACTCAAGGTGAAGCTGTCTTGATACGAGCCAATGGGGCGATTGTCGGTCTTTTGACGTGATCAAAAGTGCTCGCAATCCCTTACTTACTTTGCTTTAACGCGTATTGAACAACTTTGTCGATACTCTGTCTCGCGTACTTTGCTACTTGGCAGCGCGAGTCAATTCAAATGAGACAGCTATCGAATGAGGCAACCTTGTATCGTACAGGTCAGCCTCGCACTGTCAGTAGTCCGTACTCTGTACTCTGAACTTTAGTACTGTAGTCTGTTCTGTACTCTGTATTCTATGAGATCTCGCGCCCGCGAATCAACTTAATCGCGGCCACATCGTAGCTTTAGTGCATAGCGCCACTATCGTTCTATGTATAAGTACTTTACTCTCCTGTCCTCCCCTTTACTCTCGCAGTACGTCGTGTCGTGTCCATTAATGACAAAGTGTAGGTTCCGCAAGGGCGATGGAGAATACAGGAGAGTGAAGTACGCTAGTGATCAAGTTGCTTTACAATCACAATCCACAGTATATGCAATAAGAGTACATATAATAATACATATCAGTGTCGTGGCATGAACATATCTATATCACCATGTTCGTACATAAAGATATTCGAAACCTAACCCAGTCTAAGATAAGAAGTACCAAAAGTATGTATTATTATCGTTAATGTTATTACAAATATCTTGGGAATCTAACCGAGAAACAGTTATATGTATAGGGAAAAGTTGTTCAGAATTAATACATAGTTGAAAATCCTTAAAATTGATAAAGTTAAATTATATAAATAAATAAATAGTAGAAATCTATAATGGATCTTTTTTTTCTTTTCAGAATGTATACTTTTCTAATGTCTTTGTCTAGAAGAAACGTGCTATTCATCCTCTGCTTTATTTTCAACTTTGGTGACAAGATTAGTTTTAACTGACTTTAGTTATATCATTTCGTCGAAGCAATTTATATACGAAATAAGCCAAAAGTAAGTAAACTTTAAACTTATCGCCTTACAATTTATGTAATTTAATAAACAGATTACTTTATTTGCGCAGTATGACTTAATGCAATCACTGTCTAAGAAATACTTTATATATTTTCATAAATCCATTACATATCTAATAAATAAAAATTGAATTTTCTCAAAGCAAGTTTTATATTTCCACTGTTTCTATTCATTAAAATTATGATTACACTAATATTACTTACATAGTTGCAACATTTATTTTCATGCATCATTCAGTTTTATTATTGAATTTAGACACTTATTATATTCTTTTCTCTCTCACATGCATTCATAATTTAAAATATTTCCATATTATAAAATTTCATATCGAAAATTATGACAGTCATATATTTTGTGCAATATATTATATATCATGGTCAAACTTACATTTAAGTCATCATCAAAGTAGACTTTAACATATCATTGGACAGCATTCTGACTTTTATTTATAAACATTTTTGCAACTAAAGAGGCACTGTATCTTGAAACATATTTTTTAAAATTTCATTTAATAAATTTGCAACATGGCAAACTTTTATTAATCAAAATCATATATAAATATATATATATATACACATATAATATGCAAAGAGAAGTAATAATTATTAATTGTATTTTATATTCAACTCATTTTTAAGAATATTTCTGATATAATTTTCATTTGATTATGTCTAACACATAATTAACTTTTGTCTTTATATATGTATATTTGAATAAAATTCTTAATAATTTTAAATAATTCGTAATTATTGCCCCACTTATTTGTAGAGAGTTTTAGCTTTCTTGAATTTACAAGTGCAAAAGCAATAAATTTGATAAAATTTAAAAACACTAGTCCAACTTAACTTTGTGCTAAGAAAAATCAATATGTTATTATGCGTATGAAATATAGTTATTTCTTAAATGTAGTTATTCTTTTAATAAACAATTCATAGCTTAGTAAACATAACTCTTTCTATTTCTAATAGTATTATTTGCTATATTAAACACAGTTAAAACAAATATCAACATATATTTCCAAATATTCAGACGCATTACTGTGCGATCTAATTTATGTTATAGCTAGACTACTAGTGCAGTCTGAATAAAAGAAATAATTTGCAATGGCACATAAGTTTTACAACATTCCAGTCAAGTATTTTTATTATTTCGTAGTTTATCCACCATGTAAATGAACTCTACTAAAATATAAATCTAATAGTTTTCATTTACATACTATATAGTTCCTCACTCAGCATTTTTTTGTAGTGTAAGAGCTGTATACGCATTTTAAAAATTGCAATTTTGAAAGTAAAATAGTTTCTAATAATTGTAACAATAAAAATAAAAAATGACGTAATTAATTTCATGTTCAATATTCAATACAATGTTCAAGTTATTGAATAAATTCTTAAAATTATTAGTGCATAATTATATCCTGTTTTTATACAGTAATGAAATTTACTTTCTACAGCACAATCATAACCACAATCTCACCGGACTTCAAAATGAATAATTTTTTGTGGTTATTTAAATATACATTTATTATAAATTCTATTCTTTGCTTGCACAAATGTCACATAAACAGTTTTTTTGTACTACCAAAATTGCAAATATATGACAATCACATAACATAATATAATTTGAACATAAAATTCTAATATCAAATAATATATATTCATAAAGATAAATAATAATATTTAATTATCAAAAAAATATTTTATATGTACTAATTACAATTATATACAAATTGAGTACCCATAATAGCACATAAATTCTGCAAAATTTTTTAGACTGAATTCTAAAATGCAATTAATATCTTTTTCTTTATACATATGATAATTAGCAAAATTTGATAAACTAGAAGAAGTAAGATTTATATAAAACAAATTTTTTCTAAGTTTATTTAATTTGATGATATTTTATGTGCAATAAATTAAAAAATTTCAAATTTCTATATTCTTATGTATAGCTAATTTTGAAAAAAATTATATGTTGTATAAATATGATAAAGTGTTATTCCCTTTCAAAAACCTACTATAAAAGAGATATATCAAAGAAATTCGCACATAATATAAAACAAAAATTTGTTGAAACACTTGTTACGAAAAATTTTGTTAAGTACATCGTCCATAAAATTTTATTATATTATTAATCAAAATGAGGAGATATTATAAAAATTTCGTATAGAAGATACTGAAAAAAACTTAATTTTTTATTAGTCGTTATCATATAAAAGCGTAAAAAAGATATATGAAGGTTCAAATGTTTAAATTTCTTAAAATGTTATGACATCACAAAATATTCTCCTCTTCTCAATTAAATAATAACATTTGCATAAATATAGAATAATTGCTAGCTACATGTTTACATAATACATATATATACGTAGAATAAATTATACAAATATATACAAATTAAGTCCTACACATTTTAACATATTCTAATGTACATACAAATCATTGAATTCTTGCAGAATATATACGCATGTATAAATGCCCCTTTAGGTGCTCGACACCAAAATATACTACATTTAATTAGATTTAAATGTATCTGTAATATTTCTAATATATAGAAAACATATATTTTTTTAATATAGATGATTATAAATCTTGTAACTAGCAAAAATGTAGTGAATCTTTTATGGAAATAAAAAATGTCAGTAGTATTCTTTTTACTTCTTATCTTCATGTCTATATAATATTTCAATTGACGTAATTATTTAAGAAAAACAAAACATGTAATAAATATATGAAAATATGGCAGTGATTAGATATTAAGAACCTTTTGTAATATTAGGCCTTGAGATAATTTATACTTTTATATTGATCAAAGAGAATAATAGATACGCATCTATTATGAAATGACCTCCTAAACTAAATATTTTAGCATTTTTCCCATTCTGTCAAATAGAGCAGAAAAGATCTTATTATTCATCATTTATAATCGAATAAATGATAAAGAAATTAATAATATAAAGCACATATATACGTATTTTATAAAAAGAAATAAATTTGATTATAACAAATAAAAAATTTAAGTAAATATGCAGTAATAGTCTTACTTACAGTCGTAATGGCAATATTCATTTATCAATCACTTGTAACAGAAGTACTTTTGAGCATATGCGAATTAATTATGGGTTAATATGACCCAATTTATATCATTCACTTATAATAAAATGTGCATTAAAAATAAAGCTAATTTAATTGCAAATGATTTCATTTCAATGACCTCTTATCTTAAGCTGTACTTGTGTGATTACTAGCACCACTGATAGCACTAAATAAAGCAGCGCTATTACGTTTAAAATTTCCAACTTGTTCATCAGGCCAAATAGGTTCCCCAAGTAATGATGACAAATTTTGGCAAAGTTTCTGATAATTCTCACGTAACACTTCTTGATATTCATGCTGATCAGATGTAATCAACTTACTATTTATTTGCAGAGCTGTGTAACATATTTTAACAAATTCTCTGAAAATCAGATAATTGCAATTAATAAATTTTGTGTGTGAGATGTAATATACTTTGAAAATGCAATGATTGTACATATATATATATAAAATACAGTGTGTGTGTGTGTGTGCGCGCGCGCGCGCACGTGTGTGTACACACACACGAAATATATTTTTTAAAGAACATACCTGAAAACATCTTTTAGTTCTTCAACTTTATCATCTGGATATTGTGGAGACAGTGCAGGATCTAAAAATGCGGAAGCGTATGCGAGTGGTCCAGCATTTACTGTAACACATATACTTCCTTGTAATCTTAATTGCAATTTTTTCACGTCTGTTGGTCCTATAAGAGCTACATCTTCTAATTCTTGGACACGTTGTCGCATTTCATCTAAAGCGACTTCGATTGGGCTCAGTTCCATTATTCGTTTTTCAATAACTAAAATACGTTTTTTAATGTATGGAAAAGAATATTGTGCTGAAATCATAAAATATGCTATCACGTATATATCTATAAATAATATGGTACATAATAATGAAGTAAACTTACTTGTAAGAATTGTTCTACGTTTCCATTGTTCTTCTGGAATACCTCTAGCTTTTCCTTCTTTAGTGAATGGAGTTTCAAACATAAAACATGATATATTATGATTCTGTTCAAACTCTGTTTGTCGTGTTTCTAACTCATATTTTTCGAAATAAGGTGTAACGTGTGTCACTTGAATATACGCTATTTTTGAATCTAATTCGGTTATATCGATAGGTATAGAATCCATTATCATTTTAACATTTTCTGAACCAAATTTTTCAGAGTAGAGATGATGGAGACGTTCTGAAATTTCAGATAAGGATGTAACTTTTGGTTCTTTATAAATGTACTCTTGCCCATTTTCATCCTCAAAATATGCCTAAAAAACATTTATTACAAATTATACATACAAAATGTAATGAAATAACATTATACATTGGCTATTAATAATATTTACCGTGCCAAAAAATGCAACTCTATAAAATCTTCCAAGAAGTCTTTTTCCGGACTTTGTAACTTCAACAATTTTATTACAGGCTTGTGCCAAATGAGAATAACAATTTGCTAAAGCTTCATAATTTCTTTTCGCTTCGTACATAGGAACTATTAATCTGTACAAATGTCCAAGAAGTTCAAATCGTTCTGCTTTCTCTAACATCTCAGCACAAAGTTCTAATTGTTCAAGAAGTATATATTCGTTGTAATGAATATCTTGCACACCTAAAATAATGCTAGTGTTTATAAAATTTTGTTTAAAAATAAACAATTGATTTCCAAATAATTCACCAACATTAAAATATTCCAGTAACAATTTTTAAATCGAAATTCAAAGTAAAAAGTGCATTAAAAACAAAATGTTATAATTTCAATATAAATTAATAGCTCTAACAAGAAACAATAAAGAAATAGACGAAAAGAAGAAAGAAATGTAAAAAATAATAAAAACATAACATAATACAAACATGTGCAAAACATACAAATCTCACCAGCATCAAGTTTAAGACTGCATTCATCTCTAGAGATGTTTTCAGAAATCTTGTCAAAGGCTTCTGCACCCCACGTATGAACTTTTCTCAATTTTAAATACTCTGCTATTAATGCAGCAATATGTAATTGACAACAAGCAGCCTAAAAGTGATATAGCATAAGGATATTAAGTTATTTAAAAGAAATTTTTAATGTATACCTCTGAAAAATTTCCATCTCTTGCGTGATTTCTAGCCATAGTTTCTAACCATGTATGTCTCAATTCAGGTGTACTAGCATAAGAATTAGCTAAACTATGTTGTAGGTCTACCAACATTTCAGGATCGTTGTTATGTTCTCTCATTTGAGCTGTGGCCATCAAAACAGTCCTAATTCTTTTATTCAGATCTTTAACTTCAACTGGAAAACCAGTACCCTTCATCACTTTATCAGAAGAAGCATAGCTATTTATTAATGATAGTGATTCTTGGAACCTTGAATTATTTAATCCAATAACATTTCCAAGCATTTGAGAAACAGATATAATTACCTATTTACATAAATATAAAGTATTAACATTTTTAAAGCATAATCAGACTTAATTCAATGTATAAAAGGGAAAATTATTTTCGTCATATACTTACTTGTAAGTGAACCCTAGTTAGTCCTTTCCTACTGGTGAACTCAAAATTGCTTCTCATAAGAAGATAAAGTAAAGCACAAGATTCCTGCCGAATGGAACTTAACTTACTATTACAACAACGTAATAATTCGTAACATAAACGTCCACATAATACAGCATTTCCTATAAGATTAATAATATCTAGTTAATTGAAATAAGACAGTATAATTTATTAAATATTTAACTGTTTTTTATCTACACCTAATAGAATTACACCCAACTGTTAAAATTCATACCTTGAAATAGAATTATAGAGTAATTATTTAAAAAGGCTCTGAAACTGGCAAAAACGTGCCGTAGTAAGGTTTCAGACTGTCCAACTTGCAAAAACGATAAATATATACTAAATACTTTCTGCATTATGGGATTATCACCATCTGCTGTTAGAAGCACATCCTATCCAAAAGAAAAAGAAGAAAAATCAAATATAACATAGATAAATATTTCTGAATTATGACATATGTATAAGTGAAAAATTTCTTTTATACCTTAAAATGAATACAAAATAATCCTAAACAGTCCAATGCAATTAGACCAACTTCTGTCGCCATATTCGCTTCTAATAAAGCTTGATGCATTTTCCCACTATCGCTTTCAACAAGATTTTCTCGTGCAGTAGTATTATGTGGTTGTAAAGTACTAGTAGCGGGTCCATCGTTAGAAAAATCTGGAGGTGCCATTCTAGCTGGTAATGTCATTGCTTTCACTGTTCGAGGCTTTCCAGAACTATTTACCATGTTTGCAGCTATTTGCCTTTTCCCAATATATTTAAAATGATGAAGGCTCATTCTGAAATAGAGAATGAACATAATAACGCCTATTCTGCAATAGAAGTAACTTTTATGTTTAACTCGACATTAACTTACTCAATTACTGTAAAGAAACTTAAAATTTCACAATCGCTGCATTGTTGCCACCAAGCAATAACTTGATGATCACCTAAGTATTTTATTACAAATAGAAAACAAAGTAAAATATCCTTAACTTCCGACGACTGCAATTTATCGCATCTAGGTGACGATTGTGTAACACTTAAAGAACGAGAATGTCTTTTTTTTTCGCCAGTACCATTTTCGACAGGTTCACGGATAATAGTAGTTTCTTGAGATATATTCGATTGAGAAGCACCAGATATTGTTGATGTATCTGATTCTATACTAGTACAAGAATATCCATTAACTAATCCTTGGCCTGCTATGGCTGCAAAGTATGTAGAATCTCGTAGATGCATAGACGCCCTTATTGGAGATTGAGTTTCCAAATGTAATGTAAGCCTACATATATTTTTTATGTAGATTGTTTCTCTTAATTTTTTATTTATCTTAAGCAAATATGATACTGTAAAATTTGTTTACCTATGTATTGATTTTGGAGTTCCAGTGGTCGCAGTAGTACTCGCGGTATCTTTATTTGCCAAAAATGAACTACTAGTTGATATTCTATTTGTGCCATTTTGCCTAACTTCTGTTTTACTGCTATCATGTATAGATTGCAATCGATGTAGATTTTCCAATACAATACCTAGCCATGGTATGTAAGTGGATGCTATCCTACTTAATTGACCCTGTAATAATAAAATTACATTATTTTAGAATTAAATTTACTTAAATATTTGTGCTTACTTTGAAAACATTAATTATATCAAAAGTACAATATATGTAAGATATCATATTAGAATAAAAATACAGAGATAGAAATAAATAAAAACAATTTACCTTATTCTGATATCTATCATCAAGTTCATGCTTTGCCATTAAATCTCTTAATGTAGATATTGCCACTTTACGAATTTGTACAATTTCATTTAAGGAGGTTCTAACTTCTTGCATTAACAGTCCAACTAAGAAATGATGTTTGCAAAAATCTTCTGACAAACAATATTCATTTATTAAATCTGTAATGAATATTTCAAATTGATAAACTTATTTGATTTACTATAATTTTAGATAATATGAAAATAGAAAAACATGTACATACAAGGGTCACCTAAATATAGGAAAAATTGAATGAAATTACAGTAGCTTAAATGAAACTTTTTCATTAATTTGCTATCGAGATTATTGATTATTTTATAGATATTTAATATTTAAGTGAAAAAGATATCTTTTATCTGAAATTATCTATTGATTAATTATGTGAATATTACTAATTATAACCATGATTTTGTAAAATGTTTGCAAATTCATGCAGTTTTTTTACATTAAATATTGTTAAATAGCGAATATGTATTAAAATAAAAATAAGAAGTTTTGCATAAAAGTATAAAATATAACATAAAATTTATGTGAGTGTGTAAATCTATATATTCTATATTGCAAAAGTTCAGTACTTCATAAATTCCATTTGACAATTTTCAGTGCATTTAAATATAATGAAACAGGCTTGCATAGCAACAAATAAGAATGCCATGAAAGTATTTTCTAAACATCTACTGATTGATAGTGATTAATAATAAGAAAATTGTATGCAACTCCCACTCACTATGGCTACGGTAACAAATCACAATAAAGACGGGAGTGTATGACTTAACATACCATCACATTCTGGATCACTCTCTGTATCTTCTAAATAAAGCATAAAATGATTATATTTACGAAACATTAGGCATCAAGTATAATATAGTAATAGTTAATTTTACCTTTGGAAATGATTCGTGATTGCATCATTGGTAAATTGAAAGACACATAATGCTCGTGTGAACAGATTATTTGCAAGAATGTAAATTTAAAATCATGTAGTGTACGTTGATCTCCAGGAGAGAAATTGTCCATGTATGAATTTATTAAACGGAAAACAAACCCACGATCCATAAATGTAAGGCATCGCTATTTTAAGATATGAAGAATTAATAATGATTATTTAAAAAAGGCTATTTTTATATATATAGAATACTATTATTAACAATTACAATATGAGATTTTATGAAACTTATGCTTATCGTTTGCTGTATTATCTTTACTCTAAAAAAAATATTTAACCTGTAAATAATATATAGCATTTACTTACTTTTAAAAATTGTGCAAGACTTTTGTTTAATTCATGTGTTTCAACTGGCATTTCTTTATATTTGTTCATAAGATAAGGCATAATAACTTCCACTAAACTTCGAATTTTTTCATGATATTCTTTTGAAAATCTTTCATTTCTATGCATCTGTAAAAGATGTTAATTGATTTATACTTTCTAATAAATTATATTTTTCATATTATTACAAAACGTACTTTTATCCTTCCTGTCGAAAGCAAATGTTGTGCCATACTCTTAATCATTATCTCAAAAAAGAAACTGGAATGATGCATAAATTTATTTACTACTAGAAAGTCAGTATTACTTGGCTGCAATAATGTAGGAAGATGTTTTCCTAATTGTTCATGAACTGTTATAATACCATTTCCTTGAGAAGGTGGTACAAAAACAAACTGTAAAAGATAATAATATAAAATTTACTAGTGAAGTTAATCAATTCTATTAGTAATATTTACCTTGATATAAGCCTGAAGTGTTTCTTTTCTACCAGCTTCATGCACCATATTTATGAAATGTATTAATACTCTTATAATATACCATCCAACTTCTTCATTTGTAGTACATGTTAACAATGTAAATAACTGATTCAATATAGTAGGAAGAAATGTAATAACTGTAACTAATTGTACTGCATGAGCAGCTTTTAATATTTTGCATGTTTCCGAATCCGCTGGTACCGCTCCTAGTTTTGTATCTAGGATGCGTTCCATATGAGCAAATAAATTATGTAAATGTACATCACGTGTAAATACAGTTGAAATCAATTGAAATGCTACTGTAAATACCGGCCGTTGAGAATCAACCCATATAATTTCCGGTCCAGCATTCTAGAACAACGAAAAATTTATCTTTAAAATATTAAACGCGATAGCTATAAATGATTATCATATTTTATTATCTTTTTGAATTAATAAAATATAAATATATAACTTCATTTTATTTTTACCCCTTTTCCTAGTCCTAAAGGTTGTATTGAAAGATATCCTGGTGGTAAATGTGTTGCAACAGGTAGTGTTTGTACATTCATATCCATATCCACATTTAATCTATGTAAGATATACAAAATTACTATAATATAATTATATATATATGAATATAATACAAAATTTGATTAGAAAGTTTACTTTGTAAATATATATATCTCATATTTATATAGTATACAATTATAATTACATATCAGTGTTTTATTAGTGATATATAAATTGTAATTCCTAACGTTATCATACCTTCCTTTATGCAACAATGGAGACCAAGCATAACCAACACAATTTTCAACACCATTTTCTTTTTTCTTATTCATATCACAACTTATATGGTAAAAAGAGAAGAGTAAATGATGCTTGGCATGAAGTTTCGATGGTAACCTTATTTTAATTTCCTCATACCAAGAAGGAACTGCATTGTGATGTAAAACCGCGCAAGATGCTCGTAAGCATAAAAGTGGAGCACCAGGTCTTCCATATATACACTATTATGAAAAAATCCGAAAAGTATTAGCGATAATTTAATAATCTATGAAATAACATATTTTACATACCCTTAAAGGTGTGGCATTTTCACAATCATTGTCTCGTAATTCAATAACGCACGCAATGTTCCTAGCTCTGGTGAATATTTTTTGAGTATCAAAGCAAAGAGTTTGTGGATATACATAAAGATGGTTAATATAAGTTGTGTATGGATGAACATCTTTCTCTGAAGTACTTTCAAACTCTGCAATCTCAAGAGTTGGTTCAGATATTGGCGGTAATGGAAATGGCTTTAAAGCTGCTAAAGATGTAGATAATGTATCTGTAAAGAAAAAATGAAAATTAGATTTTATTATTCAAGTTTATACATAGTAAAAAAAATGTTATTCTCCAGATACATACTGTCAGGTAAATCTGTAATTGACTCAATCTTTATTTTCAACCAACCAGGTATCACAGTCAATTTACTAAGTTTTTCAGGCCTATAATAAAAAATATCAAAATATATATCATATATAACTTGCTATATATTATATATGCATACTTTCTATACTCTGAAAGGAGTTTGAGTAATTCTTCATCTTTTATTTTATTTCCTTCTTGCCTATATATTGCAGGAAAGTCTGATGACGTATCTAATTCATTACTATATAATCTAAATAATGGTCTGGCAGCCCAAGCAAACGGCATTCTATAATTTCCCAATCTAAAAAATTTATAATTTTTTGGACAAAATTTTACAATGTACAAAAAAATATACAGGTTAAGAATGTAACCACATATAAACTTACCTTTGGCAACATGCTCTAACTTGTTTATGTACTTTTAAACCTAATCGTGGATCTTTTGTAGCCCTTAAATATGGTTCAGAAGTTTGGCATATATTCCCTTGTAATATTTTATCTATTCTTACAACCAAAAATATATCAGGGTGCGGATTACTAATACTAAATATGGCCTATAAAAATATATACTGCCATTAGTAAACTACATAATGATATTAACATTATTGTTAAAAATTTGATATTTTAGAAAAAGAAAGAACAGACCTGTTTTGGATATTTAATCCAATCTAGTGGTATATTTTTCAGATCATCCGGTAGTTTAATATTTTCTGTAGATTCTGTCATAATACCTACAGGACTTAATTCTTTTACTATTCCTTGAACAACCTCATGATTAATATCAAAATGAAAATTTTCAGTTAGCTTCCTGCCATTTCTTGCATCATAAAGACTTAGTGTAGTTTGATATGGTTCCACCTGACATAATGATTCTTTCTCATCTATTGGTGCTTGTAATCTAAATTTAAGACTTTCACATTTTACAAAAATTCTCTGCCCAAATTGTTCTTTGTATGGATCAATATTCTGTTCGTTACAATTGCCTGGTTGTTGTTTAGTATGTGGAATATGAGGATAAATACTAAACAATTGTTTACGACATTCTCGTCTCGCTAATGCAATACTAGTATCTGTTTCCCTAGAATACTTTATCAGTTGTGGATTCATACTTTGTTCTAAGCCTTTGAGCGTTCCATAAACCTACAAATAATACAATAAACTCAAATGGAATTATATGTAAAGAAGTACACTTAAAACATTGGAAACAATGCTTATTTCTACTTTTCATACCTGCATAGGTTGAGGAGAAGGAGGAGGTGTATTGCATGCTCTCTCTAACGAAGCAGCACGTTTTTCTTCTTGTTGCTTATAATGCTGTAATACTGAGCTTAACTTTAATAACCAATCCTGCATATCTGCTTCATTGTCTGCTGCTAATGTGTACGATTTATGAGTCCCACTCATTCTTAATTCAAAACAATATCTTCCACGTTTTGGATTTCTAATAACTTCAGTGCAAAAATCCATTACTATCGTCAGTTTAGCTTCACCCTTTTTTTCATCTTTAAAAAGTTCAAGAATGTATGTGCCATCAACTTCTTGACGAAGGTGACAAAACCTTCTCTTAAATGATTTTGAACCAATATTTGCAAACATGCGGTCACTACTACCAATTTCTGGTCCTTTCATTAAATAGCCTTCCTTTGTTATTCCATTACTCTTTGTTAATTCCTAATAAAATTGAACAAGTTGTTTTAATTTCTTATTTCTCCCTTATAAATATATTACCTTAATTTCTCATAGGTCTATAATGATAATCAGAAATAATAATAGATGAATTTAATATATGTTATAAAAGTGATATTTAACATTATTTTTTTACAGAAAACATTCATATAAAAGATAATATTAAAATATTTTTTAAAAATATTTTTTGCTATTTGTGTATAAAATATAATGTAAAAGATAATACATTTAATATATAAATCTTATTTATCCAAATATAATGCAAGTAAATGATATTTTAATAAGAAATATCAGTCATAATCCAACCTTCAAAAAGTTCATATTAGAAACAAAATATTTTACCTCATCAACTTGGTCTACTTCCGTATCAATTTCATACACTTCATCTTTTAGATCATCTATTTTTGCTATTCTAAAAAATAAGAAAATACATATAAGTTACAACAATATATTTTATATTTTATGAAATAAAATTTTGCAATAATACAATATTATTTATAGTCAAGTTTTATATTTATACTTAGGTAACTCAAGATAAGTTCCACTATATGCTGAATATTTATAATGTATGAGATTCCAATTAGATGTGTAACTTCGTAAACATTCTTTTGTAAGAAGATTCTCTTCCCCTTCCTCATTATCTGAAGTTTGTGGTATAATTGGTACAAGAGTACGGTATCTTCTAGGTAATACCACTTGCTACATTAGAAAGAGGATATTAAAACAATTAACAAAATACTTAAAATTAAATAATTTATTTCAGTAATCTTTTTAGTAATAAGATTAAAAATATACATTATTATATATTATAGACAATAGACACTAAGTTCAACACTACATTTTTTAAACAATAAATTTAAAAAGTAGATTCCAAAAATTACATGATATTAAACATCCTGTGCATGGTCCTATCTGATAACTTATCTGTCCCTGCAACGGATGTAAGTGTTTCAGAATAGATAAGAAATAGTAAGTTAAAACTCACTGAAATATCATCCCTAGGGTATAGCAGGAGTTCTCTCTGGGGGTCGTTTTGTAATAAAGTTTTATTCTTTAATACAAAATTTTCAAAATCTATGGGTTCTACTAGATGTGGCTTATTCTGAAATTAAAACATTTTCTTAAAATAAATAATACAAATTAAAAAAGATATATATACATATGTTGATTTAAATTACTTTGATATTGTAATAAGAATTATTTAAAAAATTTGAAATAAAAATAAACAGCAACAGTAAACTATATAAAAGGCTATAATCTATATATATTAAAACTTGTAACATAAACTTTAAAAATTAAATATTATTTTGTCAATACTTATTATGACAATACAACAGGTCAAATAATTTCTTTTAAGAATAATGTAATTTATTTTTAATTCAAGGTAATAATTAATGAATAATGAATCAAGGTATTACAAGATACCATAAATGGACATGTTTCAGTGTGAATAACATTATCCTTAAAAAACCAGAATTTCATGTCTCAACCCTGCTACAATAAAATAAAAAATAACGTTTCAAAAATATAACTAAATTGTTGATCCAACGTTATTTTATCTCTTCTTTAGCTTGAAATATTTATAGTTAGCCCTGTCCAGTTGACAGCAATTATCATGAATAATGAATTAACGATATTATGAAGGTCCTGATAAATGACTGCAGGGAGAACATATTTTCACTGATATCAATTGTTGCATATTTGTTATTCAGAAGATAATGTAAAAATATATGCAGAAAATCAAGCGGCAAAATGTATTGTGCCGAGAAACCTACCTGTACGGTACTCTCTCGTACTACCTGAGAGACGGTCTCTCGTAATTGAGCGGCCATGCCCGGTTTACCCAGGCCACGGGTAAACTTCCTTTCGCTCATCTTTGTTGATGACACATTGATCTCATCACCGTACGCCAACGAGGACAATCACGATCATCACGCGAACTCATTACACTGGGCAATACTAAACATTCGTTATTGTCGCAGCCATATTTACGCGGCTTCTAAACTCACGTCGTAGCAACGCATGACAGTTCTCCCTATGCAGTTTACAGCGTACAGTAACGTAATACATACATCGCTGCAACTATATCCGGTATATATGCTTACATACAAAATATGTACTATTTAATCACGCTCTAGCCTACATAACGTTGCACTTATGCATATGTAATACGGTCTTAACTCCCTGAATAAAGTTAAGTAGAGTCAAACAATTTTTAAAATTTTTTACATATACATATTTTATATATGCAATAAATTTGACTTGTTAATTTTAGAACAATTTTGTTTATGGGCTTTTAATATAAATATGAAAATATATTTTATATGTTACGATTCTAACAATAAAAAGATTTTTGTTTTCTTCTATATCCTTGTTTATAAAGTAATCTTGAAAATCTTAATGAAACATTTACCTACATGTACATATATGAAAGTCACAATTAAAAAAATCGTACTGTATACTATATGATATTGTGATTATTAATTATTTCATTTAAAATTGTAATATATTAAATTTTTGTATTTAATCTTATATTTTAACAAATTATTTTTTCTTATCTTCTTTACTATGTTATACGTCATAAGATATTTTTACTGGTTATGTCATTCAAAATACTTAAATTATATTTGATTCTATAGATATAAAGTAATCTTGTTAATTATGTGAATAACGTGAAATGCCAGCAATGCCGCATGCTTAAAATTACGGCGTGAGGTCAAACGTCTATCTACAGTAACGTTTGTAATTTGGTAGCGTCTGTTGTAAATACCAAATAGTATACAAATTTTTATTTTTCTCGAAGTTATAATCTTTTATCGAACGAACGATTATACGAATTTTGATGCATATTTGGTGCTCTGTCAAGTGTGTGTTAACTATAAATAATTATCGAATACTTATTGATATTTAGGTTTACAAGAAAACTGGCTTAATTTAAGGTGTTAATGCATTAGATTATGGATGACGAACTAGAAGACAAGATTTTATATCAGGTGACATAAAAATAATTTAAAAGATATAGTGTTTTCTCCTTTTTAGAAAAATGTTCTTTGAATATCTAATATGTATTATTTGTTCGATCTACGACTTCTGTATTCTGTTTAGTATTCAAAAATAGTCTCATTTGATTGCTTTTGAATCTTTGTAATATACTTTAAGTAGAAAGTAATATAAGTTTATTCTTTTATTAATCTATGATAGAGAGAAATATTCATAGATTATGATATATTTGACTATTTGAAATTTATGATTTGTTTATAATAACAGCTGTTATCAATAATTTTGTATTTTTGTTATTGTGCAATAGACATATGTATCATACATGAAGCTAGTGTCAAAGTTTGCAGTGGGTATTCCCACAGGATTAAATGCTGGCATAAATTCTCCTTTGGGCTATTTTTGGAGAATCATGAGAGTCTATGCATTGAAGCCAGAAGTATTAATTTGTGGTGCAGTTTTGGCAATAATTCTATTTTATATACAAGCTGTTGATATATGGAGCCGATCATTACTAGGAAAAATCCAATATACACTTGGTCGTACTACATCAAAAGTAAATGAACTAGAGAATAAGCTATATAATGATATATTATACAAATAGGGCTAATTAGCATTATACTTACATAATTAAATGTGATATATATTAGTTGAAAAAATTACTTAATTATTTGTTGCTCAAAGCATTACAAAAGAGAAATAAACATTTGCATTGTGTCTTATTATTTTTAGGTATCAAAACTACCATTTTTAGTTAATGATTCTGTAAATAATGGGGTGAAGCTTAGTTGGGAATTAAAACAAGGATACATTGCTGCATATGCTGTTCAAGGTCATAGAACTCGTATGGAAGATCGTTTTGTTGTAAATGATGATACGAACAATACAGGTGTATCTTTATTTGCAATATTTGATGGACATGGTGGAGAAGTAAGTTCAAAAGGATCTGACACATGAATCTATTTAATAGGAACTTAATCAATTATCCAATCAGTTGTTCAAATAGGATATTTTTTAATGATTACTTATCATTTTTACTTGACTTTACATAATTACTTATCATATAACATTATCATTTTCAAATTTCTAAATTTATGATGTTATATGACTATTATCTTCCAAAATTGCAGATTAGAAACACAGGAATAAGGTAAATAATGATAAAGTTATACAGAGATAATATGGAAATATGGAAATAGATTTCATTAATATCATAATATATTCATATATTTATGTATTTTATGAGTTAATATATATCAATTATTTAGAATACCATTATAGATTATAGAATAATATAAAATATCATTATATTTGTGTTATATAATAGCTTAGCTTATATAGAAAAATTTAAAAATTATTACAACAGTGCATGTAGTGATAAGACAAAAAATTAAATGTCCTTCATATACCAATATCTTTAGCAAATGACTCAACAATATGTAAATAATAGATAAATTAAAAATTTTTTTTACTTATAATAAAGCAGATTATTAAGATATATTTAATATACTATATAGCTATTGTTAGTTTTATTTTAAATAGTATGAAATATTTCAATGATAGTATACCAATGATATGCCAATATTTTAAATGTATTTATTGCTTATAAACGTAAAACGCTGACATATGTTTTTATTTCTTAATAGTTTGCAGCAAATTATGCACGTGATAAACTTATTCCAAACATTAATAAAAAAGTGATTGAATTAAAAGATATGATAGCTGGTAAAGCAACTCACATATCAGAAAACATAAAGGAAAATGAAGAAACAGAGAAGAAAGAGGAAAAAAGTAATGAAGATCACCTTGAACGCAAAAAATCTTTTCGTAAAACTGTAAGCACATCTTTAACAGATGATTGTATGAAAAAAAATGTTGGTGTAACTGATCCAGAATTGCTTGATAAATTGGATAGCTTGTCAAGGCCAATAACAAGAGAGGTATGATTGATATTAAATCTGATATCTTTTAAAATGGTAAATATATAAAACAGTATTTTTTATTTTAACTGTAAGGTAAGACCATGTAGAACAGTGGAAAAGCCACCAAAAGTAGATATTACAAATTACTTGGATGGAAATAAAATAAACTATGGTAAATTACTAACTGACGAAGTATTAGCCGTAGATAGATTATTAGTTGAGGCTGCTAAGAAAAATATGGATATAGCTGGTAATTATCTTTTTACAATTTATATTATTTTATTTATTCAGATTTAAAAATAACTTTTATAAATGAATAATACAGGTACAACTGCTTTAATTGCTCTCTTAGAAGACAATAAATTGATTGTAGCAAATGTTGGAGATTCAAGAGGTGTAATGTGTGATGGAAAAGGAAATGCCATACCTTTATCCTTTGACCATAAACCGCAACAAGTATATAGTTTTATTTATATAAATTGCTTAGGTTTTATGTAATAAATTTATGTTATTTAATAGTAAATAATTTTTTCATTTGTGAAAATAATTTCTAGGAAAGAGAAAGGAGGAGAATTAATAAAGCTGGTGGTTTAGTAACATTTAATGGTGTATGGAGAGTAGCTGGTATATTAGCAACTTCTCGAGCTTTGGGCGATTATCCATTAAAAGATAAAAAATTAGTGATTGCTGATCCTGATATTTTAACTTTTGATCTAAGTGACCATAATCCAATGTTTATCATACTGGCGTCAGACGGTTTATGGGATACTTTTACAAATGAAGAGGCTGTCGCGTTTATTAAGGAACGTATAAACGAACCACATTTTGGTGCAAAAAGTATCACATTACAAAGTTATTACAGGTAATACAATTCGATCTTATGATCTTTGCAAATATTGATTTAAATCAGTTTTTTATTATGTATTTGTCTTTTTAACATATAGGGGTTCTGCAGATAATATAACTGTAGTTGTAATTAATTTGAAGGATCGTAAATACAGCATATCAGAGATCAAATAGAATCAATAATCTTTTAATTATACAACGAATTTATGTTTTTTCCAAAGATGTTCTAGGTTTATTAATTACTCATTATCGAATAGTAAGTATAAATTTGGGGAAAAAAGTATGTACTCTCATTTGTGTAATACAGAAATATGATGTTTCAGTCTTTATTAAAATGTTTCTCTTTTTATAAAGTCAATTTTGGTTTTGTTATAATATCATATACATTTTTATGTATTACATATTTATTGTGTTACAATACTTATGAAATATCCCTCTTCTATTTATAAAATTTAAACAAATGCAATATTTTCTTTTACTTCATATGTTTTTGAAATTAAATATGTTTGTATGATATGTTATTAAATTCATCCTCTGAAATATCTATTTTTCTATTTCACAGCAAGTACAGAATTCATATATACTTATCCATGTCATTATTTATTGTAATAATGGTCTATATATATACATACAATATTATAAAATTATACTAAAATGAAATTTTTGATGTACAAACGTGAACATATACCAGGTTTGTAAATATGAAACCGGAATTTTTGTATAGAAAATACACGTTTATAGTATGAAAATGATTAAAAATATTTTATTCGAAGTATTGCCCATTGCTAGCTATACATTTTTTCCACCTGTCTGGCAATTGGTGGATGCCACGCCAAAAAAACAGTCGCTCTTTTGAGGCAAACCAGTCATCGAGCCATTTTCGTACATTTTCGTAAGGAGTGAAGTGCTGGTCAGAAAGTGCGTGTCCCATCGATGCAAATAAATAGTAATCGGACGGAGCCAAGTCTGGTGAGTAAGGCGCGTGCGAAAGTATTTCCCAACTGATCGTTTCCTTGACCGGTTTTGCTGTATGTAATGGTGCATTATCATGAAGCAAAATTACTTTGTGTTGCCTTTTTTGATATTCTGGTCGTTTTTCACGCAAAGCTTGATTCAAATCGATCATTTGTTGTAGCGCTCAGTATTAACGGTTTCGCCAGGTTTTAACAGCTCATAATAGATCACACCCTTCTGATTCCACCAAACACAGAGCATTGTCTTCCGTCCATAGCGATTTGGTCTTGTAGTCGATGTCGGTGGTTCGCCTGGAGCTAAATATATCCACTTTTCATCGCCAGTCGTAATTCGGTGGAGAAATGACTTTCTTTTGTATCTGGCGAGCAGCATTTCGCAAGTGGTTTTTCGGTTTTCCTGCTGTCTTTCATTCAGTTCATGTGGAACCTATTTTCCCACCTTCTGGATCTTTCCCATGGCTTTCAAACGTATGGAGACGGCTTCTCGTGTCACGTTTAATTGATCAGCGAGTTGTTGCGTTTGAGCGTCATCCTCATCCAACAATGCTTGTAATTCGCTGTCTTGAAACTTTTTCGGTGGTCTTCCACGTTCTTCGTTCCTCATGTCAAAATTGCAACTTCTGAATTTTTTAAACTACTCAAAGCACTGTGATTTACCAAGAGCATGCTCACCGTAAGCTTCGACAAGCATTCGATGCGATTCTTCAGCAGTTTTCTTCAAATGGTAACAGAAAATCAATGCTGTCCGCAAATCGTAGTTTCCAGGCACAAAATTCGACATGTTCAACGCTATTACAGACTATGCTGCTGTATGAAACTTGTATTGTTCTGAGTCGAAAATGTTTATGAGATGTCAACAAAGACTTTTGGCATCAATAACGCAGTTTAGTGATAATTACATTATCAGCTAGGGGCATCTATAGGCAAATTCCGGTTTCATATTTACAGACCTGATAATATTTATTTTTGTATAAATTTGAATGAGTGAATTTCGTAAATGAGTAATTTGAAAAATCACACTTGGATATGTTACATAAAATAACTACTAACATTTAATATAATACTTTACACTTAAATGACTAACGATTGTTTAAATGTAAAAAATTCTGTACATTGAAAGTAATAGGTAATAAAAGTATAATATAAATACATAAAATTTAGTTCTAATTTTTAAATAATGTTGTTAGCAAGAAGTTTTTATTGGGAACTTAATAACAGTTGCAACATCATATTATCTAATATGAGATAAATTATAATATATCATCATCTTCAATTTCCAACAAAATATTAATGAAATTGTGAGTTCTGTTACAATTACAATATACACGTATAAATTTTATATTATCAAAATTCTTTTTATTCATATAATATATACAAAATTATATACTAGATATTTTTAAATTGTATACTTTACTTTATTATATAAAAGTTGAAGTACAGAAAATTTTATAGTATGCAAATAAATACATTTTGCTGTTTATAAAATGCGGCCAAAATTGATCTTGAATATTATACTACAAAATATTTATTCATTAAAAATTAATTCCATGTATGAAAGTGTATATTTATTTAGATATCACATGATGTTAAATTTTCATATTTTTGATGTAACAAGTAGTTAGTAAGCTATAAACTAGCCATTTTTTATATTTTTAGTCAATTCTATAAAAATGTAGATATATTTATATTAGATTGTAGTATAAATCTCATTATAATTTGAATACAAATTCAACTATTAGCCACATAGAATAACATAACATTAAAATAGTTTGTTTAAGTATATGTAGAAATAGTAATATTTTTCGTCATTTTATAAAATTTTTAATTATATATAACTTCGAACTATAAAACATCATTGAATATTTTTGATAAAATTTTATCCATTGTTCCTATGCACTTTATATAACTTTGAAATTGTGAAAGTTTTTATTATTAACATAGCTAATATTATAAATTCTATAAAATCGAAAATGTATTAATGCAATCATATATATAATGTAAATCAATATAAAAATCAGTTTGTTTTTCTTTCATATACTTATGTTAATAAAAAATGTTTACATTCCTGGATTTAAATTTTAGCTTTATGAATTATCAACATATTTTTAAAATAAATAATGTATAAAGTTATAATCAAATTTTTTTGTATTTAAATATTCAATTTGATTTTTGTTCATTTTTGTAAATTTACGATATACAATGGCGTACAAAAGTTCCCGGCGAAGTAGATCTTTTAGTATACAGTATATACCAAAATAGACATCTAAAAAATTTTTAAGCAATATTAGATACATATGTATCGCAAATAAAAGAAAACAATACGTCAAATAAACACTATTATATTGTGTGTTATAATTATCTAAAAATTGTAAAGCTAGCATGTTTAAAAATTTCCAGTCAGTATCCAATATACCCAATATCAAATATTAATTAAAAGTTTTTAGATATCATTATTGAAATGTATAGTGAAAATCTGACTGAAAACTTTTGCATGCCATTGTAGACATATCACTATATATTAAGATCATCACATGCATTATCTGTTAAAGAAGGCAAAAATATTTTAAGGACATGAGTGATTTTAATTTTTTATATTTTTATCAAGTCCAACTAATAAGTAATTTTTTCTATTGTATAGTTTGAGAATAAATAAATAAATAAATATTACACATAGTATACTTTATGTTTAAAATTAATTTATTTAAAATATGTGTACTTAAATTATTTTTAACGCATAATTATTAAAATAATTTAACTATTTACGAGACTTAGTACATATTAGTATTAATTTTTTTCACTGGTATAAAAAGTAAGTAAGTACATTCTGCGTTGTTTGTAAAATTAAATATCTTTTTATTTATGATTTGAATATACTTTTTATAGAAAAATTCGTTTATATCAAAATTATATTATATTAACAATGTGAATAGATCACTCATGTCCAAAAAATGTAAGTATGAGTAATATATACAGTATTTTAATTATTTGATATAAATTATTTTATTATTCAATTATTAGTACTTTGAAATAGTACTAGTTTAAGTCAAATGTAGATATTGGATGAATGGTTGTATTTTATGTACGAATGGATCATTTTTGATGTTATATATACATTATTTATATCGTAGATTTTGTTAATTGTTGATTAAATGTCAACCAAGTAATTCAAAGTCTTCATCAGATGTATCACATTGTGGATCTACATGTTCAAAATCTACAACTATAACAAAGAATTACTAAGACGGACTACAATAAATGAAATTTCGAATTATTTATCCCTTTAGTAAAATTTTCCTTTTTTTCTTGTTAATGTTATACCAACTTCAAAATACTTACAAGTTGAAGTTGCTATAGCTTCTGAAGCTATATCTTCAACTGGTGACCATTGGGCTAATCTTTCTGCACATAATTCAAGTAAAGGTTGCTTTTCTGGTGTTATTAATTCTTCCTGAATAGATTTGCATAAAGATTTAAAGTCCTTTTCAGTTGCGCAAAAGAAACACTGAAATGGAACATTATTTTTTTATACATATAAATAAAAATATATTTCATAAAAATATATTTTATTTTATAAATTGTTTAATTCTTTGACTAATTTTTAAATAACAAAAATTAATTATATACTAACAAGTGCTACAGAAGGATCTATTCCCGTGATAGGTATACGACTAGAAGATTTACAATGGTAGGTAGCATCCATTTCAATCTCTTCCTCTTCCAATTTTTTGCCAACACTACCCGATCTTTGTGTTGTATGAGGATCTAAATAAATTACTTCATTTTCTGCAAATGCAAAATTGTAATTTGTGTATATTTTCATTGTATCTTTTTTTAATTTGATAATTCTATTTTTATATGTATACATACCGACGCATCCTATGAAATATA